>NC_134643.1:175702266-176328973 GCF_030463565.1 Pelecanus crispus
TGCTGAGTACTGCTTATGCTAGTCAGGGACTTTTCAGCTTCCCATGCTCTGCCAGGTACACAAGAAACTGGCAGGAAGCATAGGCAGCACAGCTGACCCAAACTGACCAAAGGGCTATTCCATACCATATGACATCATGCTCAGTCTATAAGCTGGAGGGAGTTGGCCGGGGAGCAGCAATCACTGCTCGGGAACTGTCTAGGTATCGGTCGGCGGGTGGTGAGCAATTGCATTGTGCATCACTTGCTTTGTATATTATTATTATTATTATCATTATTGTATTGTTGTTATTATCATTACTATTTTACTTTATTTCAATTATTAAACTGTTCTTATCTCAGCCCAGGAGTGTTTCTCACTCTTTCTCCTCCAATTCTCTCCCCCATCCCATCAGGGTAGGGGGAGTGAGCGAGCAGCTGCGTGGTGCTTAGTTGCTGGCTGGGGCTAAACCACGACACTTTGATACTTTTTTTTTGAGGACTAGACATAACAGCCAGTTGCGCAGCATGACAGACAGCTTACTTGGCCTATGCTGGAAGAGATGGACTGAGGAGCACTGTGTTAATAAAGCAGTGTCCCACTGCCAGGGTGCTATGATGGCTGACAGCTCCCTGTGGAGTGGACACTGGGCACTGTAGGAGCTGTGTGTGTTTGAGCAGAGGAAGGGCCCAAGCCACCTCTGGGGAGCCCCAGGGGTGAGGTGTGCCTGGGGGCAGGCTAACCAGAGCCATTAAGACCTATTAGTGCACTCAGGGCCCTGACAGTCACTTGAAGGAAGCCACTGATGAGGTCAGCTATAAAGAAGAGATAATAGACGATCAGCTGGGTCCCCCACAGTGGTATCAGGAATAATAATTTCTATCTCTCTTGGAGACTTATGTGGAATCTCAGTCTGAGAATATGATTTGCTTTCATAGCACAGGCTCTTCTCATTCTTCTGAATGTAAGCAGGTCATGCAATTCCCTTTCTGAGTTTATGGCAGCTCATGGGCACTTGAGTAGGTGAGGAATAAAAATGGGCAGAGCTGGGGAAACTGGGAGACTTTGGGAGAGATAATTTTGGAAAGAAGTAGTTAATCAGTGTCACGAATGCAGGTTTGTGAATCCTGCTGATGATATCAATTCACTATGAATGAGTGACTTTACACAGTTTGATTTAGTAAGAGTTAGAATTTACTTGTAGCAAATTGCAGAATTTGATTATAATATTTTTAATAGCACTCAGTCATCAATGATTAATAAAGTGATTAGACAAAATAGATCAAAACAGTGACTTAGTTACAGATTCAAAGATGGCAAGGTTCACTCTATTACTACATGGAAGCACATAAAGGAAAATTTAATTACACTGAGTTGGAATGATTCATAAAGGGATCGCGTATGTAGGGGATAAGGAGGAGCCTCCCGTTAAGTCACAAGGTTCAGAATGGACCCCCTTGCTTTCTAAACTCCTTCTCAGAGAGGAGTCTAGGTGTGGCTAGGCCCACTCTTAGTCTCAGATTTGGTCAACAGGTTATAAGAATAATGCTATAAAAATAATGCAGCAGTATAAGACTCACTTTGAAATTAAGTCATACATCTACAGACTACTTAAACTGATCCACACATGCATACACACAAACATGAATGCATATATAAAAATGATATACCTGTTAAAAATTCCCCTCGAGTTCAGTGAAATACTCACATCTAATGTCTTGGCATTTCTCAATGGGCGAGGGTTGAGCCTCGAGGAGTGGAGAATTTCAGCCCAGGTTCCATTGTCAATCTTCGGCAATGGAGTTCTGGTTGCAGCAGACTTTCGGAGTCTGCTAGCTCTGAGAGGCGTCTTGCTCAGAGGGAGATGCTGGTGCAGCCCACAGCAGTCCAGGAGAGCTCAAAGGGCCTCACTTAGGACTGCTGTTTATAGAGATGTGAGATGATTGACTTAATCACTAGTAAATTTCCATCTGAGCCACAATTTGGGTTGGTAGTTGCTGCAATTCCAGTAATGATGATACCATTCTGTTTCAAGGCTGTCAGGGGGAGCAGTTTGTTCTTGCTCCCCTGGTTAGCCATAATACGAAGATTTTGATAAGGACAGGGCTGCTCTCTGCTTCAGCCATGTAGGAGTTTCTGGTACAATTAAGGGGCCCTTAAGTGACTAACTCGCTACACAAAAAGCGGCGGCCTGGAATTCCTGAGATCGTAAAGCCATTGAAGAGAAAGAGGAATGGGGGGGCGACGGGGGGGGGGGGGAGGGATGCATCACCACAATCAGTTATCAGAATAACAAAATTGCATTATGAGAGAAAGTAAGCAGTACGCTGGCATAAGCTTTTAGTAAGATACTACTGTATCTTTATGTCCCTTCAGGAACTGGAGGGTAATTATTGCTCAGTTACAGTTTCTCATAGAGCTCTTGTCTTGTTGATAAAACATACATAAAATTTGTTAGTAAGAATTTTCTCTGAAGTAATAATCTGTACCATTGAGAATTACCTGGGGTCCATCAAGAGAAAAGTACTCCTTACTGGATCTATTTCACAGTTGAAACAGTCAACATCTTATTAGGCTCACTTATTTTGTTTGCAAATTGAATAAAGACATTCTATGCACTGAGGTCTGCAGTTTCTGCTGTTGGTGTAAAATAACTGTAATCCTCCTTTGTGTCAGAGCCCTTCCCAGCTGCAACTCCCCCTTGACTCCAAACAGTTTTGTGTGATATACATGTCATTCAGTTTAGGAAGAACAAGACACTCAGCATGCATAAACAATCAGTTATTATATTCTGCCTACTAAAGACTAAACAACTTAATGGTGTCCAAATGCAGTCAGAAGGTTGGCAATACCTTATTTTACACACACAAAAAAGATAACACGGACAGCTATACTTCTGTTCAATCAGATTACACTTGACACGTGCATTAACGAGTGAAGTTTCATCTTGTAAGCTAAATTTACATTTCAAGAAACATAAGTGTATTGCTTTTAGTATTTCTGTCTTCCATATGTGTAGATATATTTACTAGTCTAAAGCGACAGCTGAGTAGTAGTTTGGTGGTTGTTGGGTTTTTTTTTTTTGTTTTGGTTGTTTTTTTTTTTCTTTAAGCAGTTATGGATTAACAGATAACAGTTGTAAAGTGGTAAAGGTTGTGATGTCCAAGACCAGGCTAGAGAAGAGGCAACAGTAAATATCTCTGAAAAGAGGAGCAATTAATCTTTAGGAATTTTCTAGTAGTATGATTAAAGGATTGATTCGGAGACTAATCTTTTTTTAACATTGGCATGAAAAGCAAGAATCAGCTAATGAATTTTATAGATTGCACAAAACTGGGAGATACAATGTCAGAAAACATCATGAAGGGTATATCCAGTAGAAATACATCAGACTGCCATTGTATGAGACCCTGTTCAAACTGAAGTCCTGTGTACCATTTTGGTGATCTGTATTCAAGGAAGATAAATACAGACTGATGCAGAGAATCATGAGTAGCATGGATAACCTGCTTTACTTCAGGATACTTAAAAGGTTGTTTAGCTTATTCTAGTTATAAAAAAAAAAAGGGGGGGGAAGCTAAGGTTGAGACTGAATTGCTCTGCAAATGCATCACAAAGGGAATGTCACAGAAAAAGAAGAGTACTTTAAGCTACTAAATACTGACACAAGAATAAGTGAATACAATTTCACCGTGAATACAGTTTGATAGGATGTTGAAAGAAAGTTGCTAACCCCCAAAGAACAATTTCTAGGAGAAGAAAGTAGAAGAAGCCTAGTAGGTTTCAAATTAGAGTGTGATAAGATAACAGAAAGGGTTGCCCAAGATGGTTACCAAGTACTCTACATCTACATTCTACATTTCTATTCTCAGGACAACACTACAAAGGGTATTTCTGTATGGCAGCAGTTAACACAGGCAGGGAATCACTATTAATATATTTTGCATCTGAAAAAGGCTACTGAAATGCTTTGGGAATACAATTATACTGCTTCCAGTACTCTAAACTGGAGTTTATCGTACATGTAATCCAGAAACAATAAAACAGTTCCTGGCCCTCTCCTTATTCATATCTCTTGTTTTTATCCTTCTGCTGCCTACACCATTAGACCAGTGTAGGTGCTTGTAAAGCTACATGCTGAACCAGAGCAGGAAATGGGTCTAGCTGAAAAATAAACAAACAAAAGAAAATAAATTATTATTTTATATTCAAGTTAAAACTTGGTTCACTGCACATTCCACAAGCAGTTGTCCTAGTGTAAGAGAAGGACAAAGGCAAGAACAGAAGAGGGAAATAACAGAAGGAGCTTTTTGTACAGTAAGGTTTTAATTCCAAAACATTACAAATTATGTGGATTTAAAAAAAAAAAAAAGAAATTGTTTTCAATTAGTGCAAGTTAGTAAGGTTATATATGAGAAAGAAAATAATTTAAAAGTTAATAATAACACTTTTATTATAATTCCTTTCCTTTCCTTTCCTTTCCTTGTCCTTTCCTTTCCTTTCCTTTCCTTCCTTTCCTTTCCTTTCCTTTCCTTTCCTTTCCTTTCCTTTCCTTTCCTTTCCTTTCCTTTCCTTTCCTTTCCTTTCCTTTCTTTCCTTTCCTTTCCTTTCCTTTCCTTTCCTTTCCTTTCCTTTCCTTTCCTTTCCTTTCCTTTCCTTTCCTTTCCTTTCCTTTCTCTTTTAAATCTCAGAAAGTCCTAGAACAGCTTAATCTGGCAAACAGAATGAGCATGGGGCTAAGAAAAAACCTCAGGTCAGCTTTCCCCTCTACAGCACAAACCTTCTGGTTACATGATAGGGCAGTGCTGTTATTTCCATCCATTTGTCTTTTCCACAGCTACAGTTGAAATTGTACCCATTTCACTTGGGGCTTAAAGGGCTGAAAAGTGCCATTCATTTTTAGAAACCAATTAAGGAAAACATGTAACCTTTGGTTTTAGATCCAAATACCTTCATTAACCACAGAAGACTAGCTAATTCATTTTCATAAATAAATCAACAGGAAATACTAAGAGTGAAAAATTACTAAGAAGTTTCTTCTACTCTGAATACCCTTCCTTCATACATAAATACTCTCCCCAACTGTACATGATGCTGAAGACATAATATAAATTAGAAGATGTCAAATAAACTTTGAAGTCAGGAGAAAACAGGAGCTGGGAAATACAAAATGCTGACACTTTCAAAAGAATAAATATTTTAGCCTATCTAGTTAAAACTTGAATTTACATCAACTGAAATATATGTGAAGAGAATATATGAAACTAAACCACTAAATAAGAGGAATTCAAAAAACAATTTTTTTCCCAAAATCTCAGTGAGAGTTTTAGTTGATTTGTGTCACTGAATATTACGTATTCCATACATTTTAAATGAAAAATCTCATCTGCTTTAATTGTTATGCAAAAAGAAGAGCTGAAGAATTTATTAGACTCTTTACCTTGGGACTCTATGAATAAATAATCACATAAACTGATTGAACATAGACTATTAAGAAAATGGAACAGGGAAAGTTGCATATAGCAATCTGACTTTCACTGTAAGAGCAGGAACAGTAAGATATCCATGAGAAGTGTATTGCCTATACAAAAGAGGGATTTGACCTTTTAACCACTAAAAATATTTATGTTTAGATGGTATTTTAGCAGGAATGAAGGGAAGAACAATTCAGAAAAAAAAATTCCTGTCCTAAAAGTGCATAGGTCTGGTCTCATTTCTTTTTTTCTTTGACTTTCTAAGGGGAAAATAATCAATAATATCAGTCATGACCTCAATTCTAATGCATGAGAAAAACAGACAACTCCCCCATCATCATATAAATTCTTTTCCAGCATGACTGAGTGAAAGAATGAATCCTGTCTAAGAGAAGTGAGCTTTACTGTTTTACATAGTACAGAATGTACTTTCATAGTCAAGCAATGAGAATAGTGTATGCCTCCCATACAATGTAATTCCAAGTAAATGGAATAATCATGAATTATCTTTGAATGATATTTTCAATATTATATTATTTTTCAAATAGCTCAGATACTGAATTTCTAACTCTCATGCAACTTAATCTCCAGGAACTTCAGTTAGAAGCTCCAAAACCATAGAAAGAGCTAGAACTGAAGAATGAAGAAAGAAAAACATGAGTAATTAAGATACATTGGAAAACTAGTTTTCATCCTGTAGAAAAAAAAGGCAAGTCTAAACCACCTCAAATTATAAAATATAAACAAAAATCTGTAGGAATTTTTCACATGCAAAAGCTTGACATGTTGTTTTCCACTGACAGAACTTTAAATTTCTCAGTCTTTAGGAATTTTTTTCTGTTACTAATAAAGTAATAGACAGCTGTTGTTTCTTCTTTGAGTTACTTCATGTATTAGATTACTAAATTTATTTTTAAATCTTGATACTGCTGTTACATTAAGGAGCATAATGTAGCATTTTATCTCTAACTGAATCTTTTCTTTCTTTCAGGAGCTCATAAAGACATTTAAGACGTATTGTGATCCAAAGCAGTAGGTCATCCTTAGCAGAATACTGTCTGGAACCATCATAACCTTGGTTAAGAATAAAATGAAATTTTTCCAGAAGATTTTCACTTGGTTGTCTAGTTCCACCTGATGGCTTGTCATTCATCTGCATCAGCTACAGATTAAGTTGTTGATTAGTTCATCCAAATTAGGATATAGTATATGTTGCAACTGAATCTATCTATCAATGTATATATCTATGCATCTATCTATATGTTTATTTATCAAGTAGGGAATTAGCAAGCACTGTGATGGGAGAGTTTAGAACACTGACAAATCAGGCCATTTTTAAACTGTGAAATTAAACTTCACTAAGTTTGGTCATTGACAACACACATATTTGTAATCATCAGTTCTGACACAGGATTCATCATCATCAATACACATACAAAACCGCCAATCTAAACCACAACATCAGCTGCAGATAGGCCCTACTATGGAGCTGATGCCATGCAGTTATTGCTGATGGTTGTGGCCGTTGACAGTTCTCTCTTGTGGAGGTCAGGCAGACCAGGCTTGAGAGATCTCCAGCGAGAGAAGTTAGAACTGAAATGGAATTATCTTGTTTCTTCTATCCAATTTTCCTCTTTTGTGCCAGATATTTTTATGCCATTGCCCCCCTCCCCAAAACTGGGTGTCTCCTCTGCTTCTGATACTGCTTGTTTTGTTTTGTCAATCACCCTTCTTGTGTGTTCAAGAGAGGTCCCATTGTACTGGGTTTGTGTGGCAAGGTTTTGGTAGGGGAAGCTACAGGGGTGGCTTCTGTGAGAAGCTGCTAGAAGCTTTCACTGTGTCCAATAGAGCCAGTGCCAGCCAGATCCAAGACAGACCCACTGCTGGCCAAGACTGAGCCAATCAGCAAATGAAAGGTAGCGCCTCTGTGATAACATATTTAAGAAGGGGAAAAAAAATTGCTGTGCAACAATAGCAGCAGAGAGAGAGGAGTGAGAATATGTGACAGAAACACCTCTGCAGACACCAAGGTCAGTGAAGAAGGAGGTGGAGGAGAGGCTTCAAGCACCTGAGCAGAGGTTCCCCTGCAGCCCATGGTGAAGACCGTGGTTAGGCAGGCTGTCCCCTTGCAGCCCATGGAGATTAATGGTGGAGTAGATATGTACCCTGCAGCCTGTGGAGGACCCCACGCTGGTGCAGGTAGATGTGCCCTGAAGAAAGCTGTGACCACATGGAGAGTCCATGCTGGAGCAGGCTCCTGGCAGGACCTGTGGAACCATGAGGGACCCATGCTGGAGCAGTCTGTTGCTGAAGGACTGCATCCCATGGAAAGGACCCATGCTGGAGCCGTTCATGAAGAACTGCAGCCTGTGGGAAAGTCTGTAGAGGAGTCTCCCATGGGAGGAACCCCATGCAGGAGCAGAGGAGAGTGTGAGCAGTCCTCCCCTTGAGGAAGAAGGAGCAGCAGACATAACATGTGATGAACTGACCACAACCCCCATTCCCTGTCCCTCTGCACTGCTGGGGGAGGGGGAGGCGGTAGAGAAATGGTGAGTGAAGTTGAGCCCTAGAAGAAGGGGGGGGTTGGGGGAAGGTGTTTTGAGATTTGGCTTTATTTGTCATTATCCTACTCTGATTCAATTGGTAATAGATTAAACTAGTTTCCCAAAGTCGAGTCTGTTTTGCCTGTGACTGTAACCGGTGAGTGATCTCCCTGTCCTTATCTTGACCTACAAGCATTTTGTCATGCTTTTAACCCCCTGTCCAGATGAGGAGGGGGAGTGATAGAGTGGCTTGGTGGGCACCTGTGTCAACCCACCACATGCATCTATCTGCAGTCTCTCACGGACCATAAGCTAAGATGCTTATGTAAAATTGTGTCTGGCTGTGCCATCAATGTTACAAAGTGTTTCTATACTATTCCTAGTTACGCTATTTTACTACACTTATATTCAGGTTCAATACAATTATCTTCTGAATAGTACATTTATAATTTATGTGTCAAAGGCTTTTGCACAGGCTACAGTAATATTGTAAAAAAAAAGGAAGTAAAAACCAGCTGAAATTAAGAAAGAGGAATGGCAGTGTTTTAAGGCTATTTTACATTTCTAGTTTAGCTTTAAACTCATCAAACAGCTTTTAGTGATATTAAGTGTAGGAATAAATATGAAAGTACTAGATACTAAAAAGTAGTGTTGTGCCTGGGTCACAGAAACATGAGCATGTACTTCAGGGAACTGGATCACTTCCATGATTTAAATAAAACACAGACAGGAAACCAATAAAATTTAACTTAAGTCTTTTCATTTAAAGTTAGACAAATTGTGTTAAAATTAATATTGAATTTTAAAGTGAATGAGTTATTATTAGTCAAATGCAGAAATTGAACAACTATCATAATTAAGATTAGAATGAAGTTTGTGCTACAGAGTGACAAGTAAAAATCGTACTTTAGGTACATATGATTATACCATTATACCTTGTTAATTGTTCAGCATAAAAATGTTCATAAATGCCATAATGATTTGTAGTCAGGACAGTTCAAAATTATCTTCAAACACGAGGTGAGTCAAGAAAAAAAATAACAACTTTTTTTTTTTTTTCAAAATGATTGGCCTAGAAAAAACAAACTGTGGCCCTTTTCTGAACATTCTGGTGTATAAGATGTTAAAACTTCATATACTGATATGTTCCTGTAATAGAAGATATCTATATCCCCAAATACAAGAGCAGAAAAATAACAAGGATGGGGAAAGAAGACCCCTGGTATGGGGAAAGGAAGAAGAGGGAAGAAGAAAAGGGCAGGGGAAATATCAGCACCAGTAGCAGATTATGACTGACTAAACCCCTACGGGTGGCATGTGACTCACTGAATAAACCCCAGCGTTAGAAGGCAGCTCAGTGGAGGCAAACAAGGGTGATGTGCCCAGAAGCTCAGACAGCAATGCAAAAAAGCTGACTTTATCTCAACACAAAGGGGACCAGAGGGTGGCTTTTGTTTTAGATGAACAGCTATCAACAGCTGAGCGGATCAGCTGGTGGTGTAAATGTTTCCCTGAGTCAGCCAGACCAGCATGGACAGAGTGAATACGTGGCTCAGCCCACCACAGAGTACAAAAACTAGACAAATATCAAAAGAATTTCAAAGACCCCAATGGGCTTGAGCCAGCTTCAACCCTTGTATTCCTTCCTGGAGACAAGGATGCCCAGCATCGTGACAGTGAGCATTGTACAGAGACCATTAATGGGAATCACACTGGTATTATGACTGAACTGTGTATTGCACTTGCTGTATTTTGCTGTGTCACTTACATTTCTATTGTGTTTTCAGCATATTTTGTATCACTGGGCTAAATCAGAAATCCCGTGTAACATCAATTATCTTCAAATAAGTAAATTTGATATTAAACATTATAACCTCCATGTGTGGAATATCTCAAAGAACTTGGTCAGAGAGTATTGGACTCTGACACAGACTCTGAATAAGCTCATCATGTCTTACGTGCTGTCCTTAGAACAAGCCCCAGTTCAGGGTAAGACTCTCCTCTGAGTTTATTTTGCAACAGCAGAAAGCAGGTAAAGGGAGATAGGATATCAAATTGACACCTTGTCCTACAAATGTCCCAATACAGCTCTGAATCACAGGATGGTCAGATAGCCCTGCTTAGCACGTTTTAAAATGCTCCTACTCCTTAACTTGGATTACTACTGAAAAGATAATCCAGAAAGTAATTTCAGAGAACGTTTCATGTCCTAAGGTAATTGTAAACATGATGTGACGGTATTAAGGAAGTATTTAAAAGTGTTAAAACAGAAAAAAAGTTATTCTAGAGAAACAATAAATGTTTTTTGTAAAGCTATGAAAAGCCATTAGCTAACACCTATGTAACTTCATTCTTTTGAGAATGAAAGTCTCTTTTAAATGTTCTTTGAAGTACAACCAAAATACCCACTGAATCTCACAAAGAAGAAAACCTGGGAAAAACAAACGTAAAAGCAAAGAAAATGAAAGCTTTTGTCAACACACTCTTCCCCCAAACTAGTAAGTATATAACATATCCTGGACAGGTAATTTGCTTAAATTAAATCATAAATACAGGAAACTACGTCTTGATTACCATTTGTGGTTTTCTTTTTATATTCTTTCTGTTGAAAAAAAGTTAGCTTTTTGTATTAATTTTTCAGCAAATATCATGCAAGTTAAAAAAAAAAATGCAGCTTTATAGGACCTTAAAACTGATGAAAGTGAAACATTGCAATGTTGTAATTATATACTATAGGAAGAGCCAAGTATGCAGCATAAATCACATGGACATTTGTCTAAATTTAATTAAATAATTCTGTCAGCCTAAACTGATTCATTTCTGGAGTGAAAACCTCCACATTTTTAAATTATTCATCAAATGACAAACTTTGAATTACCCATCGCCCAAAAAAGAACAACACTCAAACTTGGTTTAATACACAGAACTGGAAATATAAGCAATTTTCTTTCAAGACACCAATTTAACACCTTTTCAGTTAGAAAGTATGCAACAGAAACAATCTTTTTTCAGCCTTACCCAGAGGACTAGCAACACTTCATCACACCACCTTATTATGTTACAATAATTGACTGATTCACAGCCTCTGATATTAATTCAGAAGTTGCCATCTTTCAGAATTTCTTCATTAGAGTTTGTCTTCATTATGTGTAACTCAGGCATAACTCTTGGAAATAGTTTTTCTTCTTTCTTGATTTTGTTTAGTTTCTACCAATATCTTTTTTTCCTTTCTTTTTTTTAGGGTTTAAGAATGATTACTTCTTCACTGATGAAAAGATATTCTAAAATCTCAGTTGTAACTATGTTTTTGACTGTTGTTTCCTTTCTTCATGATCTTTTCATTTGCTCTGTGGTGCCATAGATGAGGTTGAGCCTGGGAAGGAGGCGGGTGGAGGGAAGGAATTTTAGTTTTTGCCTTTGTTTCTCATCATCCAACTTCATTTTAACTGTCCATAAATTAAATGAATTTTCCACAATTTGAGTTTGTTTTGCCCATGACTGTAATTGGTAAGTGATCTCCGTGACTTTATCTCAACCCATGAGCTTTTTCATTTTATTTTCTCCCCTGCCCTGTTAAGGAGAGGGAGTGAGAGAGTAGCTGGGTGGGGGTCTGGCAGCTGGTCCAGGTCAAGCCAACATATTTCATACAGATGCAAGTAAATAAACACCATGAGTACATCTATGCTGCTAAAAAAAAAGAGAGCCAGGAAACAAGCTAAGGGTTTGGACTCTCCATTGTCCACCCAGCTCAACAGTTAGTTTGCTCCCAGTGACTTTACATCCTCCCAAGACAATATTCTATTTTCATTCTAGAAACAGTTATCTCAAAGGACCACTTATAAAGGACAGTAAAACCATGAGACTGCCAGAAGTTTTGATCGCACTGCCCTCCTTGCTACAACAGCAGACTGAATCTCTGCCACCAAAAAAATCAGGTAAAAAAATACATTTCGGTGGTGTGCAGCATAGCCCTCTCATTGTATCACATTTATTGTGAGTAAAAAGATATGTTACAGGCTTTCAGAGGCATTGCAGAGGACCCCAATGCTACAAAACATGGATGAACTGCTTTCATCCTGATGCGACTAGTACTAAGCAGCCTGGATACAAGCCAGCCCACAGTGCTTGGTTTTATCACCGAGGATTGATCCTGGTCATCTGTAATTAATGGCTATAGCTGAACTCACTGCACTTATTGCAAGACTTCTTTGCCATCTGCTGTGGTATTCAATTTTGGTCACTGTCAGACTTAACACATCAAAATATTTTAGAGTTATTTTTCATTGTGAAATCCTTATTGCTTCACTGTCTCTTTGTATTCATCTGCTATAACTTGTCTTTTGTTTCAGTAGTAATGTTTGGGGTATATTAAGAACTATACAAAACCAAGCCTGCTGTGTGGTTCTTAACAGGAATTGAACCCAAATACAAACCAGAGGCATTATTTTATTTTATTCAAATTGATCTGAGACAGATGTTCTTGAACAGAACCAAATCAGAACAAATGCTGAAGGGAAATTAGTATAGATATTATAAATAAAATACTGCTCAGATTCCTGATTCCCACATGTTAGACAACAACATGATTTGCTTTGATTTTTTTTTAGTTTATGCTAAAAACCTTGCCACTGAAGCCCAATACAACGCTTCACGCTCCTCAATTTTAGATTCACGATACTGTGTTCTTATATGAAACTAAAGAGCTTTATATTATTCAACTGTCTATATATCCTGTACAAAGAAGCCTTGTTTAATTGTCTGTTTCAGTTCAGGTTTTTCTTTGAGATTTTAATTTCTGACATCATTCTTTCCCACTAAATATTTTCAGATCATCTTTTCCAGCATGTCTTTCAGCCATCTCCATGGGTAATTCACATGAAGACCCAGTTCTTACCTTCTGAACCACTGCATGCATGACGACACACCTGAATTTCCCATTATGCTTTCACATAACTACAAAAAATTAAATGGACACTGAAAAGTAGTGTACCACTGCTACTAAATAAAGGTAAACATACTGTTTTACACATGATTCTTTCCAGTCTGACAGTATCACAGTGCAGTAAAAGCTGCAAGACCTGCTATTTGTTATCAAATTCAGAGCTGAGAGCACAAGTGATCAAAGAAATAATAAGGAAATACGTTGCAGGAATGGCATTTTTGCTGCAGAAGAAAGCAATCTAGAGAAATGAGGATTTAAATGTGTCAAGCATAATACTGATATACCTAACTTTTACAATATACTTGGGAAATGAAATTTCTAAACTCAGGTTATAAGCCCAAATTCTCTGGATACTGAGTGGGGAGAACTTGCTTTTTGAAGCATTAATTATAATAACCATTGCCAAATAATTCAGTGCCTTAGACTGCCAGCAGGAAAGGCCAAATAACAGAAGTTCATATAAAACTCTACAATTTTCCTCTGTGCAGATACTAAGGTAAAATTAGTATTCACAGACTGACACAGCATTTGAAATTGGATGCCTGCAGTTTTCCTTTGGTAATGGAGGATCACCTCACCTCAGAACCCAATGCCAAAAATACAAATAGTGCAAATTCACCCTCACAAGGTAACCTGTGTTTTCCTTGGGCTTTGGTCCACAGATGCCTCCTCTCAGCATACTACTGCAATGATTACTGCAATTAAATTTAGTTATGCACTCACCCCTTCTGGTGAAGCTACACTAATACCGGTAAAGAATGAAGTTCGTTGGTGAAAGTGAAAGAGTAAGGTGTGACTTTTTGGTCCCCATTTTAAGGCCTGATTATGAACTTTGCATCTAAGTCTCCATGATGAGGTACAAAACCAAGTTTTGTGAGTAGTAGCCTGATCTCTGGTCTTGAGTAACTCCATGATAGATGACAAAGTCAACAAAAGTTTTCCTCCTGTGTCTGAACTGCTTGGAGATAATGGATGAATTTTTCAATGTCCTCAGATATACACTTAGAGACCAGACCATCCTCTTTATTTGTGAATAGCATCTCAATATTGAACTCAGTGCTTTCTGTATGTTAGGTAAAATAACAGCTAATTTGATCATGTCTTTCAGTAAGTTTGGACAAAGTTGACACCTGCTATACTGTGTAAGCCTTTAATGATTTGGTGGTGAAGTATTCTCTGAGATGCCTAGCTTAGCTAAAAAGAGGAAATTGGTGGCACGAGGAATAGCAGAGGTTTAGTAGCTTAGGGTATTCCAATGGCATAAATGTACAACCTAAAGCCTGTTAGGCACATAAAGGATTAGAGACACTGACAGAATTCCCAGAAAAAATAAAAGTGTTCTGAGCTAAAAGCTTGTTTTATGAAATTTCTTTCTCTTCTATTGCATTATTACTACATAGAAAAACCAAATATCCTGTTGTATACTCTAGCCCAAATTTATGTAGTTCTCCATACAATTTGCATTGATATATTCAGCCATTTATTTTTAAAGAAAGAGTGGTCAAATGGATTTATAACTGAAAAAAAGGTAGCTGTTAAGAAAACTGTTATTCAGGGAGAAAACAGTCTTTTTTTTTTTCTTTACTAAGTGAACAGCTAGAAAATATAGCACATGAGACTAGCAGCTGATCATTATCATTATACTAAAATGCTATGTGAATACTAATAGACCATACTCATTTAGATTTTCAAACTGGAACACAATGGTAAGACAACTTGTACTTTCTAATGCAACCTGAATTAAAAAGAAAAGTTCAGAAAACTTATCAAATTTAACCTAAAAGTGATATAAACTATGATATACCAACATGGAATGATACACAATAACTCACTCTGATTATAGTTTATGCAATGCCTTCATCCCTGAATTTCTTTTACAAGCCCTAATCCACATAACATTGTCTACTTCAGGAAACAAAAAGATAATTGGATGTGGTAGAAAGGTTGAATTATTTTTTCACCAAAAAGAAGGTATTTCCTAAACAGAGCTAATTTTATCTGATACCCCACTGAAATGCTGTTCTGGATGTGTTATTCTGTAACCAGAAACATTAAATTGATATTCATCCTTTGTCACATAAGCTGTTGTTCCCTAAGAGAATAAAATTGAACACTATGAAAGAATCTGAATGCTCAGAACAAAAACTCTTCTTGGAAAAAAAAAAAAAAAAAAGGTAGTTGGGAGAAAGGGAGAGATTCCTTGGATCACCTGGAACTTTATTACTGACAGGAACCTCTGTGTTTTCTGAATCACAGTATTCAGATGGGTAGCAATATAGACTCACAGATCAAAGACAATTAAAGATTTAGTATCAGATAAAAAAAATTGTGACTGCTTCTCCTTTTTCCTGAAAAAAACCCACCTCAATTCTTGTGTTATATTTCAGTGCAATTAGTAGCCATCATCATGCTAAGAGATGAAAGAAACTGAGGATCTCAGTTTCTTTTCTTGATAGACACATGTAAACATATACGTCTGGTGCAGTTAGCAGCTTTACTTTTTGTCTTCTCCCAAAGATGATTATACAAAAAAAAATCTGTGAGAAAGATAAAAATGTAATAAATCATAAAAGGAACTATGTAGATGTAGAGTGAGACACTTAGGGGAGGGGGTGAAGACCCAGGAGAAACATAGCACTCAAAAGAGTAACTAAAACCCCAACCTATAGATGAGGCGTAAGGTTCTGTTTTCATCTTAAAGGGTCTTTTTAATTTTATTTTCTCCCCTCTGTTCTGTGGAGGAAGGATAATGAGAGGGCAGATGGGTGGGCAGCTGGCAGCTGGCCAAGGTCAACCCACCATGAGTATTTAGGAAAATAATTGTTAACATGATGAAATGCATCTGAATGTAGATGGCTATAATGTTCACATCTATACTTGAGCTAATCAACCTAGTTTTCCTTTATATTCACTTCTAGGCTCAGTTCAGCTTGTCTGGAAGTACATGTTTGTTTATTAAGAAAACTTGCATTCTAAATGTTTTAATTTATTTCCATAGACTGTTCATGATTCAATATTGCCTTACAAAATTAGGTGAAACTAATTCTGCCCCCCATGTAACTGGTGGAACACAGAGCAGTGTCTCTGTTCCCAAATTCCAGTGTTTGATTGCACAGCTTTTCTCCCCTTCTTTCTCCTCACTGTGATCTGTTTCTGAGTAATCAGAAATTAGCAGGGGTGTCAATCCTTGCTAGGGAAAAATCTTCAGGTCTAGACTTAAGACAGAGACTTCGGTAAGTATTCTATCTAAGATTTTAAGTAGAGCTAAAATAGAAGACACAGACATTCTTTAAAAAAAAAAAAAATCAGCTGTCTCAGAAAAAAAAAATCAAACTCTCAAACCCCAGGTTAGTAGCAAACATTTTTAATGGGAAAAAATTCCCTTAGTGTTTTTCAAAGAAATGCAACACTTAATGCAGAAAAAAACATCAACCTTAAACAAATATGTAGCTGGAAAATCTCTTTTAGCTGAATGAATATGATTCAGCCTTTCCCATATAATTTAATTTCTTGATGAGTTCTAATGGAGAAAAGTGCAAATAAATATGTGGAAAAAAGCTAGGTAAAAATAGCTGAAGGTTTATAATAGATCTAACCAACAGAAAATTTGTTTCTCATAGTTGCATGGTTTGGGATGACTAATGTTGTTTCTTCACTGTCAGATTCCTTAGTTTGTGTATTATTGACACAGATTGTAAGGCTTGAAAAACTTGATAATTTTATTGACAATCTTGTGTTGATTTTTTTTTTTCTGTTAAACCATTGTTTGGTAATCTTAGAACAGCATACTTGGTGACAACTTGAATTGAGGATTTACAATGAACTTTGCTGCACACACACAAATCTGCATAGTAGAAAGTGGTTTAATAATACTACCTTTATTACATTTGGCTTATATTAAAGATCTTTTTTAGTCTGTTAAATCGACTTACAATATTTTTTGACAAACGAAGTACCACAGCAAGAAAGAAAAAGTACTTCACTTCAGCAAACTACAATTTGCATCTGTGCAATATGAGCTCCACCATCTAATCCTTCCATGCTGTAAAGAAAGCAATTTTGTCTTAAAATAACATCAAGTTGTTTTTTGTTTGCTGTTATAATGTGAGTGCACACCATTAAACTACAGAGGTGCATGTTAACAATATCATCAAATACAACACAAAAGGTCTGATCCTACATTTCACATGCAACCCAAACTCCCACTGAAGTTTATAATAGTACATAATAATAGAGCAAGGGGTTTTTTTTTCTGTACAGTACTATGTTTTTTAAATCATGACTAACTATGCTATGCAATGAGAAATTACTCCTTTTAGAGAACAGAAAAAGAGGATGTTTCTGGAAAACTGAAATCTGGAAATTAGAGTAAACTCCAGCTATAGAAATAAACTATTGACTTTCTCTGTTACTTTGCTGGTCAGCTGATACATTACGGATGCTTTTCCATTTCAAATAGCACAACAACGGTTACTGTCAAAGAGGAAGGAAACCATATGGAGACAGATAGTCAAGGCAATTTATGGCAAAGGTAAAGGAAAGCAGTGAGGTAAATAAAAGTTTTTCAGGCAGCTATTGACCATAGAACAGCTAAATTATTTAGATTGGAAGGGACCCATAGGGGTCAACTATTTCCAAGGCCATGCAAAAAGCAGGTCCACTTAGTGCAGGTTGCTCAGGTCTGCACCCAGTCATTTTTTAATATTTCCTATGGCAGAAGTTACACAATCTCTCTGGGCAGCTTGTGCCAGTGCTTAAGTATCCCCAGGGTGAATAAAGTTTTCCTAATAGCTAATTAGAATTTACCTTGTTGTGTCAACAGTATGTAGGTATATAAATATTTCATAATGCTGTGAACACACCTAGGCACAGTGTATAATCATTTAACCTAAATATGTGAGAAATGTGACCATCAAAGGCAAAAAAGAAGCAAGTGTAATTCTGCACACACAGTGACATTTAATTTCCAAATAAGGGAAATACCTGAAAATGAGAAACCTCACTGAAAGGGATTAAGGGCCAAGGCAAATCATAACATGTGGATTTGAGTTTGTTTAAGAAAACTGTACTGGAGTCTCAGAGCTAATACATACTATTTAAAATGTCTTTAAAAATGACCATAAGAACCAACATGGACAAGGAAGAAACTAAAAAAATTCTTAGGAAAAAAAGTCCTCCTAGGTGCAAAATCAGTAGAAACAATAATTAGTAAAGGAGTAAAATCATTAGATATGTGGAGAAACACGTAGCAGGAAATAAACAGCACGTTCAAAGATAGCTATTTGAAGCATAACAAACTTGAGTTCTTTGAAGTAGTTGATAAACAGACAGATAACTGTCATCAGGTTCCTACAGTATGCTTAGACTTACAGCAAAAACTTTTTACAAAGTCTGAAGAAACTAATTTGAGGCTATAGGTAAGTAAGGATTGTAACACTATTTGCAATAGGATGCCACCAGTGACTTCTTCCCGTAGGGTTCTGTACCGATGCTTGTACTGTGCCACGTATTTTCAAATTACTTTGAAAACGAAGTACACACATGACAAAATTTAGCAATGATGCAAAATGTTTCGGGATAATAACAAAGAAATTTATGTAGCTGAAGATGGAGGCCTGTTTTACCCATGAAAGATGAAGCAGACTTAAGCAGATTTTAACTATGTTCAGCTTGTTTTAAACCTAAACATTATCACACTGACATTGCATAAATGGAGAAGTTTTTCTGTATCCAGTGGCTCAAAAAATACTAATGCCATTGCCAGTGACAGGCCAAAGGCCTTGTACTAGCTATGCCTTATGCTGACTGTGCAAGGCCCCAGCCGTGGCCTTTTGTTACTAATTTGTTACTGGAACTGGCTGTGTGAGCGTGGTAACAAGTAGCTCTTGTTACAAAGTGCAGTTTAGACATGATCATGAAAATATGAGCAGAGGTCCTGGGAACAACTTGGTGCTGGTCAAGCATTTTTCCTCTCAGTTGAGTAGTGGTGCAGATTGCCCAAGGAGGTTGTGTTGTATCAGTCCTTAGAGGTTTTCAAGATGCGCCTGGACACAGCTCTGAGTAACCTGGCGTGAACTCAGAGCTGACCCTTCTGTGAGAAGGAGGTTGGACCAAAGGCTTCCTGAGGTTTTGTGTGCATACTCAAGAGCTGGATAAAGACTGTTTTTGTTTTAAGAAAATTAGAAGCAGCCAAGCAAGGGTGGGTAGGAGGGGGGATGGGGGAGAGGGAAAGCCATACAAGAGGACTAGGCACCTGCTGCAGCCTGGGAAAATGACATTCCTCCAGGCATTACACACCATGTAGCTCCAGTGTGGAGGGCAAGAGCTACAGATTACCTAAAGACTCACCCTTCTTATAAAAGGACCAAACCCTTAATTAAGGGATGGGGAGGTGAAAGCAGGGAAAAGACCTCACAAGGAGCATCCATTTAGCTCAGTGAATAAGAACATCACAAACCACAGCCATTAGTGCTCACTGCACTGCATCAGCTCTGTGATGTTACATATTCACAGCAGGTGTAGGGTACAATTTTTAAGGGAGGATTGTTTTCAGTATGCCGTGATAATGATTAACAATGTGTAATAACTAATTATTGTCAATGTGTGATGTTAATTAATGTCAATCTAGTAAAGTGTTGTTTTAACAGTTTGAGACTGACCTGATTTTTCAGTCTTGTAAGCACTCCAATCACAGCACTCTCTAGTTTCCCGATATACACACATGCATTCAGTTGCAAGAGCTGACTGTGAATGATTGCAAAATGCCCTAAAAATACTGACTGTTCTTTACTGTTGATAAAAGCATGCTGAAAAACTAATACATACAATCTTGAAATAATAAAATTAAATGAGCAATTATTTCTAAAAAAAATATCTATGAACATTTTAATGAAAATCTACACTACATTTTTTTTCCTGCTGACTCCTTTTTCACTAATTTTTGCTGTAGAAACTTTGAAAGAGCTGCATTTCAAATATAGTACATAATACATATTCTGTCACCTGAAAGAAGTTTATAAGATCACAAACTGAACAGAGGATAAGCATGGAATATAATGCCTGAAATTAGGGACATGGAAAAACTATCAAAGTAGGTGAAATTATCAGCACAAGCAACAGAAATGCATTCTTTTACAACAAAACTTGTCTTTATGTGAGATTGTGGAGGTGAAAAGTGTAAAGAGGATCAGAAGTGGTTGGTCAAGTTTATTAGAAGACAAATATATCCTGAAATCCAAGAACACATATTAGCAAACAAGAAGCTACAAAGGTGTATCTGAAAGATCTAACTATACACTTACCCCTAATCACCCATTTCCTAATATCTTATGACTAAAAAGATAGAACATGTTCAGAATCTAGAAAATATCAGTTCTAACTGACAATTTCACTGCTGAGGCTCCATCATATAAATGTCTTCAGGGACTGGTGATAGTAAAGCTAATAATTACTTCAAAGGAATGCTAATTTGGTCAGTAAGGGTGGTTCCACCCTGTACACATCTGATTTATATAGCACCATAATGAAGATCTTTGCAGCTGAGGCAAACTTCCTAAATTCCCTTTTTAGTTAAAGGGAAAAAAAAAAAAAAAAAAAGGTACTTTTAAGGAAAGACTTACCAGGCTTATTTTAATGTCCACATTGATATGCACATGCAAGTGTAAAATCTTATCAGTAACCAATGAAAAAGGCTGCATTGGCTGAAGTTCTGAGTAATGCACAAATTCAAATTACAAATGTCAATGTATTTCAGTGAAGATATTCAAGTGTACAAATCCTCCCAGTGCAGGATCCAGGGACCATCAAATGAAACTAATAAGTGCCAAGTTCAAACAAACAAATAAAAAAGCCCACCAAAAAAAAAAAAAAATTACAAATAACAGATATGTGGGATTCCTATCTAAAAAACATCACCAATGAAATAAATTCGTATGTGTTCAAGAGGAAACTGAAACATACATGGAAGAGAGATTAACTGGAAGTAACTGAATAGACAAACCATATCAGGCCCAGGACACCCCCAAGAGGGAAATAATAGGGAGCTGGGAGAGGATTGTGGAACTGAGGAGGGAAGCAGTACTACATATGTTTACCTTTTTTAAGTTTTCTTAAGTATCCTCTTATGGCTGCTGTTGAAGATATAACACTAGGCCAGACGGCAGCTTGGTCTGAACCAGTATTTGCTGGTCTTATATGTGGTCTTATGTAACCTAAATTCTAAAAACTTATATGATGCCCACTTTGGATCCAATTAGTTCCAATGTCAGGAGTAGTTCAAGTGATTGTAGTTCCTCCTGTTATGTCTGTGTTAGTCTAATAAACAGAACATGGGCTTAAGCACTGTGCCACAGTACTGTTAAATTGTAAACATTCTGTTGCGTTTGGTTTTGACCAAAGATATCCGGCAACCTCACAGAAAATTCCCAGTCAAACTCCAAGAATAACACAGACCAAGATTTGTTTCCAATAAACAACATGGACAATGCCACTATGTTTTGGAGAAGGTAAGAGAGATGGTATGTTTGGCTGAAAGCTATGCTGTGCTTCTTGCCCTAAGGAGCAGATGATGGAAACCATTGTCTTTACTGCTCCAGATGTTCAGCTCTAATTCCCTGACAGTGTACTGCATTTCAGGAGAGGAACACAAATCCTCTGTACCACATTCGTGCTAGAAGCCCCAGAGAAAGAGAATAAATGTTCAGACTGGCTGTGCAAATTTTGTTCAGAAGAGTTTGTCCTGGCAGAGGTCTTTTAACAGAAAATGAAAAGGACTCAACTTAAGGTGGACGTGCCAAATCTCATACACTGCATGCAAGAAACACTTACTCAGCCTCCTCCTTTTCACAGTCTTCTTCCACAGTGCCAGCTTCTCATTTCTTAGTGCAGCACTTCTGCCTTTATTCCTCTCTGTAGACAATATGTGGCTTGATTTATGATCTGTAGCTAGCCTTGCTAGGACACTCAAAGGGTAAATATGCCATGGTTGAAACGGTATTGAAACTGTTCCTACCACTTCCTTCTTTCACCACAGAAGTCCCATAGCAGTCCCACTGCTGTAGCACTGCAAGGTTGGAGAAGAGAGTTAGTGTTTTTTTCTGTTCTATCAGCTAATTTACACTCCTGAGAAAGGAGTTGGTGCTTGTGTTTCTAACCCTTCCAAAGTGTAAGTACCACAAAGGGAGCAGAATGGACCACAAAATCTCTTCTGGGCCATTATATGTGTGAAAGATATCAGATCTTTCCAATATGTTCTGCCCTCAGTGTGACAAAGACGAGCTTTGATAACCAGAGAATGTTTAGAGGGGATAACGCAAACATTTTTTGACTTTCATGTTACCTGGGATGTATAAAATAAGGAGGATGTTAGAAGATTTCTCTGTGGACAGCAGCAGCTATTTTGTCAAACTATATCCTAGTCATTTTTCTCTTCACTGACCATGTACTAGCTGATCAAGACGTACTTTGTGGCCTAGAGATTTCTCAAGTGTTGCAACCACTGTGAAAAGCAGATATACAAAAGTGCATATATAAAAACTCTCACTGAGTCATTCCCCCATGTGTGAGTTACATAGACTGTTGTCCTAAACTGCTGACATTTTTTTTTTCCTTTTAGGTTTAAACATAGAGTTTGAAACAGACACTAAGAATAGTTGATCTTGCCATTAGATTCAGTAGGCTGCCCTCAGCATCAGAGATAAGAACTGCAATGTTCTTACATGTCAGATTACTCTTCTATGTTTCATCCATCAGTATGTCCTTATAGCCCTCTGATAACATTCCAGCTTCAAGGCCCTGTGTAAATGTTAGATTCCCATTATAATAACACAAAATTTTCCTTTCCAGTCAAATTGCTCCCTTGTTTCCAGAGGGTCATCTGAATTATCACAAAAATGCAAGCAATATTTTAATGCTGAAGTCAGCAAGCAAATGTTTCCTATAACTGTATCTCAGGTCAAAAATCTTGTGCCTCACTCACAGTAAATATATACTTGCTAAATGACGCATGGTCTTCAAAGTGGTTCATGCCAACAATGCAAATGATTTATCAAAATAAACTGAAAATGAAAATACACATAAATACTCAGTGATGTGATACTTCATTTGACCTAGTTTGCAAATACTCTAAAGAGTAGGAATCAGATAAAGCTTTGCTTTTTTTTTTTTTTTTTGACAGAACATTACAAAGTATTAATGAAAAATCTGGTATTATCTGTGCCAGAAATTTCCTACTGATCCTGCTTGAGCTGAAATGATCTATAGGTTTGCCTTCACATAAAAATGTTGGAAAGACTCTTGTTAATAAAACATGTAATTCTAGATGACCGCACCCAAGTGCCTTGACTTGTTAGACCAGCTTCTGAAGCAAACCTTAATTTAAAAAGAATGGAAAGCATATAAGCTTATCTGCATATAACAGGTGTTATAGAGGTACAAAATATTGCAGTTCAGTGTAGTTCTTGGCAGCTTAAAAATTATTATAAGCCATGATCTAAATGCTTTTCTAAGTAATTATCTTTCATGTAATTAACAAGGCAAAACAAGATTTTATGCCTGGACAGTAGCAACAACCAACTGAACAAGCATTTGGTCTGTTAGCCCAGAAATAAGAAAGAACCTGAAGCAAGTGGCTGGTTCTTACTAAGTTTTTTTTTTTTCTTCTCAAGAGTCTTTGTGCACATAAACTTTATAGCACTACAGAAATACTGGATTTTGCAAGTTGCTCAGCTAGTGACTTACGTCTGTCCTCCCTCTTCATTCTATTCTGATATATATTTTCTTCTTCTCTCTAGACAAAGGTGTCTTTAATGGAGCCAGCTGCACTTTGCCAATATTACTACTTCATTGTGTGTTTTGCATAACATTTAATGAACATGTTAACATAGTTCAGGTCATAATGTACAAAATTATGGCCCTCTTTATTCACCACTCATTCTGTATGAAAATGAATTCAACTGTATAACAGTAGAATGAAATTTAGAAAAATGAGTTGTTTAATGGTTATTTCATTTTAGAAATATTTGCTTTAATTTAAATATTTTTTTCTATGAAAATGCTTTTATAACCATCCAAGCTAATACGTTTTAAAATATTAAAGCTGCTTTTAACAAAAACTTTGAATAAATGGTTTGTAATTTTTTAATCATGCTTCAAAAACTACACATTTTAAGAAACAAAATGCAAAAAGTAAACATCAGGGAGTTATAAAGAGTAGTTAAAATCAGTAGTTAAGCTATTACACGGTTAGCAATTGTGTCAAGGGAAATGATAAAATCACTATTTTTAAAATACATCTCTTTAAAAGTCAACCAACTTCTAATCAACTAGAAGGGGACTTAAGTATGATTTAACACTACATGTCCAAATTCAGCTAGTTGTACACGACAGTGGGCAAGCAAAAAGGAATATGAACATCTTGAGTATAACACTGTGAAAAAAGGGTCAAGAGAAAGAAAATCATGACAGGAAAAAGACCCAGTTTTAGTCCTACTAAGAACAAGAACAAAAGAAAATCTCCTATCTATTTTAATTAAAGATAAATTTGGTTTAAGTTGAATATTACAGCAATTCTAAGTAACTAAAATTCTGCAAAATAAAATAATCTGATTCTGATCTTAATGGTAGTAAGTACAGGGGAAAGATGCGTTTAAAGGCCCTGCAACTGTTTAAGCCACTTAAACATAATTTCATTATTTGCTGTAAGAAAAAGGACAGATGCAACATCATAAAATTTTTTTGTATCATTTTGCTTAAGTGAACCACTACATAACTTAAAAAACCCGAACCTTTTGTTACTTCTGAAAATAAGCGTAAGTTATTTTTAAGCAAAAATAGAAGAAGCTGCAGTGGAAAGAAAAAAATTTATCCCTTACTGAAAACCAGAGCCAATCTATGCTACTCCCAAAGAAAACAATGCCAGCAGAAACAAAATATCTCTCTTTTGTTTATGCTCAGGGCTATACAACAGACTATCAGTTTGACTCATGTACATTCAGTGTCTCTCATGGCCTCCTAGTTTCTGACTGAACCACTTACCCATTTTAGTGAGCGTGTACGTCAGTAGATTAATCTGTCTGTACTTCCATTGGGATACTTGATCAGGTCCTTAACTGTCCATAGAACTTAAGTGGGATCAGTCTGGCTCTTCTTTCTCAGCTTTCTTACAGGTGTACACAAAATACCAGAGAGGCCATTCTTAGGCTGTTAACCTGGGCTTGAGAGGACAACCTAGGAGTTTGGCTTCTTGGAGGAAGGAGTCCTGAGTTAATACAAAACACAGTCACACTGCAGTCTACCTTGACTATGTTTCTGGCGCAAGTGTATGAAGCACTTCCTAAACTGAATGTAAAAAAGAGCATTTGAACAATTTTGGTTTATTTATTTATTATGACACAGCCACAGACCTTCCCTGACTGTATCCACTAACATATATTCCTGCAAGTAGTTTGGTTCTTTTTTTTTTTTTTTTTTTTGCTAATAACAAGATGATATACCTTTAGATCTAAACTTTCAAATAAGTTGTTAAAAGTAGATTTCAGAATTATTAGTAGTTAGAAAGCTGTTAGACTTGCTTTCCAAGGGCTGAGTAAGTATATTTGTCTGTATTTCTCCAGATTTTGTTTGGGTTGAACAGGTTAGTCTTAGAAGTCAAACACAGACAAAATTACAATGTTTCACCTGAGATGAAGTTGTTCACACTGTAGTTCTTATTGTTGACCTTAAATATAAACTGTAACAAACAGAAGAACTATGTCCTTCTTTGAAGTCCATTCCTAAAATTCTATTGAACAGGATAGCTTTCCTGGCAAATTTTGTCTGCAGAGAGCATACTGCATGCAAGATGTATGTATACAATGAATAAATTGTAAACCCAAAAGACACTGTTAAGTGATGGCAATACTGATCAAAACCTCTGGGATTTTTTTTAAAAATCTTTTTGTGACCCTGCAGGGCTTGATTCATTAATGATAATAATTCTATCACAAAATATCAATATAATACTATAAACAATTGACAGTACTGGGCCTGTCAGTCTAATTTTGCTGCTATCATATGATCTTGAATGGGAAACAGGCTAATAGGTGAGCACTGTTATGCTTCTGTGACATTTTAGGGTTTATACTGTGACATTTTAGGGTTTATAGGCAAGAGTATCCTGTTATAAAGATTGTGCAATCCTATCTTACATGTAGATCCCAATCTTTTATATAAATCTCAGAAGAATGGTTAGTAAGATATCTGGTGAAGCTGCTTTTTCCCAAATGTAAGTGACTTATGCCTTCACAGGTTTCCTTACAGATAACATCTATATCGATCACCTTTTCATTAATAGTGGAATGGTCATGTAATTCAGATATATTTCAGATACTTGTATCATCTACACTTATCTCAGGGCACAGCAATTGCAGATGCAAAGGTTAAACCATGAGAAACCCCCTAATTACCAAGGAAGCTGTTATTTAATACTACAGAAATAGCAGAAACAGTTTAGCTTTCTCAGGTTTTGATATGACTTTCCCAAGGTGCCCTGAGTTCTTCCCTGGTTGCAGAAGCTGTTGCTTGCTAATGATTTTTCAGATTGTTTTTTTAAAAGAGGGACTGACTTCATATGCTTGAAAATTACAGGAGATAAATAGGAGAAAACAAATATCGTTTGACAAGGCAATGATCTTAAGAGTCTTTTTCAACCTAAATGATTCTATGATTCTTTAAAATAACATGACTAAAGGTTCCCCCCACACACTGCCTCTATCTACTTGTTAGTGGAGAAAAAGCAAACACAAGTTTGTGAAATTTACGTTTTTCACTCAGGTCAGGACTGGAGTTCCTTTTAGGGAACGTTACACTTCTTAACAAAGGAATAAAGATAAATCTGGGGTTTTTGAGGAGTTGGTGTTGTTTTGGGGTTTGTTTTGTTTTTTAACAATTCTAATAAACTTGAAGAGTTGTTAGTCACTGATCCCTTCAAAATCAACACTGTAAGTCAGATAATATGGCAGTAGTTTCCATGGACACGTTTCTTACACTTTTCTTTCAACAGACTTCATCAGGAGATAATACTCACTTGTCATGGTTTAGCCTCAGCCAGCAACTAAGCACCACGCAGCCGCTCGCTCACTCCCCCTACCCGGATAGGATGGGGGAGAGAATCGGAGGAGTAAGAGTGAGAAACACTCCTCGGTTGAGATAAGAACAGTTTAATAATTGAAATAAAGTAAAATAGTAATGATAATAATAATAATAGTAATAATAATATACAAAGCAAGTGATGCACAATGCAATTGCTCACCACCCACCGACCGATACCCAGACAGTTCCCAAGCAGCAATCGCTGCTCCCGGCCAACCCCCCCCCCCCCAGTTTATATACTGAGCATGACGTCATGTGGTATGGAATAGCCCTTTGGTCAGTTTGGATCAACTCTTCTGGCTGTGCCCCCCCCCAGTTTCTTGTGCACCTGGCAGAGCATGGGAAGCTGAAAAAGTCCTTGACTAGCATAAGCAGTACTTAGCAACAACTAAAACATCAGTGTGTTATCAACATTCTTCTCCTACTAAATCCAAAACACAACACTATGCCTGCTACTAGGAAGAAAACTAACTCTATCCCAGCCAAAACCAGGACATCACTATAAATTACAGATTCATGCCATACTAAATGACTTAGTTACTTTATTTCAGTGTATTGGAGTAAGTACAAGATTCCTACTTTAGTAGAAAAACCTCAAGATATAGGAAGACCTTTTTGCTTAGAATTCCAAGTTCCATGCACAACCAACTTGTGAAGCTAAGCCTTTTGAAGAGAAATCTTACTTTCTTTTAAATCTAGATAGGATTTTTTCAATCATTTTGGATGATATTTTGCTCTAATTCAGGGCCTAAAAGTTAACTATTTAAATCTAAGCTGTTAACCTTAAGGCATTCCATATAACAAATTAATAAACAGGAAAATCCCAACAGCAAAATCTCCTCAGCATAAAATAGGCATGCCTAATTCTTTCCCGTAGCTATAAAGAGAATCTAGGGTTCCTAGATTATACTTAATTAACTTAAATATCTTTAGCTGGATGAGATAACTCTGACCCTTCATTTAACAAGGCAGTCTTCTAGCTTTGAACTTGTTGGCTATTATTCTCCTTTTCATTAAGGCTTTGACAGATACACTTACAAATCCAGCTGCTACAAATGAGCAAGTTACACTTCTTTTCTATTTTTCTGGCTAACTGCTGGTGGTTTCCATCCCTCACTCTCTTCTGGCAGATATGTTTTCATCACAGTTGATTCAGTGCAGAGTCCATCAGTTTATACTATACCCCATCATTGCCAGGTATTTTTTAAAATAAATTCCTATAATTGTCACTGAAGTCTCTCATTTCCTTTCCTCCCTCTGTGTTTTAAAGGTAGAAGGTTCTAGCAGGGAGACACTAAAAAAAGTTGAGGAAGGTATGGGAGAACAGGTAATGGATCTTAAAGTGTTATAGGTAGTTAGCTAATTGAAAATATGTTATAACCTATAAGCACGTGAAATCTCATCATAACCATTCTTGAACTGTACTAATACAGCTATAGTAGTGAAAACAAGATTTTTTTCACAGTGTATATACAACATTCATTGTGGTAAGCCTAGTAGACAAAAAAGGGTTGAATGTACAGTGCTTTCATTAATCACAGTTTAAGACAAATGCTGAGTCTACAGGAAGCACTGAAGGTTTCTTTTGGGGGAAAAAATGCTTTGTCTTGGCATAGCTGTTCTTAGGATTTTAGAGAGGTTCTAATTGTCTTACTCATGACAAGCAAAGTCACTTAATCACATTTTTTCAGTAAAAGACCTGTTAATAGTACCCCAGAAATTGTTTTCAAAATATTGTTTCCCTTTTCTAAAAATAAAATCAAAATTTAGAGGCTTACATTTGTTGAACAGAAATATTGTCTGAAGGAAAAAAAAAAAGGTTAATGAGAAAATAGAACTGACTAAAATCATTTAACACTTGAAAAAAAGTGTTGAATATACATTCAATTTAGAAACACAGAAAAAAAACAATGTAGTTTGTAATTTTTCTGTAGTATGTTACTCTGTGTTTAACGTTTTGTGAGAGTGGAAAAAGAGACACAAAATAATAATGTCCTTGTAATGAGAAAGTCCTACTGCAAAACCATTCATTCAGTTGGATTGCAACTTCTGTTTATCTATTCATTAAGAATAGATTGGACCCTAAAATGTGTCCTTGTAATGAGAAAGACCTATTGCAAAACCATTCATTCAGTTGAATTGCGACTTCTGTTTGTTTGCTCATTAAGAATAGATTGGACCCTAAAATGTGTTATAGTAAACTTCACAGAGGATCATAGCATCTGAGATTTTCCCTTTGTTAAGTCATTAATCACATGCAACTGCACTACTCTTCTATCCTCTTCCTCTTCCTACTTATTGAACAAAATGGAAGAAAAAGGAGGTCAGAAATCTTGGAAAGTCTTCTTTCATGTGATACAATCTACCTTGTTTTGTGTGGGTTTTTTCCTGTGTTCATTAACTAAGGATGTCAGAATTAAATGATGAAGCATATGCTAAAATTCTTTATACTGTATTGAAAAACTGGAGGTTCCAAAAGCTAATCTAAGTTTAAATGTATGGAATTAGATTGCTCTGTAATGGTTATGAAAATAAGATCAAGATAATTAATGCTGGGGAAGCAAAATATCTTTGCAGAAACACTATCATTTACCTCTTTATAACTCTAGGTGTTACAGAAAGGTGTTCTGAATAAATACTGAGAGGTTCACAAATTAGTACTGAGTCTAGATTTTAGGTACAAAAAAAGGAGTTTGAAAATGCAAGGTGAAGCTTAGCACAGTTTATAACAGCAGTGGAAAAGGAGCAGTTTTTCTCTCATTGGAATAATGTAAACATTGGCGTTGTTTTAGAACTTCAGAGGATTTGTCTGTCCTAACTAACGACTTTTTGAGTGTATCATTTATTTTTTTGAAAATGTTTTGATTAGGTGTGTTTGTTGTCTCCATTCTACTGTGGAGATACAAGTTACAAATTAACCCAGTTTTATGTCCCACATCTGTGCTTTCTTTGCAGGGGACAGAGGTGTGACAAGCACGGGAATTGTATTATATCTGTATATATGTTTGCTATCTATATTTATTGTAAACATATACATGCATTGCCTGTCATTGAATATCTCCTTAAAATGAGGAAAGAATTTGAGAGTCTCCTGAACTTCACTGGCAAAAAAAAGAGCAGAGTTGTAGATCATGTTCTGGGGAAGTAGAAAGTGAATAATTACTGTCTTGTAACCAAAGAAGGACAAAGGCAAAAAAAGATACAATCTTTCCTTCATTGTCACTGTGGTCAGTAGAGATATGGTAATAAGCAGAGATAAGCTATAAAGATAGAGTAATAGGGATACTTGGTAGTTCCTGAAATAAAGGGCTATGCCTCAGAAGTAAAAAACCTGGCACTGTTAACTAAGTAGCCACCATTTTTATACAGACATTTTTTATTATCATCTTTGCACTGCAGAATGCAAAAAACCTCCTGTTTTATTTATTCTGTTTTAATAGGAGAAAAACATGAGCAGATTTGTGTTGTAATTTGGTCTCATACAGTTGTTCTGAGATATTTTCCCTACCTAATTTTGCATTGCGAACTCCTCGGATTTTATGTACCAGCAGTGTAACACTAAGCATTTTAATTACAGTGAATGATGAGTTTCCTACGTTGAATAAAATGAAGACACCATCTCACGAGCTCACTTATTACATAGATACTTCTGCTAAATATTCTGGCAACATCCAGACAGAGTAAATCTGTTTTACTACTGAATAGTCTATATTTACTGAAGTGGTCCACTGATTTAAAGTGGATGTTAATGGGAAACCTTAGCATAGCTGACACAGCGGAAATAAGTGGTGAAAAAAAAAAGTGCTTTTAAAAGTGCCATGTGCCATGTTTCTAGCATAATACCAAATGTCACTGAGACATTTGGTATTGTGTCTTAGTGACATAAAAGGGTGTTATATGCCATAGAGATTTATATACCAAAGAGCACCAAAGAGTTAAATAGTAGACTGGGCTTTTTTATTTTTTTAACATTTTCAGTGCAACAAATTTCAAACATCACTGAAAGTTTACAGCTTTCCTCTTTTTTTAAGTTAGATTTTGCTTATGAAGAAAATACTTAGCCATAGAAAATATATTTTTTTTTTCAGATATAACTTAAAAAAAACCCAAATTTGATACAAATTCTTTTAATTTCTAAGGGTTTTTTTTAATATTTACTTTAAATTAATTTTTATTGGACATAAAGTACATTGATATGATGAAATTTAATTTTGTGAGAAGTCGTCATTTTGTCTGATATGCATATTACGTGTGAAATAAGTAAGAAATACCAGTCAGACATTTCATAGTTTAGATGTGCTGAGCATTAACATTATCTAGTCTTGACACAATTTCCACTAAAAAAGTTCTAGCATGTCTTATATATTCAGTCTAACTTCTTGCAGGTACTTATCAATCCTAAGACATATTTTATGCAAGCACAAATGTTTATTCTGACAGATGTTCAGAAATACCTGTATTTCCTACATTTTCTTTCAACACAGTATTCATTATATTCTCAAATCTCTTAATCATTTGCCTCAAAAGAAATTATGATGTCTTTTGATTTTTCTGTAAATATCCAGGTGTTGGTCTTTGATATTTGTTTTTAAAATGGTCTCAGGTAGTTAGAAAGCAAGGTGGTTGCATTTGAGGTCAAATTGATATTGAATTGTCTTTTCATTATGCAGCAAGCTGCATAATTGCAATTTTTACTTCCTCTTAAGTACAAAACTTAATTTAGTATTGCTTCAGTTTTCACTGTGTGCACTTTGGGCATGTTGGTACTTAATAATACAAAGAATAGTGGATGTTTTGTTGTTTGCCAGTTCTGGGAGTATTTTAATTTAGTTTAATGATTTAATAATAAAAAAAACCACTGGTCAGCCAGAATGTTTGGAAATCCTTGCTTAGTACTTCGCAGTATGTATTTCCAAAGGTATGACTTTAGTGTCTACTCTTTGAGAACAACAAAAGAGTATTTGACACTTTGTGACAGTTTTAAGCTAAAATTGCAAATATAAAGTGTATGTTTACATCCAGTAGGAATTTGCATACACTATATCTAACATTTATATGAAGTAGTTTTAATACATACAAATTTTGTGCGAATCACAAGAGAACTGCTGTGTTCTTTAAGTGTCACGTTTGCATCACAGACTGCTTATCTCAGCATATTAAGTAACTAAATACAATTATATGAAAGTTATCTTTCCGTAAGAAATTACTGCTTGCAAAGAACAGTGGGAAGGAAGAGGTAAATGTTTAAGAAAAATATTGTCTCCTAGTAATCATAATGATGCTGTCTTAGGAATGATCTGCTGCTTGGATTGCATGATGCCATTTTTAAGGGAAGCTGAGTCAGGTGGATTGAAGACCCAGAATATTTCTTCTCTCAGTTCGTTTGCTGCTGCTCCTGTTTGTCGCTCCAGCAGGTGTTCTAGAGATGCAGATACACACACATATGAACACAGCCAACCACACATATCAGCACAAGCAGAGCTTTACGCGCTGTCATGCAAACACCAATAGCACTCACGTAAACATGAACAGAGACTGCCCAGCCTTGTTCCTCCTCCCTGGCTGGTCAGGATTGGTGTTCCATAATGAAAACATACACAGAAACACATGCACACACACTGTCCAGGTGCACAACCACACCACACTCGTGGATCCCTCAAATATTAACATAGTCTCTAAACCCATCCGATACCCATGGCCAGACCCTGGGCCCCTTCCTTAGTGTGTCAGACCTTGTGTATTTCCAGACACAGGTCTCCTCCTACTCACTGGCTAGTCAAGCTTGATGCCCAGCTAGTCCAGCCAGCAAAGCACATCCACGCATCTGGTGCTTCCCCTAAACACCCCATTACAAGTTTTCTACATTCCCGTAATAAGTTTTACATAATCCCACAAGCCCCTTCAGATATCCCAGAATAAGTTTGCCTTTACCAAAAGGCCCATGAAAATCTTGTTTCTCCCTTTCTTAGCAGCTACAAAGTTCAGAATTCGTGTCTCTGAGGCTACACATGAGGGGTTCCTTCAAAGGCATATCAGTCAGTAACCTAACACTTCTGGTCTTGGTATTGTGACCATTAGCCTTTGCTTCCTAGGCTTTGTGTACTTGTGTGTTTAACTGTTTTCTTGTCTTTTTTTTTTTTTTTTTTTTTTTTTTAATGCTAAATCATTGTTAACTATTCTCACAAACTGGAGTTCCTTACCATACAGGTGACCGTGTACCCTTACACTCCACATATCATTTTGATTTCACATACACTTGTTGTAACCCTATCTTGAAACTGAGATGACTTCATTTGTTCAGTAGATAATAGAATAGTATGATTAAAACAGAACCATGGGCTAACTACATGAAAATTCGGTAGAGTAAAATTAGCCAAATTAAAGGGGCATTCCCCTTCAGTTTGAAATAAAGAGATACAGCAATCCTAATGTACTTAAGAGCAGAATGACCATAACCCATTAATGTGATGCATCCATGAAAAAAGAAAACTTAATTTTAGCATATATGAGGTGAGATATTTCTAGCAGAGACAGTAATATAAATTTCTACCTTTGCTTCAATGTATCTCACCTGGTGGGATTGCACTTAAATTATTATGGACAATTCAGGTCACCTACATTCTAAAAACAGAATATATAAGGAAAAGGGACTCCAATCTTTCAGGATGAGACAATAAACTGCTAGTGTAATCTAATAGAAGGAGGACTGAGAGGGATAATTCTGTTTACTCCTATAAAAAGGTATGTAAGCTAATGGGCAATGTTAGCACTAAAGTAAATGGACACAAACTGGACATTAATAAGTCTAGTCTTTAACCCTCAGAAGGCTGATATTTTAGAACTTCCACATCAGAATAGAGGGAACAAAAATCTGAATAATTTTAAGAAGATTGTATGATATTAGACAGCACTGGATTCCACAACAGAAGATACACTTTTAAATCCTATATTTTCTTTGCTACAAAATGACTGTAGACAATGATCAAGGTCTTGGAACCTGTCATTACATTTTTCTAAGAGATGTTACTGGGATAAAAGAGAGTGATCTTTGGATAAGCATCTACTTTTTCCAAGATGTTTTAAGCTGTGTCTCAGCTGTAGGGGAATTCAGTTCTGTTGTGTTCCTTGATCTCCTGATCCCTCAAAAGTTTGGACCCAGGATCTGGTGAGCAGTGATCCTTCATTTCACTCAGTGCCCAGAGAAAGAAGAATATTGTGAGAAAAAGAAAACACATGAATTCAGGACACAGCCAAGACATATATTGCAACTGGTACAGTGCTCTGAGTTTTTATGAGATAGGTGTAGTATTTTTACATTTAGTGAAGAATTAGAGAAGAAGCAGTTTGTGTGTGGGGGGGTGGGTGGGTGTGGGGGTGTGTGTGGGGGGGTGGGGTTGTGTGTGTAGTGGTAGCAGAGATTTAGGACAGGGATGAAAAGTGTTTGCTTGGAACTACAGAACACAAAAATAGACTGTTTTGCTGGGGCTTTTAAAATAATAGTAATAATAACATAATAAAATCGATTGAATTCTTTGTCCTTTTTTGCTGAAAACCTTAATAGTAATATGGGCCAGATTTTCAGTTGCTCTATACCTTCAATCAGAGCCAGACTTTCCTACAGAGCTCTAATTTTAATAAAATATCAGGATAAAAGCTAGAAAGTTGAAAGACCTGCTCACTTTTTAGAAACTCTGATGCTGGCATGCTGGAAATAAAAATACAGTACAAATACAGATGACTAAGGAATTTTTATCTAATTATTCTCCTAAGAAGGCAATACTGCAGCTGAAGTCCAACCATATGATTTCCTGGAAAACAAGAAAATTACAAGGAAAAATATAAAATTTTACTATAACATCTATGAGTTACTAATTTCAGACCGAATTTGAAAGTCTAGGAATGCCAGAGTGAAGTTAAAGAACAGTCAGGTGTTTATGGCAGGGACTATAAAGATCTGTCATGATTTTAACAAATGCTGCCAGCTGGGATTTAAAAGCTTCTGAGCCGAGTTGCAAACTGATTTCATTTGTGGAGTTAGAGTATCTGTGTGCTAATAAAATACTTCTGCTGCATCCTTCTTAATGTTGCAGACCACCAAAAATATTTTCTTTTAGACTACAATGTATTCTTCAATATACAACTCTTAAAAATAGCTGAAATACTCAACTAACTAATGCTGCTTATCCAAGTAAAAAACTCAACTCACTGATACTGCATAACTATAGTAACAAGACCTTGAAGAAAACCACCTGGGAAGAAAATTCTTTAAAGAAAAATATGATTAAAAATAATGGGTCTAAGGAGAACCTTACTAAAGCTATAGAATAATTTAAACAAAAGACTCAGCAAGGCATAAAATATACTTCCTCAAAATCTTCCTGAAAGAACCAGAAACCTCACAGGAAGTGACAACTAGTCTGAGAAACACGATAATCCATACATAACATGGGGAATATTTTGGAGTAGTGTGAAAGGAAGAGAAGTGGCGAAGTCATTCATGCAATCAGAAAAAATAGCAAAGACTACTGACTGGGACTAGATACAAGAGACAATTAAGTCATTGTGATCCTAAGCATCACACAATGTAGCTTTTACATGTGTGACTCCCAAGGCAAAATTCGGCCCTTGTGGAGTGCCTGATTACCTAGTGTCATACATTGAAGAATTAAATGACTCAGAATGGCAGAATTTATAGCAGTCCCCTACAATTGCCTGAAGCAGCCAGTAGGAAACTTTGTAAAGAAAGCTGTGTCTCCAGCTCAACCCTTCACAGACACCTAAAGACCTGGGCTGCAGGTAAAAGCTATTTCAGCACAAAATTCACAGCCCAAGGACTTTTCCTTGTTTAGGGAGTTTGCAAGACTGAAGCAAAGGAGGTTTACTTCTTCCTTTCATAACACAATAGACAGTCTTTTGGAAAAAAGCTTTAACAAATAACACAGACGTGTGATATATGAGAGATTCCTGTTCCAGTGTTTTCATAAAAGGGTTTGAATCCTATGTTCTCAAGAAAGTGTTACAACCAGAGCTATATGCCATTCTACCATGAACAATAACATCTCTTTTCCTGTTGATGCTGTCTACATTAACAAGATAAACTACACTGAATAAAAACAATTAGCTGGATATTAGAGGAGACGCAAGAAGGATTGTTAACAATCTAACCCAGAAAAAACAGTGCTGATTTGGGACAGTAGAGAGCTATGTTTGACGTATGTTCAAGTGGAATTTCTATATTTTACCCAACCACTGTCATGACCAGTATCAAATCATAAGCTACTGCAGTTGGATGAAATGCCTCTACTTTTATGTTTTAGTAATGTCAGTCTGCCTGCAGTCTTACTATCAAAAATGATCATTTGAGCATCACAACTTTCAGAGACACAGACAACATGGTATGAATATGAAATGTAAGTACTTCTATTCTTTTTTTCACTCCTTTCTCTGAAAGTCAACCTAGGGATAAATGGAGACAACTACAAACAGCATGTACACTTTATATAAAAGCCTGCCCCACTTCTGGGAGACAGCAACAACAGTAGTTGACAAGAGAGATTTTTAGGAGCCGAACTTCTGTACCATACAGACCAGGATGGCTTATTTCACTCTTCATCTTGAGGAAGGCTGGGATTTACCACAGAGGAAGAAAGACTCACTTTTTACCAGTTAACAAAGAAAGTTGTCAGGGAAGAATTCTGACAGTTTTTCTTTTACTCATGTCCCACAAACTTTTGCCCTTTTCCTAAGGTATAAAAAGAAAAGATAAAAAAGAAGAAGAAAAAAAAAAAGTACAAGACATTATGAGGCACTAGACATGCTTTAATTTTGTAAGGAAATTATAATATTTGTTTTGATTAACATTAATTCTAATTCCATTAAAAAAATCTAGCATTCTGAGTCACTTTCTTTAGCAATAAACAAGTTTTTGCTTGTAGGATCAGATTTTGCTTTTCTAACCAACAATAATAGATATTATTCTGAATTACAATGTTGTCATCCATTTTTGTTGAAGATCTATTTTAAAAAATGGTGAAAGGTTAAAACCAACATATTTTGAAAACACCATCAGGTTATTGGCTGCCATTAGCAAGAGAAACACGTCAGCTGTATTGTGCAAAAAGAGTTCAAAGCAGAGCTCTGTAGGATTTTCCTAGTAATTATTTGAAATTATTTGAAAAGTAAAGGAGCCAGGGATCCTGTTCTCACCTCAGAAACAGTTAAAGTATTCCTTCCATAGGAAAAGTACCAAAACAGCAATTCCAGGCAGAATCTGGAATCCCATCAAACTGAAAACAAACCTGAAACTCTCTTCCTGTTCCAAGTAGCATACTGTTATACCAAAGGTGGGGTTCTCACATCTCAAAATAGCAGCAACTACATTGCAGACACAGAAGCCTTCTGTTGGCCCTATCCCACTCTGCCACATTTCATTTTTTATTTGCTTCTCTTAATGTGCTAGGAGGTCTTTGTGATTTAGTCTCAATACATTAATAATTTAAATATAATCATCACTTTGTGGAACATCTGTCTGTCTTCTATCATTTAAGCTAGCTTTAATTCCTCTGAGAGATTAGTAGCCGTGAGGTTTGAGGTTCACAGTATAACTAAGTTGAAAGTTGGTGCGAAATGAAGCTGTAAAGTTCAACAAAATATCACAGAGGATTTATTCAAGAATATGGGTCTGAGTCAACAATACAGAACACCAATGCAGATAAGAGAAACATTTTTTTCTCTTTGAAGTCCTTAGCTGTTATCCTTAGACCATGGGATAATTAGATCATAAGCTAATTGAAACATACAAATTAATTGCACTGATTGTTATTTAGATGAGATGATAGTCTTTTCCTGACAAATTCACTTTGATGAGGCAAAGGAAGCACTTGACATTTTGCCATTGAAAGTTAATTGCTCTCCTGCACAAATTAAAATGACACAGTATTTGAACTGAATTGCTTAATGTGCTGTTCCAAAGAAAAAAAAAAAAAAAAAAAAAAAGGTAATGCATAACCTAAGGTGTCTGTGCTTTTAAAGCACAATGTATCAGTCTGATCAAGTTTGTAATAAGCCTAGAAATCCTTTAGCTGCCAGTGATTTTTGGTACACAGTTCTTAATTTCTTAGGAAAAAAATGATCATCTTTCAGTAAACCAATGACAAGCTGATGATTCCTCAATGCTGGCATCAGCTTTGAAGGAAATTTCCTGTGACTTCATAGACCTAGAGAAAGAAAAGTAAATAATGTAAGTAACAAAGACTAAACTTAAGCAAGAGTCATGGAGTAGAAGTGGCAATTGGAACAAATGATCTTGACCACGGCTGCAAGCTGTTCTGAACTTCTTTCTTGCTGTTCATCTTTCTCACAAAAGCAAGGGCAGTAGTACATCACAGAACATCAGAATAAATGCTATTATGATTCTGCATGTGAACATGGATCATAGTGTTCTAATCTCCTCCCACACATCAGTTCTTCCTCTGTAATGCAATTCATAGCCCATCATTTGTGGTTCTTCCACCACCAGTTACTTCCAGAGAAGAGCCAATCAGGCACTACTAGCCAAACAGTCTCTTAAAGTGCAACAGTAAATGTAGCATTTAAAGTAAGTAATATTCACTATGCCACAAAAAGGTACCATTTTATCTATCAACTGTTTATTATAAAATGTATGAGCAACTTTGTAAGACAATGCCAAAGTCTGTGTTTCTATTTTGTACTGTAACAGCTGATCTAGGAAGTCATCCATATGCATTCTTCATTTCTTTGTAGCAATGACTATTTTTCCTTTGTGCATTGTTATAGTTTTAACACAAGAACTTAAATTCCTTTCTAGTTAAACTGCCTTCCACCTTCACCTTCGCTGCTATCTGTAGCTGGATGGTTACACTACTTCCGTAATAGATGAGAGAGGACAGCAGTTCTGGCTGAGACATTGGTATGCGCATGGACAGAAATAGAATGACTTGCAGGGTGAGGAGGGATCCAGCTCTTCCTGCAGACAGAGGCTAACACAATGTTAAGGTTCCCAGTCATACAGCAGGCACACCACCAAGTTGCTGCCCCCTTCTTATCATCACTGTGGATAACATATTTCTTTGACTTGGTGGCCTGAAGCCATAAACAGATTTTGTCTTGCAGCTTCACTGAACACCGTCAGGACTGCTTACTTGAATGCTTAAGGCACTTTTTTTATCTTAGTCTGTTGGGCTGCTGTTTTGGAGTGGGTTTTTTTTCCAGTTTTTGAACCTAATAATAAGGATTGTAGGCAAATTATTAATTTAAATAAGTTCCCAATGCCCTCAAAACACAGCTCTAATAATGAACTGCTAGCAAATACAAAACATCACTGTTTCATTGTGTTTTGTTCTTTATCTTTTGTCAATATGCTGCTGTTTATTTTGAAAGCCACCCATGATGGGCATCTTGGGTGAGATCTTTTTCCTTCAGAAATAAATGGCAAAATTTCACTTGAGTTCAGTAACATCAAGGTTTCATAACTTGTTTGTTTACTTACGCTCAATGTCTCATATACCACATTATTCAACCAATTAAATGCATTTATTCTCAGTAATATTATAGTATCCAGTTATTAGGATTTTAAAAATATTGGTATCACTTGAACTCAAATTATTTTAAAATAAACTTATGCCTTTCAGCACAAGTTAGAACTATTATTAAAAGGAAAAAGATCAAAATATAGAATTAATATGTTAGGAAAACTTGTTCTGTTTCATATTAGGCTTTACAGTTCGCATAGTCTGTTTTTGCTGCAGTTGAAGAGATAGGAAAAATATTTAATTTTAATTCTAGACATGTTAAAACATGTTTTGACATATTCTTCATTATCACATTGGTCAAGTCAACACATGCAGTAAAACTCTCCTTCAGATAAGATACTTGTTAATATAGCTAAAATTGCAAAATCAGTAAAAGGAACTATGGTATTTTGGTGTAAAGAGTTGCAAATATAACATGTCCCTAGATTGCAAGCAAACAATTAAAGGGAATATTTTAACATCAGGTCTATTGAATTGTTTTTTCTAATTGCAGAAGCAGACCAACACAAAAATGCTGAATCAGATTCTGTTCATTACGTTACTCCTGAGAAGGACGAACTCCTGGTGGGTGAAACCAGAAATTGATTAAATAAAGCCCTGGCACCCTGCTCTTTTTAAATAACACTTTATTAAGCCAACTCAAGGAAACAGATGACTCTTCAGAGTTTTTTGCTGAAAATATACCACCAAAAAAACCAGCTGTAGAAACATCTTGTGAACTGGGCAAAATAACATAATCATTCCAGAACACACTTACTGGGAACTATTCAACTCACCTCACTCTTGCAGTATTGTGAAAGTTTTTGTAAAAGGAAATAAAAAACCAGTGAAAAGCTGTAGGATATGGAATTGTGATTTTCTCTGAGTCTGATGAAAGTGGGGCTCTGAGATCTAGGACACGAAAAAGAAGCGTGCTATACAAAACATATTCCCCAATGGGCACCTGGTGAAAAGGTGTAGTTGAAGAAAGCAGTAACAACTGCTTCTACTCAGTCCACTCACATTGCGTAAAAAGACAAGCATAACAGGAAAGTGTCAAAGTGAGTTTGCTATGAGATGACTTTACCAAACTTTTACTTCTCCTGACTTATTATCATAGGGGTTTATTTTATCTTGACCTTACAGTTTTATGAATTTACATCTGGTATAATGAAATTCGTTGTGTAATTATTGGTAAAGTTATTTTGATCAATGAGGTAATATGGTTATTGACCATGCTCAGTAAGATTCAGCTGAAAATAATAAACATTCTTTTTAATTCAGGTTGTCAAAAAATGTGAGGCAAAAACTTATTCAGTATATACTTGTTTATACATTTGCTATATACTTTTGTCATTTATTTGTACTATTTCTTAACACTGCTCCAGTGTGAGGTCCCTCCCATGAGATACAGTCCTTCACAATCTCCAATGTGGGTCCTTCCCATGGGCTGCAGTTTTTCAAGAACTGCTCCAGAATGGGTCCTTTCCATTGGGTGCAGCCTTTTAGGAACAGACTGCTCCAATCTGAGTCCCCCACAGGCCACAGTTCCTGCCAGAAAACCTGCTCCTGTGTGGGGTCTCCATGGGCTGCAGCTTCTTTCAGGGTATATCCACCTGCTCCAGTGTGGGGTCCTCTATGAGCTGCAGGTGGATATCTGCTCCAATGTAGTCCTCTATGGACTGCAGGGGGACAGCCTGTGTAACCATGGTCTTCATCACAGGCTGCAGGGAATTCTCTGCTCCAGCACCTGGAGCACCTCCTCCCTCTCCTTCTTCACAGAGGTTGGTGTCTGCATTGTTACTCTCATGTTTTATTACTCTTCTCTCTCACAGCTGCTACACAGTGTTTTTTACCTTAAATATGTTATCACAGAGGTGTTACCAACATTGCTGATTGGCTCAGCTTTAGGCTCTGTCTAACATGGAAGCAGCTTCCGGTGTCTTGTCACAGGTGCTAGACCACCCCGCTACCAAAACCTTGCCATGTAAACCCATTACACAATTATTCCAGGAAATGAACACTTGAAAAATATGGGGGTTTGGTACTTGGAACTTGATTTCGGATTGGTTTATCTTTTCAGTATGGTTGAAAAAGCATATTTCCAACCAGGAGGAATAAAAAAGAAAAGGGAAAAATGAAACTCTGCAGGCTACACTATGCTGAAAGGGGCTGACTCTGCCGGAATTTTGGCCACCATACTGTCTAGTGTCAGACCGTTATGTGGTCTAAAAAACTACTGATGAAAATAGTACTGGATAAGTACTGAATATTATTGGGATAATGATGGATAAGTGTACATGGCTTTTCCCTATTCTACTAAAAGAACTTTCCAATTGAAAAAGATGATGACATTTTGTATAACAGGAAGTAAAATGATTTAGCAAGAAAGAACCAAGCTGATTTTTCATTTTCCTGTGTCTGTTGCATAGCCATGCAACCTCTTCTAACTTTGATGAGTTCCTTTTCAGTACAGTTAAGACATACAGAGACCTGCAAGAGAATTTTTAACTTCAGACACTGCTTGGAGCCATGAATCTCTTATTGCAGTGAAGCTTAGTATGTCTGTCTGGAGAAGGAGGTGGTTGCTCATTCTTCTTAACCCAGCTGTGGCTTTCAAATGCCTATCAGACTAAGCAGCACTTTATTATGAAACTAAAAATAAAGAATTTTGGTACAGGGATATGATAAACAGAACAACTTTAACACAGTGTGCTAAGAGGAAAAACAGGTCATCTGTTGTTGTTACTATCTTTCTATAAAAATTTCCTGCCTATTTTTTCTTCTTAGCTTAATGTGTCCACAAATAAATCTATACCTTCAGCATTTATACATTGAATTCTACAGTTACTACAGATCTAATCTTTTTTTCCTAGGTACATCCAGAAGTCATATGAGGTGGTAGTGTACATGAGTTGTCCAGTAATGGTTCACGTGAATAATGAGCTCAATTCTCTTAAATAGTACAAACCCACGTGACACCATCATGAGCATTTCATAACTGAGGAACCCATGTTCACTAGGTCCATTCCAACTTTTGCTTTCATATCCAAAATTTCTTATTTTTATGTCAAATGTTGAATATTCAATATTAAATGATAAATGCTGAGAAGAAAACACAAAACTAAATAGATCAAATGTTATGCTTCACAAAAATCACTCAATAGAACTTTTGATGATGAAAAAGATGAAGACATGAAAAATATGGTTATATGATTGCCTAACTGCTATGAAAAGGTGTTGGTTAGTCTGTTGGACCAGATTCTAAAATATTTGTTTGCAATAGTTCACAGAATCACAGAATGTTTGAAGTTGGAAGGGACCTCTGGGCGTCACCTGGACCAACCTCCCCTGCTCAAGAAAGGTCAGCTAAAGCCGGTTGCCCAGGACCATGTCCAGATGGATTACGAATATCCTCAAGGAGGGAGACTCCGCAATCTCTCTGGGAAACCTGTGCCAGTACTTGGTTGCCCTGACCGTAAAAAAAAGTGTTTTCTGATGTTCAGATGGACCACCCTGTGTTTCAGTTTGTGGCCATTGTATCTGGTCCTGTCACTAGACATCATTGAAAAGAGCCTGGCTCTGTCCTCTTTGCACCTTCCCTTCAGGTATTTATGTACACTGATAAGATGCCCCTGAGCCTTCTCTTTTCTAGGCTTGTCATGGTTTAACTCCAGCCAGCAACTAAGCACCACACAGCCGTTTGCTCACTCCTCCTACCCTGATGGGATGGGGGAGAGAGTCGGAAGAGTAAGAGAAACACTCCTGGGCTGAGATAAGAACAGTTTAATAACTGAAATAAAGTAAAATAGTAATGATAATAATAACAATACAATAATGATAATAATAATATACAAAGCAAGTGATGCACAATGCAATTGCTTACCACCCACCGACCGATACCTACACAGTTTCTGAGCAGCAATCACTGCTCCCCGGCCAACCCCCCCCAGTTTATATACTGAGCATGACGTCATATGGTATGGAATAGCCCTTTGGCTAGTTTGGACCAACTATTCCAGCTGTGCCCCTTCCCAGTTTCTTGTGCACCTGGCAGAGCATGGGAAGCTGCAAAGTCCTTGACTAGCATAAGCAGTACTCAGCAACAACTAAAACATCCGTGTGTTATCTGCATTCTTCACATGCTAAATCCAAAACACAACACTATGCCTGCTACTAGGAAGAAAATTAACTCTATTCCAGCCAAAACCAGGACAAGGCTAAACAGTCCCAGCTCTCTCATCTTTTCCTCAAAGGAGAGGTGTTCCATTCCCTTCATCATTTTAGTGACCCTTCTTTGGACTTTCTCCTTTATGCCCATGTCTCTCTTGTACTGAGGAGCCCAGAACTGGACACAGGACTACAGGTACAACCTCACCAGTGCTGAGTAGAAGGGCAGGATTACCTCTCTTTAGCTACTGGCAATACATTGCCTAATGCAGCCCAGGATACCATTAATCTTCCCTTCTGCAAGGGCACTTTGCTGGTTCATGTTCAATTTGGTGTTCACCACGACCCCTAGGTCCTTTTCTGTCAAGCTGCTTTCCAGCTGGTGACCCACAGCATATATTAGTGCATGGGAAGCTCTTTCCCAGTTGCAGGACTTTGCACTTCCCCTTGTTGAACTTCATGAGGTTCCTGTCAGTCCATTTCTCCAGCCAGTTGATTTAAAAAAAATTATTAAATCCCAAACATATAAACTCATAATTTCAGGATTATGTAATCAATAATATAGTTGTCTTGTTCAGTAAGGTGAATGAGAAGAGTGAAATGCCTTAAGAGAATGGTTTACCCAAATCACACAGCTCAGGATGAGCAGCATAAGGACTAGCATATTTTAATAGTGGCTTTACAAAGTAACTAAGAAAGGACATTCAGGGGTATCCTTTAGCCCAAAGACTCCTGAATTCTCTTCTGGACAGTGGTAGAGCTTCCAGAGGTAGGGAAAATAAGGCACTATGGGCTAGCTTTTTATTTTGTAGTTATATCACTGCAGAATCATAAAAGTTAAAGTTTATAATGCAGGAAATGAGGCTGGATATCCTGTCCCACCATGTTCTAGCCTATATCAGGATGTGGATCAAAACTACCATGAGTCAGAAGATACTGGTTTCTATAACTTCTCAGTGGCGCACCACCCTACAGATGTGTGTGCAGTGCTCTGGAAGACTCCCTTTTTGCTCCAAGCCTCCACAGATCTTAGTTGAAAAGCACACCATTCCTGCATCCTAATCAAGTTTAGATATGAAAAAAAGTGCAAAGAAAATGTTCCAGTCCTGTCACAACTCAGTCCTTCACAGCATGGAAAGAAACATAACTTGAGACTCCTACAGAAGTATAATATCAAAAAAAAAAAGGTGATATGCTTCTGGAGTCTAAGCATTTTCTGGGTTCAGATAGCAGCTGAGTTTTAAATCACACATCGAAGTTCTACCAATCTCCTACATAAGGCACTCAGCTGCTTTCTGGGATCTGGCCTTTATTACCCAAGCAGATCCATTGCCCTACTTTACTGGAACTATTTTTAAAACAAATCATTACTCATAGTCTCTATCTACACTGGTGACTGCATCCATCTTAAGAAAGGTGTCACCCTACTATGCGGTACAAAGTGATTCATATCTATTTGGCTCAGGACTAGCTACTTCCAGAACAGATTGGTGGCATCTGCATTACAGGTCATGTAACCCTGGACAACTGAGGTCCCATGTAGCTCCTGAGAATCAAAATCTTTTTCTTTTACTGTTAGAAGTCTCTGACATACTGTGCAGATTACCTTACAGGAAATTTATTTTTATATTTTTCTTGATTTAGGATGTGGTATTAGGTAATATGAGCATGACTTAGGGTCTGATAGGGTTTGAGTATATTCATTAAAGTAGAAAGAACCCAGTCTGGTACCCTTTCACCTATGCTGGATTTGGACAGTGGCTCTGGAATGAACTTCTAAAACTATGCAAGGATGTGTTTGGGGGGAATATGTCAACTTGGACAAAGAACCTGGGTAAAAATTAATATTTACATAGTGTAAATATGCAGAGACAGAAATGAAATGGTGATGTGAGCAGCCATAAAGGTGGCCTGGTTAGAAGGGGAAAGTTACTGAACTGAAAAAAACATCTGCTGAAAAATACTGACAGACAAATTGCCTGCCAGCCTGGAAGCTGTGAGCCTGGGAACTAGGCCTCAGGAGCAGAAATATCCTTGAAAAGTGCAGCTGGAATCTTTGAAATACAGCTGGGTACCTAGAAACTGGAGGCATCCTGAGATACCATCAATAAGCACAAACCCCAAGCAATAGTAATGGCAAATTATTATCTGAAAAAAGTGGAAACAGTCTGGGAAAATAAAATTGTTCTGAAAGAATAGAAAGCATCATCATCTATTGGCTGTTACAGGTGAAAAATAGATATTAGCAACATCTATAAGCTGTTAAAAATCCTGTTGTCCTATGCCCTCATGTCTCTATGATATAAAAAAGAGTTAATTTTTATCTGAAATGTAGCCTCTCTCTCTGAGAACTTCACGTTCTACATGTGGTTTTCCTTTCCTAAACAGTCTGAATTCTCCACATGAACTTTCTATGAGATTTTGGACACTTGCTGGGGTTGCCTGGCTGACTCCATACTCTGTGACGTGGATCATCTTTGAAGTGCAACTCTGTCTGTTACTGTATTGGTTCCCCTTTGGTCCCACTTCTGGGGTCAGTTTGGTTTGTCCTCTACCTCTGGGATGATTGAGTCTCCTTCTGGAATTGGTTTGTCCCCCACTTCAGGATGATTTTGCCCTTTCTGAAATCTGTCTAATTCATTTAATACTGGTATTACATATCCATATAGGTAATCTATTATATCTGCTGTTATATTGTTGATAAGTTTGTTCCACTCATTTTAAGTTTCTGGTAACCTGTAATGGTATACATCTATTTGGTTGTTGCTATACAATTGGTTGTTGTTATAAAATTGAATGCTTCTATGATTGATTGCTGCCATAAAATTGGTTGATACTATATTATTGATTGCTGATTGTAATTTGTAATAGCTTGATATATACATATATATACACTTTATTAATCATAGATTTACTTGCTAGTAATAATTTTGTGTTAGTATACCTGCTAGTGGTGATTTGGGAGATATTTGTGGTAATCTGTAATAAAAACATTTAGAGGATGAAAGCCTCCATGTCCTTGTGTATTATGGAATCCTACAAACCCACAGTCGCAATTTCTATACACCTACAGGACAGTTAATCTTTTAGGTTGGGACAGATTTACCCATTTTAAGTGTGTCAGAGTCCAGTACACTCTGACCAGGTTCTTTGAGATATTCCATACGTGGAGGCTGTAACATTTAATATCAGTTTTACTTATTTTAAAGATAGTTGATGTTCCACAGGATTTCTGATTTAGCAGAGTGATTCAAAATATATTGTATAACACAATCAAATATAAGTTCTAGTTAGCAAAATACAGCAAGTTCAATACACAGCTTAATCACAATACCAATGTGATTCCCATTACTGGTCTCTATAATTTGCTCACTGTCACAACGCTGGGTGTCCTCAGTCGGCAGGAAGGAATACATGGGTTGAAGCCAGCTCAAGCCCTGTGTTCTCTTTGAAATTCTTTTGCTAGTTGTCTAGTTTTTATACTCTATGTTGGGCTGATCCCCATATTCACTCCCCCATGTTGGTCTGGCTGTCTCAGGGAGACATTCACGCTTTCAAAGAACTCAGGGAGAAACATTTGTATCACCAGTTGATCAACTCAACTGCTGATAGTTGTTTATCTAAAACAAAGGTCACCCTCTGGTCCCCTTTGTGTTGAGATTAAGATGGTTTCTGTGCATTACGCTCTGAGCTTCTTGGGCACGTCACCTTGGCCCATCTCCACTGAGCCTTCTTCCATTGCAGGAGTTTATTTATCAATCACAAAGTGGCATATCAGGGCTCCCATTAGAAAAAAAATCATAAAGAAACCATTTGACTATCATCAGCAATAAGATATTAGTTTGTCTAGTCTGTTAATATTCCTACCTAAATAGAAAGTTTTCTGTACTAAGAAGATTTATCTACTTAAAACTATATGATAAAAAGTCATGAGACTTTCTGTAAAGTTAACAGGGTGGCTGTGTTACGAGGCTTGAGCTCTAGGTAGTTGGTTGATTCTGGATGATAATGAGTGTACAATTATGTTGATTGTATTGAGAAATTCCAGTATTTCAGTAGTCTGTAAAGGTTTTATTTCAGCCTGTTACATCATTGAACAACTGTTTACATATATTTTTCCTATTAGGAGAGAGAACCATGCTCTAATAAATGGCTAGTTATTTATTAGAGCAATCTTCCAAGTTTTCCAGTTTTCCCATACCACCACCAGCAATTTCTCCAGCTGTGGACAAATGTGCATCTGCCACTCAGTAAGGATAACTCTTTCCAGTATGTATCACTTCTTTGCATTGGCTTTTCAATATGATAAATTATTTGTGATTGTACTATAATGACATTGTAGGGGAAAATAAAGGCCTTGAGAATTCTTTCCTCTACAGGAAAGGAATGAATCATTTTCTACTGGTGAGTGGGCTGTAAATAGGTTTCCCAGAGGAATTACACATAATTAAGAAGCAATTAACATACACAGTCTACAACAAAGGCTAAAAGAATGCATTATGAGAGTGGACATTATTGAAAGACACGCCAATATTCTTTTGATAAGTATCACACAAATTTGTCAACTCAAATCAGTTTAATTCTGATAATTTCTAAAACTGTTTAATTATCCAGTGTCTGACAGTGTTTGAATGCACAAAAATATACATCCAGAATCGATTATTGAGTGACTCTTATCTTTTTGTGAGTTATCAGGAAATTGTTCTTAATTGTTCATAGTTGTACCATTGCACATACAGAAAAAGAAAGACATTTCTGTTAAGATTACCCATCTCATTAATGCAAAGTTTTCATTTCAGTTTTTGGAAAGATGGGAAACTGGATCTAAATATGCCAAATCATAAAAACACAAACAATGCATATTAGCAGAACACTCAACACAGACCATGCAGAATTTGCTCAAAGAGAATGAATCATAGTTATAAACATAAAATTGGTAGGAGTGAGAGGGGAGTTTGGTGCATTTGAGGTAGTCTGCTAAATTTAAAATTATTTTCCCCAAGGCAGTAAAATCCATATTAAATAAAGACTTTTTAAGGTGACTTATCAAAAATCATTATGAGCTAAGGAATATCACCATAGTGAATGTGACAGGAAAATACCTTTATTGTCATACAGAAACAAGTAAGTAGTTTCAAGGTCTGGAAGAGAAGGCTGTTATCACTTAGACAATAGATGACCCAAAATTTCACCTGCCAACAAATGCACCAGACTTTGACCCAAAATTTCACCTGCCAACCAATGCATCAGACTTTGACTGAGTAGAAGTGTTACTAAAACCAGATTATTCTGACCTTAAACAGTATCTCCAGTTTTCCATTCTTACTGGGTCTGATCAGTCTTTTCATCCTTCCTGCCTTATCCTGCATCTGTACTCTTTTCTGAAATGCAATCCTGAATATGCCTCTTAAGATCACTCTAAAGTACTCTTCTTTGTTCTCCTGTTTGTATTTGAGTAACTGTAGACCCCCTCTGAATAATTCATACTGCCCCTTTTCACCTCTTTATATTTCCTTCTGAGTACCTTTTCTCCAAGACTGAGTTTCATCACTGATTTACATGAACGTCTTCCGCTAGCAGTTAAACCCTAGAGTCCCTCTTTTCTAGAGTCTCACCCTAAGACTGGTAATGAATTACACATTTCTTTTGGTCTCATTTTCTTTAGCTGGGAAAGGAAGCTAAAAGATGGAAAAAAGTCCTGCTGAGCTCTAAGCACCTTGAAAGGCCACCCTGGAGGAAGAAAAATTACAAAATTAAGTAGAATTAATAATTTATGACTAAAATTCAAAATTATTTGTAGCAAAACAAGAATGAAACGTTTTTGTACTGCTTCACATGAAAATTGTCTATGAATACTGATTGGACTAGAAAAGATACATAGCATCACCTGAACTGGTTTATTCATTTTCAGAATGCCCCTGAAGAGTGCACCAAGCAACGCACAGCAATAGGAACGGAAAACTCTCGTTGTTTCCATGTGCAACCTGTCAATTTCATGCCCTGAGACCAAAAAAAGAAAAACTAAGCTATAGCAAAACTGGAGCAATAGATTAAACTTCTATTGCTCCTTTTAGTCATTGTGAAGTAGCACTCCCAGTACACATTTGCATACGCATGGCTTGCAGTTCTGGCCCAATGCACACTGTGAAGCATGGAAAGTGCTTCTAGAACCTAAGAGGACAAGACGCAAGTTTTACACATTTTTAACTCATTGTTCATTAAATAGAATGCCAAGTTAAGGTTGTGGTGAGCAAAGAGGGGATGCCAGATGGGAAAAATGTATAAAAAAAATAATTTCTGCTAAAATTCCAAGCTGAAATTAAAAACAAACAAGCAGACAAACAAAACAGATTCTAGAGGAAGCAAAGAAGTCCAACAACACATTGAATTATCCTCTCATTCTTCTTATGTATGTATGCACTATTATGGAGAGGCAAAACATACCCCAGTGAGTTTTGGTGTTATTTTTCTTCCTTATGCCATGCTTGAAGTATGGCAATATATTTTAAATAATAGTATTGTTTCTAGAAAGCCTAACCCCACAAAATTCTTGAAATGAGAGTCATATTCTGGAGAACTCTTAGCTATATATTCCTAGTAGATTGTTACAATGACCTTATGTCAATTCATTCTTTTTCTTCTGTTCTCTCACCATCCTTTATTCATTCCTTGAAGCCCCACATGATTTCACTTAGAGCTTCTTTTGACAGCATGATTTCTTTGATCTACATTTTGGTGAGCTTTTAATGACCAGCAGGTATAAAAAGTATGTCTTACCCATGCTCACTGTCTGAAAAATTATATTATATATAATTAGATCCCTGGACTCCATGGGGTTAGATCCTAATTTCATTTATACTGGTGTAAATCAGAAGTGAATTACAAAGGCAAACTGGAGACAAATCTGAGTAAACCAATGCCAGAATCTGACCCTACTGTACATCAGTCACATATATCTGATAGCTTTTTTTGAAGTTAGGGACAGACCTGAATTTTGATCTTATTCAAATATTGCAATTTTCTTGCTTGACAGCAAATCAAACCAAAACAGAAAACCCTACAACAAACCACAACAAGAACCTAAATCTAAATTTTCATATTATTATCATGTTGTGATATTACCCTCATCTTTGATTTCTGAAATTGATAGTCTGTTCTGTATTTTATACAGATTTTAAATTAGACACAAGCTGGCTCTGATCAGTCAGTCTAGATTGAATGAAAAAAGGAGAAATGGGGCAGAAAGAGCAAGCATTTTTATTGCTGCAATCACAAATTATATAGTAGCTTTAATAAAACTGAAAGAAATGGCAGATGGAAAGATGACACTTTTTTATACTAGTCATCTTTGAAGATGTGATTATATTGACTCAGAAAAATTAAAATATCTGTTAATACCTGTGCTACTTTACAATTCATTAAAAAATCATTACTACAAGGACTTAATATAAAAGAGACATTTTTATTCTGTTTCCATCAAACACTTCTGTCACAATACATTTGCTGTCATGTTAAAAAAGCCATATTTCTGGAAAGTAGCACTTGTGGGAATTTCATTACTCTTAACATGGTAGCAGGCTAGTATTGTGTCTACCTGAGGGCATTGCTTCCAGGCAACTGTTTGAAATATTCATAATGCCACATAAATCAGTTCTGGTATGGTTCTGTATATGTACATGGCATATTAATATTGCAATTCTAGAAAATAAAAGAGAACTTTTTATTTTTTTTTTCTTACACCTGGGATTTGAGGCTGAAGAAGACAACATTTACATTATTTATTTTAGCACCTGAAAGTCTGAAGTTTAAAATAAGAAACCAATTGCTTATTGAGTAAGATTCATACAAATGTCTTTCCTGAAGGAAGTGATATTTCAATCATTCTTCAATCATTTAATCCTACTTTCCTAAAGATACCTAAATTCTCCATGAGATAGTGAAGAATGTTAGTGTTCCTTTGAGATCTTCTTGGACCATGCCAAAATTTGCAGAGCCATATTACTAATTTCTTAGTCCTTTTGGTAGTGCTCATTGGTGGAACAATTCCTTGGAGTGGGTGTGAGTCATTATGAAAGCATGAAGTTTGTGAATTCAACTCTAACAGCAAAATCGAGGCCTGGATAATTCTATTTCCCATTGATTTATATTTGTAAAAAAAAAAAAAAAAATAGGGTGCTCTGCCAATGAGGAGAGACCCTTTCAGGATATTAGAAAAAATAAATAAATTGTTTTTAACTTTAGAGGACCTTGATCTTAAAAAATCTGCTTTTTAGATGTCTCTGTAGCACAGAAAACGTTGAGGAACTAGAAGGAACATTGATTCAAGTGCAGTGTGTGGAAAAATAAATTGTAAGCTTATTCAACAGTACCAGATAGTGGCTTGAAGATTTTGTAGTCTATTTGAAATTAGCAATGCAGCACTTGATGGGGAAAGACACTCAGAAGAAACCAAAACATGTTCATTGTCCCTGTGCTCAGTAATGGACAATGTAATTTTGTTTTCTTAAGTGGTTCTTCTACCAGTATACTGCTAGCAGAATATTGTGAAACCATGTCCTGTCCTTTAGACAATGAATAAGTATTTTACATGAACTGTGTTTCATTGTGAATACGAAGACATATTGCTGTAAAGAGATCTCTTGACTTAGTTGTCATATTTCAGCAGCAAACAAGCATCAACCTGAGATTCAGCATTTAGAATATTAAGTGGTAATTGTAATGAAATGGCTAGAATTTAATAATTAATTAATTAATTTAGAAAGAATAACAAATGTTTCCTTGTATTATTGTTTCATACCAAAGACCATTTACCTCTGAAAATACCTGTACCTCTTCCTTTCTTAGGAGATCATGAATGAGGTGCCTTAGAACTAAATTAAAAAAAAATAAACCCCCCAGATATCCTGAGAGTCCTTACCATATATTCATAGACTGTGTTAATAGTCACTTTTATATGAAATCACAAAAGAAGTTATAATCAACATTTTGCATATGAGTTGATATGGATGTCCCACAAGCCCAGAAAGGTTTTACCCAGTTACAAGAATGTCAACCTGCTGACCTTGTCCTTTAGAAAAATGGGTATAAAATATGTTTTTATTGGACTACACTTTGTCCCTAATTTGAAATCCTGCTGAATATTGAAAAGCTGAAGTTGGAGAGAATAAAGAAGGAAAAGGAACATCTAGTCCCTAAGCAGGAACTAGAACCCACAATTCAACTTTTAAGTAAACTTCTTTTCTACAAAATTTTGCACTTTTCTTTCTGTCTTTTTTTTTTACTCTTGTTTCACAGTACACATTCTTCTCTGCACAATTTATATCCATACTATTGTGCAACTTTACACCTATCTTTAAACCCAAGTCTAAGTGCGTTATCATCTACTCTCCCTACAGGTTTATGGTGTCTCAGGTTCTGCTTCTGCTCCTTTGAGAATAACAGAAATGGCGTTCATATATATCAAAATGTACCCCTACACTTGAGACAGTATGCCAAAACTGGATATGCCTGGTTTACTCATGGTACTATGAATAAATCTCAGAAAGCCCTGTAGAATATTCATTGTAACTTTATGCTGTATCCTAACACAGAGATTCTTCACTTTGGTTACCTGCAACAAAAACCTGAGTCTTCCTGGGCTGTAAAACTGTCCTTTCTTTTCCACTATTTTCTCTGTCACCATAATAGATTTTTAGAGAGGAATGACATGGAGCACTGAATACACCTGTGTTCTTCAGAATATCAGTAAGAAATATGGTGGTTCATTATGCTGGGGGGGGGGGGGGGGAAGTCTACTTTTCCATAGGGAATAGTGTTAGTCCAAGTTAAAAAAAAAAAAAAGTGAAGATGACTTGCTTACACATGGATCCAGAAGTAGCCTTTGGGAGCAGATTTTTACAGATGCCTCTAGTACAAAAAATTCAGTGTGATACTTTCCAGACTCAGGGATTGATGTCATCCCTCCATATCCATAATCCAGAGCCAGAACAAAACACTGGGGTCCACAGGCTGTGAGGAAATAGATTTTCTGCATGCCTTGATGCGGTACTCATGTTGCTGAGAGGGGAAAGAGGGATCAATGGATCTGGCATGCATCCTGCTTTAGAGACACATGTTGTATAATGTTGAAGTTAGGTTGTCAGCTAATACATATTGTCAACATGAAAGACCTTTGCAACCCACCCTTACCTCTCCTGGTAGGGAAACACTAAGCCTAACAAAGAACATTATCAGAAGACATTGTATGCTTCAAAGCAAATACAGCTGAGATATGAGTATCTCATACTACTGTGGTATTCCCTATCAGTTTGTAATTTAATGCAGTTTTAAAATCAGTAGATAAGCTTGTATCTCATATTAGTAAATAAAGCAGCATATTAACTTCAGCTTATATTTAGTTTGAAATTGAACAAGCCCTATAAAAGATTCCAGTAGTGTCATGTTTTAACCCTAGCCAGCAACTAAGCACCCCACAGCTGCTTGCTTAGTCCCCCTGCCCCAGTGGGATTGGGGGGAGAGAACTGGAAGAGTAAAAGTGAGAAAACCCATGGGTTGAGATAGGATCAGTTTAATAATTGAAATTAAAGTAAAATAGTAATAACAGTAGTAGTGGTAGTAGTAGTAATAATAATTATAATAATATAATACAAAGCAAGCGAAGCACGATGCATTTGCTCACCACCCACTGACTGATGCCCAGCCACGCCCTGAGCAGTGATCACTGCCCCCCAGCCAATTCCCCCCAGCTTATATAGTGAGCACGACATCATATGTTATGGAATACCCCTTTGGCCAGTTTGGGTCAACTATCCTGGCTGTGCCCCCTCCCAGCTTCTTGCTGGCAGGGCATGAGAAGCTGAAAAGTCCTTGACTAGTGTAAGCACTGCTTAGCAACAACTAAAGCATCAGTGTGTTATCAATCAACATTATTCTCATGCTAAATCCAAAACACAGCACTATACCAGCTACTAGGAAGAAAATTAACTCTGTCCCAGCCACAACCAGAACAAGTAGTAAGGAGTGTTTATTTTAGTGACCAGTTACCATGTTGGAGATAACACCTTTATCATGAGACTTCACTCAAACTAATTAATTAACCTGAAAACTTATGTCACATTTTGAAAAAATAACAGAAACCACCCCAGTTGTTATCATGGCAGCTAAAGTGTGTGCTCTCAATTCATTAATAAATTACATAGCTTCATTAGTTGCATTGTATTTCACTTTTGTAGAAGAAACTAATCATGTTCATTGCAAACTTCTAATATGAAAGAAATCTCTGCAAGGCACACGTAGATCATGAATGTGACGTCTCAGTTATGTAATGTGTAAATTCAAAATAACAGATTGTCTGCATAAGAAATTATTCTCCAGTGTTGTGTTGCCATGTCTAAGAAAATTTCCCTCTAATAATTCCTGAAATGGGAAGAAAGCATATAGATTGTTTTTTCAACAAAACTTTATACATTTTTAATTTATGTGGTTTCAAGCATCAGTTTCTCACTGAATGCTTCAAATTGTCCAGAGTGTTTTATATTTAAAAAAAAAAAATAATTTTTTTCGTGTTTATATTTGCCTGGTTGCATTTTTGATGTTCCTGTTTGGTTAAGGGAGAACCAAAAACCATTTCTATAATTAGAAAAATATAGCAGAGCATTGGATAACTGAATATGTTTACAGGAGATGTGTGGGAGATTTTGTCTTTCTGCCCAGATAATTAACAAGCCTGTCTATTTAATCTCCAAAACTCAGCAAGTTTGATTTGATGAATTTACCTTGCAGTAACTCAATTTTTTAATTCTGGTTTTTTTGCCAATGATTATTAAATTATGACTTACTGGGAGTTTATTAATAATAAAGAAGATAATCTTTCACCTGTAGGGTTTGAGTTCCATCCAGCTCAGCAGGAATCAAAAGTTGTTTCTATCTAATTAACTTCAGTGGTTCATACATGACAGATTTTCAGTTCAAGCTCCAGTGTCATAAACTTACCACCATACTTTCACTAATTGCCAGACTCATCAGACAGCAAGAGCTTGAAAGAATCACTTAAACTGAACTCTGTACTATCTACCTCCTTTATAAGGGTCAAGCCTGTCTAAGAAAACACATGTGGGGACCAATCTTTGCTACAGACTTGTGAGCACACAAAGAAATGAATTTTCTGAGGCTGTCAGGATGGAACATCTCAGCCTCACTAGCTGTACACCATACTTTGAAGTTAATGTAATAGGTAGGTTGTAAGTAACTTAGCTGAGGAGCCATGTTTTCTTAAGCATACTGAGAAAAATAGTCAATCATTTAAAATTCAGTATTTCTATGACCAGCCCCAGCACTGAGGACAGCAAAGGCCTTGAGCCCCTGCATCCTCTGCAATTCTCCCTCACCGGGTCTTTTTTGTTCAGGTACCTTTACCATACGCAAAGACACTCTTCAAACAGACAACTTAAGAATTATTTATTAACACAGCAATTATTTCTTGGCAAATACATACAATAGATAGCTAGGAATAGCATGGTATTAAGATAAACATTATATTTATATGCTCAGCACTCTGGATGAGACACCCAATCAGTCTCTGCTGGCCAGGCATGTGCCAGTTAGGTGAGGTATAGTTGTTTCCTTAGAACAAGCTGATCCTTGATGTTGCTGTGTTGCTATCCTTTTTTTTTCCTTAGGTTGTATACATTTTCATGCCTGTATCTTTCCTCTTAAAGCTTTGAGCTATTATTTATTATCTCCTTAATAAAGGTTCAGTCAGTGTTTTTACTATTCTTATCTGACATGGATATATTTTATGTACTGCCTTACACCTCAACAGCTTTCTGAGCAAAATTGAGGTTACACAGCTGGACTGCACAAAAGTAGTCTTCAGATCACAGACAGATGAATCTCTGGCCTCAGGATTACACCTTGTTCATTCTATCACATTCTTCTGCTGTCTAAACTATAGCTGCTTGCAAAATGTTCAGTGGATAGGGGCTCCTTTCCACTAAACTCCTGAACAATTAATTGGAAGTGTTTAGAAAAATGATGGGTGGCCCAGGCTTAAACAATGTTAGGAATTATTCTAATATTTTAGCCGTATAAACAATTAAGTTCCAGTGCCTCTCACTGTTCAATTTGTAATGCAGTCATAACAATAATGTTTCTGTTACAGATGGAAGCCTCCAACACCTAGCACAGTGCAAAGGATAGAAGGTTTAAATTAATATGTAAATTAACTGAACAGCACATTGTTCAAAATCCTTTTATGGGCAAAGAGGAAGAACAACTTATATGTGTATCAGTAAAACAAAGAGTTTAATGGTTAGTGTAATGGGAATCATAACAGCCTAATTCAACAATCATCATTAGTCTAGATCGAATTACTTCAGCAAAACAAAGAATTATAATGCAGGTAGATTACTTATACAGAAAAAGTCACAATAGTAGCAATAACACATTTAAAATTGCAACTCACACTCTTAGGTTTTACCACTTTTCCTGGTGTTATGCTTATCCTTCCACTGGCCACCTGGGCCAAAATTTTCATGCTGGTTTTGGTGGTGGTGGACTGTTATAGCTGGTTGTCAGCATCTGGAGTCCTTTGCAGGGAAGAATAGGATCTTCATGATATTTTATTCCTTTTTCCCTTTTCCCTTTCCCTTTCCCTTTCCCTTTCCCTTTCCCTTTCCCTTTCCCTTTCCTTTCCCTTTCCTTTCCCTTCCCTTCCCTTCCCTTCCCTTCCCTTCCCTTCCCTTCCCTTCCCTTCCCTTCCCTTCCCTTCCCTTCCCTTCCCTTCCCTTCCCTTCCCTTCCCTTCCCTTCCCTTCCCTTCCCTTCCCTTCCCTTCCCTTTTTCTTGCTTTTTTCTTGCTTTTTTCTTGCTTTTCTTTTTTTTTTCCCCACTTAGGGTCATTTAGATATGCCTAGTAACATGCATTTACACCTTTCTCTTTCTTCATTGGTCTACAGCTCCAGGTTACACCCAAATTTACTATTTATGGTGCTCTTTACATATATTAGGCACTCCTCCTTTGTTCTCTTCTTTACCCCTAAAGGCAGTTTTGTTAAGCTCCACGTCTGTAGTTTGTTTTTTTTTTTTTTTTTAAACTGACCATTACTGAGTTGTTTATAGTGTAGGGTCTCCAGTGCCAAACCTGTGCCCCATCTCTTACCAATCTATGTCTGTGCTCCTCTATGCTGCATTCTGTCTCCAATTCTCAAGGCCTCTGCTATTATACTAAACCTGTATTTCTCTAACCTATGTCATTGTGTTAGAGTTGTAAATATTTCATTCTGCCTAGAACAACTGCTTGTTACTGGTATCTATATGAAGCTGTAGTTGTACCACACAAAGGTCAACAAAATTAAAAAAAAAATAAATAGAGATAGACACTTTATCAATTAGAAAAATGGCTGTTAAAACTAAGCCAAGTAAAACAAACATACAGGCAAGTCAAAATAAGCTCAGACAAATCTCAAGTCTGACAAAACTCAAGTCTGACAAACATCAGTCTTGAGACCTTGTAAGCTCAGTACAGTATGAACGAATCCTTTAACAAGCAACCAGTGGAAACATCTTAACAAATTCAACAAAACAAGAAAAAAGATATGATGTGATCTCTAATACTTTTCAGACTATTTTGAAAGACCATTTATCGTTTCATCAGTTTCTCACTGTTTTTACTTGGTTTTGGGATGCAGTAAAAAAAGATCAGCAGGGAGTAAGGAAGGGCATATGTAATCTTGCTGGGGCTTTTTTAGATTAGTTTTTTTCATTTTCCACATTAATGTTTTAAAATTACTGTTAAGAGAATCAGATGAGGCGTTTTTTTAGGTCATCATATTTATCAGTTCTTCCTTTGACACTCATTTGGTATCTCAAAATTTTTTTTTCTTTTTCTCTTTTACAGGAGAATAGCTCATGTTCTGGAGCTAAAATGGACCACTGCAGAATATGACATTTCAGTATTAGATTTACTGTTGTTACAGTACTTCAGAGTTGAATATTCACAGTATATGAGGGTGTATCAAAATACCTATTGTAATGGCATAGCCATCATCATGATGTCAGATTCTCTTCCATACAGTATGAATTATAAGTTAAATCTCAACCTTTAAATAAAGGATCATGAGTGTAACATAACAACAACAACAATAACAGTAATACTATTATGATGTTACACCCATAATCCATTATTATTGTTGTTGTTATTATTAATAATATTATTATTATTTACTTATAAAAATTCAGGTTGCAGGGGACTTCAGGATGTCTCCAGTCTAAGCTCATGCCCAAAGCAGGGCCATCTCTGAGGTCAGACTAGGTTGTTCAGGGCTGTGTTCAGTTTGTATGAGTCCAAGAGGGACCCTAGGATGGCTGGGCATGGAGCACTTGCCCTGTGTGGAGAGGCTGAGGGACTGTCTTGTTCAGCTTGGAGAAGAGATAGCTGTGGAGGACCTGACAGCAGCTGCCCAGTGCCTATGGGTAGGTCAGCAAGGGAACAGAGGCAGCCTCTTCACAGCAGTGTGTGGCTGATGCCTGGCACCCCACCCTGCAGACTGGCATTGAAGACAAATATCTTGACTCAGTGTGTTGATTGGCATTTTGCACACTGGGGGAAGAACCCTGATTTAGGGACAACAGTTTTGGCAACCCAGATGGGATGGCCATAAAACCTTGCCTGGTTCATCTTACTGTTCCTGGTGGTGGAAAATCAGACTGAATAGGACTCCGGTTCCCACCTACCTGTTGATCAGGGACTCCTCCAGATCCCCTCCGGCCCCGGGACAGTAAGCAGCTCAAAGGTGCAACACTCAAGAGATATTTGTACAAGGGTGAAAGGGGAGTGAATTCCTGGATTGGTGAATATACCCTTTAATTTTTTTCCACAGAATTATAAGCGTGTTAGCATGTAGACGTGTAGTAACAAGGGGTTACCTTTGCTGACGGAAAGTCAGAGCCAAGTGCGCACAGACGAGGTTTAGGTATAGGTAAATTATGGTATTGAACCAATCCACAATTCTTCCCTGTAGCCCTTTGGGGTATATTCTGGAATATTGGGATAAGTCTGGGGGAGATCTGATGACTAAAGATAAAACAAAGAGATATTGTAATCAGTGGTGTCCAAACTATAAATTGGATGATGGTGAGCGATGGCCAGAAAACAGGTCTTTGCAATTCAATACCATATTGCAATTGATGTTGTTTTGCCATCGACTTGGAAAATGCGATGAAGTTCCATACGTTGATGTTTTTATGACTTTATACAGAGATCCAAATACTCAGAAAAAGTGTAAATTTGGGGGAGATATGCTGATGACATGTATCGAAGAAAAGGAGAAAAAGCCGAGGATTATATGTTGTGAAGGAGACGAGTAAGAAGACATACAGATGTTAGCTCCCTCTTCCTCTCCCCTGTGTAACACCAGGACAGGAACAGACAAAGAACAAAAAGATCCTGGGGTGGATTATGGAAAAAGGCATATGGGAGGTGAAAACTTTAGTCCAGTCTCAACTAGAACTTGGGGACGGACCCAGCCAGTAATACAGGTGCCCTTGAGACAAGCAGTGAGGGCAGAGGGTTTACCAGTTTTTGTGTGTGTTCCATTTACTACTTCTGAATTGGAAACATCTGTTGGCTCCTATCAGGAGAACCCAGAAGGGCTGTATCAACTTTTAGAAACTATTATGTTGACACAAAACCCTAACTGGGGAGACATGCAGGCTATGCTGAATACCTTTTTTACTGCAGAGGAAAGGAGAATGGTAATAAACAAGGCAAAAGAAGAGGGAGGAAAAAGGAATCAGCAGGAAGATCCTGACCAATATTTGCCTTTGAGGGAGGACCCTGGATGGGATCCAAATAGTCAATTTGGAAAAACTAAACTGAAGCAATACCAACATCTAATCCTATATGTTATACAACATGGGATCCACAAACCAAAAATCTGTCCAGATTATATGAAGTTATGCAAGACACCAATGAAAACCCAGCAGCCTTTTATAAGAGACTGTGTAAGGTAGCAAAAAAGTGGACTGACCTAAATCCAGACAAGGAGGCAAATCAAAAAATGTTTAATAGTAAGCTATTTATTCGCCAGTCATCCCAGTATATAAGGAAAAAGCTGCAAAAAGTGGGTGGAGCAGGGGGAATGTCTAAGTCTCAGTTGATTGAAATTGCCTATAAGGTATACAATAATAGAGAAGGAAAAAAGGAAAAGGAAGAGATGAGAATGAAATTGCAGGCCTCTCTTTTGCCACAGCAATTGTGGATAGAAGAGATGGGATAAGAGGAAAAGAAAAGGGAAATTGTGGAAAAAGAGGCAGAGGTCCTAGAGGCAAAAAGGTCCCTACCTTGGGTCTAAATCAATGTGCTATCTGCAGATGAAAAGGGCATTGGAAAAATGAGTGCCCTAATAGGAGAAAGAAGAACCAGTCAGATGATGTCAATGTTAAGATGTTGGAGGATTCAGAAAATGAATGAAGGGGTCTGGGAGAAAACAATAAAGCACCCCCAGCAGATCCTCTGGTTCCAGTAAGGCTGGGGAATGAGACAATATGTTTTTTAATAGATAGTGGAGCCACTTATTCTGCAGTGACTAGTTGTAAAGGGCCCCTGAGCAAAACTTACAATACCAATTGTCGGGACAATGTGAAAGAGAACTTTGTGGCCTTTCTCACAACCTATGGAGTGCACAATTAGAGGTACCAAATTGCCTCATGATTTTCTTGAAATGCCAGAGTGTTCTCTCCCATTACTAGGAAGAGATCTGCTATGTAAATTGAATGCACAAATAACCTTTTCCAAGAACCCTGTACAGCTGCATATACCACAAGAAGCAGCCTGGAAAGCTCAAATCTGCTTACTGACAGATAAGACTTCAGAAGAACCTGGAGACAACATCCCAAATGTGTTATTGAGTGCAGTAATTCCTTTGGTATGGGCCTCAAAAAAGCCAGGTAAAGCAAAGAATGCGACCCCAATTAAAATAAAAATTAAACTAGGAGTGAAACCAGTAGAACTCAATCTGGCCACTGTTGTAAGAGATAATAAAAAATGTTTTTACAAATATATTAACAACAAAAACACAGCCAAGCAGAATCTCCATCCTTTGCTGGATGAGGGGGGGGAACATTGTCACTAAGGATGAGGAAAAGGCTGAGGTACTTAATGCCTTCTTTGCCTCTGTGTTCAACAGCCAGACCAGTCATCCCCAGGGTATTCAGCCCCCTGAGCTGCAAGACAGGGATGGGGAGCAGAATGGAGACCCCATAATCCAGGAGGAAGCAGTTAATGACCTGTTATGCCACCTGGATGCTCACAAGTCTATGGGGTAAGATGGGATCCACCTGAGAGTACTGAGGGAGCTGGCAGAGGAGCTGGCCAAGCCACTCTCCATCATCTATCAGCAGTCCTGGTTAACAGGGGAGGTCCTTGATGGCTGGAGGCTTGCCAACGTGACGCCCATCTAAAAGAAGGTCTGGAAGGAGGATCCAGGGAACTACAGGCCTGTCAGCCTGACCTTGGTACTGGGAAAGATTATGGGGTGGTTCATATTGAGTGTGCTCAACAGGCAAGTGCAGGTCAACCAGGGGATCGGGCCCAGCCAGCATGGGTTCATGAAAGGCAGGTCCTGCTTGACCAACCTGATCTCCTTTTATGACCTGGTGACCTGCCTGGTGGATGAAGGAAAGGCTGTGGATGTCATCTACCTGGACTTCAGTAAAACCTTTGACACCATCTCCCATAGCATTCTCCTAAAGAAGCTGGCAGCTCATGGCTGGGATGGGTGTACTCTTTGATGGGTAAACAACTGGTTGGGTAACCGAGCCCAGAGAGTTGTGGTGAATAAGTCCAGTTGGGGGCTGGTCAAGAGCGGTGTTCACCAGGGTTCCGTTTTGGGGCCAGCCTTGTTCAATATCATTATTAACGACCTGGATGAGGGGATTGAATGCACCCTCTGTAAGTTTGCAGAAGACACCAAAGTGGGTGGGAGTGTCGATCTGCTGGAGGGTAGGATGGCCCTGCACAGGGACCTGGACAGGCTGGACTGATGGGCTGAGGCCAGCTGTATGAGGTTCAACAAGGCCAAGTTGCCGGGTCCTGCACTTCAATCACAACAACCCCATGCAACGCTACAGGCTTGGGGAAGAGTGGCTGGAATGACGCCTGGCTAAAAAGGACCTGGGGGTGCTGGTTGACATCTGGCTGAATATGAGGCAGCAGTGTGCCCAGGTGGCCAAGAAGGGCAACAGCACCCTGGCTTGTATCAGGAATAGTGTGCCCAGCAGGAGCAGGGAGGTGATTGTCCCCCTGTACTGGGCACTGGTGAGGCCACACCTGGAATCCTGTGTCCAGTTTTGGGCCCCTCACTACAAGAAAGACATTGAGGTGCTGGAGCATGTTCAGAGAAGGGCAACGAAGCTGGTGAAGGGCCTAGAGCACAGGTCTTATGAGGAGCAGATGGTGGAACTGGGGTTGTTTAGTCTGGAGAAGAGGAGGCTGAGAGGAGACCTTATTGTTCTCTACAACTCCCTGAAAGGAGGTTGTAGTGAGGTGGGTGTTGGTCTCTTCTCCCAAGTAGTTAACGATAGGATGAGAGGAACTGGTCTCAAGCTGCGCCAGGGGAGGTTTAGATTGGATATTAGGAAAAATTTCTTCATGGAAAGGGTAGTCAAGCATTGGAAGAGGCTGCCCAGAGAGGTGGTGAAGTCACCATCCCTGGAGGTGTTCAAAAAACAAGTAGACGCGGCACTTTGGGATATGGTTTAGTGGGCATGGTGGTGTTGGGTTGATGGTTGGACTGACGATCTAAGAGATCCTTTCCATCCTTAATGATTCCTAGTTTTTACTTTCATTAAAACATAATCCATCCACCAAGCCAGGAAACATGAAATTACTACTCTACCCTGAATTGGTTTAGTGGTGGACTTGGTAATGTTAGGTTAATGGTTGGACTGGATGATCTTAAAGTTCTTTTCCAACCTAAACGATTCTATGATTCTATGATTCAGTAAGGGTAAATGAATACCTTATTAGGCTGGAGGCATGAAAAGTATTGGAACCTTTAATAGACACTTTTATGCAATATGGACGGCTTAGGGAATGTCAATCTGAATTTAGTACTCCTTTTACAAGTCACGAAGCCTTGTTCCAAAGAGTATAGACTAGTACAGCATTTAAGAGTGATAAATCAAATAACCATGGATACACAACCCATTGTACCAAATTCTTACACCCTGCTAGCTTTGGTACATTAAAAAAATGCCTATTTTACTGTTCTGGACTTACAAGACGCTTTCTTTTGTATCCAGGTGGACAAACAAAGCCACACAATCTTTGCCTTCAAATGGGAGAACTCCACAATGGGAAGAAGAGTGCAGCTGTTTTGGACTGTGCTCCCCCAAGGACTCAAGAATAGCCCTACTCTGGTAACGTATTGGCAAAAAACTTAGAACAATGGTTGGGTGAGAATGGTGGTGTGACTGTGTTAGAATATGTAGATTATATACTTATTGGGACAGATACAGAAGAAGACTGTCTAAAAGCTACGAATAGTTTATTCAATCATCTGGGGTTACCAGGATATAGAGTATTTAAGGATGTGACTCAGGTGGCATGGGAGAAAGTCAGATATCTAGGCTTTGAAGTAGCAAAAGGACAAAAAGAGCTTGGAACAAGAAGAAAATAAGCTATCTATAGAATTGCAGTGCAAAAACCAAAGAGACAACTGCAGGGATTTTTAGGAATGGTTGGATTTTGCCAGTTGTGGATTCCAAATTTTGGACTAATAGTGAATCCGCTATATAATGCTGTTAGAGGACCAGGAGACCTATTGGAATGGACTCCAGAATGCCAAAAGAGCTTTGATGAAACAAAGAAGCAACTAATGGAGGGTCTCAGGCCTCCCCAACATGACAAAGCCATTCCATCTACATGTGCATGAAAGGCAACACGTGGCCTTAGTGCTAATGACTCAAATGCTTGGAAGATGGAAAAGACCAGTAGCTTACTTCTCAAAACAACGTGATGAAGTAAGCAAGGGGTGGCCTGCGTGCCTTGAGGCAGTGGCAGCTACGGCTCTACTGATCCATGAAGCACAAAAATTGATTCTAGGACAACCTATAGTGGTATCCGTCCCATGTGCCATAATGGCTACCCTGAACAACAAAGGACACCACTGGATTTCTCCAAATCAACTAGTATGATATCAAGCCATCCTGATGGACCAAGAAGATGTGACTCTTAATGTGGTATCTACCCTAAACACAGTCACTTTACTGCCTATAGCCAAGCAGAAGCCATTACAGCATGATTGCGTGGCTATTGAACAAGTTTATGTCAGTAGGCCAGACTTAAAGAATGAACCACTGAAAAACGTGGACCTGGAACTATATACAGACAGTAGAAGTTTTGTACAGGATGGAGAAAGGAAAGCAGGGTACGTGGTGGTAACCCTCTGGGAAGAAATAGAAGCTAAGCCCTTATCTCAAAACAGCTCAGCACAGAAGGTGGAAATTATTGCTTTTACAAGAGCTCTTGAAACTGGGAGTTAATATCTATACCTACTCCAGATACGCCTTTAGAGTTGTACATGCTCATGGACCCATTTGGAAAGAACAAGGATTATTGAATTCCCAGGGGAGTGATACAAAATATGGAAAGGAGATCCTAAAATTATTGCATGCAGTATTAGAACCAAAGGAAGTAGCGATAATTTACTTCAAGGCCCATCAAAAAGGACAAGGAGAAATGATACAGGGAAATAGAAAGGCTGATTTGTCTGCAAAAAAAGGTTGCCTTACACGAATGTGTAATTGGAGCCCTGATACCTAGTAGAAAAATAAACATGAAACCCCCTGAATATTTAGAGAAGGAGAATCGATTGGTGGAAATACTGAAATGCTCAAAAGATACAGACAGATGGTGGATAACCCTGAATCAACAAGTTCGTATTACAGCCAAAATGATGGAAGCTCTCCTCAAGAAACTGCATGAAGAAACTCATATGGGAGCCAATGCGATGATAAGCAATATTAAGAGATATGCTAAGGGACGAAAAATGCCATCAAGTGTAGAAATAATAATAAGAAGATGCCAAGTTTGCTATGTAAATAACCCCAAAATACAAAGAAAGCCACCAGCAGGTGATGCGAAAACAGGAATAACACCTGGGGAACACTGACAAATAGACTTCTCCAAACTGCCAAAATGTAAACAATATAGATATCTTCTGGTTTTAATAGACACCTTTTCAGGATGGTCAGAAGCTTTCCCCTGCCACACCAATTGGGCTAGAGAAGTTACTAAAGTATTATTGAAATAAATAAACCCTAGATTTGGATTTCCTGATGGGATATCCTCAGACAATGGACCTCATTTTATTTCCAAGGTGATCCAGGGAGTATCTAAATTTCTCCAGATTAGCTGAGATTTGCATACTCCCTGGAGACCACAGTCTAGTGGGAAAGTAGAAAGAAAGAATCAAACCCTTAAGAGACACATTTCAAAATTATGCCAGGAAACTCAACTTAATTGGGTAGATGTTTTACCAATTGCTTTGATGAGAGTTAGAATCACCCCACGAGTAAAAGAAGGAGTGAGCCCTTTTGAAATACTATATGGTAAGCCATATCTGACTAGAAGTCTAGAAACTCAAAGTGATCAAATGCATATTAAGGAAGAAGGAATACTAAGAAATTATTTGCTCTCCCTCTTGTATATTTTATTGTCTTTACGCGGGTTCCTCAATCAATGAGCTCCTCTGCCCCTGATTCACTGGTACATGACTTTCAACCTGGAGACTTGGCTTATATTTGGACTTGGAAAGATGAACCATTGAAAGAAAAGTGGAAAGGACCTTACCTCATCCTGTTGACTACCTATACAGCAGTGAAGGTGGAGGGAATCAGCTTTTGGATCCACTATGCGCAGGTCAAGTCAGCCCTTCCGCCAGAGGCTAGGGATGAGTGGAAAGCAGTTTTGGCAGGGCTCTTAAAGACTGTATTATTGCACAATTGAGTCATAAAATGAAGGGTTGGATATTTTTTGCTTTTTTCCAGGTTATGGAGTCAATTATGTTTTTCCAAAAATGGGATCGATCAGAAAATATATGGAACTATACACGATCATCATTAATACCTCTTGTTTCAGTTTAGCTGGAGGTACTTCTGTGAAGGAAGCTTTCATGTTTGATTGGTGTGCCTACCCCTCCTCATCTTTTGAAAAATTACACTTTGTTTAAGGATTACGAAGGAAGTGTTACTTATGCTAATTACCCAGACTTAGGAAAGAACACTAGGCTGAAGGATAAAGGAATGCTTAGGATTAAGGTAAAAGGAGTGTTCCCCGCAGACAAATGTGCACAGTTTATAAACTGTCCCCCATCCATAAAATGTGAAAATTTATCTCACTTTGAGACCCCTCTAAAGTGTAATAGGACAGAATTAGTGGGTTTCGCATGGGCTCATACTAAACTCCCCTTAGGATTGTTTCTTTTGTGTGGAAAAAGGGCTTATACCTATACCCCTGCCAATATTGCCGGAAGGCCTTGTTCGATAGGAAGATTGACAGCATTACTCTTTCACAAAGAGGATTTGCAAATAAGAGACAATAAAAGACAGAGAAGACAAATTCATGCCGTACTGCAGGATTGTGACTCACAAATGACTCTTTGGAGTACAAAAGAGGTAGCAGCTGCAGCAATTTTAGCTCCAGGAGTCGGGGTAGCCTTGAATTATCGCACTATAAAGAGGATTGCATATGCATTAGGAAAAAATATAAATTATACCTCCCAAACTCTAGCAGCCCTAGGTGAAGAAATGACTCATATAAGAGAAGCAACCCTGGAAAATAGAGCAGCACTTGACAATTTGCTTTTAAAACATAACCATGGATGTGAGGAGTTTAAGGGAGTGTGTTGTTTCAATTTGACAGATAATTCCCAGTTAGTAGAAGAGAAAATACAGAAATTAATGGATTTAGCTTCAAATTTTAAGGAATGAGAGGGATTGGATCTTTCTTGGCTGACATCCTGGCTACCTAACTTAAATTGGTTAAACCAACTATTCTTAATAGGTGTACTTAGAATAGTGATTCTGTTGTTGAGTTGCTGTATGATTCAGTGTCTATCTACATGTTTAGATCTGTGCAAACAGACACTGAAAAATAGAAAACCCCAGCAAATAATGAGTAAGTTGGAAGACAATCCTTTTATGAAGAAAATAGAGGAATAGGAGATGAGGAAGAATACTTTGGAAAGATTTTAAGGTGAGACTTATGGGAAGTGCAAACTTATCCATAAGTCTCAAAGAGGGGAATGGATGTCAAGGGGCTAAGGTGACAATGACGGTCTGTCCTAAAACCATGAAGAATATAAAGTCCCCAAAACAAAGAGTTGCAATTACCTGCCTTAAGGATAGCTATTGTTCAAGAAGGAACCCCAGCAGGATGTGAAGTTAACTTAGTGGTAGCTGATAGGATAAAGGTATGACCTCTAGTTACCTTAGGTAATTAAAATCCTAAAAATACACCCCTAGGAGGAGACTTTAGATGTAAATGTAAGCCCACCTTATTAAAATGAACCCAGCTGAAATTAGGGCATGCGTGGATAAACTTGTGCACATGTAACTAATCATATATCTTAGTGTGATTTCTTCTTTGTTATGGTTGTGTATAAAAGACCCCAAGTATTTCCAAAAGGTGTGCTGCCTGATGTTAAATGCCCGGCATCCCACTCTGCAGACTGTCATTAATGACAAATAGCTCAGTGTGTTGATTGGTGTTTTGCACACCAGGTGAAGAACCCTGATTTAGGGATAACAGGAGGATGAGAGATGGTGGGCATAAATTGAAATGAGAGGCTCAGACCGTGTTTAAGGAGAAATCGTTCTCCCTTGAGGGCAGTCAAGCAGTGGAATATGACAAAAACCAATAGGAGGCTTTTCAAATTAAGGGATCCGTCTGATTAAAGAGATTGTTAAGCAAAACTGCCAGTGAAATTCTCCTACCAAGTGTCACAGAAGTACACTATAACTAACTCAAATGAAGGACAAGGTCAGACAACTTTATTTCACAAAACAGCCAAAACCATACAACAGAAACCAATGAGAAACAGGGGTAAACCAAAATCAGTCAACACTCTGATAACATTTAACACATAACAGGTTCAAGGTGCCAGTTGAGGTATTGTTACTACACATTAATACACACAAGAATGATGATCCAAAGTGTGTGTGCGCACACTCACTCACAAGAGGGAAACTCTTTCTCTCTCATAGGTACCCAGAGGATGTAATCGCTCACCCACGGGGTGCAGGTCTCACTTGAGGAGATCTGTACAGAAGAAATCACTCACCAAAAGAAGGTGAGGGCACTCAGTCCCAGGAAGTTTCCTCAGATGGCATCCCAACCCAAGGGGAGAGGTTTCAAACATGCTGCTCTGAGAAGACCACTCAAAGCGGGTCTCCAGTGGTGCCCCATTTATACCTTGCATAGCATCAGAGCTGTGGTCATAATCGATCACGATCTAGAAGCTTCTCTGAGCCAAGGCATCACATTGGCTGCTGACCGAGGGTCTCCACCTCTCCTGCTCCCTCTACCAAGGGGTGTACATGCCTGAGGGCACGGTGGAGCATAAAAGGTGTGAAAATGAGTCTCGAAAAGCCGGTGATCAGCACGTTAAAAGCCCCGATCTTCGGGGCGGGGGGTGGCGGGATGGGGGACGGGGAATGCACCTGTTACACCAGGAGTATGTCAGTCTAGGGGTGGAAGCAGCCCCAAAGAGCATCACAGTGAGTCATGACATGTCATGACACGTCATGACATGCGTGCGTGTGAGCACAGAGGCCAACTGCCAGGGCACCGCGGGGGGGACCCAGGGCCAGCCGTGCCTTCCCCAGCGGGCAGCGTCCTTCCGGGGCTGAGTGCAGCAGGCGGAGCTGGCTGTCAGCCAGCAGCACAGCCCACTGCCCTGGGAGAGCAGCTCCCCCCAGAGCCAGGGGCCAGGCGCAGGGCTGGGCACAGGCACCCCGGGGCCCGGCTGAGCCCAAATGTGGCCCGGGGCCCTGGGCAGAGGTCCCAGGTGAGCGCTCTCAGAGACGATGAGGCTGAGCGGTGCCCTGGAGGCCCTAAGCAGAGTAACAGGGACAAACATTAGCAACCAAAACACCTGTGATTTCAGGCAAATATTTTTATTTCCTCTAACTTTAAACCAAATACCCCTCTGTTCATTACCAGTAAACCTCATTACGGATTACCAGAAGGGTTGGGATTGTCATTAAAGCTGTAGGTTTAAGGACCAAATTCTGTTCTTTGCTGCACATCAGAAAAATGGCATAAGTACTTTCCTGAAGGTAGTTAGTTACTCCAGCTTTACCAGGGTGTCACTCAGCAAAATCTAGAACTATTCTTGGGTAAAAGTCAGCTTTTACAGCAAACAAACACTGCCATTATCTGTGCTTGTGCAGTATGTTTGGTGATCATCAGTAATCCCTCTGTTGAATCTAACCTATTATCTCTACTAGAAATAAAATCTGCAGGAAATTACAGCTAAGGTGTTACGGTGCTAATAGGCATTATCTCATGAACTGTACCACACATTACTCTCATCCAACTCTAAACAAAGGCTGAAGGGCTGAAAAAATAAAATATCTTTGATTGTAAAGCTTGGTGGTTTCAGCCACCTCTTTGCCAGAAAAAAAGAAGAAAAAAAGAGAAAAAGGGAAAAAGAGAAAAAAAAAAGAAAAAAAAGAAAAAAAGGAAAAAGGGAAAAAAAAGAAAAAAAAAGAAAAAAAAGGAAAAATAAATAAGGAAAAAAAGAAAAAAAGAAAAAAAGGAAAAAGAAAAAAGGAAAAAATGAAAAAAAGAAAATGCCTGAAGCAGCAATTTTTATCAAGCAATTAAGACGGAGTTTAGTCCCACATTACTTCTGAGAGGTCCTGTACATTTGATAGTCTGCCCCTGAAAGCTACAATTTTGACTGTAAGTTTTGTCATTTTGCACAGAGTAATCATAACATACACATACTCTCCTAGCCTATGCTAGATTAATTTACTGTTGAAGTTTAATTAGCCTTTTGACACCAAGTAATTAAGATGCACCTTGTTTTATCCAAAAGTCATGTCCTGATTTTAACACACTATCAGTCTATTCATGTTCTCATGCCTGGTTTTTATAACTGTCTGTAAAACTGTCCTTTATAAACTTAGAAATTCAGGACTGTTCTGCTGCTCAGATAAAAACAGTTGTGCAACAGCACCTTTCATACAGCAGTTTAACAACTACACTAAAAAAATGAAGTTGTAATTCTGACAATGTATAAATGTAGACTCTGAGCTATGGGACTAGTAAGTCTTTGCATTTGCTTAAAGAGAGAGCTGGACAATATTGCCTCTTGGTTTTCTCAAAAATCAGATTATACCTGCATTAGTTCTAGCTATGCACATGAAAAGAGTCCAATAATAGACTAAGCATATTGATCATTGTAATGCAAAGCACTCTTTTATTATGTGTTAAACTGGCTGATCAGGCACAAAACCTTTTATATCTGTCCAAATGAAAACTCCGTATTTTTTCATTGTCAAGGTTGTAATTTACATTTACAGGTCTTCTACTCGAAATAAAGTCTATGAATTTCATATCCAGAGTAAGTCAGTTCTTTGAGGTGGGTGAAACTTTACTATCCAGACCTGTAGGTGGAATAATCTTAAGGAACTCTGGTCTGATACATCATGTTTCTTGTCATTTAAAATTGTTATCTTGATATAATAACAATACATATACATAATGTATAATTATGTAGTATTTAATAATATTTAATAATAGATAAGCAAACTCAACTTATTTATCTTTGTATTAAACAGGTAAAGCATATATTTTATACTGAGAATATACGTATAGTTTTAGAGCTAGAAATCATTAAATTTCTCTACAAGGTTTTATACATTTGAAATGGTGTAACTGTCAGACTTCTTGATGCCTTCCATGTGTTATGCAGGTGTTCACATCTGCTGGTATCACTGATATACAGAGTCTTTACCATGATGGATAGCACTCACAAAATAATAAAATTATATAATACAAAGAATTGAGGTGAATAAAGTAGATCTTTGATTATTTCACAAGGATGATAATGCAGAGAATTCCTTTCCTGATTTCGTTTTTTTCTAAAGAGGTGGCATGTATTATTGTCCAGAAACTACAAAAGAGATACACATCTTGTTGAAAGCATTTAAGATGAGGTCCAGCTACGTAAGTATTAAAAGTTGTGTAGGCTTATTCCTAGTTCTCTCTACAGGGTGAAAACTAACTTACAGGAAGCAAACTTGAACTTTATTTGTTTTGTGTCACAGTATGAATGTTAAAAAAAAGTCCAAAACTTACCTGCAAAATGAGATGACAAAAAATTTCAGCAGCTTGCTAATTAATCAGGAAAATACCTAACCCTGATGTCTATGTAGTCTTGTACACTACAGTACTTCAGTTAAACTAACTGCGTGATCAGAATCACCTTCATTTTTTTCCATCTCTTAGAAGGCTGTCATCTGACTCACATCCAATATTGGGATTCATAAAGTAGTTGTTTCTCCCCTTACCTACCTAGGAAGAGTGAGTCTTGTAATAAGCTTGACACTCATTCTATTTTCATTTGAACAGTCTTGGGTGGCATACTCACATGCCAATCATTCTGAAACAATGAGCATCCATCTTTCCCTGCCCAAAGACCCAAGGGAGGTAGCACTGAACCATGATGACTGGTTGGGACAACAGGAGAGCCTCAGTCAGTCAGCAACTCCTAGGATTTCATAGTGCTTTTCCTTTCACATCTGACTAGATAAAGTTATTTGGAAAGAAAAGATGTCAAACCTGCATGGTAAACAGCCTCAGTCAAACCTTGTTGTACCTCATGCTGCACAAAGACAGTATCTACTGCAATTTTAAAAAACATATCTACAGGAATCAGGGCTTCCATGTTACATGATATCTCACAAGCAGCACTTATCAAGGATACTCAATATCCAATTTAAATTCCTTCTGCAGTCACAGAGGATTTAGTCCAACAAAATTCTTTCCTCAGAAGTGCTCCTTCCTAAGTTAAAACTTTGACATGTTCAGGTGAGAGAAGTTATTGAGACCAGTCTTCTTAACTGTGGAAAAATCAAGATATATCACAAGGAAAACTACATAATTTGCAGGAAGGGAACTCAATTAGTAAAGAGAAGGATGTAATCCAGCTGCTGCTCAAGAGCTATTTTTTGCATTTTACACTTAAGTCATCTGAAAAAACAGTGAGTAGAACTTGATTCTCGAACTGAAAAACCTGGGATTCTCCCATCCTAGCTGCCTGTCCTAATAATTAAACTTAAGAAACACATTTATTCTATGTACCTACCTAGCACCCTTGGGTTTGGGGTTTTTTTGGTTGATTGTTTCTTTTGTTTTACTGCAAAAACACAAACATTCTTAAAAGCACCTCAGTCACTGTCTATATAATCTAGAACATGCAGTTAGTTAATTCTCTAGAAAGTTTAACGATGTAGTTCGAGCCTTATAAGATGAATTAAATAATCTGATGTAGATTTTCCATGACTCTGGTGAGAGTTGTAAATATCTAATTGTTAAATAAAAAGTAAGGCTATAATACTGTTTTCTCATTCTTATGTACATTAAATAGGAATCTGGAAAGTTTATTCCTCTTTGAAAATCGAAGAATCATAGAATCATTTAGGTTGGAAAAGACCTTTAAGATCATCCAGTCCAACCACTAATTTAACATCACCTAGTCCACACTAAACCAATCAAGAGTAGACTAGACTGAACCATGTCCCGAAGTGCCACATCTACCCGTTTTTTGAACACTTCCAGGGATGGGGACTCCACCACCTCTCTAGGCAGCCTCTTCCAATGCTTGACTACCCTTTCCGTGAAGAAATTTCTCCTAATATCCAACCTAAACCTCCCCTGGTGCAGCTTGAGACCATTTCCTCTCGTCCTATCGCTAACTACTTGGGAGAAGAGACCAACACCCACCTCACTACAACCTCCTTTCAGGGAGTTGTAGAGAACAATAAGGTCTTCCCTCAGCCCCCTCTTCTCCAGACTAAACAACCCCAGTTCCCTCAGCCACTCCTCATAAGGCCTGTCCTCCAGACCCTTCACCAGCCTTGTTGCCCTTCTCTGGACACGCTCCAGCACCTCAATGTCTTTCTTGTATTGAGGGGCCCAAAACTGGACACAGTATTCCAGGTGTGGCCTCACCAGTGCCGAGTACAGGGGCACAATCACCTCCCTGCTCCTGCTGGCCACACTATTCCTGATACAAGCCAGGGTGCTGTTGGTCATCTTGGCCACCTGGGCACACTGCTGGCTCATGTTCAGCCGGCTGTCTACCAACACCCCCAGATCCTTTTCTGCCAGGCAGCTTTCCAGCTGCCCTTCCCCAAGCCTATTACAATGCCAATTACACCAACCCAAATTTTGTGGAGGAAAAAAATGTATAAATTCTCCATATGCTTATTAACACAGGATAAAGTCACAACCAAGTCATTCAGCTAGCTTTCAGGCTGAAAGGGAGCAGAAGTTCACTTGTTTAGACATCTTCATGTAGATATGTTTTAAGTCAATGTAACTGCCTCTTGAGTCAGCAAGAACTTTCAAGTAGATTTACCTATGTTGCTTGCAGAGAGGTCCCTTATGCAAAAATTATTTAGACTACTTAAAAAATAGAGAACGCTTTAAGTAAGGAGGCAAGGTAGGAATACAAGTTGAAAAAAGTGTTTATAGGCAGCTTTCTGCCTTCTTTTTGTGTCTTTCTAAGGTGGGTCTCGGATTTCAGATTTGTTTTTAATTAACTCAGTCATTTTATGAGTTGAAATCCCTTAAGATGCCTACCAAGTTTCTTATTTCAGTCTCTGCTTAAGCTGCAGTTTACTAGTTCCTTCCCATGATTCTCGTATTTTCTGCTATAGCCGCATCCTGTACTCTGGAGTCTTCTTTCTTCTACTTATACTAAGTTGCTTTTCAAGGAAGGAATAGCCTTCCCTTCTTCCTAAGTATCTGACCAGTCTACAACATATTTCAAAGGAAAATAAATATGCAACCAAATAACAAACAAAATACTCTGATACTGGCAGGGACCAAAGTATCTATATGAAGACTGAGGATTCCCCTGACAGAAGCCAAAATGTAGGTAAAATAATGTTAAGCAGTTTGGGAATCTTTTTCCTTAGGATCTGGCCCTTAAATAGGTTAATTGGTTTTGTACTAAAATGTTTATCTATCAGTGTCTTTCCACAATATTATATTTACTATTAAAAGTTGCTCCAAGTCTTAGCTGTTAGTGACATCATCTTACAGATAAAGAAAAATTGCAGCAAATCTGTATCCCCAACACAGATATTTCAGGAAATCATTAATCTATGTAGAAACCTTTATCCATTTATTATTACTGGAACCTATTGTAGTTCAATAAAAACAGTTCTGCAAAAGCAATTCTTCTATCATTAATGTTTTTAGTGTATATTCTTCATTGACTGCTTAATTATATACTAATTATTTTGACAGCAGAGCCAGATTCTGACTATAAGAAAATTTACTATTTCCCAGACCAAAATGTTTATGCAGAAATATGTTTATGGCTGAAAGCATCAGATCTTTTTCAATGGCAGTTGAGTCGCCTCTGCTTACAGCTTTACTTAAAAGTGCTTAAATGCAAAGCTCTTTTTTAGCTGAACACTCCAATTTGAGGCCAAACCATTTCTTCCTGAGCTCTTTCCTTCGTACATTATAAGACTATCCTGGGGTGAAGAGAAGCATGTTGTAGTTATGCTGTATGTAACCAAAGAAGTTATGTATGCTGTATGTAACCATAAAAAAGTAGTAGTAGTAATAGTAGTAGTAGACCCTCATCTCCCCTTTATTCAAAGATTTATATGCTGATCTTTTGTTGCAGAGAGCATGTACTTGATACCATTACTCTGATTCCTCAAGCAAAATACTAATCATGCATAGCTATGACATAGGGCATTTATCTTCATTTGACAGATTAGCCCTTTTACAGTAGAACTTTTCCAATAACAAAAATAGATAATTATTGAGAATACTCAACTTGGAAAATGGCTTTAGAAGAAAGCAAGTACCGATGAAACGTATTTCTATAGATCTTGAAAATACATCCTTGCTGCTGTAAAATGTTAGAGCAGAATATTGTAATGTGACTATCCAGATGCAACAGAGCTCTTCTGCCATTCTTACTACACACACTCCAGGCCTCTACTCTGTCATTTCGTATCTCCAAATGTTCTGGCAGCCCACAAGGGGTCCAAGAATCTCTGATAGTGACACATTTCTTATAGCTAAGGATAGCAGTGGAAAGCCAATTATAATAGCTTCCCTACTAGGCCCTGTGGTGTTTGAATCTTTGTAACCCTTGTGGCTTAGTTTTCTCTGAACTGCACTGTTAAATTTCTAAAGAGACCGCCCTTCGAGGCAGTCACCATTTTCTGAATCAGAACTGATCAAGAACACTGTAGAGGAGACACACTGTGCTCTTTCAGGTGGATTTTATTATAGTTACTTCTGCTTTGTTAAATCTAAACTTTTAAAATGAAGTCGAGGTGAAGACAGTTATGCTACACCATCACTTCTCATTGCCACTAACTTCACAGAAGAGAAAATATTTGTTAAAAGGTTGTATATACCTTTAGTCTGTCCATTCCCCCCCCACCCCCCTGTTGCTAGAAACTGAATTGTTAAAACACTGTAGTCTGAAGTCCAAACGTTTAAGACTGTGAACTGGATGAAACAGGATATGTGCCCTGTAAATAATTAATTATGAATCTTCTTGAAGTTTAATGATATGATTCAGGATAGAAGCCAATTAAATCAAATTTCTTCTGACTGGCAGGATAATTATTATTTCACACACACAGATTGCTCCTACATGAAGTGGGGAGCAGCTTAAAAATTAAACACCAGCTTAATTTAATAAAAGTGACCTTGAAAGGACAAAAAATGGGTTCTAGAGAAAAAGCTATTCAGTAGCCTTAGGGGGGAAAAAAGTCACTGGAGAGGTTTCTAATCTCGTATTTTCTTTATTCTTTGCTAGTATAAAAACAGATCACAAGCATCTTTAAGTAAAGAGTAATTTTGTAAGAAGCTAAAATTTTTAGCGACTGCAGCTCTTCATGAATGTGGTGAATAGTTTCATCCTGTTTCTACATCCTGCTCCCTAGAATTACAGGGAAAATATGAAATTTTCTAAATATTTTATTTCAACATTTTCAGTATAAAATACTTCATAAGCCCCCAACACTTTACTTTTTTTCAATCTGTCTATCAAACTGAAAAGTTCTTTTCTCTTCCAGAATTTGAGAAGAAATACAGTGGATTGTAGCCTTTTCTTCCAATAATATTTTAGAGCAGTTCTGAACTATTTTCTCTCTGACAATTATCAGAGAGGAACAGAGGAGCGGCTAAGAACTTTGGGTTTGTCTAGTTTGAAGAAAAGGAGGCTGAGGGGTGACCTCATTGCTCTCTACAGCTTCCAGAGGATGGGAAGTGGAGAGGAAGGTGCAGATCTCTTCTCCCTGACACTCAGTGGTAGGATGCATGGGAATGGTTCAAAACTGCACCAGGAGAGGTTTAGACCAGACATTAACCAGCATTTCTATACAGAGAGGGTGGTTAAACACTGGAACAGGCTTCCTAGAGAGGTGGCTGATGTCCCAAGCCTGTCAGTGTTTAAGAGGCATTTGGACAATGCCCTTAACAACATGCTTTAACTTTTGTTCAGCACAGAATTGGTCAGGCAGTTGGACTAGATGATCATTGCAGATCCCTTCCAACTGAAAAATACTCTGTTCTATTCTGTGTCATAGACAGACATATACTTTGTATCATCAAATTTCTTCCTTCATGATAGCTCCCTCTTTTTTTCTCCCGAGTCAAACTGAATCTTAGGAGATGTACTTTTCTTTTGTACCTTAGGACTTTTTTATTTTTTTCCATTTTTTTGGTCCTCTCATAAGACTTACTTTCAAAGTATTTGAAGTATACTTCTTTTATGATACAGTCTAATTTAAGCTCAACAGAAATCAGATTGCAGTCTTTCTTTCCTTCACCAACCATATCTCAAAAACAGAGAAGTGTGGTGAAGTTAAAACAATACAAATTCAAACAGCAACAAGATATTTTCTAATGTATTGTTCTTCCGTCACAGAATTGTTAATCAACATTAATCTGAAAGGAATTGGTTCTAAACTGTTTATGCGTATGGAGTTGCTAAGGAATACATGAATCCAGGGAACTTTTTGACATAATTTAAATGGTTACAGAGAAGCTGAGAAGAGTAAGTTCATTAGAATAATCTGGGACTGAAGTCTTTAAGATTAGAACAGTCTCAGCAAAATACTTTCAACACAGTAGTTTAAATATAACTAATGTCTTTAAAAAAAGAAGTTATTTAAACAATATGCAAAATATTGTGGAATACTGTCAGTCTGAATTAATAATTACATATTTCATCTACTCATAATCTATGATCATGTGGTCTAATTCTTTGCTCAAAGCAAGATTAAATTCACAATTAGACCAGGTTGCTCATGGCCTTCTGCAGTCAAGTTTTGAAATTACTCTAGGACAGAGATGCCATACCCTCTCTGAGAAACCCAGTGCAGTACTTAACTGGTTTCAGGATACTGCTTACTGCAACATTTCCCTTATTTAATCTATTTCATGTAATACAGATTTAGGTCTATCCCTGGTCTCCAGACAAGACATAAATCACAAGCCGTCATGTTGTTAGTTTTTAAGCAACTTTCTGTACATCTTATAATTCTATGGGTTGGGGTTTTGTTGTTTTGTTGTTTGGTTGTTTTTTGTTGGTTTTTCTTTTTGGGGGGAGTGGTGTTCAGTACTATGGTATATTTTCAGTTTTGGTAATATAGGTAAGATACATAACATAATCAGCAAACTTCCCATGTGTGTCAACATTTGACAACTATGAATAAAGGAGCTGGGGTGCGGAAGGTTTGCTACTTATTATAAACTGACCTGAAATGGGTAATTTCTAATTTACTGTTTGCTTACAGACTAGTTATTTAGGTCATGTTTTAACAATTTATTTTGATCATGCTTTAACAATTTATTTTAATGAATTAATTATTTATGAATGGCTGTCAGTTATTGTTTTGCTTCTGAATTATGCCAATGTTTATAAAGGAAGGAAACCTGAAATTGCAGGATTTCTGCATATATGTCAAGCATATGTTTACATGATTAATCAGCCTTCCATAAGCATTTTCAAGAAGATCAAAAAGTAAATGAAAAATTACAGCATTCCTCTGAGGGAATACTCTGTTCTTACATATAAGATACTAATTTTTGAACATGCACACCAAAGTAAATACATGGAATTTGCATGTCTTCTACCTGTCTTCAAATTTAATTACTCATTTGTTTCAATTAAACATCAGAAATTGATTTTTAAAATTAAATATGACATTCTCAGTAAATATTCAATAGAAACTCCTGCTTTTTAAGGAATGCCTGCAATATGTGAAATTCAGTCATGCAGATTACTTTTGAGATATTTGACTGGCCAACAGAGGTATCAGAGCAAATTGTATGACAAAGTATATGAGAAGACATAGGCAATTGTTGTGACATTTAAGTTATTATAACTAACAATTAAAAGAAATAGAAAAGCAGAAAATAATAGTTTGCTTCCAGAATGGACACATATAACCTAAAGAAAACATTGTGAATGGAGAAGATAATAATTCAAATACATCATTACGTCATCAGTTTCACAAAATGAAACTCTACAAATGAGAACATGAAAAAGGAAAAAAAAAAAAAAAAATATATGGGAGCTGAAGTTAGACCTAGGCAGAAGTATTACTCTTAAGAGAAATATTTATCACTGCAACTGTTACGTAGCTATCATTTTATGTGTTTATACCTCACAGACAATATAGTTATCTGCTTTTATATTAAAATTACTTGCTGGTAATTCTGCAAATTTACAGAAATGTCACCATTTTTCAATGTTTAATGTACAGTAACTATCTCAAATTTGAGCTAAGCTAAAATGCAAAGCTTGACGTCGTTCTGTCTAAGCTCTTGAGGAAGTCATGATTCTCATAATGAGAATAAAACCCACCCAGAAGTTCAGACTCTTTATAAGGTATAAACATTGTAGCCACCTTCATTAAAAAAATTGGTGACTCCTCACTATATATGTAACTATTTATACAGAGAATTCACCAAACAATTTAGACAAATTTAGGCCTTTCTTCAGTGTGATGGGTTTAAGAATTATAGTTGCCAATAATTCTGTAACCACACACTAAAATTATAACAGAGAATGTATCTGGAGAAATAAAGTGAATATTCTCCACCAGCTACCCTAATACAGCCACCGTACCAGAGTGTAACTGCACTATTATATAATTTAACCCACCAGTTCATTCTTTGCATTCATGGTTGTACTTACTACAAATAACTTATTTCACTCCCAGTTCACCAACAGCTATTTTCAGAACCTACACTTCTCTCCAGAAGAAAACCATTGTGAAGTTCTGGAGCTAGTGGCCCTCATGCCACATCTCAAGGCTTATAGTGTATAGGCTAATTTTTGTGCCAGAAAAGCGCGATCCGATGGTCTGCAATACAACAGTTGCATTATTTCAAATCTTTTAAATTGAAAGAAAGCATGCACACACAATGTCCTTAATAATTATTTTTTTTTGTCGTACAAAATCACCAAATGCAGTTCATAAAAACAACAGGGCCAAATAACACAGCATGGGTATGGCCAGTTTGCTCATGAAGGGCTAGTGAGACTTTCTTTATCATTTGACATCATCAGGATTCATTCCTTCAAGTATATGCTTTTAACAGTGTACAGATAGACTACCTAGCCAAGAGCAGAAGATAGATTATGTTTCATACTCTAATTTTGTATTGGAAGTTATCTGGGAAGAAACACTTGGAATTTACTCTTTTGTTTTTTTCTCTGACACATTTTATTAAAAAACTTGACTGCACCCTATTCAGTTCTTCAAAGTAAAGTTTTAAATATCTGTTTCTGGAGAGAGGTGCAAGATCTGATCTAGATACTTTGCTACAAACCATATACAAGGCATCTTGACATGGAGTTGCAGACTTAGCTTTGTTTAGAATGCTCCTGCTGCCTTATTCTGAAAAGTTTTTCTTTCACCCCTTGGGTTTGGTATCTCAATCTGATTTACTGACTTTCCTCATGTGCCTAAATGCTTCAAGATCTAACCATGTAGCTATAATGCATCAATGAGATGATCAGGATTTGACTCTCAGGCCAACCCTGATAAATCTAGTATTACCAAGCCTAAGGTTTTAGATGCCTTAGCTAGAGATTTTTGGCTCATGTTAGTACTGTTACTCAGTTATAAGTAATACCATTTCTTTTGGAAAGCTGTTTCATCTGAGACAGCAAGGAATTTGCTCATGCATCAAGTGTTTCTTTGGTTATCATGCGCCAAAAGTGTATTGACCTGCAAGTAAGTCTGCACAGAAATAAGGCTCAGCCTCTCTTCAATGAGTCTCCCTTTCTACTGGATCTACTATTTCCTGAGTCTTCTAGTTTGACTTTATCTATATAAACTTCTCTCCTGCTGCACTGAATGACTTCTAGATTGTTTCTTTTCCATATGCTGCAGTTTGTGTCACTAAAGGCAACTTCCTCCATACTGATCTAGACAGTAAATTCCGTCTGCACAGGGTATGCATTTGCTCTTTGTCTAATGTGACAGTTGGCCTGTGTTTGCACTCACATTTACCTTGCAGCCATGGTATTAGAAGTAAAAGTATTTGGGCTGCTGAAAAATTTCAAAGGATGTGAAATTATGAGTTTGTAATTGGAATAAGTATGCATTCAGCTGAAGTACTGATAGGCTGCAGAGGGTGGGGTTGTCTCACTTAACTTTAGACATCTGTAACATAGAAACCTACCTTTGACCTGGACACTCTAGTGTCTTTTTCCATTCAGGCATATACAATGCAATTTAACCAGTGTATACTAGATATATGGTAAATGAGACAATTTGCACTGTGAAAGTGACTATTTTTTAACTTTGACTCAAAAATACCTGACAGGAGGGAAAGAAGATGAGGGAGACAGGTTCTTTTCAGTGGTGGCCAGTGACAGGACAAGAGGCAATGGGCACAAACTGAAATATATGACACTCCGTCTTAACACAAGAAAAACATTTTTACTGTGAGGGTAGTCAAACATTGGTTGCCCAGAAGGACTATTGTGTCTCCATCCTTGGAGATACTCAAAACTGGACTGGACACAGCCATAAATAATCTGACCTACCTGACCCTGCTTAAGCAGGAGAGTTGGACTAGATGACCTCAAAAGGTCCCTTCCAATTTCAACAACTGTGTGATTCTGTGATTTTCTTGTTCTTGGTTGTTAACAAAAGGTATATTATCTCAGCTGATGTCTTATGACATGTTTGTAAATAAAAGGTTCCTTTCTAGTGATAAAACAACTACAATTATGTGGAAATAACAGAGTCATTATTTTAAAATCCTTTAATGGGTGATTATTAAGATAGCACAATACATATGTGCAAAGTTTAAGAAATCGTTCAGTTGCCCTACATTTGCTTTAATAGCTTGGTTCTTGAGAACAGTTAAAACCACTAATTATTCCTTCAATCTGAATCATCAAAAACAAACAAAAGACTTTAAAGAGGCATTCAAGGTGTGATTAGAAGAATCTGAACTCAACAACAAAGTCATGAGCAATTAAAAATATAGCAACTACAGCAAATAAAGGTAGATGTGTAATTAAGTTAATATTGTGTAAACATCCACAGGATGTCTTCCAGGTCCACAGGAAACCATTAAAATGTTAGCAATGCCAATGAGACAATGAAGTAAACTTCAGCACAAGAAGTAGAAACAGAGGAACCTAATCATATTAATGTAAGAGCTAAAAAGGCAATAAAATAGTGCTGTGCCATTAAAAAATTAAAACTCCTTTTTGGTAATAACATAAATAAGCTAAATAAGAGAAACAGTTGTATTTCTGCCTTTAAATAGCCATTTGAAAATGTAACTGGGCAGTCTTAAAAAATCATGGTCATGAAAAGTTATTGTAAGAATATCCAAGTAAATATATTAAGCAAAAATTGAACTATTTTCTTTTCCCTAGATGCATATAAGTGCTATTGCCCCCAAGGTATCATTACACTAGTTCTACAAAGGCTTAAATATTCATTTACTGCTATGTACTCTATTAAATCACTTTCTCTTTTGGTTTCTTTCCAGGAGCACTTATAAATTAAAAACACACCTCTAATTTGTCTTCTTTCCTTTCAGAATATTAGCATACCACTAACATTATATAATTTTTTTAAGGTAATTTCTGTAATATGTCATTATTTATTCATTTTAAAGATTTGTAAAGTATAGCTTTCATGATCCAAGTGTTTAAGAAATAGTGGAAAAAATTGATTTAGCCTACTAATTATTAATATTTTTAGCTACTAATACAGGGGAAAATACTTAATCATCCCCTTGTATAGCGTGCCTTCCTTCTCTCAAAATATAAAATAGATGTAGCTATTATTTTTTCTCTCTTCTTTGTAATTAAGAAACTTGGCTTTGTCATTTGATATTGTTCATATGTAATTCACAGGATTTATTTGATTCCTGATGTATTCAAACTCCTTACTGTCCTTATTTCTATCAGATATTCCCTCCTTTCCTTCCAAGAAGGACTGCCTTAATATTTATTTTAATATATGTTGTTACTATTTCATTGTTATTTATTTTGCTAAATAATTACAGTTTGATAATTATTCAATTATAGTTCAATATATAGCTAATAGTTTAAAACCAGAAGCTGTGGGAAATATGTGTCTTCCTGAACTGACCACTGGAGACCAGGAGAGACACACTAAGGCAACAAAAAAAATCACTAGAAACTTACATAACGGGACACTGGATCGCAATTAATTGCCTAGCTTCTATTAATTGTGAGAGAAGTTGAGATGACTGGCTCCAAGCAGATCTAGACATCTGAATGTAGCTGTCTTGGTTTCAGACTGCATCTCATCTTTATAATCAGGTAACTGAAGACTGTTTCATAACTGTTTATACATGCAGAAAGAGAATTATTTTGAGCAGGAAGCATTGACTGTTCATTTGCCATAACAACGTTTGCTTAACACTTCAACATCTGTGTTCCTGTCTTCATAGAACATCTAAAGATTTTATTTTGGTTTGATACAATTAAGAGTGTGTTTGTGTATACATAAAAATATACATATATCTGTATAAATACACATGCATACTCATACATTTAGAAGTATTAAAAGCTAAATTCCCTGTCAAAGACTGATTTTTTCTTGGGAAAAAAAAAAAAAAGAAAACAAAGAAAATGAAGTAATTAACTTGATACTGGAATTAGATATTCTGCAAATGGTGAAATGAAATACATTATCCATTCTGAAATGGGTAACTCATAGAATCACATCAACATAGAATCATTGAGATGAGATTGGAAGGGACCTCTGGATATCATCTATCTAGTCCAAGTTCCCCTCTCCTAGAAGAGCTACTCTAGAACGAGTTGGCCATGACCATGCTGCATCTTCCTTACTCACACCCACCAGGTATTTATACACATTGATAACATCCCCCCGAGGCTTCTCTTCTCCAGGTTGAACAGTCCCAGCGCTCTCAGCCTTTCCTTGTATGAGAAATGCTCCAATTCCTTAATCATCCCCATGGTCCATCATTGAACTTGCTCTAACATGTGCATGTGTGTGAGAGTCTGTACCAGCAACTGGAGGGGGGCTGTGGTCTCGGGGGCTCATATGTCCAGGTACCAGCAAGCAGGGAGACTGGCATCCATGGGTGAGTTAGTGGGAAGACTGAGCGTCTGAGCCGGGTTACTGGAGGGATCTACATTGTACATATGTATCACTAGTGGACCTCCATCCTGCCCAGCAAGAGAGTGGAACAGGATGACTCTGTTAGTTCTGCCTGTATTTGTGTGACTGCTCTGCGTGTCTGCCTGTGATCTGTGTGGCTGGGCAAGTATATATGTATTTACGTATATATGTCATGTATATGTGCACTCTCCATGTACATGCTGGGAATACATCTTCAGGCTTGCTACTGGCTAGACCTGGGGACATGAAGTGACAGCAGCCTTGTCTCTCTTGGGCTGTTGAATCTGGCATGATATATCTTCCTCTAATAAGTCTAAGCACAGGAACATCCTTGATCAAACATCCCTGAGTGAAGAGTTATGACTCTGATCAATTTTAAGACTGTATCAGCTGTGCCAAGTACATTCTGCATGCTATTAAACCCTAAGTCTTAGAAGATTAACTTTGTAATTACCATTTGTCTGTGATTTTTACTTTTTACTTTTACTTAAAGACAAAAATTTTCCAGTGAATTCATTTATTATTATTATTCGTAAGTGTATCTGCTTACAGAATCCATCTACCTATTATAACTTCTAATCCTACAATAGTAAGTACCAGACATTAATTTCTTTGTACTGATGAAGTAAAACTTCATTTTGTAGTCTTCTACCTAACAACTTCCAAAATTCTTAAGATCAGAGTAATCTTGAAAATAAGTAATATTTTAAACATTTTTTTAAAATAATTAATATCATTGGTACTTGTCCTTATGACACTTTAAGACACACATCAAATTCTAGATATTACAAAATCTTGTCTTTTACTAAACTTCTGTTTGAACCAGGAATATGCACTAGAATGACTAGAAAGTTTGTATCATTTGAAAGTTATAAAGCTCTTCGTTCAAACACAGAACATCTAAAGATACAAACTTTAAGAGGTAGAGTATGGCCTTAGGAGAAAAGGTTAAGACAGTATGTGAATTTTTTCTCCAAAGAGAAATATAAAGACATTTCCCTTAAAAACATTGGAAGATACATAATTCACAGTAAGATGCCAATGTAGGTGTAGATGTATAAGAAAACTACATGTTTCTCTTGAAATTAAAGGATTTCTCCTTTAATATTTAAATATCTCATGTCTCTTACACAGCTTACCACTGTTCATTAGAGAAATATTGCAATGAATATTCCCAGTGAAACTACGATTTTTAGCTGATAAATTAGGTCTTTCTTTGGCCACTTTTGCCCTCTTTTCCCTCCAAAGGACATTGGAATAATGGGTATTCTAACCATCATCACTGCCCATTCACCCTCCAGCTATAAGAAAATTACATAGAAAAAACGTAACTTTGATCATTCAAAGTTTGTGTTAATATATTGTTCAGTGAAAGAAAAAATAGATACCTTTTTTTTAAACACCATCTTAAAAGATCACCTAATAAGAGGGAGAAAAAGGGCTCTTCCTTCTAGACCCATTTAAACATTGCATCAAATTCAGAAGTCTTTTTTTCAGTTGTCAGCCCTAAGTACTTGAGGTCTCAAAGGCACACACTAGGCTTCAAATTTCCATGTAGGTCTATAATAAAATGCATAGACCTGCTGTACACATAGTATCATTTAAAGATTTATAAGTATTTTGGATTCATTTTTGTCCTGTTTTAAGATCTCCTCTTCAAAATAAGATATTCAGATGCATAATCTGATTTCTTTTATACAGTTTAAGTGGAAACTAAAATTCTCATTTCTTCTCTCCCTCCAAATGTCATGACTCATAGGTTATCCAAGACATGAAAAATCACCCTGATTTTTACACACTTACTTTAGGTCACATAAAACTTCATGAGTTTCACTGTTGTCTCTTCCAAACACACTTGGTGTATTGTGTTGGTACTCCCCATTTTGCTAAATGTGCCAATCTTTATATATCTTTACTATATATATCTTTACTACTTTACACTTTTGTTCTCTATTTCACATAACCAAACTGACTTTTGCTCATTTCACCTTTTAAATCTTTGTCTTTTAATCTTTTTAAGAATTTTCACAGCAGATCAGGTTATAACTACCCATGATGGAAAAAAAAAGTAACACTTTATAACCATAGAATTTATTAGCATATAGTCTCCTCTAAGTTCCCTTTTCAGAATATAATAAAATTGTCTTAAAAATAAATAATTATTTTTTATGAAACTATTAGTTTTATCTTTTTATCGTTCTATTCCATTTATCCAGATCACCTCATAAAGAAATATGCTAGGTCACCTCATATCAAATTAATTGTTAAATAGAAAATTGTTTTAAAATTATTTTTCTAAATAAACATTTTAAAAGACTGTTGATGCTTATTTTTCCAGTAACAACATATTTTGCTTTTTTTTCACCGTAGAGAACAAAATTTACACTGTAGAGAAAAAACAGATTTTAACCCAATCTAATTCCACATACTTATTCCTGGGTTTCTTTAAAGATGAAAAAAGCTTTTCAATACACTTATACTTTGAAAATTGTTCATGAAAATCCCTATGGTTTTTTTTAGTTGTTGCAGTCAAAAAGTCATATATAGAGCTTAATAACTCTTTCAGTGGATATTACTTTGCATTAGTCAATAACATGCTCACCAGTTTTTGTTTGCAGGTTTTCTTTGGCTTTTCAGAAGTGTTTTACATTCTTCTCTGGTTGATTAGCCAAAGCCAGATTTGTGTCATCCGCACAATGTGGCCTCAATTTACTTGTTAGTTTTAAGCAGATTTTGAAAGCAGAATATGAGACAGCAAGACTCCAGTAAAAAACAAAACAAAACAAAAACCCCAAACAACACACACTTGCTCACTCACTCCCTCCTGGTGGGATGGGGGAGAGAATCAGAAGGGTTAAAGTGAGAAAACTCAGGTGTTGAGATAAACACAGTTTAACAGGTAAAGCAAAAGCTGTGCTCACAAGCAAAGCAAAATAAGGAATTCATTCTCTACTTCCCATTGGTAGGCAGGTGTTTAGCCATCTCCAGGAAAGCAGGGCTCCATCACACGTAACACTTACTTGGGAAGACAAGCACCATCACTCCAGATGTACCTCCCTTCTTCTTCCCCCAGCTTTGTATGCTGAGCATGACATCATATGGTATGGGATATCCCTTTGGTCAGTTGGGGTCAGCTGTCCCAGCTGTGTCGCCTCCCAATTTCTTGTGCACCCGCAGCCTACTCGCTGGTGGGGTGGTGTGAGAAGCAGAAAAGGCCTTGACTCTCTGTAAGCAGTGCTCAGCAATAATAAAAACATCTCTGTGTTATCAACACTGTTTTGGTCACAAATCCAAAACATAGCACCATGCAAGCCACTATGAATAAAACTGCTCTATCCCAGTGAAAACTAGTACACTTAAGCAAACAAAAAATCCCAGTCTTGTTAGTAATCTAATTTTTTTCTGCTTACTTTTTTCAAACTTGAAAATTCATAAAGCAATTATTACATTTTTTAGAATCTAAAAAGCATAACTTAGCCAAAACATAGATACCTTAAACAGAAAATATAACTCGGAGCTTAAATAATATTTTCTTTTCCAGCAGCAAGAGTTTTTTAGAGCAATCAGGTGAAAGTCAATACCATGGAGAATCTTTTTGAGAACCATTGCTTAGCTACATGATTTTTTGTACCATGTTATGCGTGCTGTTTGCCATGTGATGTTATTCTGAATAAATTATTTTGAAGCAAGTTGAAATGGCATGTCATTACAGTGTACAAAAATACAATTTAAACTCAAAATACTTACAATTTATGAATTTATAGTTGAGATAAAGTAAATTAATTTCTTCCAGGAAAAAATAGCTAAACTTGGCCTTATCAGTAACTTGACCAGTGTCAAACAGCCAACTTATGGGAGAGCCAAAAGCCAGGACTTTGTGTTCCCTATCCTTTTTTTGATGAGAAGGAGTGACATTTAATTCACTAACACATGGTCCATGTTATGAATTAGGTGTTTAAAATCAAACTAAGACCAAGACAGCAATCTTTTCTGTGTGTTAGCCACGACTGGTTAACCTCACTTGCATCCAAAAACAATAAATTACTTTCTTTTTAGCCTGAGGTTTCCTAGGTGTCTAATTGCATAGGAATTCTCAGGATCATCAATACTGGGAGATTAGTATTAATCTAATTAAAGAGAATTAAAGTCCCCTCAAAGACCTTGTGAGGTTCCATGTAGCACAACTAATTTCAGCATTTATGTTGCAGGTACCTAGCTGTAACATTCCACCAGAAAATGGAAAGTTCTTAGTCTCAACTTAACTTAGTCTCAACATAAACATATGCATTTCTCGGGAATATGACAACCACAAAAGTAAATAATATTTTAGTCAAGCATAGTCTCCACCTATTTGGAGAGAGAGAGAAAAACAACTCTGAGAGCAGGAATCAGAGATCTATATTTTCCAACTCAGATAAATACCTTAAACATCAGGTTCTGTGTTGTCTTCTTTATTACCCATCAATAACTTTTGTATGCCTAGTTGCAAATAAAAAATCTGGGGTTTTTTAACCAAGTTTTGGAAGTCTTTATAGTCATAACACTCTCCTGGGATGCAAAGCATCTTGCTTCTCACTTAGACTGAATGAAGCATAGAACCAAGGACTTTCCACACTCTGTAGTTCATTTAGTTCTCCACAGACTCATTAAAAAAGATAGGTATTTAACTTACCAGACTAGATCAACCATGTAGTTTGTAAAAAACCTTAGACATCTGTTTTAAAAGCTGCTGTCCCTCTGCAGATTTTCAGAGACATTAACATTTCTTCATTGAAGTCATAGAGCAATCATAAATTACAATGACACACATAACTGGGCCAAATGCATAATATTTTGGTGAGGTAGCACCTAAGCTAGTCACCTAAATTAATCCTAATGTATACTATCTGAGCTCCAAAAGCTCAGATAAACTGAAAATATACACACTTGTGTCCTTCAACAATGGTGTAGTTAACTCACTGTCATTTTTGTTTGAAAGAGTTACAGCATGAGCCAGCAGTGTGCCCAGACGGCCAAGAAGGCCAACAGCACCCTGGCTTGTATCAGGAATAGTGTGGCCAGCAGGAGCAGGGAGGTGATTGTCCCCCTGTACTCGGCGTTGCTGAGGCCACACCTGGAATACTGTGTCCAGTTTTGGGCCCCTCACTACAAGAAAGACGTTGAGGTGCTGGAGTATGTCCAGAGAAGGGCAACGAAGCTGGTGAAGGGTCTGGAGCACAGGCCTTATGAGGAGCGGCTGAGGGAACTGGGGTTGTTTGTCTGGAGTCTGGAGAAGAGGGGGCTGAGGGAAGACCTTATCGCTCTCTACAACTCCATGAAAGAGGGGTGTAGTGAGGTGGGTGTTGGTCTCTTCTCCCATGTAGTTAGCGATAGGACGAGAGGAAATGGTCTCAAGCTGCCCCAGGGGAGGTTTAGGTTGGATATTAGGAAAAATTTCTTCATGGAAAGGGTAGTCAAGCATTGGAAGAGGCTGCCCAGAGAGGTGGTGGAGTCACCATCCCTGGAAGTATTCAAAAAATGGGTAGAGGTGGCACTCTGGGACATGGTTTAACAGGCATGGTGGTGTTGAGTTGATGGTTGGACTGACGATCTAAGAGATCCTTTCCAACCTTAATGGTTCCTCGTTTTTACTTGCATTATAAATAACCCAGCCACCAAGCCAGGAAACATGAAATTGCTACTCTACCCTTAATTGGTTTAGTGGTGACTTGTTAGTGTTATGTTAATGCTTGGACTGGATGATCTTAAAGGTCTTTTCCAACTTAAACATTTCTATGATTCTAACTTACAGCAAGTTAAAAAAGAAGGCCTGACTGTGTTGTGATCATTTTTGACATCTTGTTCACATCTTCACTTGGAAGACCTACTTATTGACAAGCTCTGCAGTGTAAAGTATAATAGACAGAAGTTATCTTTTCTTAACACTTTGTTGGTACTTACAAATTCAAAAAAGGCAGTGTCACCTTGACTGAATGTTGCCTGACTAAAACCACCTTTCTAAATGACAAAAGATCCTATTGTACACAAGCAGACACATGTTGCTCATAGAATCATAGAATCATAGAACCGTTTAGGTTGGAAAAGACCTTTAAGATCATCCAGTCCAACCATTAACCTACACTACCAAGTCTACTGTAAGCCAAATTGACACATCTACCCGTTTTTTGAACACTTCCAGGGATGGTGACTCCACCACCTCTCTGGGAAGCCTCTTCCAATACTTGACTACTCTTTCCGTGAAGAAATTTTTCCTAATATCCAACCTAAACCTCCCCTGGCGCAGATTGAGCTCATTTCCTCTCATCCTCTCGCTAACTACATGGGAGAAGAGACCAACACCCACCTCACTACAACCTCCTTTCAGGGAGTTGTAGAGAGCGATAAGGTCTCCTCTCAGCCTCCTCTTCTCTAAGCTAAACGACCCCAGTTCCCTCAGCTGCTCCTCATAAGGCCTGTGCTCCAGACCCTTCACCAGCTTTGTTGCCCTTCTCTGAACACGCTCCAGCACCTCAATGTCTTTCTTGTAGTGAGGGGCCCAAAACTGGACACAGGATTCCAGGTGTGGCCTCACCAGTGCCGAGTACAGGGGGACAATCACCTCCCTGCTCCTGCTGGCCACACTATTGCTGATACAAGCCAGGGTGCTGTTGCCCTTCTTGGCCACCTGGGCACACTGCTGCCTCATATTCAGCCAGATATCAACCAGCACCCCCAGATCCTTTTCAGCCAGGCATCTTTCCAGCCACTCTTCCCCAAGCCTGTAGCATTGCATGGGGTTGTTGTGACCCAAGTGCAGGACCTGACACTTGGCCTTCTTGAACCTCATGCAGTTGGCCTCGGCCCATTGATCCAGCCTGTCCAGGTCCCTCTGCAAGGCCATCCTACCCTCGAGCAGATCGACACTCCCACCCAGGTTGGTGTCATCTGCAGACTTATTGTGGGCGCACTCAATCCCCTCATCCAGATCATTGATAAAGACATTAAACAAGGCTGGCCCCAAAACAGAGCCCTGGGGAACACCGCTCGTGACTGGCCGCCAACTGGACTTAACTCCATTTACAACTACTCTCTGGGCTCGGCCACCCAACCAGCTTTTTACCCAGCAAAGACTACGCCCGTCCAAGCCATGAGCTGCCAGCTTCCCAAGGAGAATATTATGGGAGACAGTGTCAAAGGGTTTGCTAGAATCCAGGTAAATGACATCCACAGCCTTTCCATTATCTACCAGGCGGGTCACCAGGTCATAGAAGGAGATCAGGTTGGTCAAGCAGGACTCATGCTGGCTGGGCCCGATCCCCTGGTTAACCTGAACTTTCCTGTTGAGTTCACTCAATATTAACCTCTCCATAATCTTTCCTGGCACCGAGGACAGGCTGACAGGCTTGTAGTTCCCTGGATCCTCCTTCCAGACCTTCCTGTAGATGGGCGCCACATTGGCAAGCCTCCAGACATCAAGGACCTCCCCTGTTAACCAGGACTGCTGATAGATGATGGAGAGTGGCTTGGGAAGCTCCTCTGCCAGCTCCCTCAATACTCTCGGGTGGATCCCTTCTTGCTCCATAGACTTGTGAGCGTCCAGGTGGCATAACAGGTCATTAACTGCTTCCTCCTGGACTATGAGGGCTCCATTCTGGTCCCCATCCCTATCTTACAGCTCAGGGGTCTGAATACCCTGGGGATGACTGGTCTGGCTGTTAAACACAGAGACAAAGGCAGCGTTAAGTACCTCAGCCTTTTCCTTCTCCTCTGTGACAATGTTCCCCCCCCACATCCAGCAAAGGATGGAGATCCTCCTTGGCTCTCCTTTTATTGATGATGTACTTATAAAAACATTCTTTATTTTCTTTTCCAACATTGGCCAGATTAACTTCTGGCTGGGCTTTTGCTTTTCTAATTTCCTCCCTGCATGACCTAAAAAGATCCCTGTACTCCTCCTGAGTTGCCAGCCCCTTCTTCTAAAGTTGTTAGACTCTCCTTTTTTCCCTGAGTCCCCGCAAAAGCTCCCTATTCAGCCAGGCTGGTTGTTTTCCCCGCCAGTTGGTCTTATGGCACATGGGGACAGCCCGCTGCTGTGCCCTTGAGACTTCCTTCTTGAAGAAGGCCCAGCCTTCCTGGACCCCTTTGCCTTTCAGGACTGCCTCCCAAGGGACTTTCCCAACCAGGGTCCTGAAGAGGCCAAAGTCTGCCCTCCGGAAGTCCATGGTAACAGTTTTGCTGCCCCTCCTCTTTACATCGCCAAGAATTGTCATACATCCACACAGCAAATTTTTCTGTATATATTTCGAATTTGAAGTGCAATTACATTGCAAAATGACACAATATAAAAACATACTTTCTAGGTATTGAGATCTCACATTCCAGAGACCTGTACACTAGGCTTCAGCAGAAAAAGTGGTGCTACTGGAATAAATGGACATATGTACACTAGCTGCTTGGAACATGTAAACTTAATTTAACATCTGCAACAACAGTTCTGCTGTTTTATCTCTTTTCATCAGTAACAGTAACCAACAGGGGGTATAGCAGTTTGCTACTTAATGAGTTATAAATGATCTAATTAAGTGTCTCCTTGCAATTGTCTTCACACTTCATTAGTGAGGTGGTTGTTTATTAAGCTAGGAATTTATTGTCATTCTAATAATTCATTCAGTTTTAGTTAAATTTATAAAGACTTTGATAATATTATTTGAATGAGGATTTGACAAAAAGTTAAAAATATTTTCCCAAAATTATTTATTTGTCTATAACACATTCTATTTTTTCTAGAATGTATTGAATAAAATGTGGAGGACTTGCACACAGTATGTGTTTTACAGATTATTTCACCCAATATATCTTGTATTCCACCAGACTCCTTTGTCCCTTTAACTTTGGAACATGAAGAAAATGGCATTTCCTATAAAATACTTGGATCACCTTAATAAATCAACAGACTGGCAATGGACCAGCAAGTCCCTCATAGGCCAGAGTGGCCATAAGGAATTTATATGCTCAGTGGAATTTGTGTTGTTATACTGTGAAAATTTTGTTCTAATTCACTGCTGTGTTTAAGACAGATATTAGAGGAGCAGCTTAAAAGATACGTTGTGAATAATCAAATAAACAGTCATTGGAAACAGCTACAAAGGGAAGGTATTTTACAATGACTGCCAATTCCAATAGATCAGGAGTTAGGTCTGGAAGGCAGAAGCAGCACAGCAATTAAACTGTATATGCTCCAGTTCAAAGGCTTGCTATTTACAGACTTTGTTTCAAAGATTTACTTTGATTTTAGGTATCTATTTGTCATGTATAACTAACAAATGAAGTTTGTGGTGTTCAACAAATAATCCATTGAACCAAAGACATGACAAAGACCATCTCTAAGATTATTCTTGAATAATCAGTGTACTATTTTGCTGAATGTAGTATCATTGCAAGGTCAGTGTGCAGATTGTTGTTTGTCTCTAATGAAGGATAAAGATCATAGGCTTGTCTATCTTTTGTTGTCTTTTGTGAATATCATAAAAAATGAAACTTAAAAGCTTGTTTTCTACAATTGTTTTGGGGCTTCAAAATTCAGTGTTAAATACAACTATAAAGATGGATTTTAAAAAAAAAAATGGGTTTTTAAATGTAATTATCAAATTGTCACTTTAATATCTTCATGAACCCACATATATGATGCACAAATACACAGATATTATATTGAAAAAAATGCCAATTTCATATTTTAAAAGTACACGACAGACCTTTGGAAATAATTGCCTTACCTGAAACCTTCTTGTAGACAATAGGATTTGGTGTGATGAGAAATAAAAGCATATCTATCAGACTTGGAAATATATTTAAGAAAGAGAGAAGTGAATTTACGATATCTTAATCATACTGGCAAAAAATTGTTCCAGAAGGTAAACTAAGCCCAAAGTGAATTAGGGACTTATAATTATGTGCTAAGAATACACACTCACTAGAACTCAAGCCAAAATTCAGTGTATACGTACACTTTGGATTTAGCTAGATTCTTTTAGTCACAAAACTAGACCTATATTTACTTCTTTCTCATGGTCCTCTCCCTCCATGGGATTTTGGAGAGTTGGGTCAATTAGTAGTGTTTTTTTCTATGAGAGGTCTATTATTCCACAAGGTCTCTATGATGAGAGAGCTCAGCTGATAAAAGATTTAGCCACAAACTGCAAATCAGTATGAGACTCTGTGATAGAAGACCATCAGGGATTAACCTACTTTAAATTAAGTACTAAAAATGGAGATAGGCTTCTCCCTAAACATCTACATTTAGTCATAGTTCAGTCACCCTAGAACAATTCTCTGTACAGAGCTGCTTGTACTGTAATGGAAAAACTTTTATTATAAGAAATTCATATTCTTTTAATCTCATCTGAATGTATAAAAACATTTTCCTCCCCTCAGATTTTCCCTCTACCTGCATGAAGTCTCAACTTTTCACAGAATCATAGAAGCACGTAAGTTGAAAAGGACCTCCAGAGGTCACACAGTCCAAGGCCCTACACAAAGCAGGTCCTCTTACAACAGGTTGCTGAGAAACATAGCCAGTCAGGTTCTGAATATCTCCAAGGATATCACTGGGAAGCCTGTTCCCGAGTTCAATCACTCACACGGTGAAAAACCTTTTCCTTATATTCAGTCAGGATTTCCCGTGTTTCAGTTTTTGTCCACTGTGTTTTATCAACTTTGTGTTTCATCCACGGTGTACCTCAGAAAATTCTGGCTCTGTTTTTGCTTGTTTGTTTTGTTTTGTTTTAATACTCTACTATTGGAAGTTGTAGACTGCAGTAAGATACCCATGGTCCTATCAAACCCAGCCCTGTCAGCCTGTCCTTGTACATCATGGGTTGGCAGCCCCTTTACACTTTGATGGCCTTCTGCTATACTCACTCCAGGTTGTCAGTGTCTTTTTTGCACTGTGGAGCCCAGAATGGACATAGTCCTGCGCATACAGTCTTCAGGCACCAAAGAGAAGGGATTAATCACTTCCTTTCATCTGCCAGAAGAGGATTAAAGGATTAAAATAACTGTTCTGGTGCAATAGCTTTCTTAAATTGTGCAGCATTTCTCCTGCAGATCCTGAATAAGCACCCCACTTTCTGTACTCTAGTTCTGCTGTGTCACTGAATGGGTGGCCCCTTGTCTGCCTTCTGAGCTAATATGGATAGCTAAACATGGGTCACATAAATAAGAACCCCTTAGGGACACCCCAACTCTCAGAAAAAACACAGTTAAGGAATGCATACAGACTATACATAAACACAGACTCTTTAAAGAAATGCAAGTAAAAAAGAATGGAAGAGATCAGTGATTTTTTTCCCTTTCTTTCTGAATCTACCTTGAAGAAAGTCATCAGGTGAAACAAAGACATAATCAACTGAAAAGTACAGGTTGGTACTAAAACAATTAGTAACAAAAACCACTATAGAATGTAAGGATAGCCCTAATATTCACAGTCATCACATAACCAAATATATCAGTGTAGAGGAAGTACAGGAGGAGATCTTTGTAGAGGCCATACAAAGGGGATCTGCCAACGCCATTTTATATATATACATATATATATATTTGGGTTTTGCTGCTGTTCCACCAAATTATTTGGGCTGTCGACAGGGTGTGTGGTATGCTTATGTGGAGAAACTAGTCAGAGTCCAGATGCCCAAAATCAGAAGTGGTAGAATGAAAACATTGCAAACATCAGTCACCATATAGCCTCAGCCTTCCAAAGATTTTTGGTACAGAGACTTCTAGCCAGAGGTCAGAATAACTGAGTAAGAAGGAGGAAGATCCTAAAGAAGTGTTGTCTTTCAAAATTGCTTTATCTTTTCTTATGCTTGCCATCAGCGGCATGTCTAAGCCATCCATCCCCAAATGGTTCATATACCAGTATCTTCATCTACTTGTTCAACTTTTAGATGGGAGAATCCAGTTCTGAAGAATCCCTGGAAAATGACTAAATAGTATTCAGTGCTGAATCATAACTATTGGGTGAAATTCACCATTAAGCAGGGGAACTGTGTAAGCAATTATCTCTACAGATGAGGAGTTAAAAAATAGACATATGTTTCTACAATATGTTGGTCACCTTCACAGCTTGATTTTTCTTTGAGCACATGTCATTTAATTTCCCTGTTTACAGCTCTACTCTTTCAGGTTTTGTACCTTTCAAATATTTCAAATTGCTATTCTCATTAGCAATTTCCTGTAGCCAGTTTACAGTATGCAGATTTTTTATTCTTTATTATTCTCATTAGTTCTTCCAGAGAGTGGATTGGTTTTATTTTCCATTTCTAAATATCTCCATTTTGTCAAACTATTCTTCATTATAAAGTCTCACAGTCTGCTCAGTGTTCTAATAACTAATTTCTAGTTCTACTAGAACTAACTTCTAGCAAGAAGTATCTGAGTTTACTTCCCAACATCTTCATTCCTGCAGTTCAGTGTTGCTTTATTTTTTGGTTGCTACAGTACCCTGAGGCTCACATCTGGTTTGCTGTTCTCTTCACCCCTAGTCTTTATTGCCAACAAAATTTCCCCCTCCTTAGATGATCTTTCTGAATTGTTATTCCCCAGATGTACAGCTTGCATATTTCCTAAGATTAAATATAATTTTATTTCCTGCCAATAATTTTAACCTCCCTTGGTCTTGTAATATTATTTCTTTATCCACAGTGATATTTGCAATACATTCCAATTTCATAGCATCTGAAAATTTAATTAATGTGCCATTTACTTCTCCATCTAAAGCAGAAATAAAGTTGCAAAATAAAACTGGGCCTAACACCAATCCTGGCTACACCTCCTTGGCCACTGCAATTTAACATAATTTTGCTGATTGTCCTTCAGCCAGTTTTCCATCAGTGTGATGGTACCAGTTTGAATTAATTTTGTAAATAACAATGGCAGTTCTGTATTAAAAGTATTCAGTACAAGTTATTATAACAGTTGAATGTTTCTTTTTTCAGCCAGATTGTAGTTCAGCTCATGAAAACTTGCAAACCTAGTTTAAATGCCTTTGTTACAAAGCTGAAGCCCTGAAATAGCAGAGGTTATTTTAGACTTCTGCATGATGATAGCAGATATTACACAGGTTCTGTAGGAAACTGTGATATTCTTCAGTTTCACTGTGGAGAGTAGTATCAGAAGTGGCACTAAGCACCAGTACTTAAACCTGAATCACTCCTTTATTTTCCATCTTTAGTCGGTGGAGTGTGGCAGTCATAAGGAATAAGCAGTTCAGAAAAGGGGCCTGGCTTATAAGCATATCAATCTACTGTGATGTCTCCTAGAAGAGACAGTCTTTTCCTCTTTGACTAAAGAAAGTTGACAATAGAGCTCATTTTAGCTAACATTACTTATCCAGAAGACAAATATCTACAACTCAATTTGGCTACCCATACAAAGACATCAAGTGACATTTCAGATTCCCTAGGGTATGGAAATACCCTCACAGGGCTGACAGAAAAGATGTAGGCCCTATAGGAGAACCATACTCTTCTGGAATAGCTAGAATACCCTAAACATCTCAAAAAAGCACTAGATTCCCATCTGCATACAATGTAATTAAGCCCCTATGTTCCACTTATTGTTTGAATAGATCATCACCCTCATCTTCCCCTATCTCCTCACCCCTTTGCTTGTAGTTTTAGTCTGTAACTCTGTGCTAAGATCCCTTTACCATACAACTTTTAGTCTATAAATTAATATTACAATAAAAAGATCCTAGTAGGTAATAAGGTAATAGTCCTTTTCATAGTTGATAAATATTACCCAATTAATATACATGCACAAAGATTAGCAATCAATTAGCATGCAACACCCACATCTAATTAAGCTGCTCCAACCAGCACTAATACAGTCATAAACAGAAACTACCACCTCAGAGCTTGAGGGAGTCTCAGTGAAAAGTGTAATTGTACTAGGGAGAAAACATGAAAATCATCATTCATCATCATCATCTTCATTGTCGTCACCACCTGGTGTGTTGGAGAGGATGCCCAAATGCTGCTTGTCTTGTGACCTCATTGCTGCTCTTCTGACCTGGCCACTGGAGAGTGGTTTTCCCTTTCCCTTTCCCTTTCCCTTTCCCTTTCCCTTTCCCTTTCCCTTTCCCTTTCCCTTTCCCTTTCCCTTTCCCTTTCCCTTTCCCTTTCCCTTTCCCTTTCCCTTTTTCCCTTTTTCCCTTTTTCCCTTTTTCCCTTTTTCCCTTTTTCCCTTTTTCCCTTTCCCTTTTTCCCTTTCCCTCCTATCTTCCTCCCCTCCCCTCCCCTCCCCTCCCCTCCCCTCCCCTCCCCTCCCCTCCCTTCCTCTTCTTTCTGCCTGGTAGCTTTAAATTGACATACGCCATCATTTACAGACCCTAAAAAGGAAATTTTCTTCTTTTAAGATTATGCCAACTTTCTTTGTGCAACAACTGTGCTATCACTCAGTGACCTACTGAAATACAGAAGCAACAGCACAAAGAAAAAGGGGAAAGGAAGCTGGTATGTCAGTGAGTTGGCTTGATACAAAACTGGGGTGTAGCTGGTGCCTATGTCAAGATCAGACATCAAGAAAGACTTTCAGGTTTTTCAGTGTGTATGAATTTAGATTAGATAATCCATCTCCTGGAATGCAACTGCTGAAAAAGCAGATGGAGATCAACAAAACCTCTTGTAGTAATGCATCTGAACCAAATAAAAAATTAACTCCTTTTTTTTCCCTCAGCATTATATTTACAAAATTGCCTTTTTTTATGTATCTGTACTTTTTTCTTTACCACAACGTATAGTTGTTTAAAAATTCATCAGAATAAAATGAGGTATCACCCATTATTTCACATAAAGATTTTACTTTATAGATAACATGTCCTCAAAGCTCCTGAGAGTAAGCTAACTGTGGTTTGCAGTAATACCCAAAGCTTTCCTACTTGTTTGCTATGTTTAGTTTATAGTGTTACTAACATTCCTGCATTATTTATTTGGTTTGGAGCTGCCGGAGAAACAAGCAGAAATAAATCTCAATAACTCCAGAAAAGGAGCTTACCAACATACCTTGAAAGGAAGCTTGAAAAGGAAGACAAGACATCTCAAGTACATGCTGAAAAGGCTTATTGCAAGATCTTTTTCATAGCCTGAAAGTGAAGTAACTTCCATGAAAGGATTAGACTGCTAAGGACAAAGAAAGTCCTACGGAAGCATCTGAACCCACTGAGATCATTCCAGTTTCCAGAAAAAAACTAGAAGAGATAGCTAGCTGGTTAGCTAGATGTGCAGATTACTTTGAAAATTATTTTTTCTAACTTTTTGCATAGCTGCTTCTCACTAGAATTTATCTTCTTTTTTTTTTTTGCAATAGTATTAAAAGTTACCGCAGGCATAAATGTAAGTCTGTTTTTTGGAAGCTGGGCTGGCACCTATCTATGGAAAAAAACCCAAACCCTTCTTGAAAAATTCAAATCAATATAAACCAGAAAAATTCCCTTCCAGGAGGTATTTTCACTCATGTGCTGTGAGCTGTGTAAAAGCTTGGTACCAGGCATCTCTCTTGTTATGATGTGCATTTTGAGGATGGGATAAGAGCAAAAGCCTTGAAAATATTGGCACTGATTGAAAGCTGAGGGCCCAGAACCATAAACAATGTAGTGAAGGTGTGACTGACTAAATCCCTAGGAGTGGAATGTGACTCACTGAATAAGACCCTATAATGGAAGAAGGCTCAGTGGAGGCAAACAAGGGTGATATGCTTGTCAAGCTCAGAGAGTAATGCAAAGAAGCTGACTTTATCTCAACACAAAAAGGACCAGAGGGTGGCTTTTGTTATAGATAAACAGCTATCAACAGTTGAGTGGATCAGCTGGTGGCGTAAATGTTTCCTTGAGCCAGCCAGACCAGCATGGGCAGAGTGAATACATGGCTCAGCCCAACATAGAGTACAAAAACTGGACAACTAGCAAAAGAATTTCAAAGACCCCAATGGGCTTGAGCTGGCATCAACCCATGTATTCTTTCCTGGTGACTGGGGACACAAATGTAGTGACGGTGAGCATTTTATGGAGACCGGTAATGGGAATCACATTGGCATTGTGAATGAACTGTGTATTGCACTTGCTGTATTTTGCTAAGTGTCACATTTTTATTGTTGTCAGTATGTCTCAGTCCTAACCTGCCTCGGCAAGGAGCTCTCCAGGCTGGTCTTCTGCCCCAGTTCCCTCCCCACTGCAACTCTCGCCCACCTGGTGGGAGCAGCTGTTTGCTTCGGGAGCACAGACGGGTGGCCCTGGGCAACAGCCTGACAGACCTTGGGCGGGGGAGGGAGCAAGAACCCTTTGTATCAGGAGGTGGGGCAGGGGCACTTGCCATCCTCTCCTGCAAGGCCCCAGGAGGCAGATGGCATGGAGAGAGTGAGAGGAGAGAAGCATATTCCCAGAGCCCTGAGTGGGGCTCTCTGCCAAGAGGGCTGCACCTGCCATGGGTAGGTACCCTGCTCTTTTTGGCCTGGGGCCTGAAGCGCTGGTGAGCTATGGTCACACCCCCCCTAGCCCAGCAACTCTGAGAACGATTGCCAATGACAACCTTTGGGCCCAGAGGGGGAGTGGAAGGGTGATTTCAACACGAGAGCAAAGGGGTAGATACTCAGAAGAGTGCATGTGAGAGGCAGGTTGTGGTGGGCTAACCCTGGCTAAGGGCCATGCTCCTCACCCAGCTGCTCAGTCAACCCCTGTTCCTCAACAGGACAGGGGGAGAAAATAGAAAGCTCATGGGTTGAGATAAAGGCGGTGAGATTTCTTACCAATTACTGTCATGGGCAAAACAGACTTGACTTAAGGAAAATTATTTTACTACCTTGCTAATTAAAATAGATTAGGATAGTGAGAAACAAAGTCATCTATGAAAACAACACTTTTCCTCCCTCCTCTCCAAATAGTTTAGTGATCTCAGCACTAAAGTGGTAGATACTCAGAAGTGTGCATGTAATAAGTGGGTATAACTGTTTTATCTGTATTACTACTAAGTCATTGTGTTCATTAGATATTTGGATTCATAAGACATTAATTAGTCTAATATTCAATTCTTAGCTTTCTATATATGGAGTGTTCCCTTTTGCCTGTAACATGATTCTGAGTGTAACAGTCTGCTGCTATTCTTGGAGTAGTTGAAACATTACCACGGAGCGTTAGCAAAGGTTTGTTGATAGACATCCTTCTCTAAATTGTCTCTCTTTTAAAGCAAGTTCTTGTATGAGGAAAACTAGATGTGTGTACCTGACTCAAGCCCACACACATGCTAACATGCAATCATCTTGAACTAACATGACAACACAGATAAAGCCACTCCCTTTCTGTCAGGGCCATTTCTTTATCCAGTGTCCGATAAGACAGAAGTAGTACATTACTAGCCCTCCCTCTGGCTTTTTATTTAACAGACTGTTTTATTTAACAGTAAAGTAATAATTACCTTTGTTTTCTGAAGTAATTTTCCCAATATTTATTTTATTTTCTTCCTCAAAATTATTGCTGCTCACATTTCACTAAGTAATTTGTGTTATCACTGTTTAAATAAAGTGGTCTTCTCATGCATCAGCATGCAGATCACTGCATACAATATGTGACAAAGTAATTGGAAAGAAAAACAGTTGTAGCTGAGGCTTTGTGAGAACTGAAGTATAAGTGTGGTAATAGGAATAATTCCTAGTCAGCTGTGACTTACTGCTTTCTAATACCTGTGTAATCTAAAGGCCAGTCAATTAACATTTAACCTACTTATCTATGTAGGATTTTTTAAATATAATTTTATTTTCCAGGTACTATTTTCATGTTTTCCAGGTGCACCTCACTGTGTGAACTAGTTACTGGGTAATCATATATACATAGGATAATAAATAGTAATACAAGAATAATTTTATCTAAGCTATTAAAATAATTGCTGCATTATGATATTGGCCAGCAGCAAGATTTTAAACAATTTAATAGTAACATCTACAGCTTAAAAGAGGAATTTAAATAAAAAACATATAATAAGTTCTACTCCGGTGCTATACCATATGAAATACTTGTCTAATACTTGATGTATACCTATTTTTCCATAATTTTAGAAAACTATTTATTCACTATTATTAATATCCTTAATATCTTAAAATGCACATTACCTCAGTATGATTCTGTATCATCATCATGAATAATGTGAACCTTAGTGGTTTGCAGTTATTACCTACCTTCTTTATGTCACTTATTCCTTGAGACTTTTATCGCTTAACATGAAAAACTGCAATGTAAATGGTTTCAGTAGTGTACTGGTTTTGGCTGGGATAGAGTTAGTTTTCTTCACAGTAGCTAGTATGGGGCTATGTTTTGGATTTGTGACCAAAACAGTGTGGTAATACACTGACGTTTTAGTTCTTGCTGAACAGTGCTTCCACAACATCAAGCCTTTTCTGCTTCTCATACTGCCCTGCAAGTGAGTAGGCTGGGGATGCAGAGATGAGAGAGACTTCTAACCAAGGCCTCAAGCGACAAGAGAAGGGGCAATAGTGAAGCTGAAAGAGGGTTGGTTTAGATTGGACATAAGGAAGAAATTTTTTACAATGAGGGTGGTGAGACCCTGGAACAGGTTGCCGACAGAAGTTGTGGATGCCCCATCACTGGAAAGGTTCACAGCCAGGTTGGATGGGGCTTTGAGCAACCTGATGTAGTGAAAGATGTCCCTGCCCATGGCAGGGTGGTTGGGCTAGATGTTTAAAGGTCCCTTTCAACTCAAACCATTCTGTGACTGTATGATTCTAGGAAGCTGGCAGGGGACACAGCCAGGACAGCTGACCCCAACTGACCAAAGGGATACATCATATCATATGACACTGTGCTCAGTAATAAAAGCTGGGGAAAGAAGAAGGAAGGGGGGAGTTATGGCATTTGTCTTCCCAAGTAACTGTTACATATGATGGAGCCCTGCTTTCCTGGAAATGGCTAGACATCCGCCTGCTGATGGGAAGTAGTGAATGAATTCCTTGTGGTGCTTTGCTTGTGTGTGCAGCTTTTGCTTTTGCTATTAAACTGTCTTTATCTCAGAGCTTTCATTCTTTTACCTTCCAATTCTCTCCCCAGTTCTGCTGTGGGGGAGTGAGCGAGCAGCTGTGTGGGGCTTAGCTGCCTACCAACGCTAACCCATAACAATTAGAAAACTGTGGAGTATTGCATTTTATCTCTTTCTTCATTAGTCCTGAACATGCCTTTTTGAATTGTGATCATTACTTCTGTTTAATCACAATACTGAAAGGTGTTTGCTCCATGAACACCAGGCAATCCCTTTTTTATGATATAATTAGATTAATATAAGAACTATCACCTCAGAGGAATTCCAAACTAAGCCAAGTAAGGCCTACTATAGGAAAGACTGCTTGTAGCTGTCTTCACATACTGGGATGACTACAGATGAGTTATCCAGAAAATGGAACCAATTAACTTGTCTGATCTTACAAAGTTTGTCTGGTTTTTAGAGAAGCTGTTAACAAATTGGTTTTGACAATTTAACACATTAACAATAATGAATGAGAACAACATATTTTCTAGACTCAACCCATAAATATTTCCTTTTTAAAGAACTATATACATTTTACCACATTTGCTTTATTATGAAATTGAACTACCATTTCAGTCCTGCTTCGTCATTTTTGTGTGGAGGAACACAGTTACTCAAAAATCTGTCATACATTACCTATAACAATTGTTTTGAGTCTGCAAGAATTTGTAACAGCTTTTGCCCAAGTTTATGATTGACAATTGGGGCTGAGTGATAAAATTAAAAATATCATAGACAAGTAAGCTGTGTTGATGGAAATAGATACACAGAATACTAATATTTAAACTATGAAACAAATGGTATCAAACATTGATTATTTATTATATTTCATGATACCTAGCTTATGGTACTCCATAACTGCTGTTAAAACATTCAAAATGTATGAATTTAAAATGTAATCCAGGTATATCTTATCTTTGTTCATACTCTGTCTTTTTCAATAGGAGTTAGGAGAGTCTGGCATATTTGATACTGATTAAGGACTCACTAGGGTAGAATATTTGGTTCTGATTTTCATCTGCACTGTTTCCTTTTGTAGTTTTAGGGAAATCACTTTAATCTCTCTCTATTGCCTGTTCCAATCCTTTGACTATCTTTCTGTCTATTGAAGAGAGAAATGGAATCCCTAGGAGTTGGTTTGTCAGAAGGCAAAACACACTTTTGGCATTAAAATCGCATAAATCTCAGAATCCAGCTTCAGGATTATGTTCTCTAGTTTTCTTTCATATTGCTCATATTTGAAAATAGATGTTTAGGTATTTAGATTGGTATTATGATTTCTTATAGCTTTCTTGGGAATTAGAAAGGTACAGTTTTTGCATCTACTTGCAAGACATCATCTTAGTAATTCAGACACAAGATGAATGTACCGAAACCAGGGTACAGTTAACAGAAAATGTGAATATGTAGTATTAAATTCAGCATACACTGGACTGTGTTTGCTAATAAACTATTAGAATATTTGCTGGCACAGATTTGACCCATTCCATATAGCACTTGCCCTAGTAATTCCTTGAGATGTTTTATCTGTTAAATTATTCTTGCCCAGTATGCAGTGTTTGGGAGCCTAAGCACAGAAACAGGCTGTATCATGGCAGTTGCCTTCAGTGCCCAGGAACAGTTCTGAATACTTTTAGTGCAGACTTAGCACTGTTAGTGTAGATACAGCCATAAGATCTTGCTGAAATATTTCTTATTACTGAGGATCTTCAAACTGAGAACTAAGAATTGTATTTAAAAATTAATACGTATACAAGACTAAGAAAAATAATTTTAAGTCCTGATAGCCTGCCAGGTAATGTTTACTCTTCACATGAATTAAAATGAATGTATGTACTTACAAGCATAGTATATTCTAATGTCAAATATGGAGGAAAAGAAAAGTCAATTGCTAACGTATTTGCACGATCAGAATAGAGTCAGCCAATCAACTTCCTTCGCTGTGTTCATAGATTTTTCTTCTCAAGCATATGAACTTAGTTCTGTGTGTATGTCCAGTTGTGACTTCAATGTCATCCTCATTCTTCATCCCTTTTTTTCCATTGTCAGGTAGACAGAGGTTTGGAACTCATTGCTTTTTTCTAGAGGGTAGTCCAGGGAGAATATAAAAACATGTGAGTATTATCTGCTACCAAAAACTTTAAATCTTTAGATCAAGTAGTTAACAAATGTCTACTTTATATCTACACACCTTCTATTTCTGTGTGTTCTTTATAAGTGCAAACACTGACATTTTCGTTAATGCAGTCACCATACACTAACTTTGTGCAACATATGAAGTATATTTTGGTGAGATTATTAAATACAGGTTAAAAAAACCAAACATATTTGAGGGACTGACTTGAAGTCATCAAAGTATTTAGCAGGAAGACTGGGTCTTCTGATGTAGCTGCAAGAGTATGTTGTCTCTGTAATGAGCGAAACAGAATACTAGGTCTCTTTGCAGGTAAACAGAAAGCAGAGATTGCTTTCAAAATGTCAAAATCTTTTTTTTCTGAAATATACCTGGAATAACATTCTTCTTTTCTTATTCCGCTGAGCTCTTTCAAATTTCTCATTCAACAGAGCATAGCTTTCATCACTACCCTCTGCTTCTTTGACTTTTAGACAACACTTTTCACAAAGAACTGGCAAAATGCATACTTATTTCATGATCTTTTGATATTGAAACCTTTATTCCTCTTTGAAGTTCACTTATCTAGCATTGCATATTGCCATTGCTTGCAGTACCTCTTAGGAACCTAGAACTTGTGCTTATGAAGTTACACCGAACTGCAATATTGTAAGAAGGTAGACAGGTATCAGTCAGTCATCTCTCACAAATAATAACCCTTTCTACTCAGTCCTTTTAAAGACATGAGTTCAAAACAGAGTCAGTTTTCTGTTCAATTAATGAAAATATAATCAGTAATATAGTTGTACTTGCTCTGGGCTATGTAATAACCCAGTAGCAATGATAAATTGTTGTTGTACAGGCTGCATACATGCTTTTGTACATGTTGTACATGTAGTATGTGCTTTGGGCTTTGCAATAGCATAGTAACAACAAAATATATTTAAAGTAGTGTCAGCAAGAGCCTTGTTCTGGAGGGCTTAATACTGGAGGAAAAAGAGAATCCCAGAGTGGGGTTAAAGAGATAGCAATTATAGGACAAAGATGATAGTGTTTTGTAAAATATGTGTTAATTTTCAATAAAAGTTTATGTTCAGTGTCATATAGTTTATCATTGACAAGATTAGAATCAGAAATAATTAGGATCCAATGCACAGCTGTACAACTCAGTGTAACAGTTTTTTAAAAACACTGTTGTCTGAGTTGCTACTTACCCAGCAGCAGTTGCCAACTGTCCTCCTCCAACTACCTTTCAGACATTACACAGTTAACACTTTACTGTACTGATAGCAATTGTTACTTATGAAGTATTTCCTGTGTAAGTGCAGAAATATTTGTTTAACTTTTCTGTTATTCTGGGACCACATTTTTTCAGTATTATTTTTTTTCCTACTAGAACTGTGATTCATGAATGTATCATTGTAAAGCTTGTTGGGCAATGACAAATGAGTCCTGAAAATATTGTTTCACTCTTTTTTTCAACCCTTTGGAAATGTTTAGGGATGATAATACAACACTGTCATCAGATAAGGGTGGTAATAAATATGAAGGCTATAAATGCAATAACCATACAGAGAGAATGATATTAATCTCACTTGAATTTCCATATTTACAATGTATGTGTGGAAATAAGCTATAGATTATAAACACAAAAAATATAGGTGTCTAATGTAGGTTTCTACAAAGGAGCCAGGTTATCTCTTTAGAGTCAGTGGAGATTCGGTGTGGGATTCAGTTGTCTAAACATATACACCTGATGCCATTTAAGACATTCTATGGAATCCAGGAAGTCTACTTAGGGTTCGAAAATATGGCACAGGATGTACAATAGTCCTATACATTTCTGGACATAAGACCTAATTTAGTTGCCCACATATGGGGAGCTAGTGTCATTTGATATTCGCTTGGGGATCTTGCCTGGTATTCCGTTGCTGCTCAGAAAAGGCATAGGTCTCCCACTGGTGTTTGAGATATGTACAAGGGTAGTAGATCTAATAGAGGACCAATAGAAGATCTGTGACCAGGTTGGCAGCAAGACATCAGGACAAATGCTTTAAGGCATCTCAAATGGCACAAGCCATCTAGTTGGTGGCAACTGCATTGGCCCTGTTTGTTTAGACATCTAAATCTAGATGTCTTGAATCTGGAGCTGAATGACAGTCCAGAAATTGTGGATCCCACCAGTCAGCTTTAGAAGGTCTGGCCTGAAAAACTGTTGACATGAATCACTCTGGTGCAATTGACCATGGAGTCAAGAGTCACTTCCTATGTTAGATTAAGTCAGCAGTGTAGATGTCACCTTATGTTCTCCATTCATTATGCAGGGAGTCTACAGGATTAACTCAGCTGTATAAATGTAAATCATAGTTGTCCACATTTGACTAGATGAATCCAACTCAGAACAGCTTATATGCCACTATTCTTTCCATAATAACATGTAAAATTACTATTTTTCTTCAGATGACTGTCCTGAAACTTCTATTTATTTCTTCCAGCATGTAATTTCCTATGCAGTCTTTTAAGTTTAAACAATCTCTTGAAAGGTCAGATGTTGACTACTTTGATCCATTTCAACATTTATAAAAGGTGATGTTTAACATGGCTTCCTGATAAAAAAAGCATCATCATTTTTACAAGAAAGGCTTGCTGTATCAACCTCTGAAACACCAGAAATTCTGAACACAAGTGACTTAACAAGGACAGTTTTAAACATATATATGTATTCTTACCTAAATTATATGTAGCTGAGGGAATGCATTTTATACACACAAGTCATTACTAAGGAAGCAAACAGACCTCCAACAGCTAAGTGCACTGCTCAGGAAAAATACAATCTACAGACACCACTTCTATGGTATAATAAAAAAATCATAACAAAGAAAACAAAGAAAACAGAAGTTGTAGGGACGTTTCTCTTAAACTGGAAAGTGGAGTAATTTGGTAATGTACACTTCAGGACCAGAGAAAGCATCGTATAAAATAAAACAAGTTTAAAATATCACATCCTGTATTAAACTTCTGATTTTTATTCTTTAAATACAACATGAAAGTTATGAAATCCCAAGGAACAAAATAACTCAGAAGATTGTTGCACATTTATAGTTGTATTTTAAAATTGTAATTTTTACCTCAAATAACTGTCTCAAATGACACTAAATAAAAAAATTACAAATTAGCAATATTTTATCAGAATGTATTTTTTTATTCTACATTTTACGTGACTTTATATTGCCACTCACTTTATTTACATAATATTCAAAATGTTTTTTCTTCTTCAAGTTTACTTGCATATATTTCGGATTTCTGTGGAATGTTAAAGACATTACAGAATAAGTAACTGCATGAAACCCATTTCTGCCTCCTTATTGATGCTGTTCCTCTTTTGACAGATTCTCAGCCATGCCAGGTTTGTTTATCAGAGCGATCATATCTATGTTATGTGCTTGTACTGGGTGCAGGTGTCCAGGTGTTGGTAGCAGGGGGCCTTCAGTGGTGGCCTCTGTGAGGAGAGGCCAGCACTGCCCCGTGCCGGACACAGACAGTTCCAGCCAGGTCCAGCAGACCCACTGCAGGGCACAACTGAGCCCTTCAGCCAAGATGGTGGCACCTCTGGGAAAACATTTAAGAAAGGGCAAAATGCTGCACAGGCAGTGAGGAACAAGGGACAAAAGTGTGAGAAACAGCCTTGCAGACACCAAGGTGAGAGAAGGAGGGGGAGGAGGTGCTCCAGGTGCTGGGGCAGAGATTCCCCTGCAGCCCCTGGAGAAGACAACACTGGAGCAGATATCCACACTGCAGCCTGTGGAGGAGTCCATGCTGCAGGAGCCGGATATCTTCTGAAGGAACTGCAGCCCGTGGAGAGACCATGCAGGATCAGATTTTCCCTGACAGGAACTGCAGTCCATGGAAGGACCCACACTGGAGCAAGGGAAAAGTGTGAGGAGAAAGAAACATCAGAGAGGTGCTATTATAGACTGACAGTAATCCTTGCTGCCCATCCCCCTGAACCACTTGGGGTGGGGTTAGGGGAGAGTAGTCAGGAATGAAGGAAGCACAGGAGTTCATCATCATTGTTAGGATATTCAGTGGGGGTTCTAAGGCAATTTATTTGACTTTTTTCTGACAGGTTATCCATACTTGACATCCACTGTAACACACTACCACAATTACAAAGAGAAAGACAAGTTAGTCTGTATATTATGTTGCAGAGTATTGTCCCTGGTATCCCATTAATGAAAAAAAAAACCCCATCAAAAAAGACAGATTACGTATCTTTTTGGTTCATCTGTTTCTGAGTACATAATTACAACCATAACGAACACCTAAAACACCTTACACGTTTAAACTATTAATAATGTGTTTGCAAAGGTCAGTAATACAGAGTTATTTCCATGCACATTGTATAAATTCTGCAAAAATCTGAGTAGAAAAGAGAAATGTAGAGTTTGGAGAAATTACTTATTAGCTGAAAATTCCTTATTAGCTGAATAAATATTACAGGAGTAAACGAATGATTGAATGACTCTTTGCCATCCAAATAAACGTGATATTTCTGGATAGTTTCTTGAAGACAAAAAGGATATTATGTTAATGTATCTGATAATAGCAGATAAAGACCCAACATATCTTCCTAACTTCATGACAGAGGCTGAAAATATCATTTCGTCCAGAATATTTGTTCTAAAAGTGTTTTGTTTTAAACAGGGGTAGAAGTAGACATTGGAGGGCATCTTTGTATCTTTTGGCAGCCTTTTGTTGAATCTGCAGTCATATGAAAGAATTGTGTCATGTTTCTTGTGTATTACTTTGTTGTAGTTTAGCCCCAGCCAGCAACTAAGCACCACGCAGCCGCTCACTCAACTCCCCCTGCCCCGATGGGATGGGGGAGAGAATCAGAGGAGTAAGAGTGAGAAACACTCCTGGGTTGAGATAAGAACAGTTTAATAATTGAAATAAAGTAAAATAGTAATGATAATGATAACAATATAATAATGATAATAATAATAATAGCAAGTGATGCACAATGCAATTGCTCACCACCCGCCGACCGATACCCAGACAGTTCCCGAGCAGTGATCGCCGCTCCCCGGCCAACCCCCCCCCAGTTTATATACTGAGCATGACGTCATGTGGTATGGAATAGCCCTTTGGTCAGTTTGGATCAACTGTTCTGGCTGTGCCCCCTCCCAGTTTCTTGTGTGCCTGGCAGAGCATGGGAAACTGAAAAGCTCTTGACTTAGTGGAAGCACTACTTTACAACAGCTGAAACATCAGTGTGTTATCAGCATTCTTCCAATACTAAATCCAAAACACAGCACTATGCCTGCTACTAGGAAGAAAATTAACTCTATCCCAGCCAAAACCAGGACATACTTTCAGAAGCTGAGTAAACTTTACAGTTTAGGTTGGCTGACAATTTCTGTAAGACTTTTTCAAACAAGTTTCACTTTTGCATATCACATTTGTGTTTGGGGCTTTTAACTGGGAGAAGTGTCAACAAAAAAAAGTGTATATAAGAAAGGTTTAGGAAAGTGTTATTTTTGTGTGTGTGTTAACAAGTACTTGGAACAGTCTTTTTGCAAAAACAAACAAAAAAAAGAAAATACTTCCATTATTCTTTGGACACAAACCTTTTGTTAAATAGCATGTAACACTGAGATCGGAAATATGCCTCCTAATATCCTCAAAAAAAACCCCTTATGTCTGTGTATGTTTTATATCTTGAAATCTGTTGTTCACATATGATCATCATAAAACTGCCAGATATCAACAGCAAAAAAACCAGTAGCAATTACTTCTGGAGTGAAAGTGATTTGGTATGGAGTTGTGGGGGATCAGCAGGACTTCTACTGTCACTTATTCTCCAAATTTCTCAACCTCTGAGGGTGCATATAATGACAAAATGAAGGTCATTTTGAATGATTAAAGTTCTGCCTGCTTTAGATCAGCAGCGTGATAAAAAAAAAAAAAAAAAGAGGCAGATTCATTCAGATTTGAGGTAGGAGGTGAATAAGCAATGATAAGTATAATTGACCAATGATAAGTACTAGCATAGTTATAGACCACCTGAACACTGTGAAGAAATGGACAAAAACTTCTCTACACCACTCAAGGAAACCTGAAAATCAAAACCCCAAACTCTTTAGCCTTCTTGACATCTGCTGGCATGATGACAGAGCAGGACACGAGAATCCGGGAGGGCTATGGAGGGTGTCAGAAAAAAACCTTTGCAGAGATACTAGATAAGCTAGCCAGGGATTGTGCTTTCCTAAATTTGCTGATTATGAGCATGGAAGAACTGGTAAGAGATGCAATACTCAATACCAGCTTTGATTGTTATGTCCATGAAATAGTGGAGACCCAAACCCTGAAGGGAGGAAAGGAAAGTAACGGGGTCCAGAGCCTGGGCTTTATTGAGCTGGTGTCGTGGTTTAGCCCCAGCCAGCAACTCAGCACCATGCAGCCGCTCGCTCACTCCCCCTACCCCGATGGGATGGGGGAGAGAATCGGAGGAGTAAGAGTGGGAAACACTCCTGGGTTGAGGTAAGAACAGTTTAATAATTGACATAAAGTAAAATAGTAATGATAATAATAACAATATAATAATGATAATAACAATAATAATATACAAAGCAAGTGATGCACGATGCAATTGCTCACCACCCGCCGACCAATACCCAGACAGTTCCCGAGCAGCGATCGCTGCTTCCCAGCCAACTCCCTCCAGCTTATATACTGAGCATGATGTCATATGGTATGGAATAGCCCTTTGGTCAGTTTGGATCAACTCTTCTGGCTGTGCCCCCTCCCAGTTTCTTGTGCACCTGGCAGAGCATGGGAAGCTGAAAAGTGCTTGACTAGCATAAGCAGTACTCAGCAACAACTAAAACATCAGCGTGTTATCAACATTCTTCTCATGCTAAATCCAAAACACAGCACTATGCCAGCTACTAGGAAGAAAATTAACTCTATCCCAGCCGAAACCAGGACACATGGAAAGTAGACTTTGGCTTTGTAAGGAAAGTGATATGTGGGATCCTGTGGAAGGCAGCTGTGAAGGGCAAAGGAGCTTGGAAAAGCTTGAAGGTCTTTAAGGACAACCGCCTCCAGGCAGAAGAACTGCTACTCAACATAACAAGAAGATTTATCAGGAGACTGAATTGGCTAAACTCCTGAAAGAGTTCCAGCACAAAAAAATTTGTCCAGGTGGTAGAGGCAAGGACAGGCTATAGAGGAGAAATTTAAAAACTCCGCCTGGTCATGCAGGGATGTTGTTGGCCAAAACTCACCAGGAATTAAAACTGGCAAGAGATTTAAAGGGCAACAAGAAGAGTGTCTACTACTACATGAAGAGTAGGAGAATATGCAAAGAAAATGTGGATCAGCTCCTGAATAGGACAAGTAATTTAGTGATGGTAAATACAAATAAAGTTGCAGTATTCAACACCTTATTTGCCAGAAGTCTCCTAGGGCTTTGTGCCTAGAGGCAGTATTCAAGGAGGAGAGGAACAGCCAGTAGTGTGAGCGCCAGGGGTCTCTTGAGAAATCTTTACCCATACAAGTCCATGGTATCAGATGGGATGCATCTGAAGGTCCTGAGAAAGGTATTAACATCATTTCTTGACCACTATAATCTTTAAAATGTTATGGAGCTCGGTAGAGATCCACAAGGACAGGAGGAAGACAAGTGTGACATGCATCAGAAGAGCAAAGATTATTGAGGAAACTAGAGAATGGTCAGCATCACTTCAGTCCCTGAGAAAATTAGTAAGCCTTCTTGGAAACCATTTCTGATACCAGAAGAAGGTGCCTGGGAAGAGATATTTGCTCTTGGTAAATCCATGCTTGACCAACCTGATTGCCTCGCATGACAAAATGACTAGATCTGTGAATCAGGAGAAGACCACCCTCATCAAGTTTGTTCATGACAGCAAATTGAAGGGTGCTGTCAATCTATTTGAAGGTGAGGCTGCCATTCAGAGCAACCTGGACAGGCCAAAGGAATAGACTGACAGAAACCTCATGAAATTCAACAAGGACATGTGTAAAGTCCTGCACTTGGGACAAAATAATCTTTTCAGTAGTACATGCTGGGGACTAACTGTCTGGGTAGTAGTTCTGTGGAAAGGACCTGGAGGTGCTGGGGAACAGCCAGCAAAACATGAGTCAGCAGCATGTTCTCGCTACCCTGAAGGCCATCAGCATACTTTACAGTATCCACAGAAGCGTAGACAGTAAATAAAGGGAAGTGATTCTTTCTCTTTATCCTTACCTGTTACACAACATCTAGAATACAGTGTTTGAGGCTCTCAGTAGACAAAAGATGTTGAGAAACACAGCAAGTTTAGTGAAGGGCCAGAAGATGGTGAGAGGCTGGAGCCTCTGACAAAGACAGGCTGAGTGAAATGGACTCCTTTGTATTTGAGAAGGGAAAGGGGCAGAAATAGCTGCTTTCCAGTAAATAGGAGGAGGTTACTGAGAAGGTGATACCAGCCTCTTTATGGAGGTGTACAATAGGAGAATGAGACACAATGGTCATATATCAAAAAGGGAGGTTGTGACTGGAAGTAAAGAAAAAAAGATTCATTATCACAATAAACAAGCATTGGAACAGGTTACCTAGAAAGGTGCTGGCGAGTTTGTCTTTTGATAATTTCTGGACAAATGCCTGAGCAAAATGGTATGAGACCAATGTTGACTGTGCTTTGTGTACAGGTTTAACTAGAGGCCTCCCTCAGATTCTATGATTCTATCATAGGTCCAAGTATTATATCATCTTTATTTCTTAATGTATAAAATTTGAGTGATGGAGTTGGTATCTGTAAAACCAAACGAAACTAAACCAAACCAAACCAAACAAAAATACCCCTACAGGTGGAACAGATTCCCTCCCTCCCCCATTTTGTCACCCTACTAACAAAGTGTCTGATCACTCTTCAGTTACAGCCTTTTGCTGCTTCCAATTACCTTACTTAGTACAGCTGGTGTTTGCAGTAACCTTAAAGATTCAACCCTGCAAGTAACCAGTTTAGAAGACCTAAATGGTTTCAAATAATAGTATTTTTATTCTTTGGTAGGCATATTTTTAAAACTTCTTGTAAAAAAAAAAAAAGTTATATTGTTAATCTTGTGTTGTGGTTTAGCCCCTGTCAGCAACCAAGCACCACAGAGCTGCTTGCTCACCCTCCAAGGTGGGATGGGGAGAGAATTGGAAGGGCAAAAGTAAGAAAACTCATGGGTTGAGATAAGAACAGTTTAATAAATGATATAAAATAATAATAGTAATAAAAATTGTAATGAAAAGGAGAACAATAAGAGAGAGAGAAACAAAATCCTGGAGGGAAGGGGGAAAGCAAGTGATGCAAACACTCACCACCTGCTGACCGATGCCCAGCCAGTCCCTGAGCAGCGATTGCTGCCGCTGGCCAACTCCCCTCAGTTTATATACTGAGCATGACATCATATGGTATGGAATAGCCCTTTGGTCAGTTTGGATCAGCTGTCTTGGCTGTGTCCCCTCCCAGTTTCTTGTGCACCTGGCAGAGCATGGGAAGCTGAAAAGTCCTTGACTAGCACAAGCACTACTTAGCAACAACTAAACCATCAGTGTGTTATCAACATTATTCTCCTACTAAATAGAAAACACAGCACTATGCCAGCTACTAGGAAGAAAATTAACTCTATCCCAGCCAAAACCAGGACATCTTGCCAAAGAAACATTAGAAACTGTGACAACACAAATAAACATCCATTTTGGACTGTTGAAGGAGCATAACTGTAAGTGCTTTAGTGCCCAGCCTCCTTTCTTGTTGAAATTGGAAAGTACATAGCGAATGAATACAACTAAGAAAGAAATGGCTGAGGCATCTGGATGTCAGCCCTGAATGCTGAATTATTTCCTTGATTCCTCTGTAGATTTTTGATGTGATGCTGAACAAATTACTTCAATACAACTGTTCACAGGTGATCATTAAGTGTGCATTTCTCACTCCCTGGTGATTATACTGAAAGTCGGGGTTCCCACCAGCAAGACCACTAAGCATTTGCAACTTTGAATAAGTGTGATTGGAAAATATTGCATAGGTTTAGAATACTGATGCTCAGAAACAAACAAACAAACAAAGCCAAAAACCCAAGCAAACAAACAAAAATACCCACAGTAGATCAGGGACTAGGCTATCATGTATCAAACCCCTAGAATTCTATCTTCATCACTCTACTTCAACATTTTCTCTTTAACATGAAGATCATTCTCTTTCTCCATGTACAATTCTGGTGGGTTGACCTTGGCTAGCCACCAGGTGCTCACCAAGCTGCTCTATCACTTCTCTTCCTCAACTGGACAGGGGGAAGAAAATATGATGAAAGGCTCATGGGTCAAGATAAGGACAGAGAGATCACTTACCGATTACCGTCATGGGCAAAACAGACTTGACTTGGGGAAATTAATTTATCACCAATCAAGCAGAGTAGGATAATGAGAAATAAGAAAAAATCTTCTTCTGCTCCAGTGTAGGGTTCTCCCCGGGCTGCAGGTGGATATCTGCTCCACTGTGGACCTCCATGGGCCGCAGTGGGACAGCCTGCTTCACCATGGTCTTCACCACGGGCTACAGGGGAATCTCTGCTCAGTCACCTGGAGTGCTTCCTTCCCCTCTTTCTTCACTGACCTTGGTGTCTGCAGGGTTGTTTCTCTCACATATTCTCACTCCTCTCTCCTGACTGCTGTTGTGCAGTAGTTTTTACCCTTTCTTATATATGTTATTACAGAGGCGCTACCAAAGTCATTCATTGTCTCAGCTTTGGCCAGAAGTGGGTCTGTCTTGGAGCCAGCTGGAACTGGTTCTGTTGGACATGGGAGAAGCTTCAGCTGAATTCTCACCAAAGCCACCCTTGCAGCCCCTGTGCTACCAAAACTTTGTCATGTAAACCCAATGAAATAATATGGGCATAATTCTGTCTAGTAAATATATTGTAAAGACTAACTCCTTGATATTTATGAAGGACTTATCTATGATAAGGAGTGCCACAAAAAAGCTTATGAGGAACTTAAACTCTTCCTTGAATACATATTTATTAAATCATTTTTATATATTAAAAAAACCTGGGGGTCACATGTAGAACAAGGATGAAGGAGTATGGAATTCTTTCTAGTATGAGGTAATGCAATTAAATACTTTGCCATTTATATATATACACAAATAAAATTAACTTGAACTTGAACCTTATTTTTCCTTCGCTTTCCATGTATTTGGTGCATATTTAAATACATATAGTAACTGTCTCTAGGAAAGTTCAGCCTATCTCCTTTCATCTGTTGAAATTGTAGTGCACCAATTCTCTTCTGCAAGAAAAATTCTCTTAGTTCAGTATTCTGATTAATTCTTTATTTCTCTTGTAAGACCACTGTATTACACTGCATCTCATACAGAATGTCAAATCACGCACTTTGTTTGCTCCCTTTGTTCATCTAATTAATGCCTCTGTTAAGGAAGGTCAGCAGTCAGTTTGACATTAGCTGCAGTTCAGTAATTTGTGCTTAAATTAAAACTCCAGTTCTTGTTCTCTTACTCTTGTTGATTGGTGCTTTTCTTGATAAGTACTGATGGTGCCTTTTGAACAACAGGTTTCTTTATGGATTAAAATTACATACAACATGAAAAAGAAAGGGAGATTAAGTCAGTGAATTACTCTCACACTGTGCCATAAAGCAAGTGGCAACATTAAATTACATTTTTATGTCCAAAGCTGGTAATAGAATGTTGCTACATTGTTCCAGAAACAGAACTGAAATGAGTTGGGGTAGAATCATAGAATAGTTTGGGTTGGAAGAGACTTTTAAAGGTCATCTAGTCCAACCACCCCCTTGCATTGAGCAGGGATATCTTCAACTAGATCAGGTTGCTCAGAGCCTCATCCAACCTGACCTGCAATGTTTCCAGGGATGGGGCATCTACCACCTCTTTGGGCAACCTCTTCCAGTGTTTCACCACCTTCACTGTAAAAACTTTCTTCTTCCTAATTTGTAGTCTGAATCTACCCTCTTTTAGTTTAAAACCATTGCCCCTTGTCCTATTGCAACAGGCCCTGCTAATAAGTCTGTCCCCATCTTTCTTATAAGGCCCCGTTAAGTACTGAAAAGCTGCAATAAGGTCTCCCTGCAGCCTTCTCTTCTCCAGGCTGAACAACCCCAGCTCTCTCAGTCTGGCCTCATAGGAGAGGTGTTCCAGCCCTCTGATCATTTTTGTGACCCTCCTCTGTACCCACTCCAACAGGTCAATCTCTTGTGCTGAGGGCCCCAGAGCTGGATGCAGTACTCCAGGTGGGGTCTCACGAGAGCAGAGTAGAGGGGCAGAATCACCTCCCTCAACCTGCTGGCCTTGCTTCTCTGTATGCAGCCCAGGTTGCAGCTGGTTTTCTGGGCTGCAAGCATACATTACCAGCTCATGTCCAATTTTTCATCCACCAGTACCCTCAAGCCCTTCTTCACAGGGCTGCTCTCAATCCCTTCATCCCCCAGCCTGTATTTGTACTGGGGGTTGCCCCATCCCAGGTGCAGAAGTTTGCACTTGGCTATGTGAAGCTCAAACCATAGCTGAAGCTCAAACCACAGCTGCAGCCATTCCCCACTCCTCTCTACTTCATGTTGTGAAATAGTATTAGTTGCATTTGAAAGTTAATTCCCTATATTGTTGCTTTGCACTCAGCAGTCCAACAACATGTTGGAGGGCTTACATGTCCCCACTTCTATAACCTGACTTCCACAGAATGAAAAGGGTGTACACACCCTGACTAGCTTGTAAGAGACTTTAAACTGCCTTATCTGGATAATTGTAAGCCCTCCAACATGTCATTGGACTGCTGACTGTATTTGAGTACACCTGGCAAGTAAGTGAAGAAATAATAATTGTTGCCCATAGTAACTTGTCTGTTGCCAACCAATTTCTAAGCCTTACCAGTCTGTTGTGATGGTGGGAAAAAGTGCTGCTCGGCTGTAAAAATCAGTTTTTAACATTTGCTTGTGAAATGGTTCAGCCCTGACCAATACACTTCTGTGATGTATTTTTAGAGTATGTAGATCTTTTTACAGCTCTTGCTGTTTATATGCATACAAATCAAGGGGGGGAAAAAGTTGGGGTTTGAGATTTTTTTTTCCCCCTAAGAGAATGATAATTAATGCATTTTGGGACAGGGCAAAATGGCCAAGAAAAAAACAGAGCATGTCAAGGGAAAATATTAATCTGAACTCCAAGTACTGACTGAAGTCAATATTGATATTAAAGCAAAGTTATTCAATTTAAGCAACAAAGTGTTTGGTTACAATTACCTCTCTAATCTTGCTTGCTAAAATTATAGAATAGCTATACGGATTTAAAATGCTTGCTGAAATGTCAGCATGTGAAGAAAATGTATTGATTCATGTGTAATAAGAACTTGTTAATGCTATTGTGGCAGAATTTGTTTTCATATACAGGCACTGTTTTATTTCTTGTGTTCATAACATGAATACCACATTTACTTTATTTTTAAATCCTTCTCCTTTAAATATACTGAGAAACTGAACAGCTATACAGGATGTACATTTAAAATAAAAACTCTCCAAAACACTAAATTTAGAGTGTGAAATATCAGTTTATCCCTGAAGTAAAACCTCCAGAATATAAAAACTGTCATACTGAACTGAGAAATTGATCCATCTAGACTAGTATCTGGTCACTGACTTTAGTAGTAATAACTGCAATACGAATTTATATATTAATTTGCAACAGGAAAATTTTCTTCTAACCCCATTATTTGGATTTATATCATAGGCATATTTAAAGCAAAACAATAATTATTATTATCTTTATTAAATGCTCAGAAGTCTAGATGTACCCCCCAACAACACTGATTGCCAGCTGATAGGGTGCAGAAATGCTGCTCCAATGCACCCCAAGAGAGAGGACACCCATGCCAAAGGGGCTGCACCTGACACAGACACCCCACTCCTCCCAGCACAGGGTTTGGGGTACTAGTAAGGTGTGGTCATACCCCCAAACCCAGCAACCCGGAGGACGACTGACACCATTGACCTTCGGGTCCAGAGGGAGAGCAGAAGGGTGATTTCAGCACTAGAGCAAAGTGGCAGATACTCAGAAGTGTTGGTGGGGGAGGATATATAAGTTTTATCTGTATTATTACAAAATCTTTTTTTGTATTCATTAGATAATTTGGACTGGTAACACATTAATTGGACTAACATTTGAGTCTTAGCTCTCTATATATAGTGTGTTCGTTTTGCTGGTAACAAGACTTTGAGTGCATCAGCTGTTCCTTTTTGTGATGTTCAGATTTTTATTCCCACTAAGTGCACTTCCTTCTCATAGAGTGAATAGAAAAAAAATTTAAATACTTTTCCCTTCATTCTTATGTGTCTTTGTAGAAGCAGTCCCTATATATTTGCACTTAATTTATTCACTTCCTTGACCTTCCCATTTAATAATAATATATATATTTTCAGTTGCATTAACCAGAAAAGAACAACCTGTTTCATGATGGACTACATCAGGGACAGATTAGGAGAAGATCTTGGGACATTTCCTCCTTTCCCACTGTGTCGTGTTAAATGATATGACTAACTATAAGATTATGTAACTTGTCTTTGCACTTGAATCATACCTGTTACATACCATCCAAGGATTTCTGCCACACACCAACTGCACCACCAGACTGAGGGAATGCTCTCAATTCACTCACTGTTGGTTCCTTTGGTAGGTTGGCAAGGGAATCACTGCAGTAAGGATACAGATCTTCTAGCTTACCATACCGCACTTTTAAAACACTGATTCAGCAGGAAGCACAGAAGGACACATCCTGTCACCTCAGTTTAACCCTGTGTCTATTAAAAATAAGCTATGTTATGCTTAGCCATAACAAAAAGGAACTGTTGATCACATATTCCATGTCCCCACAGGGAGTCTGAGATCTAATGTTTCTTCTCGGGTCGTGGTACTGTTCCTGGATGCAGTTAGGCTAGGACCACCTGACCTTTTGATTTCTCCTCTGCCCTCTTCTACCACAGCAGTTACTCTTTGGAAGCTCTTTGTAATCTGCTAGGGGCTGTGCAGAATTTATGGCTTCTTTCTAATCACAAACCTCATGATGTCCACCACAGATGATCTGTGACAGATCATCCCCAAGCTAATGCCCGCATTTCACGCAAGCTACTGTGAGAGAAAAACCTGGACTGGATGCAAGTTCAAACAGTACTGACAAGTAGTAATGTCTGCCAAAAGATAAAAATTCAAAATCTCCTGTGGCTTTGTTATTGATAATTTTCACATGTGGTTAATTTGGCTTCATTTTCTCACTACCTGATACATACAAAGCTAGCTCAGCTTGAATGTTACACTCAATTATCCTGAACACATCATAAAAATACAGTGGCCATTCTCCTGGACTTTCTGGGGTGATAAATGTACTTTGGTGGACCTTTGAAATTGCTATAGAAAATTCTCTTTAACCACAGCCTTTCCCATTTATGTTTGTCTGGAAATCTTCCCTTTTCTTACGGTCAGTGCTGCAGACCATATTACTCGGTCCTCCTGGGGTTCTCATTTGGGGGTGAAATAAATTATGCTTTTTCCTCGAATAAAAGGAATCATCAGCAAAGGTTATCTGTTACATTTTTTTTCCTAGCATATGTGCATGAGGAGAAACAGAATTCAAGATACATGGAGGGAGACTGAACAGATTATTAGAAGACTTTAATCAGTTATTCCTCAAATACAGAATGTTCATATGTATAGAGTTCACAAAAGTGCACAGGCAGTAGGAAATTGAGATTTCATAGGACATGCCTGTGTCAGCTTCCTGATTGCTAGTGCTTTGCTATCTCTTTTTATACAGTCTATTTAATACAGGATTTCGCAGAAACATAGAACAGTTGAGATCGGAAGGTACCTCTGGAGATCACCTTTTCTAACCCCCCTGCACAAAGTAGGGTCCAGCTCCAGTAGGCTGATCAGTATCTTCTCCAATCACATTTTGAGTATCTCCAAGGATGGAGAATCCACAGCCTTTCTGGGCAACCTGTTCCAGTGTTCAACCACCATCACAGTAAAAAAGTTTTTTCATGTTTAAATAGAATTTCTTGTGTTTCAATTTGTGCCCATTGCTCCTTGTCCTTTCACTGGGCACCACTGAGAAGATTCCAGCTCTGGCTACTTAACAGATATAATTCAAATGTAGTGAGGACAAACAGCTGTTGAAACATTTGGATAATCCAGTAACTGTTTTCCCACTGAGACTAGTAACTGAGTAATAATTTATGTGAAAAGTTAGAGAGGGAAATTATGTGTATTCAAAGATTTGAATTGGATTATACTTCCCACTCTAAATACAACCTTTTTCTTCTTTCTCCAGTGACCCAAGCAGAGGGAAAAAGTTAACAAACAATGTTAAAGCTGCTTATATTTACTAGAAACATCAGACAATCTTACAAGGTTATGATATCTTGTAAAGATGCGAAATAAAAATATCATCTGTGCCGTGGCATATGATCACAATGACATTCATTAGAGAATAGTCTCTGAGGTACTTCTGTATTTAAACAGGGATATCTCTAAATGGACGTCAGAGTTATATAATAAAATCTTTGATGCTGAATTGCTCATAGACATGCTTAAGCTAAAGTGAGTTTGTTTCTCATCAACCTTTCTTTTAGGACAGGTTATTGCTGAAAATATACTGAAATCTCATTTTGGTTATACCACTATGTTAGTTATTAGGGTTGAAATTGGGCTTTATTGAACACATTACTGTTTCTCCATGAACAAAAGCAAGGTGATACCATGCATGACTTAGCCTAGATATTTTCACTGCCCAAACAAAAACTGTATTTACAGCAAGATCAGCCATTAATATGTATTATTATCTCACTGTAAAATTGCTGCTGATATGAGACTTGGTTTTGACTTTGATGTAGTGAGGCAAGGTCAACAGTATCAATCCACATCCTCCTCGCCCAAAGGGTTGCTGTGGTTAGGCACATAGTAGGAAAGGCTGTATGGTCTTTCTGATAAAATTCTATAGCACCCAGTATCTAACTGTGTAGCTCTAAGAAAAAATGCGTATTTGTGAATGTGCTTGTAGGCTTGGACATAAGGAAAGAATAAAGACAGCCATGGCCTGTAGCAGAAATTGCTCTTAGTCCACTAACCACAACATACTACTTACCCCTCATTTTTTTAAGTGATGAACACCAACATTATGTAGCCTCCTTCATCCTGACATAGAAGAAACTTTTGGGTTTGTTATGTGCTCATTACAAGGTTCTCTCCAGCTGGTGAGAGTCACTGGAGAATAGTGGTACTCTAGGCAAGTAAAGGTCCTTTAAGAAAACTTGGCTGCCAAGTGCTTCAAAGAAATTCAGTCTGGTCCATTGATGATATTGGCAATTTTGACAGTCCAATTTTTCACTAAGGATCCTAACACTAGAGATGGTTTTTGGAAATCATGGTCATATTTTAGATAGTTTGCAAAAATTGACAGTCATCAAAAAGGACACTGAAAAGTAAAAACCCCAGTTCTCAGCTTTCTTCAGTTGTATGAAGAGTGACATTATTGCAATAAGCGTCATTGCAGCCATGCAATGGAGTCTGGATTCAGGCCCATGAAATGATAACCACAATTTATCTACAACAGTAGTGATCCTTCCAATAACCTTAATACACAGAGCAATAAATCAACCACACTCAAGTGTCTACTATATTTACAAGGAGGCAAAAGTCCAAATTAGAAGGAATGTTAAGTTGTTCTGATACAGAGTTGGGATTGTTCTTCTTCTAACACTAATTGCTTATAACTGAAATAAATAAAAAATGTCAAGTTATTAATAATGTGCTCTTTACTGCTTCTGCTTATGGTCTGATAATTCCAACACTGTATTAAGAAAATGAACAGGAAGACAAAATTTGTCCCTGATCTTTTTGACAATTAACTTTATTGTAAAAAGATTTAATGAACAAGTAACAAAAGCTGTGTTGTTCATTGAGTATAACTGAACAGACAGGGCCTCCCAGTGCCCCTGGTTCCAGGACAGGATTTAGAATATATCACAAGTGGAAAGAAGGCATTTCCCTGCAGTGCAATTAGATGATTTTCTACTGCTTTCCTCCACATTTTCTGCCGGTTAACAAAGGTGCAAAGCTTTTGTCATTATTTTTGTTCTGTTAAAAGGCATATCCATCTGAGCATTCTAGGATGCAAGTGGATGATTACTGTGCTTGACATTGACATTGCAGAGTGACCTTGGTACCCTCAGGTTTTTGAGTTTATAATTCCAGTTGGTTTAAGTATATAAATTGCTCTCTAAGGTGTGCTGTAATTTCAGACTATGTGGAAAAAAAAAAAAAACCCAAACCAAAAAAAACAAAACAACACAAACATGGGAGGCAAATCTGGAAAACATATTTTTACCTTAAAGTTGCTCAGAAATGAGGAGAATTTGAAAAGATGCCTAGGTTGATGCATAATACACACTTGAATGAGCTGGCTTCTGGTGGTGCTAGGCTTTTATTGGTTAAGGGTGTAGTCACCTCTTACATGAGATTACCCTACTGACAAAGATCTGTGTTTTGGAATATACTTTGATATTCAGTAAGATTCATAGGTCTGTAGCATAAACAACTTAGAAGTTGTTGTTTCAGTACTCTTCTTTGCTACTCCACTATTTTTTTTATTCCCAGAGCTCCTATTTTTGAAACTCTTTTTGTACCAGGAAGGAGCTTACTGTAATTAAAGATTCTATGAATCACACTTGTGGAGTAAAGAAGGCATATCATTACAAAAAAGCCCTAAACTGCAGTAAACTGGAGATCTGTAATTTCTTACTTGGTGCCATTTTTATAAGAGCTCAGCTGCAGAGTTATTTTTTCCTTTAATGCACCTGAAGCTTCCCATTGTTTGCTGTGCTGTAGACTTCTGGACTCTTGGAAAGAAATCACTTAAGATAACATGCCTCAGTTAAGTACTATTTCTCCCACTTTACTGAGCCTTTGTTGGTAAGTTTGCTAAGTTATGCACTGTGAAATAAATGCAGCAGAAATGGTCTATAACATTAAAAGTAATATTTTAAGAGCACCTACCTGTTTTCTTGCATTCAAAAGTTTAGTAAATATATATCCAGATTTTTGCTAAAAATACTTTGTAAAAATATTCTGCATATTTTCATAGAACAAAATAAGTAAACCCTATATGGTAGACTAATCAGATAATGAACAGACCTACAGGTGGTTCTTCCCTTCAGTTTACAATTCTAACCTTTGTTTTTAAAGCCAGTCCCAACCTGATCCCATATAAGCTACTCATAACATGATATTTCCTATTCCCTCCACTTTTTTTTTTTTGGGGGGGGGAGGGGGAGGGGGTGGGCAGGCAGGGTGGAATAGGAAGGAAGACAACTCATCTTTCATTAGAACAGACCATGAATGAAGTAGCAGAAACAGAGATGTAAGGATTCTGATATACCACAGGTCAGGGAGCAGCAAGAACAGGGCTGCTTCCTGCAAGCTAGGGAGCTGAGGAGGATCACACAGCCAGCAGAGGCCTCACCAACCAGAACCCAGTCCCACAAGTACCCAAGCAAGGCAAGCAGGACAGGCCTAGAGATTGCAGTCTGGTCCAAGCAATAGGCTAGATTATAAAGTAGCATCAAGATGATGAATCAAGTTCAAGCTGGAAAGTCAATCTGTAGATCACAGTTAGGCTCAGGTTCAATGATCACTGGGCAAGTCCATATTAATGAGGCAGGGCTAAATTCAAGCTCTGTCAAGGTAAAGAATTCTATTGGTTTTTGTTATGGTTTAGCCCCAGCCAGCAACTAAGCACCATGCAGCTGCTCGCTCACTCCCCCTACCCCGATGCAATGGGGGAGAGAATTGGAGGAGTAAGAGTGAGAAACACTTCTGGGGTGAGATAAGAACAGTTTAATAATTGAAATAAAGTAAAATAGTAATGATAATAATAACAACAATATAATAATGATAATAATAATAATATACAAAGCAAGTGATGTACAACGCCATTGCTCACCACCTGCCAACTGATACCCAGACAGTTCCCAAGCAGCAATCGCTGCCCTCCCAGCCAACCCCCCCCAGTTTATATACTGGGCATGACATCATATGGTATGGAATAGCCCTTTGGTCAGTTTGGATCAACTGTTCTGGCTGTGCCCCCTCCCAGTTTCTTGTGTGCCTGGCAGAGCATGGGAAACTGAAAAGCTCTTGACTTAGTGTAAGCACTGCTTTACAACAACTAAAACATCAGTGTGTTATCAACATTATTCTCATACTAAATCCAAAACACAGCACTATGCCTGCTACTAGGAAGAAAATTAACTCTATCCCAGCTGAAACCAAGACAGTTAAAAAAAAAAAAAAATACATCCTGTCATGTCCAAGTCAGTCTGCAGGTAGAAGTCCAGATCAGGGGACTCTGTGGCTGTAGTTTCAGCCAGAAAGTAATACTTCAACATAGCTTAGATAGGAACTAAACCCCTTGGGTTGAGCTTAAATAGAGTTCCTGGACCCACAGGTGTGGGTGAAGGGCACAGGTGAAGTTGGTCAAGACCATTAGGGCCTAATAGTGCACACAGGGCTTGGCAACATCTATGTTTATTTGCAACCAATGGAATCACTTAATCATCATTACCTTTTAAGTTGCAAATCAGGTAATGAAAATGTGAGTGGTCACGTTCTGTCTGAGAGGGAGATTAGTAGTGATTCCTGGGACAATGAAATATGCCACCTGAGTCTAGCATATAGTTAAGTAAAAGATTACACAGGGATTCAGCAACTGGCAGTTTAGAAATACTGCCTTAACATCTTTTGCATGTAATAGTTGAAGGATAGATAGAAAAAGAGGATTTGATACCTGTTTCACACATGCTCTGTTCCAGCCTCAAAAAACCTATATTTGACAGTAACCATAAAAGCAAAACTGATTGGGTATATTTGAATGAACAAATGATGAAATGGCATTTTTTATTTAGAGTTTCAATAAAGGAAGCTTGATACTGTAAACAAGTATATTCAGTTCTATTCTAAAAAGAAATCGTGTGGATGGAAGAGATGAAATGGGCATATTTGTAACAAAAGCAAAATATTACCTTTTTCATACACTATTAAGAAATTACATTCAACGTTGTGTGGCTGAACTCATGGAAGTAACCTTCAGGAGAAGTAGGCATAATTATTTTCAGATCTATCTTATGGTCTATAACTTTGACAGCTTTTCAAGTACTTTTGGCCTCTGCTGAGCTGTTTCCAACAGCATGTGTTATTGGGAAACAGGAAGAACAGATATTATGTTGTTACTTGAGGCACCGCTGTAAACGACTCAAAAGGCAAGAATAGCACACCCTGTGAGTCTATAGATGAAGAAGGATTTCTAGAATCCCTCTTTGTTTATTTGAAGCAATACAGTTATCCTTGTACTGCTAGAAGTTTGCATACTGATCTCCATAAGCAAGCAATTTAGCAGCTATTGCAGTGCAGGAGACATCCTTAGAGTGAATTAAACACATTGACTTTTATCTCATACCTTTGCCCTTTAAGGATTTATAAAGCAGATAGAGTAATTCCTTTCTCCACGTGAGTTTTACAGTAGTGCATACATATTCCTGGAAACAGGAACTAAACATACTACTATTCACATCTCAAAGAAGCCTTGCTAGGTTTTAGGATCTAAATTCCACCTGCTTCTTCCTGATGGTTTTCTGTGAGTTATGATCATATATAATCAAACGATTATTGCATGTCTGTGGTCCAACCTGGCTTCAACCCTACTTCTAATAGGTATGAGTTCAAAGCTGAGAAGAAAAGTAAACCTCAATATCTCTGTTCCTGGACTACAGTTACACTCACCCAACATAACAGGTTCTGGGACTGTTTCAGAGAGAAAGACAGTCATCCATATCCAAGTATATGAATTAAGTAACTTGAGTTGTAAGAAGGGATTTCGAGCCACTCCTCATCTGGCATAAGCTGGCCTTATTTAAAGAACCACAGAGAGAAATCTTGCTCTCTGTTTCAGTCAAACAGACACAAGTCAGTGGAGAGGAAACAAAGACACTGTTTCATGTTGCCTAAGCCAATAGGTTATTAGTGTTAGGAAGTACTGGAGGTGTACTACTGACATGGCCAAGCTTCACTGTCTGACTGAAGTTCAGCCAAACTGAACTGCCTGCACTTTTCCTTGTAAATATATCCTTAGGTATCTAGGGCAGTCTAATTCTTCCTAATTTTTGGCTAATTTAACTAACCTGAGACACATTGTCTGGCTTTGGTTTCCCACATGTAGTCATGCAGTACCATTTGGATGCTAAATTATTCCTCACAACATTCACCTACTGCTTCAGAAAGATGCAAGTCTCTCACAAATCCTGTGTCAGTTCTCTGGACCTTACCTGACGGTGTTGGATGCTCTAGGCCATTCTAAGTGGCATTAAATGTCCATACTATGGTAGCCAAATCACTCTCTGAGAGCTGAAAGTTAAATATGGATCTCATTTTGGTTTTCCATTTATGACATTAGAGTGGTGGGGTTTTAATAAAAATAACCAATATGGCACTTGGATACCAGAGGGCTGAGTGCTGCACGAATGTTTGTGAAGTAACTAATAATTCTGTTTTCAAATCAGGCTTTTGAAAAGTACGTGGTTAATAAGACCAATTGCTTCTCAATGAATAATAAACATAAAATACAGTAATAAATGAGAGAAGTACTGTAATCTATGCATAGAATGAAGAACAGGTGCACTGGAACTCATGTGTTCATGCAGTTAGGAGCAAGCACCTTACATACACCTTACAAGTCTATGGGGCCGGATGGGATCCACCCAAGAGTACTGAGGGAGCTGGCAGAGGAGCTTGCCAAGCCACTTTCCATCATCTATCAACAGTCCTGGTTAACAGGGGAGGTCCCTGATGACTGGAGGCTTGCCAATGTGACGCCCATCTACAAGAAGGGCCGGAAGGAGGACCCGGGGAACTACAGGCCTGTCAGCCTGACCTCGGTGCCGGGGAAGATTATGGAGAGGTTCATCTTGAGCGAACTCCACAGGCAAGTACAGGTCAACCAGGGGATCAGGCCCAGCCAGCATGGGTTCACAAAAGGCAGGTCCTGCTTGACCAACCTGATCTCCTTCTATGACCTGGTGACCCGCCTGGTAGATGATGGAAAGGCTGTGGATGTCATCTACCTCGACTTTAGCAAAGCTTTTGACACCGTCTCGCATAATATCCTCCTCGGGAAGCTGGCAGCTCACGGCTTAGACAGGCATACTCTTCGCTGGGTAAAGAACTGGTTGGGTGGCCGAGCCCAGAGAGTAGTGATAAATGGTGTTAAGTCCAGTTGGCGGCCGGTCACGAGCGGTGTTCCCCAGGGCTCTCTTTTAGGGCCAGTCTTGTTCAATATCTTTATCAATGATCTGGATGAGGGGATTGAGTGCACCCTCAGTAAGTTTGCAGACGACACCAAATTGGGTGGGAGTGTCGATCTGCTGGAGGGTAGGATGGCCCTGCAGAGGGACCTGGACAGACTGGATCGATGGGCCGTGGCCAACTGTATGAGGTTCAACAAGGCCAAGGGCCGGGTCCTGCACTTGGGTCACAACAACCCCATGCAACGCTACAGGCTTGGGGAGGAGTGGCTGGAAAGCTGCCTGGCCGAAAAGGACCTGGGGGTGTTAGTAGATAGCCGGCTGAACATGAGGCAGCAGTGTGCCCAGGTGGCCAAGAAGGCCAACAGCATCCTGGCTTGTATCAGGAATAGTGTGGCCAGCAGGAGCAGGGAGGTGATTGTCCCCCTGTACTCAGCGCTGGTGAGGCCGCACCTCAAATACTGTGTCCAGTTTTGGGCCCCTCAATACAAGAAAGACATTGAGGTGCTGGAGCGTGTTCAGAGGCGGGCAACGAAGCTGGTGAAGGGTCTGGAGAACAAGTCTTATGAGGAGCGGCTGAGGGAACTGGGGTTGTTTAGCCTGGAAAAGAGGAGGCTGAGGGGAGACCTTATCGCTCTCTACAACTACCTGAAAGGAGGTTGTAGTGAGGTGGGTGTTGGTCTCTTCTCCCAAGTAGCTAGCGATAGGACAAGAGGAAATGGGCTTAAGCTGTGCCAGGGGAGGTTTAGACTGGAAATTAGGAAAAATTTCTTTACGGAAAGGGTGGTCAGGCATTGGAACAGGCTGCCCAGAGAGGTGGTGAAGTCACCATCCCTGGAGGCGTTTAAAAAACGGGTAGATGTGGCACTTCGGGATATGGTTTAGTCTGGTCTACCCTTGATTAGTCTAGAGTGGGCTTGGTAGTGTAGGTTAATGGTTGGACTGGATGATCTTAAAGGTCTTTTCCAACCTAGATGATTCTATGATTCTATGATTCTATATACATTTACAATTCTGCAGAGAACCTTAATTTCCTTATTCTTCCTTTTAGAAAGCTGAATTTTCAAACATCATAAAATTATTTTGCAATAATGTATGGATTTTTATTCTTTTTACTTCTCAAGCAAAAAAACTATGGTATGACATCATAATGGCATCAGTAACAAATGTTAAGGAGGATGTGGTGGGTTAACCCTGGGCAGCAACTAAACACCTACCCAGCTGCTCACCTCCTCTCCTTCTGCCCTCCCTCCAGCAGGACAGGGGAGAGAATTGGAAAAACAAAGGCATTCTTTATCTCATGGGTAAGATAAAGACAGTTTAATAAGTGGAGGAAGGAGAGAGGAAAAAAAAAGTGATGCAAAGGCAATTGTTCACCACCTCCCACAAGCAGAATGATACCCAGCCAGTATCCAAGCAACAACTGCCTTGAATAGACCAAATCCCCAGCTTCAACTGCTGAGCATGGTGTTATGTGTCATGAAATATGTCTTTGGTCAGTTTGGGTCAGCTGACCTGGCTGTGTACCCTCTGAACCTCTTCTCCATGCCTAGCCTACTCAATGTCTGGGGCAGAGTGAAAAACAGGAAAAGCCTTGACATTGTTCAGCAATAGATAAAACATTGGTGTGTTATCAACATTGTTTTAATCTCAAATCCAAAACCAGCACCATACAAGCATTAAGAAAATTAACCCTGTCCTAGTGAGACCCAATACAGAGGGCTAGAAATTGTAGCTTAAGGGCACAGACTCCTCTTCTTCAGATAGCAGAGGAAATACATATAAGAATATAAAAATGATTATATAAATCAGATCAAAGACCTTTGCAGTTCATACACTCTCTCTGATAGTTGCTTGCTGCAGATGTCTAAGAAAGAGTGAAGACACGGTACAAACATGTCAATACTTCTCCCAATAGGCTCTCATACTTATAAAAATTTCTGGTGCAGAGCCATAGTGTTGTCTTTGTATCTAATAGTACATGGGGCTGTTGTCTTCCATGAACTTTTCCCATCTTTCTTTGATGCTTTTTAAATTGTTATCAACCACAACATTTGATACACCTGAAAGTTTGTTATTTTATGCATGTAACTAACACTCATGGACAATCAGATTAATTTTCTTTTTAGCTTTATACATATATTCACTGACTGCATAAAAATGATGAGTCATCATTGTCTTAGATTCTACTCCAGCATCTGAAAAACAGAACATTTTCTCAGTTGTCATGATGGAGCTAGATTCTGTTAATTTAATTCTTGTTATCCCCTGACTTTACTTCAACTCTTTCAGTCTCTTGGGATTACTCAGTTCTTTACACAATACTAGCTTCTTGTCTCAGTCTCCTAGCTGTGGAAGTGCCAATTTTCTACAATGTCTTTAAAACATCTAGTTTTTACTGGTTTTACTGTTTATTCAGTCTGTCCTCCAGTCCTGAAGTCCTCCATATGTTCCTTATGCTTTTGCTTCATCCCTTTCTGTTTCTTCCAAATATGCATCACAATCTTACTGCGAATGAAAAACAGAACAAACAAAAACAGAAACAGAAAAACAAATGTAAAGGAAAATCTGTCACCTGATAAACTGAGGCTGTTATCATGGAAAAGATATGGTAAATAATGCACACAATATTATTTTGTAGTGTGCATTGTGCTTATTTCAATTATTTATCTTAAATTATATTTAGTGCATTATTATACTGTGTATGATACTGGTTTATAAATAGATATTATTTAGAGTATATATATTTATAAATATAAATATCCATATAATTTAATACTATTTGTTATTTAGACACATTATAATAATGAAGTATCAGCTGAGTATTATTAGTCACTGATCTCAAAAAGAATACTGTAGAAGTTGAGGAGGTGTATGTATGAGTAATGGGAACAATCAAAGGCATAGAGAAACTCCTATATTAAGAAAAACTGAAGAAGCTGTCAGTGTTTGTGTTACCAAAAAAAACAAAGAAACCAAAACCAGAGAGGATATGACAAGTCTACAAATTAATGAATGGTTCAGAGAAAATAGATCATTAACTTCTTATCTTGTAATATATAAGCAAGGGAACATTCACTCAAACTGAAGACTGAGAATTTTAAAACCAATGAAAAGTTAGTACTGAAGAGTTTATTTTGGAATGCTTTGCCACAGAATTCTCAAAGGATGAAACTTTAAATTTCAAGAAAAAGAATTATTAGTCCTAGAGTTATTTTGTTGTAATTAATTAGCTAGAAAATAGTCTAAGGCAGGAACATTACTCTCAGTCCTTAAATTCCTCTAATTTTTAGGGGTCTGATTTAAACATGTATGTTTTAGACTTTCCCTCATATCAACATCTAGAGTATTCTGTCATCTTCTTTCACCATAAAACAGCTGGGTCTATTGCACCAGAGTCAGAATACCAGTGAAAATGAACCTTAGACTTGAATTCAGTAATAAGGTGATTTCTCCAGGCTAGATTTAATAATGTGAGAGAGGTGGGTTTCTTGACCATTGAGCCAACATACTACATGCCTACTTACCCTCCCTCTACAGGGCTTGGGAAGAGTTTGGTGTCTAGGAATGGGATACATAATTTCACGCAGGCTGAGGAAAAATTCTTCAAAGTTTTGTCTGCTAGAACAGTTACATTTAGTGTTTGTTTTTTCTTGTGGTAAAAGAGGAAGAAATCCATCAGCTGAATTAAACACAAACCAGGAGATTACAAGGAGTTTTTTGAAACAAAGAAGGAGTCACCCTTGAAAAGAAGTATAACCTCAGCCTAGACCTGTTACAACAGCCTCCTTGTGGGACATCAGGAGCAGCCTGCACCAAGCTGGTGGGTTCTTATTATGTGGTGCAACAACTAGGGACCCCCTCAGTAGAGTGTGCATGTGGGACCTTGTGGGGCATTTTCTCACCTGTGGGTGGATCAGCAGGCTGCAGGGAGTGGCAAGTGCATATGAAGCTCATGACTTTGTATACTTCATGTGCACATACCCACATCTTCTACGGGAGAGGCATGCAATCTGCTCCCAGAAGACATCTGCACCTGTAATCCACACTCCCTGTGGAAGGGGGTATGCATGTAACTACATGTTCATGTCAGGGTAGAATTAGTTAGAGAAGGGCATATAAGAATTTCTCATGTCTTCATTAGCATTTTGTAAGTGTCTAGTGTCGTGCTTTATCTCTCATTATCGATAATGATCCTGAGTTATCACTGATTGCTGACTAATTATGTATTGTTAATGAATTAATAAACTGTATTTATTCTGATTTTGGCTTAAACTATGTGAAAGGAGCGTGTACTGGTTTTGGCTGGGACAGAGTTAATTTTCTTCATACTAACTAGTAAGGAGCTATGTTTTGGATTTGGGCTGGAAACAGTGTCAATAACACAGAGATTTTTTTGTTATTGCTGAGCAGTGCTTACACAGAATCAAGCCCTTTTCCGCTTCTCACATCACCCCACCAGGGAGCATCTCAGTAACATAATAATGTTAGAAAAATGTTAAATTTGTTCTAGTAAAACCTACCTACTAATGAATTAAACAGAACTTCAGAAGAGATTGTATTGTAATTTCCATAGTTTTCACAGTTATTAATGAAATAAAGGACATTTATCCTATGTATTTTATGAATATATTTAATACAACAAATATGAACACATTTTTGATCAAATGTAACTGAAACAGTGATTCTGATTTAAGTCTAAAATAATGTTTTAGTTTTTTAACTTAATCCTTTAGAAATAATGTTTATGCAATTTTTCAGAGATAAAGAACTTTGAAATACATGACAACAAAAAGGGGAAATAATTGAAAAGCAGTTATCAATTAGTATATAATTAGTATACTTTCACATGTATAATCCACTACTTGATGCACACACTGTTTTAAAAGAACCAATATTTAAAAATACATTCTTATATAACCAGTACCCTCAGATGACTCTTTCAGAATCAAAGATAATGGCAGAAGAGGATCAAAAGCAGGGATGTCAATAATAGAAATAAAAGTCTTTTATAAAATGCACTGGTATTTCATTTACATACTTCTAAAGCATGTGTAGGTTTAACTGTTGTTGAATTATGAAGGTGAGGAATGATTAGGGTTTATGTTTAGGAAATCTCACTATAAATATACTGTCCTGAACAAACGTACCAGTTTAATCTTAGAATGTGGAGTTACGAGCCTTGGAGACTGTAATAAAAATATTAAAGCAGAAACTGAACTGCAGCTGAGTTACCCCATGCTTCAAAACATTTGTTGACTGACACCAACATTTTACCTAGCACAGATTAACCTTACTGTCACAGGTGGTTTGGAGGGGTCCTTGTAGAAACTGAAATCTGCAAGCCTGTATATGGAGTAATCTCTTGACTGTACAAGTAAAACAGATTTTTCAGGGCTTTCTCCACTTATGAAAATAAAGTCTTATAATCTTAGAGGGATGTAAGCCATTCTTTAACCCTCTGCAGAGACAACAGTTCTTCCACCTTGAAGCACAGACTCTTTGCTACCAGAAACAAAAGGAATTTAAGGAACTTGAAAATAACAATTAAAATGTTACTAAAATGGGATTGGATAAATGCTCAAATAAAGTTTTGAAACTTTTCTTAGGAAATGTGCTCAAACCACACAGTTTCAGTGTATTGGTCCACCAATGATTTCAAAAGAAATTCCTTAACAAGTGTTTAAATGTAAATAAATATAAGAATAATAGGAAATATTTTATTTTTAGAAATTAATGAATTAAAACTATTCAATCACAAAACTAGTGCACAAAAGGTACTTAAAACCAACTTAAAATAGACTGTCATGGTTTAACACTGTTAGTCAGTTGAACCCCATGCAACTACTCATTCACTGCCCCCAGTGCAATGACAGAGAGGATCTGAAGAGTTGGAAGTGAGAAAACTTACAGATTTAAATATCATAGAATCATCAAATCATAGAATCATAGAATGGTTTGGGTTGGAAGGGACTTCTAAAGATTGCCTAATCCAACACCCCTAGCATGGGAAGGGACATCTTCAGCTAGATAATGTTGCTCAAAGCCCTGTCCAAACTGGCCTTGAACACTTCCAGGGATGGTGCATTCACAACTTCTCTGAGCAACTTGTTCAAGTGTCTCACCACCCTCATTGTAAAAAAAAATCTTCCTTGTATCCAATCTAAATCTACTCCCTTTCAGTTTAAAACCATTGCCCCTTGTCCTGTCACTACAGGCCTTCTAAAAAGTCTCTCTATCTTTCTTATAAACCCACTTTAAGCATTGGAAGGCCAAAATGAGGTCTCCCTGGAGCCTTCTCTGGGCTGAACAACCCAAATTCTCTCAGCCTGTCCTCATAAGAGAGGTGTTCCAGCCATCTGATCATTTTTGTGGCCCTCCTCTGGACCTGCTCCAACAGGTCCATGCAGTAGTGGATGTAATACTTCAGGTGGGGTCTCACCAGGGCAGAACAGAGGAGCCTAATCACCTCCCTCATGCTGCTGGCCATGCTTCTTTTTATGCAGCCCAGGATGCAGTTGGCTTTCTGGGCTGCAGCACACATTGCTGGCTCATATTTAATTTTTCCTCCACCAGCATCCCCAAGTCCTTCTCCACAAGGCTTTTCTCAATCCATTCATCACCCAGTCTGTACTGATACTAGGGATTGCCCTGACCCAGGTGCAGGACCTTGTACCTGGCTTTGTTGAACTTCATGAGATTCACATGGGCCCCCTCCTCAAGCCTGTCAAGGTTCCTCTGGGTGGCATCCCTTCCCTCAAGTGTATCAACTGCACCACTCAGCTTCGTGTCATCTGCAAATTTACTGAGCCTGCACTTAATCCCACTCTCTATGTCATTAATAAAGATATGGAACAGTACTGGTCCCAATTTAGACTGTTGAGGGACACCACTCATTACTGGTTTGCATTTGGTCATTGAGTTGCTGACTGTAACTCTGTGGATTCTGCCATCCTGCCAATTTCTTATCCTTCGAATAGCTGATCCATCAAACCCATATCTCCCATATGAAGTCCATCTATCAAACCCATATGAAGTGGTTGAAGTATAATTATTTTGAGATCATTACATAATATCTTGTGGTTTTATCAAATCAAAATAATTTTAGATGTAGTAATCAGATCCATAGAGAGTGTTCCTGTTGGCAACTATGGTTTTTAATTGCTATAAATCACTATATTTACTATATTTTTATGATATATATTCTATATATTATATATAGAGAATAATACAAATCATCAGATGCTACAGTGTTCACATTGGAAACTATTTTTTCCAATTGCTTTAAATTGCTACAATTAAAATATGTAGCAATATATATTTATATAATAATACATAAATATATAATTGCTATAGCATTCAGTTCACTGAATCCCTGGTAGTCAGGCAGTGGAAGAGTAAGTTAGAAGAAGAGTTATTGAAAACTTTTTTTCATCTCCTAGAGTGCTTCTTAAGTATCTAATTGTGACTATTGGGAAACAGAGAACAAATAAAGGTGGATCTTTCATCTGACCCATCCATTGTGATAACCGATAGGCTTTTAATAATGACAGTTTTGTAAATCCTTTTAAGTCAAGTCCCAGAGGCAAGAGTTAAAAGGGTGCATGAGCAGCACAGCGTTGTTTTAGCTTCCATGGTCCCTGTCTTTCCTCTTCTAACCCACTCACTTTTCCAACTCCTCTACCTTTCTGCTTTTATAGCTGACAGACAGTCATTTAAGTCTTTTATATTCATCTAGAATATGCCTAATTAAAATCAGGCTTTTTCTTAACACTGTGTTAAAAGTATTCTTTCCATTGCTTTTCTTCTTTTATGTTGCCTAAAATGCATACACTAGCTCAACACTGGAAGGCAGTGTCTTTTACCACAGGTGAATGCTCAAAGCACCAGATTTTAAATCCATACATCTTCTCAGGCTTAATCCAGCCTACTCTTTTAACGTCAGGAAAGGAATGCAGGGTTTTTTAACTTGCTAACCTACATCTAAAAGAAAGAGATATGGTGTTGGAATGACCAGGACCAAATTTAATTGCTTCAATATATGTGTCTAGTGTTATTTGAGGTGCCTCAGGGTATCCACATGTGGCTGGCAGGTAACACAGGACTTTTTTACATCTCTCCCTCTCTGGCATGACAGCAGAAGATATGGTAGCATGCTCAGGTGTTCCAAATATACAGATTTTCTATACTTTCAAAACACAATATCAAAGCAACTGTTATTTCTGCTCTTCAGTACACATTAATGTATGTTATCTGATTGTTATACTACAGATCTTGTGATCTTAGAAGAAATGACCCAAACTTTCCTTAGAGGCCCACATTTTTCTTGAGGGTATGTTTAGATTGGCCTCTGAGAATGAAACCCTTTCCATGTCCAAGCACCCAGTGCCTCAACATGTGTTAGCAAACTTAGCCTATATCAGGTTTCCTAACTGGCCTCAGAATCCATTTTTATTCCCTCTGGAAGGGAAGAAGAAGTAATGTGTATCTTGGTCTCTTCTCTAACATGAAGTCAACATGAACCTGTGCCACAGACCTCTACTAGGATCTCTGGACACAGTAATACAAACACCAATAGTCTGCTAGGTGAACATTTTGTTTTGCCTAAGTAGCCAAAACAAAGTTAAATTTATTGTTCTCCAATGAATATAAACTAAAGAGGTATCTGTCATGGTTTAACCCCAGGAAGCAACTAAGCACCACACAGCCACTTGCTCACTCTCCTCCAGTGGGATGGGGGAGAGAATCGGAAGGGTAAAAGTGAGAAAACTCGTGGGCTGAGATAAAGACAGTTTAATAGGTAAAGCAAAAGCTGCATGCACAAGCAAAACAAAACAAGGAATTCATTCACTGTTGCATATTGGCAGGCAGGTGTTCAGCCATGTCCAGGAAAGCAGGGCTCCATCACATGCAATGGTTACTTGGGAAGACAAAACGCCATCACTCCAAATGTGCCCCACTTCCTTCTTCTTCCCTCAGCTATATATGCTGAGCATGATTTCAGATGGTATGGAATACCCCTTTGTTCAGTTGGGCTCAGCTGTCCTGGCTGTGTCACCTCCCATCTTCTTGCGCATCCCCAGCCTACTTCCTGGTGGGGTGGTGTGAGAAGCGGAAAAGGGCTTGATTCTGTGTAAGCACTGCTCAGCAATAACAAAAAAATCTCTGTGTTATCAACACTGTTTCCAGCCCAAATCCAAAACATAGCCCCTTACTAGTTAGTATGAAGAAAATTAACTCTGCCAGAACCAGCACAGTATGCTAATTGTTTTTCTTAAAAGGATTTGTAGAACAGTTCTTTACTAGTAATTTTTTAATACATATGATGCTATTTGATGCTTTAATAATAATAGAATTTCAGAAAATCTTTGCAATTTAGAATATGTTTGTCCAAATTGTTCTCTGGGATACAGTTTCTCTAAGAGGATATAAATGAATAATATTTTAATATTCTTAAAATATATAGTATTTTTAAAATACTAAACCAGTATCTCTGTATAAAAACTGTCAAACTGTTTGGGATTATTAAGTACTACAGTGAGTAATGAAGATGAGAAAGTTCTTTGATCTTCATTTAAAGTCTTTATATCTTTATTTTTCATAAGGAAATAGAAACCAAATCAAGCATTTGTCAGCTTAGGTAAAATATTATGTCAGCCTTGACAAAAAATCTATTGGAGAAGAGTGAAAATCTACTTTCAAGTAAAATTAAGTGTGTTGTTTTTAACAAATCCTTATGTGGTATTAAAATCAAAGTCCATATAAGAAAGAGATAAGAAAGTCATGCAGTTTATCATGTATGGTAGACGTACAAATATTTTCTTATGTTTTTGAGAATTATGAATGATTCTACTAGTTTTATGACTACAAAGAGGGATATGTTCAAGTGCATAAGGGATACAGAAAATATATGCACAACATGTTTTTTCCTCATATGACCCAGCAGTTCTACACGATAATAAAGAAACAAAGCAATATCTATATCTTCAACAAAGTAAATTTACAGAACAAGTAGACTCCCTATCCTATTAATCTTTAATTTTCCTATAATTATTTTGAGAAATGGCTTGAATCCAATCACAGGATGGTATTTTTTTGCATTAGAATATCTTCTTTCTTCCACTTTTGCCCTTTAGTAGCAAATCTGGAAAGATAGGTCTTTCTGGGTTGTGACACTGGTAACTGTGGGTATGAAGGAAATATTTTATGCCTCTGGTTTGGCATTAGAACAACATGAAGCAGGCCTGAAAGCTAACAATACAGAAATGAGTAACAGTTCTTTTTTCTCAGAGAGACTTCTAGGAATGGTGGGAAGCAACTACTTCCTGGACATCCCAGCAAGAGGGTTGGATTAGTTCAAAGATAATGTTAGGAAGTTTGAAGGTGAAAAGGGTTGCAATCTGCTTCTTTATTTTCATGGTGAGGAAGAACTAAGGACACCCCAGAGAAAGTCTTGTTGGTGGCTTTTGAGTTTTTTGGGGGGGACTGGGTTTTACTTTTTGGGGGGTGTCTACAATAAGGTGGATCTCAAGAGGAATCATAATTAGAATTAACGTGTAAAGTAATTTTTTTCATTCTGCCCCACAATTTTTTAATATTTTCTTAATTTCTATAAAGAAATCTTGATTTGAATACATCAATATTTTGTTTACACAGCCAAAAAAAGTGGTGTCTGCCATTTTCCACACACATCATAAGTATGATAATGGGTACCAGAATGCTTCCTCTTAAGCAAGAGATTACACTGTGGCTTTTGATGTCAGGAAACAGCTGACCTTAGAGTTACAGGAACATACGCTCCTCTCACATAAGGCAAATGGTTCTTGTCTAAATAAAATTCTACCATTATATCCTCTTGAACTTAAATGTATGCTATATATTATAGAGTATAAAAAAAAAACCTGTAGAAATCTCATCTTTTTCAACTTTACATTTTATCAGACTTATCTAAATGAATTTGCTGTAATAATAGTAACCAAACTGTCTTTAAACTGAACACAAAATTCTAGTGAAAAGACTTGGTTCACAAATTCTTTAAACATAGATACACAGAAAAAAGATTTTTTTAAAGCATGCTTAGAAACCCTGAAAATATATTTTATTTGGGGGAAAATAAAATGTCTTATGTAAAGATTCCAGAAATGCTATTTTTCATGTCAATTGCTTACTCGCAGCAGTTCTGAGAGGAAGATTTTGTATTCATTTATTAACATTTATAATTTTGAACTACCAAGAGTAGACCAGGATTTCTAAATGAGCTCAAAATGCAGATGAAAACTATGTCAGAAATAGGTGGTAAATAGTTTTCTCTACTGAGTTTTCTTTATCATGGCACATACTTCACAATCCTAAATGTCCTCCGTAAATCTCTAGTGAGAGATCTACCCTTCATTATCTGTATCATCAATGAGTAGCATCTCAATCTCTCTGGCCTGCCATCACACACACCCATCAGGCCATGAACGACTCTCCAGCTCATTGCCCAAACTTGGGAATTAGGCAGCTGTATGCACCGCTCTATCATGACAGCCCCTTGCCCAGAGACAGCTTCTGCCATGGCCTCAGCTTGCAGATCCTAAAGTCCATCCATCCCTATGTTACAGATATCTGATTAGTCTAATGGTGTTGCATTACGAGGTTTTGGGAGATGCCCTATTCATCGTTATAAGTCCAGTCGCGTTCAGTGTACTGAACTATCACGATTACGGATGCACAAATAACGCAAGGCACCTTCCGTCTAGTCACGTTCCATGAACTACCATGGCAACACTTAAAGTGTCTGATCACATTTGATGAGAACTATCATGGCTAGACTAATGAATAATGCAGTTTATTAAAGCAACAGACACACAGGTTCTTTGGATTACCAGTGATAAATTCACTGTCTGCAAAGCACGTGCAAATACGAAAAGTATGAGTAACACAGCCTGGCTACAAATGCATTAAAAGATATGAAGTGATTCTATAGAGGTTTCTAAGTTTCTCAGGGAGGCACTTGGTATAACCAAGTGTTCGAATCTTATCCAAAGGCATCCCAGTGGGAGGGAAGAGAGGCTCAGCCCGTCAACTGACCCCAGAAGTCAGAATAGTACACGATAGTATCTTCCCTAATGTTCTCTCTCTCTTAGGCTATTTGATACTATTTTTTACTTTTCAGGTGGAGCTTGAGTGACTCTAGTCATACATACTTTTGTTATGATTGGTGTAAAGTTTTCTCACTTCACTTTTAAAGGTATAGGTTAGGAAAAATTCAAAATGCAAGCTCAGTGAGGAGTGGTCACACCTTAGAGGTGGGTAGCTTTTGGGATGGAGGTGTGTTTTGGTATTATAATGATATTATAATGATATTATAATGAGCAAAGTTTACCAAAGGACAGCATTTTGTCGAAAACATGACAGACTGTTGGCCCAGGGTCCCATATTATACTTTTTCCATTGCCCTTCCTCATTCATCCATTGTTTGCCCAAGTTCTCACAGTGTTCCATTATACTACACTCCGTTTCTTTGATAAATACATCTACAATAAATAATCTGCCATGTTCTGGCACAGTCAGGACTATACAGGGACCAAAAGCAGAAGCAATACTTAGAATCATAGAATGCTTTGGGTTGGAAGGGACCTTGAGAGATCATCGAGCCCAACCCCCCTACAGTGAGCAGGGACTGAACCTGTGAACTTGGTGTTATTAGCACCATGCTCTAACCAACTGAGCTAACCAGTGGGTCATCTTTCCACATCTGTAGATAGACCAAGTCTCTGGGCTTGGAGTGTACTGTGGAATCCAAGGGCACAGGAACTGCCCTGGCTGGGGAGAATGCTTCACAGCAGTCCCATCTGGGGGGGCCACACAGAGCCTGGCAGTGGTGTTTCCCCACCACTCCATCCTCTGGGCTGTCCCTCTTAGAGCCAACACACCAAGTTCTCCTGAAGTTGCCGACACGTAAGGTTGCAGGCCTAGGGAACTTTCCATGGAATGGATTCCTTGCATGACAGTCACACTGCACCCTGGAAGCTTCTTCAGTGCTGTACTTTTCCTAAAATTGTGAATATAAGTTTAATTTCTAAGTCACCTTCAGCAATTACTCCACAAATGGTATCTCACTTCTAACATCAACATTCATTCCTGTGGTTTAATGCCAAATTGACAGTGCAGAGACTAAATCAACTTGGATACTAACGCACATTTGGTTACAGGTATGTTTAATGTTAACATTGATATGACCTCCCTATCACATGGGGAAGAAAGACAATGTAGTCCTGGAGAAACTTCAGGTGGGCCAGTGCAGGGGTCTTGGCTGTGCTGTGTGTGATCCTGGGGCCAGGCCCTGGGATCCCCTCTGTTCTCTTTCCAAGGTCTCTAAGAGCTGCTTCCAGGTCTCTCCCTGAGTTACCAGATCCTGTCCATTAAAGCGTTGGGTATTTCTGATCAGCCCATTCAGATATCTGAAGCACCTAAACAGGATGTCACCATTGCAGGTGCTCGCAGTCTGCCCTTCTCAAAAGTTCTCTGCATCTCTCACAGAGACTGATGTGTCTGTTGCCCTTAAATTACTATCTTGTTCCTGTCTACTGCCTTATAACTGCATTTCAGCCACTCCCAACCCATGCCAATTACCACAGCAGCCCATGGAATATGAGAAGAGGCTGAGACAACTGGGTTTACTCAGCCTAAAGAAGAGAAGGCTACAGGGGGCATATTGTTGTCTACAACTACCAAATGGGAGAGCATGGAGAAGATGGGGTCAAAACTCTTCTCCAGTGTGGACAGCAGAGAGTGGAGGAGAGAAAGAGAGAGAAGGATTTTGTAAGTATCAAACAGAACGTAAAAAAGACAAACCAACACATAGGAAATGTAAAGAGAGAGGATGAAGCCAACAACAAACTTTAAGAAGCTATCAAAAATTCACAGCTTTTTTTTCCACCTCAGTGTTTGCAAATCCCGTCTGTAAGGGCTGCTTGCTTTTTCTTTTAGGGGAGTGAAGTTACATATTTGCATTTAAATGATCTGCAGTGGAGTGCAATGCTTTCGTTTTTCAGATGATTTGTCTTTATTATCATATTTAACTCGTGCATGAACTGAACTGTATGTTTTTGAAAGAAGTAACTAAATCCCCCACAAGACCCAAGCATTGCCAATGGTTATCTGAAAATAAGTTTATAAAGACTTAAGGACCTGGCTCAGCTTTTGTATGATTATAACCTCAAGCAACAAACGTAATGGGATAGGTAATTTAAAGTAATCATAAATGACATATTTAGCTTTTTCAAAATTACAACACATTAAAAATTATAACACTAATTTAAAAAATTAGAAGAGTGTAAAAGCTTATTGATACAGAAAGTAAACTCTGAGTTACATATTGAAAAGCAGGAGATGAGGTAATGATCTGTCTCATTTTGTTACCACCCCTAATAAATGAATAAATTGCTGTATTAAGGTTTTGATTAAACTTTATTACAAGAAGTAAAAAAACAATGTTACAAAATAGCCTTAATTTAATTTAAACAGTGGTTTCTGGATGTAACTCTGTATCCAAAGAGTAATATAATACAGGCTCCTACTAGGTGTTACATTTTTCTGGCTAGGAAAATATAGAATGGGTCAGTATATGCAGTATATGTGTGTCGTGGTTTAGCCCCAGCCAGCAACTAAGCACCACACAGCCGCTCGCTCACTCCCCCTACCCCGATGGGATGGGGGAGAGAATCGGAGGAGTAAGAGTGAGAAACACGCCTGGGTTGAGATAAGAACAGTTTAATAATTGAAATAAAGTAAAATAGTAATGATAATAGTAACAGTATAATAATGATGATAATGATAACAATATACAAAGCAAGTGATGCACAATACAATTGCTCACCACCCACCGACCGATACCCAGACAGTTCCCGAGCAGCAATCGCTGCCCTCCCAGCCAACCCCCCCCAGTTTATATACTGAGCATGACGTCATGTGGTATGGAATAGCCCTTTGGTCAGTTTGGATCAACTCTTCTGGCTGTGCCCCCTCCCAGTTTCTTGTGTGCCTGGCAGAGCATGGGAAACTGAAAAGCTCTTGACTTAGTGTAAGCATTGCTTTACAACAACTAAAACATCAGTGTGTTATCAACATTCTTCTCCTACTAAATCCAAAACACAGCACTGTGCCTGCTGCTAGGAAGAAAATTAACTCTATCCCAGCCGAAACCAGGACAGTATCCACCCCTTATTCTATACCATTTACATCATGCACAGGGCCTCCCCTTTCCAATGTGTTCTAATTAATCACCACCGCTTTCCCTATCTTGATATTTACACACAGATATCATTCTCTTCATCTATGGGCCATCCCTCTAAAATGTCCATTGAGTTCATTTAGGCCATGACTTTGGGTTCCATCTGTCATCACAGTCTTTCAGAGCAGGAGAGGTGGTGTGCAGTGTTGGATTGCTGCATGCTGAAGTCAGTTCTCATTCCAACATGGTTTCATCAAAGTTCATTTTCATTAAGCTGGGCAATTCTTACTGTAATACCTTTGATGTGGCATATAACAACCATAACATACAGTATTATATAGCAATTGACATCATACAATTCAGTTCATTGACTCGTTTCACCCAAAATCAGATTCCCTTGAGGTACACATTGGGCTTCCCCATCCTTTCGCATCACCCACCAAGTGCACCCAGGTCCTTGAGCAAAAGCAATCCCACGAATGGGTCTGCCTTTGCCAGAGGGGGAAGTAACCCAGACTGTCTTCCCCAGAATATTTTTCATGTGCACTACAGGAACTTTATCTCCTTCTACAGTATGTAGAAGTTTTGATTGGGCAGGGCCAGCTCGATTGGCAGATCCCCTGGTGTTGACTAACCAGGTGGCTTTTGCTAAATGCGTATCCCAATGTTTAAACGTCCCACCACCCATTGCTCTCAGGGTAGTCTTTAACAATCCATTGTATCGCTCAATTTTCCCGGAGGCTGGTGCATAAAGGATGTGATATACCCACTCAATGCCGTGCTCTTTGGCCCAGGTGTCTATGAGGTTGTTTCGGAAATGAGTCCCGTTGTCTGACTCAATTCTTTCTGGGGTGCCATGTCGCCACAGGACTTGCTTTTCAAGGCCCAGGATGGTGTTCTGGGTGGTGGCATGGGGCATGGGATATGTTTCCAGCCATCCAGTGGTTGCTTCCACCATGGTGAGCACATAGCGCTTGCCTTGGTGGGTTTGTGGGAGTGTGATGTAATCAATCTGCCAGGCCTCCCCATATTTATATTTCAGCCATTGTTCACTATACCCAAGGGGCTTGAACTGCTTGGCTTGCTTGATTGCAGCGCATGTTTCACATTCATGAATAACCTGTGCAATACTGTCCATAGTTAAGTCCACCCCTCGATCACGAGCCCATTTATACGTTGCATCCCTTCCTTCATGGCCTGAGGCATCATGGGCCCACTGAGCTATAAACAGTTCACCCTTATGTTGCCAGTCCAGATCCACCTGAGCCACTGCAATCTTAGCAGCCTGATCCACCTGCTGGTTGTTTTGATGTTCTTCAGTGGCCCGATTCTTGGGTGCATCTACGTGACGAACTTTTACAACCAGGTTCTCTACCCGGGCAGCAATATCTTGCCACAGTGCGGCAGCCCAGATGGGTTTGCCTCTGCGCTGCCAGTTGCTCTGCTTCCATTGCTGCAGCCACCCCCACAGGGCATTTGCCACCATCCATGAGTCAGTATAGAGATAAAGGACTGGCCACTTTTCTTGTTCAGCAATGTCTAAAGCTAGCTGGATGGCCCTTACTTCTGCAAATTGGCTCAGTTCACCTTCTCCTTCAGCAGTTCCTGTGACTTGTCGTATAGGACTCCATACAGCAGCTTTCCACCTCCGATGCTTTCCCATAAGATGACAGGACCCATCAGTGAACAGGGCATATTGCTTCTCTTTTTCTGGCAATTTATTATACAGTGGGGCCTCTTCAGCACGTGTCACTGCCTCCTCTGGTGATATTCCAAAATTTTTGCCTTCTGGCCAGTCCATGATCACTTCCAAGATTCCTGGGCGACTGGGGTTTCCTATTTGAGCCCGTTGTGTGATCAATGCAACCCACTTACTCCATGTAGCATCAGTTGCATGATGTGTAGAGGGGACCCTCCCTTTGAACATCCAGCGCAGCACCGGCAGTCGGGGTGCCAGCAGGAGCTGTGCTTCAGTACCAACCACTTCCGAAGCAGCTCGAACCCCTTCATATGCTGCCAATATCTCTTTCTCAGTTGGAGTACAGCGGGCTTTGGATCCCCTATATCCCCGACTCCAAAACCCTAGGGGTCGACCCGAGTTTCCCCTGGTGCTTTCTGCCAGAGGCTCCAGGTAGGGCCATTCTCCCCGGCTGCGGTGTAGAGCACATTTTTAATATCCTGCCCTGCCCGGACTGGCCCAAGGGCTACTGCATGAACTATCTCACGTTTAATTTGTTCAAAGGCTTGTTGTTGCTCAGGGCCCCATTTGAATTCGTTCTTCTTCCGGGTCACTTGATAGAGAGGGCTTACGATCTGGCTGTAATTTGGAATATGCATTCTCCAAAACCCCACAACGCCTAAGAAAGCTTGTGTTTCCTTTTTGCTAGTTGGTGTGGACATAGCTGTTATTTTGTTGATCACATCCATTGGGATCTGACGACGTCCATCTTGCCATTTTATTCCTAAAAACTGGATCTCCTGTGCAGGCCCCTTGACCTTACTCTGTTTTATGGCAAAACCAGCCTTCAGAAGGATTTGGACTATTTTCTTTCCCTTCTCAAAAACGTCTTCTGCTGTATTGCCCCACACAATGATGTCATCAATGTACTGCAGATGTTCTGGAGCTTCACCCTGTTCCAGTGCTGTCTGGATCAGTCCATGGCAAATGGTGGGGCTGTGCTTCCACCCCTGGGGCAGTCGGTTTCAGGTGTACTGAACACCCCTCCAGGTAAAAGCAAACTGGGGTCTGCACTCTGCTGCCAAAGGGATGGAGAAAAATGCATTAGCAATATCAATTGTGGCATACCACTTGGCCGCCTTTGACTGCAGTTTGTATTGAAGTTCTAGCATGTCTGGCACGGCAGCACTCGGTGGTGGCGTAACTTCGTTCAGGCCATGATAGTCCACTGTTAGTCTCCACCCCGCATTAGTCTTTCGTACTGGCCATATGGGACTGTTAAAGGGTGAGCAAGTCTTGCTGATCAATCCCTGGCTCTCCAGGGATTGATGAATCAGGTTATGGATGGGAATCAGGGAGTCTCTGTTGGTGCAATATTGCCACCAGTGAACAGCTGTGGTAGCGATTGGCACCTGTTGTTCTTCAACCTTCAGCAACCCCACAATAGAAGGGTCCTGCAAGAGACCGGGCAAGGTGGACAACTGTTTAATTTCCTCTGTCTCCAAAGCAGCTATACCAAAAGCCCACTGGTACCCTTGTGGGCCCTTGAAATACCCTCTCCTGAGGTAGTCTATGCCAAGGATGCACGGAGCATCCGGGCCAGTCACAATGGTGTGCTTCTGCCACTCATTCCCAGTTAGGCTCACTTCAGCTTCCAGTACCGTTAGCTGTTGGGATCCCCCTGTCACTCCAGGAATACAGAGGTATTCTGCCCCTCTATAACTTGATGGCATTAGGGTACACTGTGCACCAGTGTCCACTGGAGCCTTATACTCTTGTGGGTCTGATGTGCCAGGCCATTGAATCCACACAGTCCAGTAAACCCGGTTGTCCCTTTCCTCCACCTGGCTGGAGGCAGGGCCCCTCTAACACTGGTCAATTCACTGTTCACTTCCTGTAAATGTGAATCAAAAGTCCCTTGATTAAGGTCGGAAGTAAAATTAGCCCTCTTACTCTGTCTGGGGAACTACTCACTGGAAACTGGAGCTGCAATTTTCCTGGGAGAACCGCCTTTTGTCATAGTTTTTCCTTGCAATTCACGCACCCGTGCCTCTAGGGTCGAGGTGGGCTTTCCATCCCACTTTCTCATGTCCTCTCTGTGATCACACAGGTAAAACCACAAGGTCCCCCGTGGTGTGTATCCTCTATATCCTCTCTCTTGAGAATAAGGACGTTGACTCCTAATGGCTGAGATACTGGTCTGTACAGGTGGGGAGTAGGACAGATCCTCTCTGAGTTGTTGGAACTCTTGGGACAGTTTTTCCACAGCCGAGACACAGGCCCGTAGGGAGGAAGAGATACTTTCTTCATATTCCCAGAGTCATCTAGCCACTTCATCCACCGTTGGTGCTTCATCATCTTTCCAGGCTAGTATTGCCAACGAGTTGGAATACGATGCTGGTGCGCTCCGTACTACCTTCCGCCACATGGGTTGTGTGCACCTGACTTCATCTGGATCTTTGGGTAACTGCTCATCGTTCAGGTCACTATAAATCATCTCCAGCATGCCTAATTCCCTCAGGTACTGGATACCCTTCTCTATGGTGGTCCATTTGCTTGGGCAGTATGAAACATCCTCCTTGAAGGGATACCTTTCCTTCACGCTTGACAGAAGTCGCCTCCAGAGGCTGAGCGGTTTTGCCCCTTTTCCAATTGCTCTGTCAATGCCCCCTTCCCTGGAAAGGGATCCTAGCTGCTTGGCTTCCTTACCCTCTAAATCCAGGCTACTGGCCCCATTATCCCAGCATCGGAGCAGCCAGGTGATGATGTGCTCGCCTGGGTGATGACTGAAATATTTTTGCATATCTCGCAGCTCACTCAGGGATAGGGATTGAGTAGTTACCATCTCATTTATGGGTTCTTCCTCCTCTGGTTCTCATAATGGCCCTGGTTCATCTTCATCCCTTACTAAATGAGCTGATTTTCTTGTGTATTTTTTCTTCTGTATAGGGGCAACTGATACCGGCGTGGGTTGGTTCTCTGGTTTAGCCACGGTGCCTGTCACTGGGGTTGGAGTAGTCGCAGTGCCTGTGGTGGGGGTTGGAATAGCCGCAGTGCCTGTCACCGGGGTTGGAGTGACCACAGTGCCTGTTGTCTTGTCATCAGATTCAGAGCCCTTCTCTTTCTCTTGAGGGTTCTGAATAGTGTTGACCATGGCTCAATAGGCATCGGCCAGCCCCCAGCATGTTGCAATGATTTGTGTCTCTCTGGAGTTGCCAGGGTGACAACATAGCTTTTCCCCCAGGGGGCCATTGGAATCCAACTTTCTGTGTTAATCACTGGTTTTGGATGTAGGATGCTCAGTTATAGTAGGATGTTACTCAAAACTGATGTTCATAACATATTGTGAGCTTCACAGAGACTAATGATGTCTTTTTCAGGTGGCATGTAAGATGTATCTCAGAGAAATGTGTTTGGATCTGTAGGACTAAATGTTAATTTCAGTTGTCCCTCATATGAAGCTACTGTGAGCCCTGTATACAACTGTCACGTATGTGTTATGAGCCCTAAACCAGTGCTGGTATATGGCTAAAACCAATACTTCAAGCTAATCTGGAGACTTGGAGGACGGTGTGAACTTCAGGTCTTCCTAATTGCATGGTCACTTCTGTGCAGGAGTTTCTGCATCTGTATAGGTGTTTGCAGACTGCATGCCAACACTATTTGCTATGTTCTCGTCTCACTCTTTTCAGGTTTTCAAAAATGTATGTCGAATCTCTTTGTAGCAAACCACAGCAGTAGGTTTTATTAGCAGTTCTTGGCAGGTGTTTTGTCTCTTGGCCTTTATGAGTCTTCTGCAGATTCAGAACAGAAAACAGAAAAAAAAAAGAATAGATGGTATCTTATCCTTTTTCAGTCAGATGCCTGCTGTGAGGAAGTTCTCACTGATAGACAAACGAATAATTATTGCAAGATTTGTGAGGACTTATTGAAAGGAATAATGTTTTAAATGAGAAATCTGTTATCTGCATAGTGCATGCCTCTTTTGAGAGATACCTGCCTTATACAGACTTATGAACAACGTAATCAAATTGTGGACATTTTTACACAAAAGAATGTTGTAAAAGTAAAGATTATGATAGGTTTTAAGAGCTGTTGGGCAAATTTATGATACCCATCATTATTAATTAGCTTCTGTAATAGAAAGTTCCTAAATTACTGACTGGAGGAAAATGAAAAGGAATAGTTAATGAAGGATTGGTTTTAAGCCTCACTGTTAACTACAGGCAGAAACAGGAAAGATAACCTTCAGTGAGGTCAGATTTTATTTTGGCCCATGTTTAAGATCAGTGGTCACGTGCTCTGTTTAGTCATAGGCAACTGACTGAATAAAATTTCCATGCAAGTCTACTGCTGAGAGAAATGGTTTTCACTGACCTTACTGCCATTAGTAATATTCCAAGGGGCTCACACCTATCACCTCCATCCATATTGCTGGTCAATGTTCTAATGGTTGTGTCTCCTTTTTACATGGTCTCATAGTCAAGCCCAGGTTTGCTATGAAAAAGCTGGAGATAACTTCTGATTTTTAGGGGAAAATTGTAAAGCAACATTAATCTCTACTTTTTTTTGCCTTTGCACTTTTATTTTATCATGCCAGGGCAAAGGTCTTCAAACTTGTTCAAAAATAGATACAGAGATTCTTTTTCTTTTTTTTTTTTTTACATTTGGGGCTGTCCAACAGAATGAATAGGGTCATCAACTTGTTGAACTTTGTTAGACCATGCAACCTTTTCCAGGTTTAAATTAGATTCTTCAGTTTCCCTGAAATATCACTTCTTCCTCTTTTTTGTCATCCTGATCCATCAGTAAAGGATTATGGAAAATATTCACAGGTAAATTGCAATCCTCTTGTGAAGTTTATTTTTATTATAACCTGGAAAGTAAATAAGAACCACAATATATTTCTATAACTAAACCCAGGAAAACTACCTTTCCTTTCAGCATCTAAGAATATTGTTCCTGTCAACATTTTTGTCAAATGTTATTCATATAACTTTATGTACAAATCATATTTCTTACTTTCATTGTGTTCAGTATTTATCCTAGTGTGACTCTGTCTCTTTAAAAGACAAATTTCTTGTCAGTGCCTGTACAGTGGCATATTCTAATGCAAAGGAGAAAGGGATAACTTTGTTGTATCACCTACGCAGGTACTCTTCTAAATATAATTGAATGTGTAGGCTAATTAAATAATTATTTTCACATTGATTTTAAATTCTACTATAATTACAGTTCTATACTATACTATTCATGTGAATGTCTCTGGAAGCCTGCCTATAGCTTCCTAAAATAAGTAAATACACCACTTCTTTCTTAGTGCTCCCCATTGTTTGAACTATATCTTGCTAGTGGTTTGAGATTACAATCCTAATTATAACAGAAGATTGGACAACCCTCAGGTGGGGTTAATTTGTATAACTCAATGTAATTCTGTGGCGCTGAGCTGATTTATTGTAACTGAGGATCTTGTTTCATGTTTGCTATTTTATATCTAATATTCATTTTTATTTAACAAAAATTAGCCTTTTCTAAAAATAGAATGATGGATTGTGATTTCACTGTTATTGATCTAAAACTGGAATAATGTAAATTACTTCAGCCCTTATGTAACTGAACACAATCTACCCATATGCAGTGAACAGAATAACAAGATTCACACATGAAATCATCCTCAGCAAATAACTGTTAGTGTAAGGACACTATAATGATTCTTTTTTTTTTTTTTTAAATAGAAACTACAAACATGATTCTATGTTCTGCAGTGTGGGTTTATTCAGCTCTCAGCAAGCCAGCTGCATGGAGTCAAGAGCTCCTTCAGAGAGCCCAAAGGGAAGAAAAAACCAGCAACTTCTCAGCGGACGAGAGTGCCCTATGGCTAAAGTGTATATAAATTCTATTATCACATATCTTTCCATTTTAAAAATCCAAATTGAACATAAAAATAAAATAAATGTGAATTTATACATCTGAGGGCTGGGAAAGTTTTCTAAACATCTAAACCTCCAGGTTTAGCTCATGATAGAAAAATCATGGACTGTCCTTTTTGATGATAATACCACAGGAAACAAAGCCAAGCAGAGAACCAATATAAATGCACTGCTGGAGTCTTGTTCAATGTTATCTGTTATTTTCTTAGCTCTGAGAGTTGGAGGGTATGGAAATAAAAGCCTTCTACAGAACAGCCTATATGGCGAATTTATAATGTGTGATCAGGACAAAACATGAATTACTGTGACTAGTCCATGAGTGTACATTTAAGTGATTTTAATTAGAGATAAGAATATTTTCATACCCTTGGATGCCTGTCACAATTTTTGTCTTGATATTCCAAAAATTCACCTTCTATTTCTAGCAAAGTGCAGTTATTAAGGAGAGTGGACTTAGCACTGCAAGTTTTCAATCTGCTTTACGTGTTCTTTCATTAATACTACCACAACCATTGCTCTTTTGATAAGAAGCTCTTGAAGTGACACAAGTACAGTCATAGTATTTTATTAATATGTGAAATAACTCCTGGAAAAGTCAGAACTAATTCTTTTAAGTTCTTTATCTATGGTTTTCTGATGAACTTAGACTTGTTATCTGCAGATATGCTGCAAAACAACTCAAGGATCTTGACCATTAACTGACTAGGTTAGATGCCTGCTGGAGCCTGCCATAGCATCTAGTCTGCAGCCTGAGTTTCTCTTTTTATGAAAACAAGGACATGGGGTGGTTTGCACTCAGTTCTAGCCATGCTGTGGAGCTGGGAAGTGGTTAAGGCTAGATTTTTAACTGGAAAATGCACCTGCATTCTTTAAATGAGGTGTAGACAATATCTTCTGAAGATGGACTTTGTGTTATAGGTAATATTGTTGCAGGAGAGTTATTCAAGCTGGCCCAGCATGAATACTAATGAGGTATATACTGCTAAGGTGAAACAGACAGCTTCTACATATTGCCACTGATATACAGAGAGAACTTATGTGTCAAGTAAAATCCAGCAAGCTGTGTGAGTCACTATAAAAATTCTGGTCCAAGACTGCACGGTATGCAAAGTCATGGTTTACTGACACTGTAAAGTTCATTAAGCAGCCTCTGGAGAATTGTAGCCACAGAGGTGCTCAGAAGATCATCTTTATGAGTAGTCTGTCTTGTAGAAAAAAAAAAAAAAAGTGCTTGCAGTAGGATATGAACACTGTTTTCCTTAGGATGTTGCTGTACTGACCAGATTTTAAGTAATGTATAGTCTGTGACTTGTAATAAAGTCACAGTCAGTGGTAAATGTGCAGCAATTTTTCAATGAGCTCTAGATCATTTGTCTCAGATGATGCATTTTTTAAGGTACTTAGTGTGAGTAGAAAGGATTGTAAATGAATGCTTCACAATGTAAATCTCGACATAGTACACAACAGCAATGAGAAGTCAAGGTGTTTGTACAAGATGGTTACCAGTAGCATATTCTCAGTGCATATACTTAACCCTGAAATAAAAAAAAAAAAACAAAAGAATTCACATGCCCACTGATTGTTAGAGCTTTGTCTTCTATTTTTATGCTTCTTATTTTGTTCCTTTTTTTTTTTTTTTAAAACTTTTTCTCCTCAGACAGCTCTTGGTATCACAAATTACATATATGTAAGATCTCATAATCTTTTTCTGTTTCTGACAAAACCACAGTCCCCATCCTGTACACTAAATGCATTCACAAAGAAAGCAAATGAAATCAGGCAACTCCTTTGATCTTACCAATTACTTTCTTATACATGGGTCCCCATATCCATTGTTTTGGAGGGAGTGTGTTCTGAAGACCTGTAGAAACACAGAAAAAAAATTGGTTGCAAGGAACCCCTGGATTTCTTCCAGCTTAACTTCCTGCTTAAACCATGTCTAACTTCAAAGCTAGGTGAGGTTGCTTTAGGACTTGTCCAGTCATGTTTTGAGTATCCCCAAGAATGGAGATTCCACAGAAATTTAATTCCACAATCACTTCATGAGATACAGTTTGGGCCAACGTGACAATAACTTCTGTGTGAGTCACGTGTTGGAATCGTTTCTTAACAGCCTATATAGCATGAAATTGAGTTTTTTTTGAGCTAACATATCTCACAGTTAAAATTCTTTCCTCATACTGATTGTACAGATTTGTTTCTTCCACACACACACACCCCCCGCCCCCCCATACTGTAAGCAGCTCTGGAAAACTGCAGAGATTTAACCTTTGAAGTTTTCAGTTTTTACCTCATTTGCCTCTAATCATGCCTATTTAATCTCTGGCCAATATTATCTTGAAAATGAAAAGGATCAAGAGAGGACTATTTTCTGCATTTTGCCAAAAACTGTGTACAATATATTGTAATGATTCTTTCAGCAAGGTACCTACACAGGGGTCAACACTCTCTGGAAGAGATAAGAAGCCCTCCCATTCCTCAGTCTCTCCAAAGACTTTCCTTTTATCACTTCTACTAGAACATAAATGATCTGGGTTGTTCTCTTGCTCATACTACTTGAGGACTGCTGTCACTTACAGAGTCAGTAGACTGAGGAAATATTTTGGGTGCTCTTACTAGTTAGTTCCTTCAGAAACTGGGCAAAGGAATCGTACAATAATGACAAATAGGTATTCTGACTTACCATAATACACATACAAAGCACAGACATAGCAGTAAAACCTGTCACCTGTGGAGTGACTTTATAAACAACTACAGGCTATGACAATTTAACTCCATGTCTATTAGAAATATGTTATGTTATGGCTAAGAGACTGTTGATCACATCTTCCACATCCCCATAGGAAAGGCTTCCAATCTTCTTCCTGAGTCCTGGTACTGTTCTTGGATGATGTTAGGCCAGGACTGCCTAGCCTGTTAATTTCTTCTCTGCACTCCTCTACCACAGCAGTCACTCTTTGTGTAACCTGCTAGGGGCTGTGCAAAACTAGTTACTTCTTTTTAATCACAGATGTCATGTTGTCTACTACAGATCTGAGTCAGTCTTCACTTCACATTCCTTTTCACTTGTGATAAATTTCAGAACTTCTTAAATCTAGTTTAAGTTATTGCTAAACTGGGTTAGAGATAAATAGCACATTGGTGCTTAAAGGGTCAGCTATTCATCAGTTCCTCCCTTGTAATTTTATCTGGCCAGATGGCTTTACAAAGCCCTCAATACCACTTGAGTGACAATACCTCCCACTGATTCTGTAAAGCGTTTGTAATTTATCATGTGTTGCAAACACTTTTGGGAATCTTCCTTTACAATCAATGCCCTAGATACTAAGGAACCAGATCCAAAAGTGAATTGAGGGATCTAAAAAAAAATTTATGTGGGCATTCAGCCTAAATCCAGATCAGAATTTAACAAATATGGCTGTGTGTAAAAACCACACAGCCATAACTTTATATCAAAACAGATTAAAATTCAAGATATATCTTCCTATTTCCTCTGCAAATTGTCTACTGACATTAAGTTCTGTGGAGTTTTTTCATTCTTAGAACTTCCCTAGCCCAAGCAGTCTCTTTGTGGTGTCTTCTTGTTTTCAAATATCTACCAAACTCAAAAAAGTGCTGAAAAAGTCATTAAAGAGCCCTGTCTAGCAAATATACTTTGTGCAAACATAAGACATATAAGAAGTACTAGATCCATTCTTACCTGCTTGCTTTTAGCAGAAGAATTCCTCCATTATGGAGCTAATGCTGCTTTTTTTTATTACAGCCTCTGTACTGGCCAGTAAATCTTAATGTTTAGCTCCAAACTTTAATTTTCATTCTATGTTGTAGGAAGCCAGCTGTTTGTTGTCTGGTTTTGGGTTTTTTGGATCTGGCTATATATTAGACTCCATACATCATTGTCTATCTGAGTCCATTATTTAGACTAGGACATTTCTCTATCTTGCACTATTGTAATTTGAAGTTGATACTGTAATGCTTCATACATCATCACAAATAATATCCAAACAATGGAGTCTAGTTTTCTGAAAATGAAATCTGCAACTACATTTTCCAGTCTTAAATGCTTATTTTAAGTCATTCTTTTATTTACTAATTTGTTTTATACGTCATCATCCAAAACAAGACTTATTAATACTTGAAACACAAATGATATATCACCTGAATTTCTTGCTATAGTTTTCTATGTTTATGTAACTTATAAATTGATATATTATAGTTGTAAAGCACTGTAAAAAGGAGCAGAATTTGGTACTGGATAAAATTTCAGGACTTTAACATAGTCAGGAAGATGAGGAGTATTTTCAGAGAGAGACTAACAACAGTACAAGTAGAATCAGGCAATCAGAAATGACTGAACAGTGTCAAGATCTCATGAGCAGAAGATGGGTAAGAAGACAGAGATATCTTGTAGATGAGCAGAAAAAGAGAATGGGAACATTTCTCAAATCTCTTACCTGCTCAAGATCACAATTAAGAAAATAATATAAGGAAAGATAAAGATGGAAAAATGGCAGAATAACAGCAAACATAAGTTGTACTGTTCTTCTTTTATTACCTTATGACAGCACTGGACTGAAACGATACCTAGAAAGTCAATAACACTTGTTAGTGGGAGAGGTAATAAAAGTCCTTCTGCTATGTAACAGCTATGTTTGGTGCTGATGAGGTGGGCACATAGAATTTAGAATTACAGAACTGTTTGCTTCTCAGCATCTCCTGGGTGAGAATATAAGGTATTCTAAAGGAAAACTGAAAACCCCTCCAAAATACAGTATATCCCTGCAAGCTTCTTTCTGATATTTCCATTGGTACTATGGTGCTTTTTTGTCTCTTGTTCTGGACAGTAGTAAATGTAATCCATAATAAAGAACAGCAGGGAAAAAGACTGTGCTTTTAAGAATCTACAAACACATAAAATAGCTTTCCTCCCATCTCATTTTGTGAATAATACAAATGTCTTGTATAAATTTTTGTTTGTTTTCCAATAAGTGCAATAGTACTGAGGTTTTGAGCACCACCAGATCAAATTTAGTTTAATTCCTTTCTTTTCAAGATCACACACTACTATTTTTTAAAGAATCCACAACAGACATTTAGATTATACTTGATAAGTTGGGGCAACAAATAGGCAGATATGTACATACTAAATAGATGATTTAAGTGTGCACTTATATGTCCATACTTATTAAAATTTCTTTAACTCTACCATTACTACTTCATATGTATCGCTGTTGACAATTATAGTTGGAAATTACAGAGAGTTTACAAGAAGAACAGTATATGAGGGCATACATTTCTCATACAGAATCTACTATGAAAGGACTGTAAAAATCAGTAAGTAGATGCTGTACATTTTCTGGTAGAAAACAACTGAAAAAAATGAAGGACTGAAAACAACACTATTTTCTCTTAAGTTATCTTCATGAAATTACATTCTTGATTCACAAATGTTGGTAATATATAGGTCCTTCAAGATGGGCTTTGTCCTCAGATTCAGACACTAGAACTTATGGTGTCTACAATATAGCTGTTAATAGCCTTTTGGAAACTCTGCACTTGTGTTTAGGTTACCAACTGAACTTTTATTTAATCCTACTTTTAAGTGCCATAGGTCATGACCTTAAAAATGTCAACTGATGTTTGCAGTGAAGTCTTAACAAAGGCCCTTTGAAGGACTAAGTTGAATACATCTATCATTTTACCAGGTGATGGATGATAATGAATTGCATTGAGTACAAACAACAAAAAATCACTTCAAAATGAAAAAAAAGTGCCTTTGACCAAGAATATATTTTGATGTAGGAGTTGCCTATATACATGAGTCATGCAGTCATGATCCTACAGATCATGTTTTTACATATGGATTCTGAATCAGCATACGCTTTCAGACATATAATTTACACTACCCTCCTCACTCACAGCTACCAGCTTACTTTTATTTTAAGAACCATGCTTCAAAATAAAACTTAAGCTTAAATATACTATGAGCTTTTTAGCCATGTTCTTTGGATTTGCTTTACATTTCAAGTTCATTTTCATAGAAACACCACAACAACTTATCAGATATGAAGTATCCTGGTACAGATCAACAGAATGTTGAAATCCTTTGTTTCAGCTAAGATCCTGGTATGTGTTTGATACTCTTATTCTCAAACATTTAGACTTTTGCATAGGTCTTAAGCTGTATTAGTTAGCATACATTAACATAAATTAACATAAGAACATAAGTTAGAGTAAGAAGTAATGCTATGAGAAAATACATTAAAAAGGAAATAATCATAGATGAGAACACTTAAGAGGTGCTGAATATCCCACAGCTGACATTTAGATGTATTTAAACACAGAATGATGAAATTGGACTAGTTAGCACTAGTTTGACTTCAGACTATCAGAATGAAGTGCACTTTATTGAAATATTTAAATTCAGATAGCTTTACATTAATGATTTTATGATAAAAAGTATGCCTGACGTAGAACTCTGAGATTTGACATTTGGATTCCAGAGCAGCGGCTGATCAACTTTATGGTTTTCAAATATTTTTTGTGACCCTACCAAAATTTTTCAGTGAATATGCATATTAAATGTAAATCTATAGTAGTTTACTTTTTATTTTTATTATTAACAATCATGGACCACATAGTAATACAGATCACAGACAGATTTCCTTCAGCATTCTACTTCTCTTGAAATAAGTTCTGCTGCTATGATTCAGGATTCTGTCTTCCCACCTCCCTATGAATAAATTTCTTCCTTTCCCTTCTCCCAGCTTCATCTGTTCTAGCACTCAGTTTGCTGTTTTCATGTTTGCTGTTGTTATTGTTCTTTAAGACTTAACCAGGAATTTAACGTTTCCAGTAGTACATCTGTGTTGCTTAAGTTTTTTCTAATAAAATCATCAGGATTTATACTCTCCTATTCTCTTCTACATAGCTGATGACTTGAACTTTTGATAGAATAACACTATGTTTAACACTATTGAGCAGACACTAATAGATAGCATGGCCCACAAGTTCAAGAACAGAAGGGCTTGAGCGGGAAGATGCAAGTAGAAATATTATGAGTATTGTGTCTGAGATGAGGTGTAGACAAGATGTCTAATCAAGAATGAAACTGGCTAAACTGTGAAAGAAGAGGAAACAAATCATTAGCCTGAATTCAGAGTTCTTACTACAAAAATTGGCATTACAACTATACTTCCTTAAAAACCTTTACAGCTACCATCCAACTGCAGTCCTGTTCTGTACTGGAAAATCTAACTTCTTTATGTTAGTTCTCATTAATTTCTTCTCCAAATATCATTTAGGTCAGAGCTAATAATAGTAAAAAATGGGATTTAAGTAGATTTTATTGTCTTGTGTTATGAATGCAGGTTTGTGAATCCTGCTGATTATGTCAATTCACTATGAATGAGTGACTTTACACAGTTTGATTTAGTAAAAGTTAGAATTTACTTGTAGCGAATTGCAGAATTTGATTATAATATTTTCAATAGCACTCAATCATCAATGATTAATAAAGTGATTAGACAAAATAGATCAAAACAGTGACTTAGTTACAGATTCAAAGATGGCAAGGTTCACTCTATTACTACATAGAAGTGCATAAAAGAGACTTAAATCACACTGAGTTAGAATGATTCATAAAGGCACTGCATACATATGGAATAAGAGGGACCCTCCCGTTGAGTCACGAGGTTTAGCCTAAACCCCCTTGCTTTCTAAACTCCTTCTCAGAGAGGAGCCGAGGTGCGGCTGGGCCCACTCTTAGTCTCAGACTTGGTCAACAGTTTAGGAAAGTAATGCCATAAGAATAATACAGCAGTATAAAACTCCCTTTAAAATTAAATCATACATCTACAAACTACTTAAATTGATTCATGCAGGCACACCCACAAATATAAATGCATATATGAAAATTGTATACCTGTTAAAAATTCCTCTCGATTTCAGTGAAATACTCATGTCTAATGCCTTGGCATTTCTCAACGGGTGAGAGTAGAGTCTTGAGGAGTGAGGAATATCAGCAGCCCAGGCTCCGTTGTCGATCTCCAGCAGTGGAGTTCTGGTAGCAGCAGACTTTCGGAATCTGCTAGTTTTTGCTGGCTCTGAGAGGCTTCTCGCTCAGAGGGAGATGCTGGTGCGGCCCGCGGCAGTCCAGGAGAGCTCAAAGGGCCTCACTTAGGACTGCCGTTTATAGGATTGTGAGATGATTGACTTTAATCACCAGTAAATTTCCATCCGAGCCACAATTTGGGTCAGCTTGTTGCTGGAATTCCAGCAGCGATGATACCACCCTGTTTCAAGGCTGTCAGGGATCGCTGTTTGTTCTTGCTCCCCTCCTTAGCCATAATACAAAGATTTTAGTAAGGACAGTGCTGCTCTCTGCTCCAGCCATGTAGGAGTTTCTGGTACAATTAAGGGGCCCTTAAGTGACTAACTCGCTACACAAAAAGCGGCGGCCTGGAATTCCTGAGATCGTGAAGCTGTTGAAGAGAAAGAGGAATGGGGGTGGGGGGGATGCACCACCACATCTTGGCAATGGAAGCAAAAGGCTAAAATTCTAAGTTGCACCTGAACACCTTTTAAAAATATAGATGCTCCTTTTTTTTTTTAAATTTTCCTTAGCACTTTGAAGGAAGTAGTGAATAACAAACAGGATACAGTAAACTTTTCATGGCAATTTTGCATGGGAAGAGCCAGAGGAAGAAGATCTGAGGATGGCTTCTAGAAGCAAGTAAAATTGGTAAATTTTGAATTTGGACAGTCAACGTTTCGTGTTTTAACCCCAGTCAGCAACTAAGCACCACATGGCCGCTTACTCACTCCTCTTCCCTGCAGTGGGATGGGGGAAAGAATCAGGAAAAAAAGTAAAATCTGTGGGTTGAGATAAAGATGGTTTAATAGGACAGCAAAGGAAGAGAAAATAATAATAATAATAATAATAATAATAATAATAATAATAATAATAATAATAATAATAATACTAAACAAGTGATGCACAGTACAATTGCTCACAATCTGCTGACTAATGCCCAACCTGTCCCTGAACAATGGCCACTGCCCCCCAGTCAACTCCCCCAGTTTATATACTGAGCATGACGTCATATGGTATGGAATAGCCCTTTGGACAGTTTGGATCAACTATTCTGGCTGTGCCCCCTCCCAGTTTCTTGTGTACCTGGCAGAGCATGGGAAGCTGAAAAGTCCATGACTTAGTGTAAATGCTACTTAGCAACAACTAAACCATCAGTGTGTTATCAACGGTATTCTAATCCTAAATCCAAAACACCGAACTATGCCAGCTACTAGGAAGAAAATTAACTCTATCCCAGATGAAACCAGGACACAATGGATGTTATTTTGGTTGTGGTATTGCATTTTGGGTCAATGCTTGAGTCAGCCAAGACCTGCTAAGTGGTTGTTTCTGGATGTGAAAAGGACTGGCTTATCAAGGTGATCCCAATGATGAAGCAGAGCTTCCTTTGGCCTGAAAGGATAAAAAGGCAGCTGCTGAGCAACCATGAGAGAGAGTGTAGGAAATGGTAAATTTGCACTGGGAGTGGGAATCTCTAAGAGTATTAAATTCACTTCTCCCTGCACTCTTCTCTGCACTTTTAGGTTTGTCTGAACCTGAGGTATAGCTAATCAGAAAGACCAGGCCTCACTTTGTTGTTAACTTATTGAAAAGGTACAGTAGAGTAAGAGAACAGGGAATCTTCAGGGGTGGAAGAAAGTGGTTGCTGGTAGTAGTAAATTTGGTAATTATTCAAAGTGACCTCTGAGTTTGTGATACTAAAAATGTCCAAATAAAGATATTTGATGTGGAAAAGCATAACTAATTGTCCTAATCTATGCTGGCAACAATAAAGTCGGGAAACATAGGAGGAACAAAAATTAGGGATGAAATTCAGCTTGCTAGGGTTCTGCCCAGCAGGGAGTCCACATCTCATGGCAACAGCTTATGTAATGGTGCCAGCTACATATGCAAGACCTGAAGAAACTGTACAGGAAAGATGAGTTTCACATTAACTAGAATGGACCCAATCTGCTGGTAATCAGAATAGAAATATCATGGAGGAGTATTTTCAGTAAAAGCAGATGGAAAACCAACAGGCATGGAAGAATACTTGGATTTGATATAGTAAAATGTTTTCACAGGCAGAAAGGAAGCATATATACAGAACAACTCTATTAGTCCAGGTACAGAGCCCTACTGGCCCTTGTTGGGGCCCTTGGACCACCAGACCCTTCAGTGCAGGGAGGTGGGTGTTGTCCCTGAGTGTAGAGACCCATGACATCTGTGTGAAATTCTGGAGCAAGAAAGGCTTACCCTCATAAAGGAGGATTAATTTACAAAACATTTAAACAAACTGGACACACATAAGTCCATGGGACTTGATGGCATGCACCCATGAGTGCTGAGCAAGCTGGCTGATGTCATTGTGAAGCAACCTTTAGAATCATAGAATATCTCAAGTTGGAAGGGACCCATAAAGATCATTGAATTCAACTCCCTGACCTTCGCAGGATGACCTAAAACTAAACTGTATGTCTGAGAGCATCATCCAGATGCTCCTTGAACTCTGACAGGCTCTGTGCCATGACCACTTCCCTGGGGAACCTGTTCCAGTAACTGACCACCAGTGAAGAACTTTTTCCTAATGTCCAATGCGAGCTTCCCCTGACACAGCTTCATTCCATTTCCTCATGTCCTATTACCTGTCACCAGAGAGAGCAGATCAGCACCTCCCCCTCTGCTGTCCCCCTTGAGGAAGATGTACACTGCGATGAGGTCACTCCTCAGCCTTTTCTTCTCCAAGCTGAACAAGCCAAGTGAACTCAGACACTCCTCCTAAGTCTGGCCCTTGAGAGCTTTCACCATTTTGATCGCCCTCCTCTGGACACACTCTAATAGTTTGATGTCCTTATATTGAGGTGCCCAAAACTGCACATGGTACTCGAGGTGGAGCCACACCAGTGCAGTGTAGAGTGGGACAATCACCTCCCTTGACTGGCTAGCTATGCTGTGCTTGGTGCATCCCAGGACTTGTGTGCTGGATGTTTTGTCTGGAAGGATACTGTGAGAGACAGTATTGAAAGCTTTGCTAAAATCCCAAACCACCACATCTACTTGCTTCCCTTGGTCAACTAGAGGTGTGACCTTGTCATAAAAGGAAATTAAGTTGGTTAAGCAGGACTTTCCCCATGTGAACCCATGCTGGCTATGACCAATGACTGTGTTGTCTCTCAAGTGTTATTTCTGTAACTCCCAGAATAACGTTCTCCATAATTTTATTAGACACAGAAGTGAGACTGAGAGGCCTGTAATTACCAGGGTCTTCCTTCTTACTCTTTTTGAAAACTGGGAGAACATTTGCCAGCTTCCAGCTGACTGGGCCATCTCCAGATTCCCAAGACTTGAAAAATAGTGGAGAAAGGTCCTGCAATAACATCAGCCAGTTTTCAGTACCCTGGAATGAATCCCATCAGGCCACATAGATATGTGCAACCAGCTGGAGCTGCAAGTCTCTAACAAGTTCAGGGTCAACTAGGATTTTATTATCCCCCAGGAGTGGTCTTCCACCCCAGGGATCCAGGGGTTCCAGGCCCCTCATCAATGTTAAAGGCAGAGACAAAGAAGGCATTAAACATCTCCACTTTGCATCCTTATTTGTGAGGTGACAGACCTCATCAAGTAACAGATCAATATTATCTCTAATTGTACTTCTGCTGTTAACATATTTTAAAAAGCCCTTTTTGTTGTCATTTGCAGTACTGGCCAGCTTGAATTCTAATTGGGTTTTGGCCACATGAATTTTCTCCTTACAGTGGCAAACAGCATTTCTGTAGTCCTCCCGTGTCACCTGTCCTTGCTTCCATTGACTGGACACTTCCCTTTTCTGTTTAAGTTCTAGAAGGTCCCTGCTCATCCCTGACTCTTTATAATCTTTGAAAAGTCATGGTGATTAGATTAGTTCCTGATGACTGGAATAAGGCAAATGTCATTATTATCTCTGAGAGAGGAAAGAAGGAAGATCCAGACAACTTCAGTCTGCTCAGTCTCACCTTGATTTCTGAAAACACGATGGAGCAAATTGTCCTGGAAACCGTTTCCAAGGATACAAAGGACAAGAAGATGACTGGGAGTTATCAGCATGAATTTACGAATTAGAAAACATGATTAACCAGTGAGATAGTCTTCTATGGTGAGTTGATTAGCTGTATGCATGAGTGGAGAGCACTGAATGTTATTTATCTTTATTTTATTAAGGCTTGCCATAACATCCTTTTAGACCATTAGATGAAGTATAGACTCAATAAGTGAACAGCGAGGGGGCTTGAAAACTTAGCTGACTTAGCTTTGGTCAGGCAGGTTGGACCAGATGACCTCCAGAAGACCCCTCTGACCTCAGCAACTCTGTCACCCACAATGACCAAAACCACATGACTGTATTATGGTGTTTTCTGTTGACACAGGGAAATTTAGGGTGAGGTAACCTCAAGAACAGAACTAGGCCACTCTGTGACATAAAATCTAAGGTCTGAGTGAGATGGTTATAGCAGGTTATCAACAATTTCTGTTCTCTTTGTCACACGCATACACATGATCTATAGGCAACACACTCACAACAGTAAAAGTGTCTGGCCCAGCTGTGACCGGCACCAAGGTCTTGCAAAATCAGGACACTCACTCCAGCTGATCGAGGTGTCCAAATACTGAGTGACATGCAATAGCTTCACTGCCAGCTCAGCCTTCAGCATGGTGTCAGTTGTCCGTGGATGTGTGTGGGTAGTGTGTATGTGTAGAGACAACTATTTTAACTATTTATTGCTTTGCAATTTAAATACTTGTCATAAGCTGCCAGTGATGACTGGAAAAGAGTTAGATTTTGTTTAGATTTTCTATTTTTTTCAGTTTATACTCATGTGAGGTCTAAATAAGATCAAAGACAGGGACAAGATTCACATGATCTTCTACCTTAGGGAAATACCTTCCTCTATTTCACTTCCAATGAGGTGTACAAACACTTGTCTAATGGTTGTGCTGTCATGTGTAGTTCACACACATTACAAAAATACTTCTGAGACAGTAACTTCAATAGAATTTCTATGGATATATTTGAAGTTCAGTATGATTAGGCTGGAAAATTACTGCATCATCAGTCTTGGGACTGCAGTTATTGTACTAATTCAAACTAGGACTGAAAAAGGTTGTTTCAGACTTCATGGACTGAAACAGCATCCACAGAATTACTGTGTTAGAAGAAACTGAAAAAAACCACTTCCCCGATCAAAGGATTAATTTTATATTCTTTTGACGTAACTAAGAATCTGAAAATGGATTGTAGCCCTCTATTGTGGTATAACTGGACACATATTGTACAGCTCTTATAGTTATTTGTGATACTTGTTACATGCTGGCAGAAATAGTGCCATTTATTCAATAATACTTTGGTTTTTTCAAACAAACAAAACACTGCCCTTGAACATTTATGCTGAGCCCTTATAATAGATACATACCCAGAGGAAGAACCTGGCCCTTTTAAAACTTCTAGCAAAATTAAAGAACAAAGCACTCAGGTTCTTGCCTTAGTGCCACTGTCTCTGAAATAAAAAATAATATTAATTTCACTATTGTGAGCTTACAACCATGGTCAAAGCAATAAGAAAAAATTAACTGTAAAAATTCAGAGACAGTATTATTTGATAATACAAATAAAGATTTTTGGCTTAAAATCAGCTCTGGATTACTTACATGTATTTCTTGTATTCATGTGTTAATATATTATTGCATAATGAAAAACAACAATTTAAAGCCAATTATAACTCCCTCTGTATTCCTACATAAGACCTACCCAAAAGTTCTTTGTTTTTACCTCACCGCTCCCCAGACACAACATGTATTAACTCATTATTATTATAATAATAAGAAGGCCTGCTCATGTGCTTATTATCTTCCCAGATCCAAAGGATTAAATGGATCTACGGCTATCTGTTTAAAGTGACTTAGCAAGGACAGCAAAATAATAGTTAAATGTTTTCAGGAAATAAGGAGGTTATAGAGAAGAGACAATGACTCAGATAATCCTAAGCATAATTGTTAGAATTTACATTTTTCATTGTACATAATGCAAGGACATACCTATTATCAGAATACAGTTATCTCTATTCAGTTATTCTCATTGTTCAAGTATTCCATAATATTATATGAAATGGTATATTACATTAAACTTCTATTATTCTGATGTAAACCATTAGTATTTCCAGAACTTCAAAAAATATGCTGTCATAAAGACTCATTTATGAAGGTATTTACTTATTGGCCAAATCTAGGGTTTATATGTAGAGTTTTCTAGGTGAATCTGAGATTACCAAAGCTTCCACCTTTGGAAGAAGAGGCAGGCAACTCAGGAAGAGTACAGGGATCTTGTTAGGTCATGCAGGGAGAAAATTAGAAAAGCAAAAGCCCAGCTAGAACTCATTCTGGCCATTGTTGTAAGAGATAATAAAAAATGTTTTTATAAGTACATCAACAACAAAAAGAGATCCAAGGAGAATCTCCATGCTTTGCTGGATGACGGGGGGGGAGGGGGGAACATTGTCACAAAGGATGAGGAAAAGGCTGAGGTACTTAATGCCTTCTTTGCCTCTGTCTTTAATAGCCAGACCAGTTATCCCCAGGGTATTCAGCCCCCTGAGCTGCAAGACAGGGATGGGGAGCAGAATGGAGACCCCATAATCCAGGAGGAAGCAGTTAACAACCTGCTATGCCACCTGGACGCTCACAAGTCTATGGGGCAAGAGGGGATCTTCCTGAGAGTACTGAGGGAGCTGGCGGAGGAGCTTGCCAAGCCACTCTCCATCATCTACCAGCAGTCCTGGTTAACAGGGGAGGTCCCTGGTGACTGGAGGCTTGCCAATGTGACACCCATCTACAGGAAGGGACGGAAGGAAGACCTGGGGAACTACAGGCCTGTCAGCCTGTCCTCGGTGCTGGGAAAGGTTATGGAGAGGTTCATCTTGAGTGAACTCAACAGGAAAGTGCAGAGCAAATAGGGGATCAGGCCCAGCCAGCATGGGTTCATGAAAGGCAGGTCCTGCTTGACCAACCTGATCTCCTTTTATGACCTGGTGACCCACCTGGTAGATGAAGGAAAGGCTGTGGACATCATCTACCTGGACTTTAGCAAAGCCTTTGACACCGTCTCCGACAGCATTGTCCTTGGGAAGCTGGCAGCTCATGGCTTGGACAGGCGTAGTCTTCACTGGATAAAAAACTGGTTGGATGGCCGAGCCCAGAGAGTTGTGCTGCAGGGATTTAAATCCAGTTGTCAACCGGTCATGAGTGGTGTTCCCCAGGGCTCTGTTTTGGGGCCAGTCTTGTTCAATATCTTTATCAATGGTCCAGATGAGGGGATTGAGTGTACCCTCAGTAAGTTTGCAGACAACACCAAAGTGGGTGGGAGGGTCGATCTGCTGGAGGGTAGGATGGCCCTGCAGAGAGATCTGGACAGGCTGGATTGATGGGCCGAGGCCAGCTGTATGAGGTTCAAGAAGGCCAAGTGCTGTATCCTGCACTTGGGTCACAACAACCCCATGCAACGCTACAGGCTTGGGGAAGAGTGGCTGGAATGACGCCTGGCTGAAAAGGACCTGGGGGTGTTGGTTGACAGCCGGCTGAACATGAGGCAGCAGTGTGCCCAGGTGGCCAAGAAGGCCAACAGCATCCTGGCTTGGATCAGGAATGCTGTGGCCAGCAGGAGCAGGGAGGTGATTGTCCCCCTGTACTCGGCGCTGGTGAGGCCGCACCTGGAATACTGTGTCCAGTTTTGGGCCCCTCAATACAAGAAAGACATTGAGGTGCTGGAACGTGTCCAGAGAAGGGCAACGAAGCTGGTGAAGGGTCTGGAGGACAGGCCTTATGAGGAGCGGCTGAGGGAACTGGGGTTGTTTAGTCTGGAGAAAAGGAGGCTGAGGGGAGACCTTATTGCTCTCTACAACTGCCTGAAAGGAGGTTGTAGTGAGGTGGGTGTTGGTCTCTTCTCCCAAGTAGTTAGTGATAGGACGAGAGGAAATGGGCTGAAGCTGCACCAGGGGAGGTTTAGGTTGGAAATTAGGAAAAATTTCTTCACGGAAAGAGTAGTCAAGCATTGGAAGAGGCTTCCCTTAGAGGTGGTGGAGTCACCATCCCTGGAGGTGTTCAAAAAATGTGTAGATGTGGCACTTTGGGACATGGTTTAATGGGCACGGTGGTGTTGGGTTGATGGTTGGACTGATGATGTTAGAGGTCCTTTCCAACCGTAATGATTCCTAGTTTTACTTTCATTAAAAAACAATTCATCCACCAAGCCAGGAAACACGCAATTGCTACTCTAACCTGAATTGGTTTAGTGGTGGACTTGGTAGTGTTAGGTTAATGGTTGGACTGGATGATCTTAAAGGTCTTTTCCAACCCAAACGGTTCTATGATTCTATGATTCTGTGATATGCTGAATGCATGAGACATACTTCAAAATGTCTTTTAATTAGAGCAATCTTTTTATGTTCTGTTGTTTTTTTACTTGGTTATCAAACGTATATAACCTATGTCTTTGTCTCTCATTTTGGGCTAGCCCTGACAATAATTAGCCAGGAAAGCCATCTCAGCTTTGCCTCATGTAACTTATATGTTTGAGAGTTCAGAAATTTGGTTTGTAGGTCCTTATTTTCTTGATTTCAGATTCTGATTTATTGATTTACTGTATTTTCAGACTGACTACTACTATTATTATTATTATTATTATTATGACAAATAACCCATGAAGTAAGATAACTGCATAATCAGGAAGAAAATAAATGTAGATAACAACAGTAGTGATAGTAATTGTTCTCTGCTTTGCAGATATTTTCTCATGTGATAAGCTTCCATGACCACAAGCCCTAAGCGTTATCCCAAAGCTGGAATTTCAAATACCAAAATCTATAAATTCATCTCTAATCATAGGTGAAAAGGAAGTATCTTTGTGAATAGAGTGAGGCCACAATCCATCATTCTCTTGGTGGTAGTTTTACATTTTACATGGTCATTGCAACACTTACTTATATCATTTAACTGGCTTTCTTCCTTCATTTTATTCCTTGAACTTTTTTACATAATGTTAAGCACATTCATATGTTCAGGTTTACTTCATGAACTAAGGTGAGATTCCTAAGTAAGGAGTCAAGTCAATCTTTACCCTCTCCACATTCAATAAAAAAATTATGCGCTTCCACCTACAGATTTAGACCTTAGATGAGCTAAATCTTCTGGAAGCGTTCACTGTCAGGGCCCTGAGTGCACCAAAAAACCTGAACTGCCATTGCTAGCCTTACCTGGGACCTCCACCACGCTCCTGCTGGCACTGACCCAGGAGCATCATTTGAGTTCAGGCCTAGGGTCCTGGTCTTTCCCTGAGACATGTATACAAGCATGTGTCCAGTCTTATTCCTTGACAGGGCTTCATTGCTAACTAGGCTTGTGGATTGACCTTGGACTTGCCTCATCACTTGGGACTTGTCTCATGATCACTAGGCTTGTGGCTGAACCTGCTGCTGCCACAGGGTCTGCTCTGCTTGCCTGGTTTGGATACCATGGGACTGTTTTCTTGTTGCTGAGGTGATGATCCCTGCCTATGCTGTTGTCACCTTTGGTTCCTGGCTTGTCTTCACTTGCAGAGTAGACCCACCCTTCCTACTTTCTCTCATTTCTTGTTCTCCAGTGATTATATATCTAAAATTTGAGAGGGATGAAGTCAGTCCTAGGACCTCATATACCTGTGCTGCTGCGTGACATCTTTGCAGGATATTGAGAGACAACTGTGTTTCATTCTGGCAGATGATAATTGCTATTCACACCTACATTCTCTTACAAATCAATTTACCTAAACATGAGTCTCTGAGAGTTTATGAAACTGCAGCTCATTTGGAATGTTGCATAACATCTTAACAAAACAAACTGCTAGAAGTATCTTTCTCTTTGAGTTCTCAAATGAGTCCATAGCTGTAGAAGATTCAAGAAAAAAATATTCTGGAACAATTTAGGAGGGGAGGGACTTCTACTTCCCAGCTTCCATCAGTTCCAATTTTCTACTCCATATTATTGCTTATGTCTCCTTATTTCTTAGTCCAAGCTTCTCCCTGTCTAGCATCCAATCTGCTCCTAGTGTAGTCTATATCTTCTATCCAGTGTGCTTGTTTAACCTACAGCTTTCTGTCAGACTGCTCCTGTCTAATCTAATTTAATAGCTTTCTAAACAGAGAGAAATCAGTGTTTTCAAAGCGAGTCTTATTGCCTGAGTTGTATCTTCATTTCTGACTAGACATATCCTTATGTCAAGCCATAGTATGTTATATTGTTATATATCACACCAAGAGCCATATTAGCAAGTATGTAGACAGCAGGTAGAGGGAAGTGATTATTCCCCTCTATTTGGCACTTGTGACACTACATCTGGAGTACTGAGTCCAATTTTGGGCTCCCCAGTACAGAAAAGACACTGACATACTGGGATCCAGCAGAGGGCCACCAAGGTTGGCAGAGAGCTGGAGCCCGTGACATAGAAGGAGAAGCTGAGAGAACTGTGGTTTTTTCTACCCTTAGAAGAACAAGGGAGATTTCTCTTTTTTTTTTTTTTTTTTTTTTTTCCCCTGCAGCTGCCTAATGGAAGAGCATAGTGATGACAGAGCCAGACTTTTCTCCAAGGTGGACAGTAGAAGAATAAAAGGCAATGGACACAAATTGAAAAATTCTGGGAAAATCTGTCTCACTGTACAGAAAACCTTTTTCACCATGAGGGTGATCAAGCATTGGAACAAGTTGCCAGAGAACGTGTGGAATCTGTGTCCTTGGAGACTGTTAAAAGTCAATTAGAAGGCCTCAATGCTATTAAAGGATATTAGAGAAGGCCTTGATGCTATTAGAGAATAAGGTGATATTTAGTGAGTACTACATCAGCTCACAGGAAGCAACCCATGAAGAAACACATGGATAAAACAACAGAATTTTATTTTTCTGCTTGTTGGTTTTCATCTTTTTCACTCAGTTGATTTCCTGGGGGTTGTTGTTAAGGTTTTTATATTTTATAAAAAGAGACAGGCTGTTCCTTTTAAACAATGGCTTTTTTAGTGTTTCATTAAATGCCACCACTCACTCTCTGATTATCCAAACCAGATTTCAGAAACAGAGAAGAGTTTTTATAGTTGAAGCTGAAGTTCAGGTTTATCTATGCTTAACTTGGCAGATTAATTACTTTAAAAAATGACTGACTTGGAATTCATATCTAAAATGCCAAAGAACAAAAAAACAAGGGGTAAAACCAATTTTAATGGCATGTAAGATGATGTAAAATATAGGAAAGAAAACCTGTTTTTTTCCCCACTAACAATTCCAGGTGGTCATGACAACAAGAAAACGAAGAAAAACCAAACAGACAAATAAAAGCTTTATGTACTTACTGATGCTGAAACACTTTCAGGATTTAATTTCAAGAAAGCATGTAAAAATTAGTCCCCACTTACTGGAAAACCTGAAAAATTGTCCTTGAATAATAATTTTCTGTTATAAGTCTTTATATCTCACTCATGAGTAAACAAATTGCATCAGCATTTCTAGAAAGGTAATGATTGTGAACATTTAAATTCAACAGCAATTGAACCTGACCTTAGTTTGGTAAATTAATGATGGTGATAATACGCAACTTTTATGGGAGCAGTTACCTGCTACAGCAACAGTAGACATTAATGTAATACTAGAGTAAATGTGTGATCCCACTAACTCAGCTTTTATTCTCTGTTCTCAAGTGTGAGGTGTAGTATATCTTCTTTGAGACCACAGTAGAAGGAAAGAAATCTTCGCTACTTCCACAACAAATAAGAGGTCTTTTCCTAAATTTCATTGATCATTTCAGTTAATCACTACTAACTGATAAGTATTAGACCACATTTTCATATCTTAATGTTTAAACTTGTCTTGTGGAGCACACAATGAGGATTGAAAAAACAGAACAGTTTTTGGTTGCACCTTTGGTTGCATCTATTGGTCTCACTGACTATACAGTACAACAACAAGAAAAGTAACCCCATTTTTAGCTATCTTATCAAGGACTTGGATAGTGTATGAATCCACAGTAGAAAATGTGTTATTAAATGCATAATATATTTGGAAATTCTCAATTTAATTGTGTGCTGAAATAGAAAAAGCACTGTGGAATACCTGACACTAGCAACAGTTAGTCCACATTAAGCATTCCATTGTTCAAAAATATGTTTATTACCTGTAAGTAAATGTCAGTTATTTCAATAGCATGGCACTGGCAATCTTTAGCTGTAAGGAACATGTAAACTAGAGATAAGAAGGCAGAAAAAGGGTTTACAGTTAATGAAACTGCACCGACTTTAGGTAAAACACATTATTCATAATGTTCCAGGATGTGTTCTCTTTTCAGACCAGCTATTGTATCATGCTGCAACAGATACGTAAATGCACGGGCACACACACACACAAAAACATTTCAGCAAAAATCTAGAAGACTTTTTTCAGACCCATGTGCTGCCATTATCCGATTACTCAGGTTACTCTATCTTGGCAGAGGTGCTACTGCAAGGCTGCCATAGCCATGGAATCATCAGACTCACATACAGCTAGTACTCTGCTCTGCAGTCTTTTTAGTGAGTATGTTTGATGTTTGTCAGAAAGCGTTCTTGTTGGGAGCTTGTGCCCTGTAGGTGTTTATCTAGTGCAGAGTACTCATCTGCTAAAAGGCTTTCAAAGTTTTGTTGAGAAAAAAATAATATTTAACTTTTATTTTACTTATCTTTCTAGTAGGTTTTATTCCACAGCATTTGTAGGCAGCTAATTCCTATGTTAAGTATAAGTTAGGAAGTAGCTATTAGGTAGGCTTAGGAAGTTTGTTAGTTTTTTTCCTGGTTTGTGTTTGGTTTTGGGTTTTGGTTTTTTTTTTTTTTTTTTTTTTTTTTTTTTCTGAATCTCCCTTACTGTAGCTTTCGTCCATTACTTCAACAGGTTATTTACAAGACAGTTGGAAAACAATTTATCCCTCTCAGCTTCACAACAACCTTTCATCTATTTGAAGACTATTATAACTCATCTCCTTTACAGAATAAGCAGATACAATGCTTCAATCTTTCTTCATATTGTTTTATAGTGCTATTATCTCACACTTTCCGAAGGAGATAATATTCCTTTCCAGTTCTACAGTATACCAGGTTGTGGAAATGTCAGGAAATTCTATGACCTCCTTTTTTTCCCCTAATTACTCATTTTCTTTTACACGTGCCACTTTAACTTCAGTTCTTTCTGCTACTGCCAATCTTTACAGCCAAAATAAGTAAATCACGAATTAAGTGAATAAATAAAGAGGGGGGAAGTTAAGATTGGTGCTTGGCAGTCCAGTGTTCAGTCTGGCAGAGCTCTTCATCAGCTCTTCACAGTTTATTTTGGCTTATAAATGTTGCACTTCAAGCAAAATCTACACATTACTTGACAGTACACAGTAGTACAGAAGTCAAGGAGCTGTCAGATTTGTGTGAGAGAAACAGTGTAACGTTACTCATGGGGTGGTAGACCTTGTTTTTCATGGCTTAACATAGGCTATACTTAGCTGAACACAGTTACATCAATTCCTATGAGAATCTTATATGCGTAAGGCAATATTCAGCAGTAGGGAAGGTGACAAGGATCAATGCATTATGTTCGAAGCTTTACATGGAACAGCATTCTTATTCCTCTGATCTGTCTCAAGCACTAGGGTAAATGAAATTATGAAGTTAAAATGTTTTTTTACATTTATTTTTAAGACAGTTTTGTCAAATTTAATTTCTTTAATTGTATTTATATAAACTTCATAGAGAATATGAAGACGTAAACTTCATTCTGCAGCTCTGTTTTAGCAGGGATTATTATATATGTCTTAAAGTCATTATGATAGGTATCTACAGGTAGGAACTTGTATAAGATAAACCAGAAAATGGATATGAGAACTTGTTTTTTTGGTGTTTGCTGAAAGATATGTAAGTGGCCTGATATGTCCAGTTTGTGTTTTTCTGTGCAACTTAGAGACTGTCTTATTTTCAAGTGAAGGAGACACCATGAGTGATGGAAATGGAGTGGTGAGAGAAAATTAACACCCCTTACTTCCTTTTTTATAAAGTTAAGCCATTATTTAACCTGCCAACAACCATTTTCTTTTAACACTTGGGACATAGGCAGTAGTAATAACAATTGTAACAGTAGCACAATAGTAGCAGTAAGTTGGTTTGCTCACAGAAAAATGTGGTAAATTGCATGGTATGCTCATCATACTTATGTCCAAACTGCCAACTGTATAGCTAAATATGGATGTATTTAGTGGTTTAAAAAACAAAAAAGTTTTTAACACATGCTAAATTGATGTTACTTGACACAGTCCTGTGTGTTCAGGTTCCAGACAGTAAACTTGAGTCTGCCTTCTACTTTTTCACGACTATTCCTTCCTGTTATGATACTGCCACCTTTGACTATGTATTGGGTTTATGGGGCAAGGTTCTGGGTGTTGGGTGGCTGCAGGGGTGGTGTCTGTGAGGAGGCAGCACAGGCTGCCAGAAGAGATGCAGCTGATTGCAGCTGGCTCGGCAATGGAGCCGGAAGTGTGAGGAGGAAGGACAATCAGAGAGGTACTCTTATGGACCGACCACAACCACCCATTCTCCATCCTTCCTTGTGCTGCTGTGGGTAAGGGTGGGGAGGCAGAGGAGTCAGGAAGGAAGGAGGGAACTTGAGCCTCGGAAGAAAGGAGGGTGGTTTTATTTTTGTCTTTGTTTCTCACCATCCAGCTCTATTTTTAACTGGCAATAAATTAAACTAATTTTCCCCAAGTTTAGTCTGTTTCGCCTGTGATGGTAATTGGTAAGTGTGGTGGCTTGACCCTGGCTGGATGCCAAGTGCCCACCAAAGCCTCTCTATCACTCCCCTTCTCAACTGGACAGGGGAGAGAAAATATAATGAAAAAGCTCATGGGTCAAGATCAGGACAGGGAAATCACTTAGCAACTACCGTCACAGGCAAAACAGACTCGACTTGGAGAAAATCAGTTTAATTTATTACCAATCAAAACTGAGTAGGAGAGAGGAGTGAGAACATGTGTAGGGAAATGAGAAATAAAACCAAATCTTAAAACACCTTCCCTACACCCCTCCCTTCTTCCCAGGCTCAACGTCACTCCTCGTTTTTCTCTACCTCCTCCCCTCGAGCAGCGCAGGGGGACAGGGAGTGGGGGTTGCAGTCAGTTCATCACACGTTGTCTCTGCCTCTCTTTCCTCCTCAGGGGAGGACTCCTCACACTCTTCTCCTGCTCCAGTGTGGGGTCCCTCCCATGGGAGACAGTCCCCCACAAACTTCTCCACCATGCGTTCTTCACGAACTGCTCCAGCATGGATCCCTTCCATGCGGTACAGTCCTTCAGGAGCAGAATGCTCCAGCATGGGTTTCCCACGGGGTCACAAGTCCTGCCAGCAAACCTGCTCCAGCATGGGCTCCTCTCTCTCCACAGGTCCTGCCAGGAGCCTGCTCCAGCACGGGCTTCCCACAGGTTCACAGCCTCCTTCGGGCACATCAGCCTGCTCCGGCGTGGGGTCCTTCACGGGCTGCAGGGGGATATCTGCTCTACCATGGACCTCCATGGGCTGCAGGGGGACAGCCTGCCTCACCATGGTCTTCACCACGGGCTGCAGGGGAATCTCTGCTCTGGTGCCTGGAGCACCTCCTGCCCCTCCTTCTTCACTGACCTTGGTGTCTGCAGAGTTGTTCCTCTCACATATTCTCACTCCTTCACTCCAGCCACAGTTTTTGTGTCCCAGTGTTTCCCCCCTGCTTCTTAAATATATTATCACAGAAGTGCTACCACCAATCCTGATTGGCTCAGCCTTGGCCAGTGGCAGATCCATCTTGGAGCCAGCTGGCATTGGCTCTATCGGACATATGGGAAGCTTCTAGTAGCTTCTCACAGAAGCTACCACTATGGCCCGCCCTGCTACCAAAAGCTTGCTGCGGAAACCCAGTACAGTAAGTGATCCCACTGCCTTTACTTTGACCTACAAGGTTTTTCATCTTATTTTCCCTCCACCCCTCTCTTGAAGAGGGGGATTGAGAGAACAGCTGGGTTGGGGTCTTGTCAGCCAGCCAAGTTCAACCCACCACAATGTAATAAATAATAATTAAAATAAGTTTCATTTAATATATATGCTTTTCAGAAATGGCTTTATTATTTTAAATTACTGTAATATATATAATTATACAATTACCATTATATTAAATTCAATAATGCAATGTTGTTCTGGCAAATTCTTATTGTGTTTTCTTGTTCCTTTCACTATCTGCACCATCTTCTAGCTTCTGGTTTATTATTTATTTATAAAATCATCATGTTTTTCTGTTTTTATATGCTGAAGGACTCTATATTGGAATAAAAAGGTGTCATATTTTAGAACTTCTTTCCATTTGCTTCATAGAGATTATGGATTTTTTGCTTGTATGTTTTCACTATTTATTTTTACACTGGAGTTTACAATTCTAGATATAAATTAGCTTGGAAATGTCTTAAATATTTACCAATTATTGTTCACATATTTCTGATCTTATTTTTTTCCTCTCAAATAATTAATTTCATAGTTTTCAAATTCATGATGTTCACTTTTGTAATAGCTGGCCTTTTCCTTTTACCAAACACTTTATCTGTCAAATGAGATCTATTACAATGCTCTCCCATATTGGATAAAGGGTTTTTAGAGGAAGAAAATGTTTTCTGCAACTTGGAAATTCTGTAGGTGTTTTGTATTTGCAATTTGAGTCTCATAGCACATCACAGATTTAAGCGCCACATGTTTTATTTTGCTCAGTTACTATAAACTACTGTTTCAGGAACTGATCAATCTGTTCTCTAATGTGTTTTGGGGGCTTACTGACGTACATAGTAGTAATGGTCTCCAAACAGTAAATCCTTTCTTGACAAAGTGCACTTTCACTCCCCTTGCCCCAATTCAATTTTACCTGCAAATGTTAGGAATAATATTCCTGATTTTAACATTCCAGTCATGAGAATCTTCCTAACAGGTGTATTTAGACACTTAAATAGGAATTTCCATTTATTTTAATTTAGCATTCCTGTTTATGTACAGGCAGTTAAATAATTGTTGAAACACAAAATCTGGGTCATAATAAGTGTCTCTTCTGTTATTAAGGAGAAAACATCACAGTGCTTCTATTTTAGATCAAAGCCATTATTCTGTTACTGTCTATAATAGAATTAAAAACTGAATTATAGAATGGGAAGAAAATTTCCAAATCTTTCCTTTTAGTTATTCTGTTCACAGTTCCAGGGATCACTTGACAGCTGACTTTGAGGCTAAGTCACTGTTCAGCTTACATCCTTCCTCAGTGATCAAAGAGGTGATGGGCATCTCAGTGACTTTAAACATCTCAGTGAGGACAAACTGAGATGTTCTTCACCTGAAAGATATGCCACAGAAATACACAAGAGGAATAAAAGAGCATTTCATACCAGCTGTGATCTCAGGATTTACATCTCTGGGATCTGAATCTGTCTCTTCTGAGTTCCCTGATGCAATGAACGTTTTGTATGCTTCTGACTGGTGCTCTTATTGATATGCTAATTGAACAGACATGAGCAACCATTTCAAGCCAATCAAAAAGAAAAATCAAAACTACATCATACAAGATTTTTTAGAGTTATGTCAATCTGTTGACATGTGAGATGTGAATGTTTTACTGTCACATCTATTTATGAAGTCTGATTAAATATTAAAATTCAGGGCAATTCCCACCAAAGGTTTTTTTAATATATATTTATTATGTTCTTCAACATCTTGGATAAGACTTATTTCATGAAAGTTTTTATGTCCGAAAATTAGATAGCTCAGTCTAAGCCAGGCTTTCATGGGAGAATGGACAGTAGCAGATGCTTCAAAGGAAATTGGACTGAACTTTCTTAGACAACTATTGTAGATGTCTACATGTGGTCAGCTGAATCCCACACAGCATGTCTAAACAAAATTTAGTCAAGCTGAGTGAAGAATGGTGTAATTCAAACTATACAGAATCAATGTCTGTTTCCTTTAACAGCTCTTATTTCAAATTATATTGCGTCAATATTTACGTATCTTCAAATAGTTGTGACAGAATTAATTTTATTTAACTTTCCAGAGGAAATTCATCACATCCTAACATGGATATATAACATACAGGATTAATAAGCATCTAGAATTTATGGATTAGTCATAGACTTTATAGACACCTAACTTAGATTAGGTCCCTAACTCTTAGTTGGTTAAATTTAGGGAAAAAAAAAAAAAAAAATAATCCCATGGTTGTTAAACACTATCTATCTTTAAAAGCCAACATCATTAAAATATTTTTATAAATATAAATGTGAATATGAAACTATATATTTAACTGCTCCCCGCCCTCTTCCTTACAACTGCTAGTCTTTGGGGGATTTTTTAAAAAATAGAATATTTATTCATATTTATAAAAAATTTCTCAAGTGTGAGTTAGTAAAGCTGCATCATTATGAAAAATGGACAAAGTAAAGATATTGCCTTTCATATTTGCAAAAAAGAAAATGTCTCTAGAAGTGTTTCAGCTCTATGTACAGCTAAACATTTCATTCACCTCTAATTGAAACATATTTTGTCCTAATTAACAACTGAAAAAAACTAATTTAGAATTAAAAAACTTTCTGTTTCTCTTATGTTCTTTCATATTAGCTATTCTTCAGTGGCTTTTCTTCAGTCCTTATTATGATTTGTAGCAAAAGATGGAATAATAAAATGTCAATAAAAATCTTATTGTTGTTATTATTACTGTTAAACATTAGGAGATGTTATTACATTTCATATGAAATGTTCAGTTTAATGTATTGTGATTAACAAGTATTAACTGTAACATTGCTGTAGTCACTGAAGAAATTAGAATGTGGTTCAAATCAAGATATTTTGCTATGCTATTTTTTCAATGACTTTACTCATGTTTTCAAAAGTTATTATTATCATATTTGTAAATTAATACACTTCATGTATTTTAATCATCATACATTATTTATTGAGGTAGCTGTCAAGATTAACACATTTAGAATGTCACCTTCAAGGTGCTGTTTGTTTTGGCTGGGGGTAGCTGTTGTGACAGCAAAGGAAGACTGCGAAGAGCTTCCCACCAATATTTTTTTGCTTTTATCAGATTTTCTCTATTATACTTTTTAATCGACTTTGGTGCCTGAATGAAAAAAAGGCCAAGGTTAACCCATAAGTAGGATTTTCAGAACTAAGTAATAATATCAGGCAGTGATTCTATTTTGGGGTTCCTTATTTGGCATACATACATTGTAGAGGTTTGATTTTTTATAGTGGGATACTTTTTAAATTTTGAAAATCAGTAATCATTAAAGTATCTCAAGTGGTGGTACTACAAACTAAGGTGAGAAAAATATCAAGATGCTTGAACGTCTTAGCCACCTTTGTGGTCCTCAAGGTCTTCCGAACAATTCTTACAAGTGTGCATCAGCAATTACATCAGAATTCAAACATGCATCAGACTGCTAAAATTGTGCAGCTTCCCAAACTGCCACAAAAACAAGCTATCTAAATTAGGAATAACCTTAATATAAGATTTACTTGAGCATGTTTATCTCCTAAGCATGTAATTGTACTTTCTAGAATATAATTTTTAGATTCTATTAACTGTGATGCAGCCTAAAATCTACTTCAGAATTTCTGATCAAAAACCTGGACAACTTAGGTATTTCATATACTTCACAATGAAAAAACAGGGAAATGCAAACAGCTTGAGTACAACCGATTATTTTAAATACCATAAATTAAATGTGGAGAACTGGAAAGAATTCAAGAAAAATATAAAGAAGGCAGAGCAATTTAAAATAATTCCAAATCTTTGCACAGTAGATACACATATCTGTGTATATATAATTTCATAATAATTCTGACTGAAACATACATACTTCATATTTATTATGAACATAAAAGCAATTTTTTCAGGAAAAGAAATATTTTAAAATTTGTCAAACAATTTATATTGTCTGTGTTTTCTTACCTTTATGTTTCCTCATTTTATGTTTGTTAGGGTTACATAGATAATTAAATGATTTCTGAAGAAATAAAAAAGTTTTAACATCAATGTTTGCTAGAATAAAATATACCCCCTCTACCAAGTTTGACTTAAAAACTCATTCCGGCAATTAGTGTAGAATTTATATGCCTTGGTTTAAAAAACAGTCATACATTTTTTCATTTTCATTCTTAAGACATATGTGAATCAAATGCATATAGGAAACATATATACGTATACATGTATATATGAACTACAAATATATATGCATTATGTATTTTACATATACATAATATTATGAGTTTTTTTGGTGGGGGATTGTTAGGGGATTTTTTTGTGGTTCATGATCTGATTTTACATATTCAAAAATCTATTACAAGGAATATGAATAACAGCAATAATAATAGCAATAATAATAAAGGGTAGGACACTGAAATTCTTCACTTCAACCCTCCTTTTTTGTTGTTAATAAATAAAACAAAAAATAAAAGAAGCTGTGCATGTTTCTGCTATGCTGGGTGCCAATCCATATTCTTCTCTAAATAAATGAAAACAGCATCTTTCCTAAAAATGCAGAACTAGGTTTATAAAGTTTAAAGGTAATTAATTTTATAAACGACATACTAAATAAACTGTTGTGTGTCATTATTGTATGACTTCAACCCTACAGCGACATATGCTTTTTGCTTCTGAAAAGGGATCTTTCCTTATCTCCTTCAACAATGAAACCAGATGCCAAATCTGGAATGTATTTCCCATCAATGTCATGTGGCTTTATGATTTCCTCGAAGTCTTTCCCGGTCTTGTAGCTGATTCCACTTTTGGTAGTGGATATTGAAATGTGTGTAAGGCTAGTTCAAGATCATGCTTTTGGACTGGCATTTTACAATAACATTCCCATTTGAATTGACATGGGTTCCAAAGACACTAATTTGTGTATCTAAGATCCTAGAACCCTGCATATTGGTTGAAAGACATTTTAAAACTTCTTCACTTTCAAATGCTAATATTCTACTACACATAGAAATAAAGCACACCTTATAAATGTTAGGCATCACTCTGAAATTTCCTGTATAAGTGGAATCGATACATAAAAAATGGTGTGATATTTTAAGTAGACGTGTTTCCTCATGCTTTATGCGACTTTTCTATGTTATCATCACAGAAACAGATGTCTCAAAGGTACATATAAATGTATCCAAATAAAGATCAGGATTAATTTGTTTTGGCTTTACACACTGCCATTGGCAAAATACTTACCTGATATTTTTCTAAATTCAGAGGTTAAAAATGCTCTTATTTAGTGTAGGGGGTTTTGGGGGGGGTCTTTTTCTTTTTTTTTTTTTTTTTTTTTTTTCCAGTGGAAGCTCTTAATATTCAGTACAAGGAGACTACATGTAGAATAAAAGGAACTACCCTTATCTTCCCATACATCTGCTCTCTGATTTTTATTGGAGCTGTCTAAATACTGAATTTCTCAGGTCACCAGTGAGACTAAATTAATTAGAAAAATAAACAGTTCAGAAAAAAAAAAAAAAACAAACCCACAAAAAACCCCCCAAAAACCAACCTGGCTTAAAAATAAGCAAAAAGCAAACTGTCTATAGTTGACCATAAAAGATCTCAGATCCGAGATTTCTTCTCTCTCATTGAAAGAAAAACATTCACATCCATCATTTAAAATGCTCTGAGATATGTAGACCAAAGAATCATTGATAGGAAACAAGAAAGCAGGGACTTCAGCTTGCATTATGTATATTATAAATAAATAAAATAAACATTGCAGGACTTCAGAGCTCTCAAAACGTATCCTGGATCTGTGTAACTGTCTAATAAAGCCTAACATGCTATCAAAAAGCCCCTATGTTCTGGAATATAAAATAAACAAAAAATACAGAAATTTCTTGCATGCTTCATCTTTCTTCAGGCCTTAGGGAAAATGTTGGTTTATCATGTCCTGAATATCTACAGCCTACCTCACTGAAAATCATCTGAAATTTATGTAAAGAGATAAGAAAGAGAAATTAAAGTTATGACTAGAATGATGCTATAAAAGAATATTCTATCCCATCCATGGTTCTCATTTCTGCCTACAATTTCCTAAATCAGAGTTCCTGTGCAGTTTGAGCAGTTTTCCAAAATGTAGTATGGAGGATTTCTTGGAAGGAAATCTAAGCAAACAAACTAGAAGAAGCCATTCTTTAATCTGCTCATCAACAGGAAAATTATATGAGCTCATTACTGTAACCAGCCTCAGACCTCAGGGCTCGTGCACATATTCCTGTTTTATCTGCGTGAGTAACAAGTTCTAGGCTGTCATAAAAGTACAGGTTTCTTTTCTTGTCCAGTAAAGTTTTGCAGCTTTGTTATTCAACACTCTGCAGTGATTCCCTTTCTCATTTCATTTTTCTACTCTGTTCAAGGCCCCTCTACCCTTTTAATTTCTCATGCTCTTTTTAGGTAAATTCAGAAGTATTTTAACTTTTTTGCCTCATGTTCACTACTTTTTCAATTATCACCTTGATCCTTCAAACTTGGCAGGTTTCTTTCTCCTCCACTGATGCATATGTCAATTATGACTTCTATCCATGTTTTCTGTTACCATAAGGCACCTGACCATGCTGAGTAACCAAGTTAATTAAAGAAAACAACAATATTATTTTTTGAAAGTAAAATATGACACATATCTACTCATTGAGTCAATATTGTGACTTTTTTCTCAGGAATTACAGGATTGCATGCAAAGAAACTGTGTTTTTTGGAAGTTCATCTCCCATAAAAAAACCCAGTATTATTTTTGACAAAAACCAGAAAGATCCGTAATAGTTTTCACATTAAAAACAAAAAAAAAACCCCACAACTGAAATCCTGTTCTCATAAACCAACTTTAAATTAAAGAATTAAATTGTGGATTATATGACTGTAATCTGTCTTTATTTTAAATCACTTTAATTAGATTTTTACCCACTGTAATGCAAATTACAATCTGAATGATGAGTGCATACCTGCATTTTTGCATTAATCACATAATGGAAAATACAAAAACGATTAGTTTTGCACCCTGAGAGCAACATTTAGTTAATTAATATATTGAAAGTATTACTTCTGTGTAAATGAATTAATTCTCTCTATCAAACATAACTTAATTTCTTCAAAGTTGATTGTTAAAAAAATCATCTTTTACTTTATCAATAGAAATTTTAAACATTAATAGATTCTGACTTGACTGCCTTATCTTGAGAACCAGAAGTTATTAAGAGGATTGTTAAAGAATAAGACTATGCCTGGGTCAATCCTTTCTCAGTGAAAAAACTATCACAATACCACATTTGCATTCTTACAGTAAGGTGAAATGGAGAGTCAGTACTTTTTACTGGACCAACTCTCGTATTTGGAGAAAAAAAAAAAAAATCAGGCTTACAAGATCTTCTTTAAATTCATACCATATGCTCAACTGTATAATAACTGGTGACCTCATATTTTAAGACTATATGTATTCAAGAATCTCCAGGAAGAAATCAGGCCAGTTTAAATTTAGTGCTCAGTTTCTGGGAATCTCCAAGTGCACCCACTGCTGTCCATTGACTACTTACAGAACTTACGCACCTTCTTCAGAGAATTGCTTCATCCCACGCTAAAGATGTAGATGCAAGTTTGGCAGCTAAGTTGGCTAAAATAATTCCAATGTTATAGTTTTAAGTTTTATGTCTTTAAAAGCACAGTTCCTACAGCAATTTTAGGTTGATGCAGTGATTTTAAAGCTTAGGAAAAGATAAAATCTAATTATAGCTGGGTGATTAAAACAATTTGGCACTTGGTACCATGACTGATAAGGAACTGGATTTAGGCTAAGATGTCTGGAGTCCATCAAAAGATTGTGGACAGCTACATAGAGGGTGCTATACAGAAAATGATATGCAAAATGTGAAATTTCTAAATATAGCATTTTGAGATACAAAGTCTGTGTTGAACATATGGTTCCTATGATTAAAGTTTCACTGCTTTTTTAGTGTTTAGATTACATATGCGGTCTAGTATGTCTGGCTGGGATAGAGTTAATTTTCTTCACAGCAACCCGTATGGTGCTGTGTTTTGCATTTGCAACTAAAACAGTGTTGATAGCACACCAATGTTTCAAGAATTGCTGAACAGTGCTGGCACAGTATCCAGGTCCTCTCACTCTGCTGCCCTCCCATGAGTAGGTTAGGGGTGCAGAAGAAGTTAGGAGGGGGGACAACAGTAACTGTTGACCCCAACTGACCAAACTGATATTCCATACCATATGATGTCATGCTTGGCAATAAAAGGTCAGGGAAAGTAGGAGTAAGGTGGGACATTCACGGTGATGGCATTTGTTTTCCCAAGTAAGCGTTGCACGTGCTGAGGTCTGGCTTTCCAGGAAGTGTTTGGACATTTGCTTGCTGATGGGAAGTAGTAAATGCATTCCTTGCTTTGTTGTGCATGCATCTTTGCTTCGCCTCTTAAACTGTCTCAGTCTCAACCCACAAGTATTTCTTGGTTTTGTTGTTCCAGTGTGCTCCCCGATCCTCCTGAGGGGGAGTGAGCAAGTCATGGGATGGGGGCTTAGTTGCTGACTGAGGTCAACCCAAAATACTTGTTTAGAAGGTGCAGGGCAGATGCAGTACAAGAGTTCATGAAATAATATATATTATTTAAAAAGAGAGCAATATCTTGGATTCTATGAATCCAGTTTTCTGTGCAGCCAGTCACACTAGGTGCTGTCTCATTTCCACTATCTGGTGTTTCATTTGCTACCTACCAGGCTGCCTTGGAAAACAATCTGGATGGCAAATCACTGTTAAGCAACTGGCTGAACAGAGCTGGGTAGCTCTACTCATGGAAAGAGGTAACACTAGAGACAGCCTTTGTGTCAATCAGCTATAGAAGAGTCAGGATCCATGCAGTGCCTGGCTTCTAGTTCTGGTACATGATGTAGTACCACCCAGGGAAAAATGGGAGAGCAGACACTGCAAAAAGCAACCAGTATGAATGAAGATATTATTTGGGGGTTGGGTTGGGTTTTTTTGTTATATGTGGTATTTTCAGATTACTTTGTCGCCTTTCAGTGACCAGACTTGATTTGAAAAATCAGTCCATTTGAAGATTACTTTGGCCAACAGTTATAAAATTGGTGACTCTTGTACACCTCAAATAAAGAATATATAAACATGTATAAATATGTGTACATTTCTTAGTGATCCCATATGAAAAGTATCTAGAACTTAAAGAAGCTGACAACAGAAAAATAAGCATGAGTCATTTCATGGAAACTGTAAACCAGTTAAAGCTTTAGATTAGCAGCTATTTCTGTTTTACCTCAAAAGGAATCAATAGATGACACTCATAACAGGATATCTTTTTCCTCCAGAAAAACAGTGTTCACTGGAAGAGTACAACAGGATTATTGCCTTCATGCATTTGCAGTTACTACCGCTGGTTTTCCTCAGATGAGAAAGGATGGAAGAGAGTAGAAAGGTTCTGCTGAGGGTCAAAAAACTCATTATACCACTTGTGGAACAGAGCTTTTAATTGGTTTTCCACTTGCACAGTGCCAGTCCTGAATATGTTGGGTTAGAGTGTAACCAGGATCTAGGAAGGCATTGAGTTGAACAGAATACTGAAGGGTTTGTACCTTTTCATCCAAAAATATTGATGGAATATATACATAAAATTTATTTTTATTTTAAACAGAGTAACATAGCTAGAGAACTTTTTAAAACTAATTAAAACACTTCCCTGGAGGTGTTCAAAAAACATGCAGACATGGCACTTTGGGACATGGTTTAGTGGGCATGGTGGTGTTGGGTTGATGGTTGGATTGATGATTTTAGACATCCTTTCTAACCTTAATGATTCCTAGTTTTGACTTTCATTAAAAAATAATCCAGCCACCAAGCCAGGAAATATGAAATTATTACTCTACACTTAACTGGTTTAGTGGTGGACTTGATAGTGTAGGTTAATGGTTGGACTGGATGATCTTAAAGGTCTTTTCCAACCTAAATGATTCTATGATTCTATTTTATGTACTGAGAAAGAAAAGAAATACCACTTACATACTGATACAAGAAAAGTAGACAAGGAGGCACATAATTTTTGAGTGACACCACATTCAGCATAACACTTTAATTTCTCATTAATGCTGACATTTAAAAGATTTTTTTTTCCATAAATCTTCCTCATGAAGTACTAGCAATACATGAGTACTGAAAAACAGTTTTTAACACAGAATGCAAAACATCCAGAATACTGACTTTGGAAGGTAATATTGATAAGAAAAGAAAAAGCTGGAAGTGCAGAGTCCTTTTTTCCCTACACTTTATTTCAGGTATTCTAAGTCAACACAAAAATCCCACAACTTCTAAATAGCAGGTGTTTTTGAACTCTGTCTCTGTCATTAATTAATTTGTTTATTCATGTAAAAATTTCACAAATGGTAGTGCAAAGGTTATTTTACACAAAAATTTATCAGTTTCAAATTATTGTCAAAAGTTTCTTCAGTGAGCCATAAGAATTCACATATTTTAGGAAATATTATTTTGTAGTCTCCTCCCCAATCAATAAATCTAAAACATACTCCACATCCTTCCAACATATTTTCAATAGATAAGCTAGAATTTCTGAGGGAATACTTGCAATTAATAATTGAAAAACCTTTTATTAGAAATCAAGAATGTTTTATAAACATGTTACAAGTAAAGGGTTTAAATTTAATTTTAAGTAATTAATTTAAAAATGGTTCGATCTGGGATAGCTGCTGTTATAGCCTGTCTTGTGCTGTCAACATAAGGTGGCAACTGAATACACTATTAAAATAACTATATATTTTATAGGAATTTTTATTTCTAGCTTCTTCTGTTTATTCCCTGCTTTACTAATCATCTAATTTTAACAGGTTATTATATAAAATACAGATCCCAAAATATGCTTCATGGATTGATAACTTAGTTTTCTGAATCTATTAGTTTTAGTCTTTTATTGTGACCAGCATTTTTTCATAACTTGTATAGAACAAATACAGTTTAGAAGCCCGGGGGTGGGGGGAAGGAAGGAAGGAAGGAAGGAAGGAAGGAAGGAAGGAAGGAAGGAAGGAAGGAAGGAAGGAAGGAGGGAAGGAAGGAAGGAAGGAAGGAAGGAAGGAAGGAAGGAAGGAAGGAAGGAAGGAAGGAAGGAAGGAAGGAAGGAAGGAAGGAAGGAAGGAAGGAAGGAAAAAGAACACTACCTAAATATCTTCTTTTGTTTTGTAAAAAACTAGTCAGAAAACATGATACAGTGAGAAAGAGTAACTATCATTGTGAAATATACCAGTCTTTCAGAGATTTTGGAAGTAAAAGAAATAAATCTCTAGTTGTAAAAATATAGAAACTTAGTGGAAAGCTAGTGTCTGTTTTTATTATATTTCTTCACTCTATAAAACTGCTCAAGTCAAAGCTAGAGAACCTGGGAACGTGTACATGCCAAGCTTAGGGGAAAGGGGCCTTTTGGCAGCAGTGAACTTTTGGCACCACAGACTGCCTGAACCCAGAGATCTGGAGTCCCATGAGTTAGCTTTAGGTGTATAACTAAGATTCCTCAGCTCAGTGGATGGACTTCTTGGTCTTCCTCTGTAGTCAAATGAGATGACTACATCTAAAAATCAGTTGAGTCACTGACTGTAGGGGGAACAGTACCTAAAAATAGGTCAGATGAACCACACTGACACAGGTAACAAACAGGGTACAGGGCAATCTAATACTGGATACCTCTGGGACCGCTCCATAGGCACGTCCCATACTCATATATGCAGGCAAACCCTTATACTATTAGCATTTCCTGAGTATTTATGTTTATGTCTTTGTTAGCTGCTTTTTGTTTTCCAGCATGGAATGGATGACATCAGTTGGGGAAACTTCTGGATATGCAACACATTAAGAGTCACAACTTTTTTCTCCAGTGCTGATACTGTATGTTGCTGATTATTCAAACAATTTAGCAGGGTGTGCTTCTAATCATCAGTAACCATACAACAATGGCTAAAATCAGGTATCTTGAAATGTGACAGACAGCAAACAACATTGGCAAGTTTTCTCAGTAATGAGGAGAAACTGAGAAGACGCAACATAAAGCATGGAACACTCCTTTTCTGCAGGAGCTAGAAAAAAAATTTCAAAATTTTAGAAAACTAGGCCCTCATTACTTCATAAATTCAGAGGTAACATATCAAACTTATTCTATGAAAATAAAACAAACAAACAAACAAATAAACAGAGACAGCACCAAGAAAGAAGCTTCATTTCCTGGTCAGGACTCATTGAGAGGGTTTCTCAGGAATGCTGTTCATGACTGTGAAGCTTCCAAGAAAATGTCATTTCATAAATTGAAATCTGTGAGGCAGTGACATCTGTTTCTTTCCTCCATTTTTTTTTCTCTCTGTCTATTCTATGGAAAGGTAGAAGACAGAGAAGGCAACTCTTAATAAAGAAGCCAGGAGTGTAGGAAGATGCTTGACCTAACTAGACAAAACTTTTCCTAGTGAAAACAGTAAGCACTCTGTTTAAAGGTTTTCTATCCTAAAATACAAGAGTAATTATTTAATTACAACACTAAAATAGAAAAAACTTTGATATAAATTGGACTTCACAGGATAGAGAACATAGGATTTGTTAAAAAATTTAATGCATACAGTTCATTACATTTAATTTACTTCTAGGATATTTTTTCTTAATGCAGAAAAAAATTCACTGCTAATAAGGCAGAGTTATATTCCTTTATCTCTAGCTGAGATAGGAATAGAATGCTTTGGCTTTGTTGTCTTTCTGGCAGTATCTGAAAAACCATACTAGAATGACAAAGAGATTTGATCAGAAAATTGTTAATATTTTTTCTCTTGTTTGACCATGATTTTTTGTTATAGGCATCCTATCTGCAATTTTCTACCTGTCAGGACTTGTCTGTCAATTAATATGATGGAAAGCCCAGTATCTGGTCAGATAAAGCAGTATGTATTTAAATACAAAAACAAGGTAATAAGTTCAAAGTAATGATGTGTGACATTATTCAGCAATGTTTCCAGTTAGAGAAAAGGTCTTCCCTGTAAAATTCTGAGATTTAAAGTTTTCTTCTTGTATCTCAGAAGGTATTAATACTTTGTTTCAGTCTTTGTTACTGTTTTACATATTAAAAACAATGAAAAATATAGATCTATATATGAGAATTTGGAGATAAAGGTTTGGGGTTTTGCACTGACTATTCAGAAGGAAGGTCTGAACCTTTCTCTTCCATGTCTCATGTAAATTGTCTAACGTTAGAAGCTTTTCAGATGTCCTTTAATATATAATTTAATAGAATTTGCTTGTTTTACAGTGACACTATCATATTCCTCTGTAACACAGACATGGAATGATAGATCTTTTAAAATGCAAAATAGAGTTTGAATATAAAAGTTAAGCTCCATTCTTTCTGGTTCAAGCATTATCACTGGCAATAAAGATTTCACATTTGGAGCTGTAATAAATGTGTTGATGTTACATGAACCAAAAAAACAAATCCTGCTCTCATTCACTAATATATTGGGTCTGCAATGTCAATGGAAGCAATAAAAAAGTAATGAAAATTCATTTTTACCATCACAGAAAGCATATGACACTTAAATTTAACAGAATGCAGTAATGTTGACTAAGAAGATTTCAATTTTACAAATATCATTCTCTGTCCATAACTGGTCTTTAAAATATATCCAAAGGGAAATTATATTATCTGTTCAAAAATAAGAGCAGAAGTGTGAAAAGTTACAGGGAAAATCTCAAGGTCATACACTCTACAAAAAACTAACTTCTCAGTTAAACTTTCACAGATTTTCTAATAAAAGTTTGTGATGCTAAAGCTAGCATTTATTTCATTCTGTTGGCAGTATACCATATACAGCAATATGAATATTATTTTAAGAGCCATCTCTTAGCAAGGTTCACATTCTTTATAAAGTACTTTGTGTTTTCACATACATGGAAACCAACAATAAATAAACTGTTTTTCTAGCTGTGAATAAATTTATTTTCCTGTTGGATATAAGCCTCACAACTTTTGATTGCATCTCCTGATTTCCTACAGTACACATTAACTAGGAAATCATTGATTGCACTCCGAAGCATCAAAATATGTTCTCCCTCAGGCACTGGAAGAAATTGTCACTTGTCCTTCAAATATTTTATGACTAGCCATTCATTTTCAGAGAAGTTTCTCCTTTCCAGGTGGAAACTAAAAGGAAACACAACTTTAATCAAGTCCAAGATTTTTATTTTTTCTTTCCCACAATCGTTTTCTACTCTGAGATCACATATCAACAGATAATTTTCCCCAAATAAAGGTGTAGAAAGGGAAAAAATAGACTCACATATTAAGTGTGGGAAATCTTTGAGCTGGTCTTTTTTTCCTATGATAATGCAAAATATAAAACTTTAAGCCATCTCTCTTACAAGAGAAAAGTTAATTCTTATTACATAATTAACATTCTGAATACAAACACTTTCTTGCTGAATGTCAGTACATTCTTAATGTTATTTTGCTTTTAATGGAAGGCTACCTATAAAAAAGATTAATATCCTCTTTCCATTTCTCTTATGATTAATTACTTTCACTAGTAAAATATTTTCTTTTGGTTATTTATTTTTGACTTTTCTGTTTTGGACCACTAGATCTTATTTTTCATTTGTCTCTTAAACTGAGCTTATACCTCTTAATCTTTTAAATTAGGTCTCCAAGGCCTGTGAAGACTACCACAAAGACAGACAAACTAGATAAACATATCCTTCCAGGATGGTTTTTAAACTTTAAGATTAATTTGATCTGTTCTTTGAAATCTTTCCAACTTTTAAATTAATTTTATTTTCTTTTTAGGAATACTGATCACAGCATTTTATTAATAGTCCCACTAAAAATAACTTCAAAGATGATATCATCTTCATACCCTTATCTAAACCTGAGTTTTAAATATTTCCAAATTAATTTTTGTCTGTTACACACAAAATATCATTAATGTATTTGATCACTGTAGAGGATAACTGTGTGTTCTACCTATCTCCGCACCTCTAGTGATACAAGGTGAACTAAATACACAAGGAAACATTCATAACCAAAGGAAGAAAGAAGTCACACTAACAAGTAAGTGATGCCCTAAAGAAAGGTTTATGGACCATATCTAAATTGATCAAATAATTAAAGAAAATCAACAAGCTTTTGACACAAAAGGATGATTTTCTCATGCTCATTTTTCCTCTAGAATGCTTACAGTTGGGAATTTTCAATTTAGACTTTTGCTTCTTTGTTTAAAATTTTTTCATAATGGCAAATATTATAATGTGCTAGTTTTGGCTGTGATAGAGTTAATTTTCTTCATACGAACTAGTAAGGGGTTATGTTTTGGATTTGGGCTGGAAACAGTGTTGATAGCACAGAGATTTTTTTGTCATTGCTGAGCACTGCTTGCACAGAGTCAAGACATTTTCCGCTTTTCACATCACCCCACCAGGGAGCAGGCTGGGGGTGCACAAGAAGATGGGAGGGGAGACAGCCAGGACAGCTGACCCCAACTGACCAAAGGGATATTCCACACCATATGAGGTTATGCTCAGCATATATAGCTGGGGGAAGAAGAAGGAAGAGGGGGACGTTTGGAGTGATGGCACTTGTCTTCCCAAGTAACCATTGCATGTGATGGAGCCCTGCTTTCCTGGAGATGTCTGAACACCTGCCTGCTGATATGAAGTAGTGAATGAATTCCTTGTTTTGCTTTGCTTGTGCGTGCAGCTTTTGCTTTACCTATTAAACTGTCTTTATCTCAGCCCACAAGTTTTCTCACTTTTACCCTTCTGATTCTCTCTCCCATCCCACTGGAGGGGAGCGAGCAATTGACTGTGTGGTGCTTAGTTGCCCACTGGAGTTAAACAACAACAAATAATTATTATGTTTTAGCTTGTATTGTCTTGAAGCAAAATATTTCTGATAGTTAAGCTGAATTAAGATGTTTTATATTTACTAAATCTTAATATGAGTTTCTCTGGGTTGATACTATGACAGAAAGAAATCATCACCCAGGGTATACAAGCCTCCGTTGCCTTTCATAGGATGTACTCCTCACTCAGGCATCACATATAAAGCACTATGTGTTACATTCTGCTTGAATTCGTAGGGCTTATTTTGAAAAACAAGTAACTGTGATGCATAATGGGAAACATAGTCAATTCTTTGACCTTAGACTCAATGAATTCAGTAGCTAAACTACAAGACTCATGGAGTACTAGAGCAACTCGAGTGAACAGATTTATACAGGAGAGGCTAAAAAAATTAATTCTGACTTGCTTTGATGAATCAAATTAATTATTTTGATATTCTATGACAGTGTAGGATTTTTTACTGTCATTCTGATAACTTTGAGTGTTCGTTACTGTGTGGCTTTTTTCTTTCATATGCATTCTTGGTGCTTCATTTATGTTTCCTATTTCCAGATAACATTTTGGACCAGTTGGTGGCTGAGGTGGGCTGGAAAAGGTCTTAAAATGCTGTTTCAGATTGTCACTGTGGAATATCAGAACAAATCTATCAACACTTCAGAAAAAAAAATTTCTATACAGACTTAGATGAAAAGCAATAACATCTTTTATTTTATCTTTCGCTATGAAATCCAAGTGAACATGCCGTAAACATTTTTTTTCTTTATGACGAGCAATAGCGTATGCCTTTTTTCATCTTGATGTTTCCTAGAAAGCTGTTTGCTAACACTTTTACATCCATACTACAATGGCTTTTAAAAATCAAGGATTTAAAGTTATTAAGGAAAAAAATCGTACCTGTGACAAAATATGACATGGTAGAAGAAACTGGGGAAATCCTGAGGATATGAATATGTGTATTGTACATGAATACACACTTTGACTTTTGTGTAATGTATTATTTTAGTATGCTAAACTAGCTTGGGAGTGTTCCAATTTATCAATGGCAGTTCCTTAATTACCTCTAAAGTAGTCTATTAATGAAAAAAAAAGAAAATTCTTTTACTGTCATTAAAAAGATCCTTTGTTGACTTTCTATTCTACTTTAACTACTGTTCGGAATATTTGAGCTTTCAAAGGGAACTACTCACTGTATTTTCTACAAAGGGGAATTATGTGTTATCACTCTGTTAGAATTCCTAGAACCTGTCAACAAAATACTAAGTAAAGGCAAAACAAGAAACATAATTTATGTAGACTTCCAAAAAGCTTTTGACAAGGCACCACACAAGAAATGATCACAGAAAATGAATAATCATAGATGAAGGTTACAAAATTTTCTCATATTTCAAAAACTCTACAGAACAGCTCAAGCAAAAATAAATATAGATGATCAATTTTCAGTATATCAAAAGATTAATGATAAGGTGTTTTGAGGTTATATACTATTTTAATGTAGTTACATATTTTCATTAATGATCTAGAAATGAAGTTAATGGTGAGGAAAGAAAATTTCCAGAAAAAAAGACTTAAGAAAAAAAAAATTAAATTAATCATTTCTAGACAGATTGAAAAAGTTCAAAAAGTCAAGGAGGTATTACTGCGAAATGTCATGTTTTGAGGGAAATATTAGAATTGCTAATATATTCTCCACAGAAATAGATTAGGGTATGTAAAATTATATTAACTTACTTTATTAGAATTAATATATATATCTATTTGGAGTGTGTCTTTTCTCAGTCTTGATTCACAGAAATGAAGAGGCAATCAATCTAAACAGCAAATTAAAAACTAGTTACAAGCAGTGCTTTTCAAAAAAATCAGATCATTTGTAAAGTGCTATGAGATATAGGTCAAAGACTTACCCAACTTCACTGATAATTTTTACATGATTACTAAAGCTTAATTTTAACCAATATTTTCGTTCGGAGCATTAACATGGATTTCAAGTGAATGTCCTGTTTACTGCCAGTGACTGCTGTTTGGTTCACTGTGCACAGCCGTTCCATTGCTTGCCAGCTACAGGCTTTTGGAAGTAAATGTAATCACAAGTGCTACTCCAGGTTCATTTTAATGGCCCTTAATAGAGATATGAGTATGAACCAATGACTGTCCTTCTGGACAACCTTGAATCAGTTGCAAGATAGTGACATTCAATACAGATGATCAGATTAAAAGTAATGTAGAGTAAAAACACTGAACTGCAGATTGTACCTGTATAGACACTTGTTGCCAACTGTTTCCATGCACTAATATTTCTTTGTTAAGATGAATTCCTTTTCAGCACCAAAAAAAAAAAAACCCAACATGAGTTTTAGTATTCAGTACTGTTTTCACTTTTGCTTCAAAGATGTAAGACAAGTTTTAAGACAATTTATATTCAATACTACATATTGAGAGAGATAAATTATGAATTTGAATTATTATTTTTCATTATGCTATTTAATTCTTTAATTATTATTTATTAGTTAATTTAATTATTAATTCTGTGGTATTTCTTCCCAATACTGACTGCTGTAAGTGATATGACACTTAAGTCCTCCTTTGCTTGCATTCAATATAAATTGTTTCATTCTGTGTTTGCATTGGGCAAGAACACTCACATAAAGGATTATTGTAGTCATCTGGTTCATAGTATCTTTTAAGATTGTATTAATCTGCTCCCAAAAGTGTAAAATATCAGACTAGCTGAAGAATAGATTCAAACTTTCCAGAGGATGTCTGCATTCTCAGATATGCTGGTGTACAGGCACAATGCAAAAAAATGGCGGTGTTTCCAAGCTTAATGAAACTTTCCATGTTTGCTCTCAGTCTGTGGATTTTGGTATGCTTATTTTCTTTTATATAAATTTTTGCATCATCATCCTGCAGTTTCTTTCACTAATGAAAAAAAAAAATCTCAAGACACTGTACTCATATACTGAAGTACTCAACAGTTCATATTTATTCTGACAGGTTATGAAATAAAAAGCCCTGTGTAACATTGCTTGTAATCCTGAAGAAAAAGATTATATGGTGACATTTTTAAAATACTTCTTCATGTTGGACAGGTCTTCTCCTTGTCAATTTTTTGGGAGTGTTTCATAATGGCAATGGCAATTGGTACAAATAATTCTTTTTTTTTAAGAGTGAGAATGTTTTTAATTAACAGAAATTAAAAACAATAAAAGGGAGAAGATGTATTTTCCCACAGCTCTTAAACATTTTCCTTAACAGGCAAATGTTTTCAATAGTTGAGTTCCCATATTTGTGTGTGTAGTTCTGGGCCTGAGGATTTGGGCACTGCAGTTCTGAAGGTAATGGTACTTACTGATATTTGGGAAGAAGAGTATTGAGAAGAAATATTAAATCCACTGGAACATACGAAAGTAAACTTTTACTGTCACCAGTCAAAATGACAAAAGTGACTTCCTGACAGACCAAGCTGGAGTTGTGTTCAGATTGAAAATTTAATGTAATCAACAGTTATTTTTGCTAATGTATCATAGTATTTTTTTAATTACAGTTTAGAATTTGTTTAAATAAATTTAATTAAATACATGGCATTTCATTAAGTTCAGCTTACCAGAAAGCACCCCTAAAATTGTCATAAAACTCTGTATTTCTACTAAGCAAAAAACCAAGCAGAGAATAAGTTCATGCTCCTGCATTGCCAAAATCAAAGCAATGTATTTCTATATAGATTCAGAATAGAACACCGAAGATCAGCTGTGACTTGTGTCACCATACAGTAGAAAGGGATAACAAAGTATACTAATTATGTCCCAGAAATCTCAAGTGAGCATGCTTATTGTCATCCTATCATACCTTATTATATCATTTCACACATACACATTTCAAGTCTACACTTAGTTAAAACATTTGAATATTTAGTTCTTAGAGATTCTTCAAGGAACTCTTTTACCTTTATATTAAGCATATCTCATCATTTATCCATTAGTATTGTAACAAATCAACCTTATGTGTGATTTGTCAATATGTCTGGAAACAAAACATCTCTAATATACTGTTGCTGTGTTATATAGCAAATATTACATTCCTCAATTCATTACAATTTTATCTTAGTAAGATGCTATAATTGTCTTTCATTACTTACCCCAAATCTTCCTCTATACCTTACTGAGAAATGGAAAGAAACCTTAATGTAGTCAACTGTTTGAAACCATAGCATTCAAAATGTTTTTTATAACAAGCTAGAAGGACTGTTCCCTAATACTTAACAAGATCCAAATTATATTAAGGTTTTGATTGCAGAAAGGAGAGGAATGTTCTGAGAAAAGGCATAGAATTTAATGAGAAACAAAGCTTCTTTCTTCCAGGATAGAGACAAAGTAGTTTTTTCAAACCCACTTTGAAATGTTCACCACTCAGAGAACTAATGTATTTATAAGAGAATCCCAAAGCAAAAGTCCCTTTTATCCCAGTTTCAGAAGTATCTTAAACATGACTTGAAAAGCACCAAGAGCAAGATTCATTGAGAGTAAAAGTTATTGCTTCCCTGGATCCAAATCACAGGTTCATGCAAGGTTAGTATGCTGAAAGATTTTACTACATTGCAGGATACTTCTTACTACTGTATTAAGCCATTTTGCACCACTATAAAGCAGTTAATTATTCTTCCATGGGAATAAAAAGAATGAATTGGAATAATTCCTGAATTTTTATGCAACATACACAGAGGGATGCATCCTCAAACATTTGAGCTATGTCAGCAAAAGATGCTTCTTCTAGAGACAGAAATTTCCAAGCAGGTGAGAGAGAATGTTGCCAGTTCCAGTTGTTCATCACCAAGAGGGAAAAAAAATCATCATCAAGAGGACAAGCTGGGCAACAAAGCCCTATACATTTGATTCAGAGCCAGGGTGAGACAGAAACTATATGTTTTCTTTTTTATTGTTCTAGCTGTGCTGACCAACAGATTTTACTTAATTATTCAGAAAAATTTGTACATGAAGAATTTCTATGAGCCCTAGTTTCTCTGAACTAAACAAGAAGATGGAAAATTTGTTTGCATCAGCACACTTCTGACTTTAATTTAACAGTTTCTGGTGCAAATCACTTTCCTACTAAAATGAGCTGAGAATTATTTTCTTTGTTATTGATTTTAGATTCTATGGCTTAGAGCCTTATGCTTGTCCTGCTTGCTGCACCAGATCAGCATTTTTCAAGACCAGTGAATGTGTATACATGTATAGAACCTTGTATCTCTTTTGAGCTACTACTGTGGTTAGAGTAATACAGTATTTTGCTTATTGAATGTGTTATTTTCTTTGGAGTGGTATTTAGAGATAGAGATGTACGAATGTTAAACTCTATGACAGGCATCTTTTTTTCCCTAAGTAGTTAATTCTTGTAAAATATTTCTTTTCCATAGATGTGTTTGTGACCTATCTGGAGAAAAATTTTAACAGTATAGTTTTATGTACAGTTTAAAAAAAAAAAAACCCTCAATGCAACCCTCCCTCAAAAACCCTAGAATGTCAGTGACCATGCAGTCAAGAAACAAAAGTGAGAATGCCAGAATACTGTGATGAAGATAACTCCTGTAGGAAAAGTTTAATTTAGAAGCTGCCATTTTGAAGGTGTTATAACCAGTAACATTCCCTGAAGGTTTCTTCAGATATTACAAGCATGTTTTGATGGTATGTTGATTTCATTTCAGCATTTCATAAATACTGTGTTAAACTCTGTGAAAAGGTGGCAGGAGCTTTTCTGTACTCCTGTAGTATGGATGACTTCCTGTATTAGCTCTCAAAAGAACAAAGGCAGAAAGTTTTCATCAAGCCCAGAGCAATGACATTCAAACAACTTTGAATAACTCAGGCACTGGATCCTACTCTATATATCAGCATTGGAATGAGACTTAGAGGCCGGCCAATGTGCTGGGCGTGCCTCTGGACTCCCACCCTACAGAGCAGCAATAGCGCCAGCACAATGGAATCACAGCTATTTTACTCTGGCATCCATAGAGTTAAAGACTGTCACTTTTATTCAAATTCAAGCTCTTGACAAGAAAACTACTCAGACATAGTATGTTGCTTTCCAAATATATATATATATATATATATATATATATATATATAAAAATTGCCAATTGTATTTTCCAGTATTACCAGGCATTATAAAGACCTTCAAATATTTCTTCTTGATAGAGTTATCACATTTTCAAAAGCATATAGATTCAATCACCAGCTATAAAATGTTATCTTAATTGCTTACTACTGTATCTGTCAGTACAATAAAAGCATCATAATACTGTGATATACAAAGAACACAAGAAAAAAGAGCACTGTTCCTAATTTTACATGAACTATTGAACAGACAATAAACCAGAAAAGTATTATGAAACATTAGCATAATGTTACAAACCTTACTTTTAAAACATCCTTATATCAGACTTTTAATTTAACCCCACTTCCCAAGGTTTAAGATGAGACTCATTTTAAAGGGTCTGCGCCTGTGATCCCTATTCTTATTTTGTGGTATAGAGGTATGCAAAAAGTGTGCATAATCTGAAATACTTTTCTGTGTCTCACCAATACATTGAAGCTAGTACATTTAGAGTTTTTGCAGTATTTATGTTACTGCAGATCCAGGCTTCCCTTGTTTTTTTGATTATGTTTTAAGATAGAAATCTTGTACTTTCAAATACAGGAAAAATTGTGGCAGAGAAGAATCTGATTAGTCAAGATCTGTTTTAGTAGAAGTGGGAGCAGTAAAGTATATTTTGAGAATTTATTTCAAAGTTACAAAGGAAATTTGATTTACAGCACTGTGTATACTATGCCAAATCTTAATACTCAGTCCTCTTTAGCTAAATGTGTTCTTCTCCATGTAAAATCATCCATATAAACTGCCTTCTAGAAAGAATTGTAAGGAGTGCTCCCACTTGCCCCTTCCAAAAGAAATGTTTAGCATTTATGTTATACCTACTTGAATATGAGAGTAAATAGTCTTTCTCCCTATTTTTATTTCATGGAATATTTTTATTCTTTCCAACATGAGTTTCCTTTGCATTTGCTAATTATTTGCTTCCTGTAGACCCGCAGAAAATACTTCCTCTATACATCCAATACATGTCCTCATCAAATATCTAAATACCATAACATTTTATACTGATATTTGAGGTGATAATCTGAATAGTAATATTAATAAAATCTGTAATAATAACTTTTACAGCAATATAAAAATATCAACAATTTCCATCTTTATAGAACTATAAGTAAAGTCATTATGATCATTATGACTATTTAAAATAAACATTATGTGGAAGATGTATTTTCTAATTGAGAGCAATGTTTTTAAGCTTCAGAGACAGATTTTGTCATGCTGGAGTACTTACCGCGTAACCCGCTTTTTAATTTTGACTCATAATCTATGTTTATAGGTGTGTCTATCATGTAGAAGCCACCGTTCAGCTATAAACCTATCAACATGAATTTCTCTAATTATTCCTTTCCACAATATTAATTTAACTGTTGAATAAAATAGGACTTATTTTTGACCATTTTTAAATCCAGACATGTGAGATAAAATTCAAGTTGACATGACTGGGTACTTAACTGTTAACCATGTGTTAGCACTGAGATGATAGTAAAGACAACCAGTCTGCTAGTATCAGCTAGCATACTTTTAGACTATCAGCTTGGTCTGAAAATTAGGACTTCCATGCTTAAGGAAATATAGTCAAAGGAAAATTCTTTGACTCATCACTTCCTTATACCTAAATTTGTAAACCACTTCCATTTAAAAAAAATGACAATTATAATCACTCTTACTCATTTACTTCTGTGGATATCTATTCTCTGCAGGCATGGTAAACCTGATGCCTTGTTGATGATGCTGATATTTTTTAATGGTCTCTGCAGGGTACAGAATATGTGTGCTGTGTAAATGTGAACTTGCCATTCTCTCAAAAGGCCCTGAACTGTGAGATCTAGACACCAGGCAATAACACATGAATGTATGTACTAACACATTTATGTACGTGCTTAGCTACATAAATTGACATTTATACTAGTAAAATATATATGCCTGGGACTGTTATGTGGCTGGCATAACAAACATCCATACTGTTAAGCACCATTATTCTCCAAAACAAGGTACTGCTTGCGAACGGTACATTGAAAATGGTACCTGATTGGTACCAGCTCCCACCTCATAATCCAGGAACTACTTGGGTAAATACTGGCTGGAATGGTCCAGAGCTGTGCCCGGGGATCATTTTAATGGCTTAATGTTACAGAGGAGTGAGATCCAGTGCACAAGAACATTTGCAGGCTGTGTCTGATTTGTTGGCATAGATATAGCCTAGCTGAATCAGCACTTGCACAGAGGGTACCTAAATTCTTCGTATAAGCATTGGAGAGTAAGCAGGTTGTTCTGAAGATACTGGAGAGGCAGAATCTGCACTACTAAATTAGGCATCAAAATCGGATGGACTAGCTCTACCTAACCATCTAACAATTCATGGAATCTATATTATAAATAATGAAAAAACAGAACTAAAGAACACATAGCTACTTACGTGTAAGAAGTAGAAAAATAAATAGCAAAACAGAAAATATTGCTGATCAAAAGAAAAGGTTTACTAATGCAAATGGAATACTACAGTAATTAAGTCATAAAGTGAAAAGGCATGGAAAGACAAGTGAAACTCCCTGATTATAAAGTGCATAAACAGAGCCCATTAAAGTTAATCCACAGGGTTAACTGCCAGTAAAATTCTGGTTATATGGTATTGTTGTCTTTTAGCTGAACCAAAAGTTGACATAAAAACATGGTAATGTCAGTAGATTCTCAAAAATTTAAGCAGTGCTTTGGAGAATGTTAGCTCTTACATTACTTTAAATTTATAACTCTAATAGAAATAATGAAGAGGCTGAAAACAAACTGCCCATTCTGTAGAAACACCGTTTTATATGTACCAGTCACAGTACTGTTCAGTCTCATCTCCTCAAAATCTCATTTTTCTTTGAGATGTCACAAATTTTGTTCTGCTTGACTCAGGCAGCCACTGCAAAGGGTTATTTAATACTGAAATGAAATATAACAAAGCATTCAATTTCACAACCGGATGCTTTTACGCACATGCTCCAGTCATCATAACCCTGTAGCCCAGTCTTACAATGACAATGCTTCTTCTGTTATGTTCTTTTTTTTCACATGGGACACTGATTTCATGAAATTGTATGTTTATTTCAAACAGTTGGAATACATAATGTGTTTTGAACTCCAGTTGCCTTTGATAGCTAACAAAGATTTTTATTGCCCAGCTTATAAAGTGAACTTTATTGAAACTATGGATACTGTTGATAAAAGGTATTTAATATAATATAGATGTGACATATGTTCTTGTTTCATGACTTCTTACTTGAAATTTTTTCTTTTTTTTTTTTTCCTATGTTAAAATTTTGTATTCATATCCTTTTTCAGTGAAGGTTGGGGTTTTTTTGGTTTTTGGTTGGGGGTTTTTTGGTTGTTTATTTTGGTTTTCATTTACTATGCTTTTGTGAGGAACTTTCAGTTTATATTTTCTTTGGTACAAGTCAACCAGAAAGAAATACTATAAAAATATATACACAGTGGTTTGCAAAAGGGCACTCAACTCTCAACAGTATAGAAATATTTGGGTGTTTCCAGTGTTAGACTTTAAAATTCATGTTATTTGCTATAAAAAGATGAAAAATTAAATTTTACATTTGCCAAAAAAAGTCTGAATCTTAAATTGTCTTTACAAACCTACACATTTTACAGGAGAATGTGGGAAGGAAAAAGACTAAAGGTAGAATTCACCTCACCTAACTCCAGCATCTAGAAAACAAGTATCTAGGCAAAGCTCAACTTCTAGTAATTGTCTATAATCAGTGCAGCTATACCCTAGGGGCAATTCACGTCATTTGTCTCCTTTAAAAGTGAATGAATGACTAGCCGGAAATGTCTTCCATTAAGTTGAAGAGGAGCTTTGATATGACTTTTTGACTCCAGACATCACAGTCCAAGTGTCTCTGAATCTTCACTTTGAGTTATCAGATCTCTAAAATGAATATAAATCAGAACTTCAATTTTCATTTTGCAGTTGTATGAAATAAAAATGCCTTCTGATTTCAGAGTAACTAGCCTTTAATTGCATTTTGTATTTTTTATTTATTTACTATTTTCAGAGAAGCTTGGTTAGTGGGAAGGAAACAGAAAAAAGTCTTCATTGACTCCCCTTTTTTGATTCAAATTTTGTAGCTAACACAGTTTATAATTTTTTGTGTGAGTGTCTTACGAGCAGTTTCTTGGAATGGGTATATTCTCCATGACACGTAAGCACAGATTCCAAACCATTATCTTCCAGTCTACATCTAGTATACATACTTCATGGCACAGTCTGTAACACTGTCAGATTAGTTATGCACATTTAAACTACAAGGTTATTAAACTGTTTTTAACTGCACCCCAGGCAGATTTCTAACCTTGTCCAGTACACAGATGTATTCTTCATTCTTTAGTTTCCTTTAAGAACTTCCATAGTTCTTTCAGTGAAAAAGGAAAAAAGGAAATGGAGGAAGACAGTGATAGAAACAAATTTTCTTTCCCATAGAATTCCTGTCTGTTGGAGATACAAGGTTCATGTAATAGATCAGACCTCTTATTTAACTTTTTTTCTCCTACACAATATGTGTGATTGAATTATGGATACTTTCTTAATGCATACTTAGTGTAGAAGAGCTTAGAAATATACAACAATAATAAACATAGTATGTTTAGCTGGAGTAGATTATGCTCTATTATGTCTAAAGGCAAGAAAATCTGCAAAGATGTTCATTTAATGCAGGAGAAATCTATATTAAAGCCTGTGAAAATAATCTTATAAATGTGAACCTATTGTATTGAAATATCCATTTTTTAATTTTTATTTTACATCCCCTGTTGTAAGCACAGGCCTAAATACCCTGAGACAGCAATAAACTGTAACAAATAAAACAAAGAAAAATTCTCATATGGCTGTGGTATAAGGTCTAGTGTCTCTTATAATCTACAGTTGTAATATTAATTGATACACCTACAAACTTCACAAAAAATATTGTAACAATATTTTTCTTCACTCAGAAGATAGCTTCTCTTCTTAGTTACTAATTTTCAGCAGGGTTAACAAATTTTAAATGTTTTTTTCATACTCTGCAAATTCTGAGAGGTAAACCAGATTTTTGACCATCATGGAAGATAGAAATATAAGTTCACATTTAGCTTTGTTTCTTCATTCAGTAAGTAACTCCAATGTTTCTACTGAGTAAATGGGGTGTCAGTCAGTCAGGAAAAGTGACTCATTTAATAGAATGTGAGCTCACACATAGACAGTGTAGTGTCAGCAACTGCTGTTGTATACTCCAACCATTTTGGTACCTAGCCTTTAAAGTAGCAACATTTTTTTGAAGTACTGTAATAGCAACTTTGTTAACTACCCACAACTGTCACAAATATTTTCAATCAACATTTTGCTTCATGAAGCCAAGCTGTGTAAAACTTTCATTACAGAAAGCAAGCCCATGCAAAACAAGATTGTGTCATGTTTCATTTGTGAATGCAAAGCTCATCTCAGTTCTCTTCAATATCCAGAGCACAGGAAAGATTTTGGTAATATGTAACTGTCCCTTCTGGTGAATTTATTCCCTTTCTCACAAGTTCTTGAAAATAAAACCACAGTGCCCATCAAGTGGGTTGTTATTTTCTAGCTTATCATATGCTTTGGACAATATATTTTACTTCCTTTCTAAAGCTTGCAGTGATAAGGTAGGACTGCATCTAAATAAGGGTGAAAAGGGCACACACAACTGCCAAAAATGTCTAGTCATCTAGCAGCAATGTGTCCAGCCACTTCTATTTCTGAAAGACTGCTTTCTGACTGCATTATCTGCTTGTGCTTAACTATCTTTACTCAGCTATTCTTTTGGAGACAAAGATGAAAAAATGAAAGGCTGCAAATTTCCTGCCAAGCAAAGAAATCCTTATATAAACCACACTAGCATTTGGAAAAGGACTTTTTCTCATTTGTTTCTTTAGAGAGGGACTAGAGAGTATCTCTGGAGATCCTTCTAAAGAAATACAATTAGAAAAAATAGTCAGTAGGTGCCCAAAGAAATAATGAATTGTCATCCGCTTCCACAAAGGCAGGAATCTTTTTCCAGGTAAATAATTTGTCCCACATGCTCTTTCTTAGGTGATAAGTCTCTTTGGGTGGAATAAATGAGGATGATTAAGATGAGCTTGTCAGGTTTTTTTATTTCTGACTAGGTCTGACTTCTATGGCTGTCCACAGAGTTTCTTTTTTACAGTTTTCAAAGCCTGTACACTTTTACTCTAAGTTGTGTGCGTAAGTCACACAAAGTGAGGGATTTGGCACACCTTTCACAGTACATCTGGATTTTTTGCCTAATACCCCAAAAATGAAAATCACTCTGCTTCATTTTCCTTTCAGTGCCTTTCTTCATAGTTGAAAAAAATACCCATCAATTAAAAATAGATAAGCAATTATGTTGTTAACTAATAAACCTTAGTAATAATCATGGTTAGAACATGAAAAAGACTGAGAAAGGGTAGGATATGTGAAGAACAATGTTTTGTAAAAAAAACCTACAACAATATTTGCAGAATTTTTCAAAAGGAACATAGTTGATCTATATCAAGACTTCAGGAGTGGGACCGAGTGTCTTGTACATGGTGCTTGAAAAACATTTGTAAATACTAGTTAAACTTATGCCACTTCTAAAGCATTCTCTAGGAACCATTACAGAGATGCAGTTAAGCCTAAACTATGTCATCTTTACTTTTTCTTTGCCCCTTTGAATTTGCTCCAAACCCTGTTGCTCCTGAGAGAAACCAGAAAATTCTCTGTGCTAATAATAAAAGAAGTTAGAAAGGATTAGCATGTGACCATTTGATTCTACTTTTGCAGACAGTTAGAGGATTAGGATAAATTAAGCTTTGGGCATGTCATTATTTTTACTTAAGTTTGAAAACAATCAAGATCAAATTATCTGGGAGACTTTCTCCTGCTCAGATGTAAACACCTGATTCAGTTAGCTGTCCATGCACAGATGAGTGAGGATTTCTGAGATCTCTAGACATACAGCGGCAGCTGAATAGTTCTCTTCTAGGGTATGATTAATGTAATTTTAAAGATGGAGGTGTCTAAAATAGGTCAGGTGAATCATGACCAAATAGCAGCTTTTTTTCTACCCATAATAGAAAGGGTTATTGACTTATTAACTCAGACCTAGATTTCTATGTTTTAAATATCTAGAGTTAGATAAGTCCTGACTCTCATGTCCAAAAAAAAATGCTGACTTTACTGTCTATTGAGAGAGAAGAAATCAGACAAATGGTACACATTTGCTAATCCTGGTTAAAATGCTTCCCACCTCCCCACCCCCCTCCCCAAATAACTGGAAATCCTTTTAAAAATCAGCATTTTGTAAAAACTACATCTTGGTGACACTGGTTTTTAAGTTTGGTTTTGGTTTTTTTTTCCCCTCAGAGCTAGATTTCAAAAAGTCTACAGTGATCCTTAACAAAATGTTGCTACCTTTTGAATGATCTTGGTTTTCTGTGCCCTCTATAACTATATACTGACTATATGGTATTTATCTTTATTCTTATATCTAATTTTGTAGGAACCAGGAGAATAATCAGAAAAGATATCCATTGTGAAATTATGTGAACAAAAATTACATAGAAATAATCATTTAGAACTTTCTAAACAAGTTTAATAGATTTTCTTATTTCTCATAGAATAAATTTTGTATTGTTTTGTTTTGTTTTTAAACTCAGTAACAAACAAAGAGTTACATATATATATATATAAATGGTTGCAAAAAGTACTGGGCTGAAATTTTAATGCAAGAAATAATTATTTTGGGGAGGAAATCAGTGAATCCAAGAGAGTTTGTGATTAGTTAGAGTTTTCTGCTACCAATTTCCATCAAGTTTTTCTGAAATATGCTTACATAACAGGGACCTCCCTTCTATCTCCTTTTTTGGAGGTGGAATACTGTATTTCATTGTCAAAAATATTGGATTTATTTCATATAATGAAGCTATTTAAAGTCCCAGTGCACTAGCAATATAATATATATGTAAAATCCCCAGAAATAATTCCCAGTAGCTTCTCTGGATTTACTAATTCCTTCAGAATCATTTATTTATGTTGATTAATCCTAATCATGTGACCAGACAATGGATAAAAGGATACCAGCAGGTACAACCTGTGCACAGTGTTTTGTGGCTCAGTCAAGAATGAACATCCGCTAGACCAAATGTGTAAGTGTGCTGTAAATATTATCAAACACAGAGACAATCCCAAAAGAAGCAGAAGATACACCCCGTAGGCTTTTCTAACCTAGTCCTCATACTCATTAATTAGTGAAAATTTAATATCTTGACCTGTTTCATACCAAAATCAACAGCAACGCTGTCAATTTCCTTTAATTGTAGAGCTTTGTGTCTGTCTTAAATTAGTTTGTTGCTATTACATATTCTAAATAACTAAAGTTTCTCTGTTATTCCCATAATTATCTCCAATTCCTTTAAAGCTAACAAATAAGAGTAGAGCTTTGAAAGTGACAACACAGAGAAAACAGAACTAAATTATTGATGCATATACTAGACAAAAATATATCTTAAATATGCTATAAAAATGCCAATATACTCAGTGGGACATGAATATAAAATAAAAAATAAAAAATAAAATAAAATCATCCCTTCACTACTGGATCAAGTGTCCATAGAAATCTAAGTAGTAAAAGTTTAAATAGTCCTGGAAGCAGGACCTGAGTAGGATGCTCTTCCTCATTTAGGGCTAAGGAATCGCAGTAACTGTAGAGTGGGCTAATGACTTCTGTTATCTGGTGTAAGGTGGGATATCTGCAACTGTGAGACCACAATGTTACCTGTCCCTAAAATATGGCTCGGGGTTAGCAGTACAAGATAAGGAATCTTACGTCCAGCTGCCAACCACAGGGATTGTCCTGGTCTCCCTTTCCCAAACTTTCAGCCACTGTGCTCCCCATGTATTGCACTGGCACATGTGATCACACAAAGAGCCAGGTCAGGGAGTAAAATCACCAGGGGAACAGGAATGTGTGGCTGGATGTGAGGGGAAGAGGAACAGGGGTACAGCCTTCAGCATCAGATCAGCAGATCATCTAATCACACTCTCAGGCTTTTGCACAGACCTGAGGAGGTAGATGCGACTTAGACCTTAACGTGGTAAAAAATTCAAAGATTAGATGTAGTTTTGGTTGGTTTTTATTATTATTATTATTATTATTATTTCCTATGGGAACACCTAATACACAGTAAAGGCAATGGATCAAAAAATACAGACAAGAAAGAGAAAGATCCTTCTTTCTGCACAAAAGTCAGTCATTTCATTATTCACCTGCAAATACTTGACTTCAGGTTTCCCACTTTATTTGATCCCCGGATCTGCACAGATCTAAGCTCCAGCCCATGAAATAATGTACATATGCCCTTCTGAGCACACGCATGGGAGTCTACTCCCACGGAGAGGAAGGGTGGGTTAAACTGGGAGAGAATGAAAGAGAAAGGAGAACAGCCAAGCCTAAAAATAGAAAGTGGGACACTGAGCAGGAACCCAACAGCCAGCAACCTACACGGACAGCAAGTAGATAAGATGATTTTTCCTTAAGCTAATAATTACAAGTGGAAGGGGCAGCTGTGAGAGAGAGAGAGAGCCACTCATAGTAATAAGACATTTTTAGAGCATTGTCCATCAAGTCTTTCAGTATCTTCATCCCTGCTCTTTATCCAATTATTTATGAGTACTTCCAAACACACACACACACAAAAAAACCCCAAGCAAGCTGGTAGATTTTCTTAACAAAGGATTTAATCCAAAAATTAATTTAGGCATAAATAACATCATAAGATTTTGTTAATTTCCCTATTTTCCCACAAATTTAGGCTGTCAGGTAACATGACAGTCTAAAACCCACTTGTTCAGGAAGCTGTTGTGAAATCTTTCTATCATATTCTGTCAAATTATCTTGTTCTTGCACTGCAGAAGACTTCTTTCTGTATTCCAGGTCTTACCCAAATACAACATGCCAGTTATGCTGAATTATACAGCATTTTTTTAGAGGAAGACTAGTATTTGGAAGAAATCAGAGTCAGTCTAAAATTCTCAGTTCATTTGAATGTTCTCAAACTGACTTAGTCCCAAAACTCCAAAAATGAAAGATGACTTAACACATTCCATCATTAAATTAGGGGGTTTTATAAGTAACTATACCTTCTTAATAAAATGGAAGGTTAGAACAATAGAAAACAATGTCTCCAAAATTATATTTGTTATAATATTGGAATGAGTCAGAGTTATTGACATGAAGTTTGTATGATGTCCTGGTTTCAGCTGGGATAGAGTTAATTTTCTTCCTAGTAGCTGGCACGGTGCTGTGTTTTGGATTTAGGATGAGAAGAATGCTGATAACACACTGATGTTTTAGTTGTTGCTAAGTGCTGCTTACTCTAGTCAATGACATTTTCAGCTTCCCATGCTCTGCCAGGTGCACAAGAAACTGGGAGGGGGCACAGCCAGAAGAGTTGATCCAAACTGACAAAAGGGCTATTCCATACCATATGACGTCATGCTCAGTATAGAAACTAGGGGGGGTTGGCCGGGGAGCAGCGATCATTGCTCAGGGACTGGCTGGGCATCAGTCAGTGGGTGGCAAGCGATTGTATCGCTTGTTTTTTCTGGGTTTTGTTTCTCTCTCTTGTTGTTCTCCTTTTTATTACATTTTTTTTTCATATTATTATTATATTTCTATTATTAAACTGTTCTTATCTCAACCCACGAGTTTTCTTACTTTTGCTCCTTTGAGTCTCTCCCCCATCTCACTGGTGTGGTGGGGCAGGGTGAGCAAGTGTCTGTGTGGTGTTTGGTTGCCAAGTGGGGCTCAACCACAACATATGAAAAGATTAAAAAAACACAATATGTAGGAAGGATGATGTTGAATACCACTGCCCAATAAAATGCATTAATGGTTGATCAACAGACCTACTAGTGAATTTAGTTTACCATTGAATAATATTTAAGTAGAGATTATTTTATATCCATTGTTTCAAAGATCGCATCTCTTTCTATTCACCAAAGTATTAAATCTGCAACAGAAATTTTTGGTAGCTAATCAGCTTTACATAATTTGGAAAAAAAAAAACAATTCTTAAATCTTACTTTGTTTTTTTACTTATTAAAATATCAGATTTATTCACTCTTACTTGTGAATGATGCACATGCTCTTTTCTGAAAAGATTGTGTGACCTGACAATCATGCACTCACTACCTGTGCATAGGTAACCAGCAGTGTGTCATGCATAAAAGCTGCCCTGTTATGCAGTCCTCAGCCTCTGAGGGTTTGTTTTTGTTTTTGGTTTTTTTCTTATTAATCTAGTTTTGAGATCTCTCCAAAGCAGAAGCTTCTAAACAAAATTCACAATACTTTATCTTTCTGAAGCTGAATCCTTATTTTTCTGCAAAACCAAAGGCCCGTTCTTGTTTCTGTTGTGATTAGTTTTCATACATGAGTTTTACCAGGATTTGCTGATTGAACCAAGAAATTACAGCCATATCAATACCATATTAAATATATTCACTATTGGGATGCCTAATAGTACAGATGAAAGATATTAGGTCCTCTTTCAATTGATCTTTTGCTCAGGCATTTTTAAAAATGCATGTTTAAAATAAAATTGCAATTAACAAATACACACTTTACTGATCTTATTTATTCATTTTTAGAATAATCTACCAAGGAATCTCTGTAAGGGTTGCATATCTGTCAGTGGTAGTTCACAGACTTGAAATAGATCACAGAGAATTTTATAAGATGACCAATTAAAACAGGAAGCTTTTCTTGGGGATTTATTTCATTGTGTTTTACTATTTTCCTGTGCTGATTTGTTCATAGCTGATAGACATTTCTGTAAGAAAAGTCTAATGGGACACAGCTTTTGAAGACACTTTCAGTGCACAGACAGCACAGCAGGAATGGTTATACAGTGATAAAAAAAATACAAAAATATCCTTCCATGTCACAGGACATTTTCTGTGACTGCCAGTTAGAAGAACCTGTCATGACTTCAAGATCTGGTTCTTCAGTTGGCAGGGAGGCAGCACAACAGATCATAATGTGACAGTCCCCTAGGGTGCCAAAATGTGTTAAGGGCTTTCACTCTCCCTGCAGGAGCAAAACAGGCTGTTTTAAATGTTGTTAAGGCCATAACACTGACACAAAACTTCATTTTCTCTGTCTTGACCAGAATTCTGGAATAGAGCAACCCAATCCAATCTGTGGAAAAGATCAGTTCAAGCAAAGAAAGAAATTCGGAAGGCTTTTTAGGTTGTGACACCCAATCCAGAAGACAGAGTCAAATTGGTTCTTAATTACCAAGTATCACTTGGTGCATTTTAAATTATGTGTAGAAATAAAAATGAAATTAAACTTTTAGTAACTAAGCAGGTCATGAGGAAAGATTTGTCTTAAAATGGCATCTCAGAATCCCAAATAACATAATGTCAGTAAAATTCAGCTGTATATACTGCATCAAGTTTGTAACACTTCCTGCAAATAGCACGGGAAACCTCGTTATAACTTTAACTTCTCTAGGTGGTAAAGGTCATGTTGTAAGTGGCATTCTCTACAGCTTTTTTGAAACCAGCAAAATGTCTTTTGTAGAAAGTGTGTATTAAAACTGCTAATCAACCTTTTCTGTATGATTCTCAAGGATGTTAACACACAGATACACAGAGTAACTTGAATATAAGGGAAAAAATAGTCTGAAGAAAACCAATACTGAAGAAATTAAATGAGAATACAGTAAAGATCATCGATGGTATTAAAAATATTGTGCACTTGGATGAAGTGCCTGACTGCATTAGTGTATTTAGCTAAAACATATATTCTGTCTGTGGTGTTGCAGGATTCTCATTTGAAATAGTTCCTTAAATTTAAATAATATACTTTATTTTTTATGAATTGGGTATTAACTTCTAGCACTTTGTATTGCAGATAGTGCATTTCTTACTCAGAAGAGACAATTATTCTGATTCATGACTTCTTTCTGTTACATTGCTTTGTTGGATTATAGTTCTTTCATATGTCTCATCTCACAATGATTATAATGGACTTCTAGTCTAAGAAATAGTAGTTTTGAGTGTTACTTAATAAGTTGCTTTTGCCAATTTGGTCCCTTTTTCAATGTTACATGTTGACAATACAGAATTTTTCTCTTTCTTTGAACCCACAAAGGGAGCCCCAAGTGATGTCCTGGCCCGAGGGGGCCACAGGCACCATACTTCTCCTGGCATTGTCTGTGGGGTGCTGGTGTGACTCCACTGTAACCCCACACAACCTTATTTTGCTTGACCTTGCAAGCTGTTGCCCTCTGGACCCAGAGGGACATTGGATGAGTGTAACACCAGAGTTAGAAATCCAAAGGATTTTGTCTATGACAGTTTTAAATGTGTTAGTGAGTCTTCCTTCTATTACTCTGGGCAGTTTGTGTTAGTATTGTTTGTTAAAGTCTGTTCAGAGTGTGACTGCCTCCTCCAGCCGCTCCTCCTTCCACATACCCTTGCATTATTATAACTGAATTAGCAACAACTATTTGTTGTATCTTGATTAGACTGCTAAGACTGTAAGAAGGTAATGTGTGTTCTTTTTTGCCCCAAACAACCTTTTGACTAACACTTGGGTCTACATATATGTATAGAAATCAGTGATAAGAACAGACTTTAAATTCAACAGGAAGTATGAGGTGAGATCAGGTACAGAAGTAGACACCTACACTCAGGCGTTTGCATTACTTATAATCATAGAATCATAGAATCATAGAATGCTTTGGGTTGGAAGGGACATTTAGAGGCCCAACCCCCCTGCAGTGAGCAGGGACAGCTTTAACCAGATCAGGTTGCTCAGAGCCCCATCCAACCTCACCTTGAATGTTGCCAGGGATGGGCCCTCCACTACCTCTCTGGGCAACCTCTTCCAGTGCTTCACTACCCTTCTCCTGAAAAATTTCTTTCTTATGTCTAGTCTAAATCTATTCTTCTTTAGTTTAAATCTATGATTCCTTGTTCTGTCACAATATGCCTTGCTAAAAAGATTGCCCCCATCCTTCCTATAGACTCCCTTTAAGTACTGAAAGGCCGCAATAAGGTCTCCTCGCAGCCTTCTCTTCTCCAGGCTGAACAACCCCAACTCTCTCAGCCTGTCCTCCTAGGAGAGGTGTTCCAGCCCTTGGATCATTTTTGTGGCTCTTCTGGACCCGCTCCAACAAGTCCATGTCCTTCTTAATATATATTTTATATATATATATATAAATATATATATATATAATGCCTAAGGACAAGCCTGAACATAAATGCCTAGTGGCATTCCAGATGCTCTGGCATACATATATCCTTTGCCCTTCATCTTGCATTACAGAAAGAATGAGAGTTTCCAAAACCTTGTGTCATATATGCAAGTTCCATACATATATCTTTGTGCCTGATCATGCAATAGATGTCACTGTTTGGGCAACTGAATAAAGTTCAAGGTTTGCACTGGCTGTAAAAGGAGCTTAGATATGCAGCTCAAACATAGACACCTACATTTAGATGTGCATGACTACATAATTTCGGTAACTTCTAAGATTTTACATGGCACTACACATTTGCCTTATTTTAGAATTGCACCAACTGCAGATGATACAACTTCATGTAACATTAAACCCCATGTTTCTCATGTAATCTTTTGCTTCCTTCAGCCAGATTTCTTCTGGGTGAAGATTTCTTCCTGTGCACAACTTTGAAGATAAGGGGTCCCAAGCTATCAGATAGAAGTTTAACTATAAAGTGAGCAGACAGAGGTTTAAAAGTAAAGTATCGTGATTAGCTCTAAACCTGACCTTCAAGCAGGAGTCTGAAACATGTGCAATTGCTCTACAGTTCTGAGGGATCTACAGAAGCAGCAGCTGAGATCAAGGTGGATCACAAGATCTACCATCCCCTAAGGTCTTGATGTTCAAATGGAGAAAAAATGAAAGAAAATACATCAGCTGATGTCACCACTTTTGAAATATATGTTGAGTAAGTCAGCTTTATGGGAAGCCAAAACATCAGATCTGCAGACCCAGCCCTCACATATAGGCTTTGGCTAACTTATAAATTTAATGGTAAATAGCACAAGCAACATTCAGATAAACTGGAACCTCTTGCTCTAGAAAACCTGAAAGACTTTCATGGAACTGAACACACACTCCTAAATCACTACGTTTTATCTAGCATTCTTAAATTTTGAATAAAATGAAGTTTTTAAGACTTTGCAATGTAATTACCTATATGTAGCAGTGAGGAATACGACCAAAAGGTGGCAGTACTGTATCCAGTAAACATTGGGTCTGTATTAGATTATATTATAGTTGGGAATCTTATATATATATTTATATACCCATTGTAATTTAAATATATTTATGTGTGTTCACACTGTCTCACTGTTGTTTGTGATTATGTATGAAGAACAAGAAGCAGAAATTCCATTTTTTCATGTTAACTTATATGACTTTCTACTTGCATTAAATCTTTTAAACTCACAGTCCAAAGGCAGAAAGATGATATTTATCACGTGAAAGTGCAAAAATGGGTAAAAGGTAAATACAAATTATCTTCAGGAAAATTAAATGAAACTGGATGGCTGAAACTCTCCATATGTCAGAAGACTTAACAATTCTGAAGAGAAACATTGTCTTAAGAAAATTATTTAGACTTAGAATAGCCACTCCATGGTTTTTTTTGGTTTGTTTCATTTTGTTTTTTTAATAACAAAATTTTAATTTTAATGTCTTTTAATAAATCCCACTGAACTTCAGAATTTACAAAACATACCTTTATTCTTTTGCTGTAAAAAAGAAATATTAGTTTCTGGAAAGACTGTTGAACTAAAACAAATTAATAAAATTAACTAGAGGTACTGCTTATAACCCTTCTGGATCAAAATAAAAGATTTCTACTACCTTGCATTTTTATTATGCAGAAATAAACTATTTATTTACAACCTGAATTTTCAAGAAATAGAAGTATCAACATAAATTGTAAAATATGATAAAGATTAACAAGAACCAAAAAGGACAGGCTGAACAACACAGCTTCTTAAAGTCTCAGAATGAAATTCCCTTAGCGTTCCTCTGGAGTTAGAGCTAAACATGTCTCCCTATGTTTCTCTTTCACAAATGTTTCTAAAAAAAATAAAGAATGATTCTCAATGGTATTCAGTCCAGTGTGAGATAAATTACATAGTATAAAATAAAGACTATGAAAGGATACGCTCATCTACTTAATATTTAGTTTTCTGTAATTTCTTTAAAATTTCCATTGTTTTCAAAACTCTCCAGAAGTCAAGATCTCTTGCTCTATTTGTACCTTTTATCCTTTTTTATTGTATACAAGTGTTTATTTTTCCTCTTTCTCAGTAGGTATTTCACACTGCTAATTAACAGCTCCCTAGTTAGTTTATTCCTGGGTCTTAGTAGCCTCACCATCTATGCTGCATAAATGCGAGTTTACCCCTTTGAAGTCAGTCAACATTTTCCCTCTGAAATACACTCTTTGTTCTGTGAATGGTCTATCCTGGGGGCAGCTCCCACTGTGAAATATGGATGGTCCTTAGCTGGGACTTGGCCCCATCCAACTTTCTCATGTCATGCAGTTATAGTGGACTTTGAATGCCCAAATGCTCCCATATGTTGTCACAGTGCTCCTTTCAACTTAGAGAAACACCACTCTTATGGTCGCTACTCTGGTGACACAATCTATTATTTCAGATACCATGAAATAGAAAAACAAGCATATTTCTGGAGCCATGGAGGACTTAAAGAGACTCAGAGACAAGTGCTATGGACACGGCCAGGCTGCTTAAGAAGGAGTTAAGTGTGAGCAGTCTGATCACCAGCCCAGTCAGTCTGCACAGGCTGGCCTCCAGGTCAGTGGGCAGCTCCCAGTGGAATATAAACTCAAAGTCAGCAAAATATCCAAAAAGTCCCAGCAACACACTTGTGTTTTCAGTTCCCTTTTTCTCCCCCTACTCAAACATGGAGTATTTTTCTATGATACTTTTTGAGATTAGGCAAGTGAAAAAATATGGGAAACATTGAACAGGGTCAAGGACTCTGCAGAGAACCCCAGAGGACAATTAGCAAAGGTTAATGACTTAGGAGACCCAAAACCAAACTAAAGAGGTTCAAACCAAGTTACCTGCTAAGAAAATAATTATGTCTAAGTAAGCTGGAAATCCGATATTTCTCACTGCATCAGTAAAAATCAGGTTGACAGACACTGACCTTCTAGGTTTGCAAAGAAAGATTTTTTTTTTTTTAAAGGAAAAAAAAAAAAGAGACATTCACTGTGTTCCCTCTTCTGGTCATCAGATAACAGAGGAGTAGGAAGAAACTTCAGTTCTCACATGTCTCTGGAAGTAGAGACAGAAAGAAGAGGGCTGTTTGAAGTACTTTTTTGGCTTTCCTTGATTTAAAGTTTTACGAGTAGCAGAGGAGGATACTGAAAGTTTCAGATGGCTTTTAAAGGACAGGTGGAATTTAACCTGACCTACCGTAGAAGAGAACTCACAGGAAAAAGGGAACTGAGAGAAGACAAAACTACATCTGAAGCCAAGGGAGCAGAGATAAAAGATGGATTCAAAAAAGCTAATTTTATCTTGCAGAAGCTGATTTCATAGAACTGTCTCCATAGTATTTGGAAAGAGGCTGTTTGAGAGGTAATGTACAAAAATCTAAAGCTAGGCTCTTGTTCTGAATTAGCTTTTGGAGTTACCTGTCTCTTACAAATGACTATAAAGTGATACAAGTGAACTTAGTGCTTTTGGGCTGCAGTTCACAATTTGAGTGAAATGAAGTTTCCTGAGTAGAAGAGAAAGAAAAAAGTTAAAATTTTAGACAGCATTTAAAAGCCAGGTGGAATTAAGCTTGATCTAAAAAGGTTTTCTTGTTCTTAAAAGCAAAAAAACCCAGAACAAAATAACTTTGCCAGAATTTTAAAGACACTGAGAGTGATGAGAAATCATGAGAATATTATTTGTTCAGAATACATATGTCTTCTCTCATAAAATGAAAAAAAAAAAAATAAATAGCAATAAATGGAAAAAAGATTAAAAAATTATGAAAATATTTATCCTATATTGCATGTGACAATTATGCTTTCTGTCACTAGTTGGACTGGTATCAGCATTTCTCTGAAGCTTCACAATTCTTTTGCTAACACTATGAATTTTCTTTGAAAAGGAACACACTATTCCAAAACCAGGCACATAGTATGTACAGAAATTAAGTGTATAGTTTGTATCTACTTGTCTCGATACAGACTTCATTAAAGGTCACATAAAGTTCTCAGTGCTTCCTTATGTGTAGAATTATCTATTGTACTATCTACCAGATCAGTGGCATTCTTACTTTTAACTGTGATTAAACTCAATCCTTTTAAATTGTTTGATGACTGTCAAGCAAGCTCAGGCAACTGTGGTGGTGTGCTCCCCCGCCTCCTGCCCTGTGTAAGCAGTAACCACCAGTGGGGGTCATGATGGCTGCATCCAGATCGAGGTGGATTCGGGAGACAGATAACACAACAGCCAAGGGCTATTGTACAATGCGCCCACCTAATCACAGTGAAGAAACTAAAACCTGTGGTTGGTATGCAAATATGACTATGAGTCAATCATCTTATCCCCATAAAGAGTGAGCCCTCCAAGAGCCCTTTGAGCTGTGCTGCATGACAGCGGGCTGCACACCAGGATCTCCCCTTGAGTAGCGACACCTCTCAAGATTAGTCCTCGAGGTTGAGAGACTCCTTGCTGCACCAGGTCCTCAGTAAGTGACTACCAGCATGCTAAACTTTGAAATTTTAGTTAAGTGATACAAAGGATTGATTGTGCATACATAATGCTTTAGTCATAAACCATTGACCAAGTCTGGGACTAGGACTGGATCCAGCCACACCTAGACACCTCTCTGAGAAGGAGTTTAGAAAGCAAGGTGGTCCTTTCAGAACCTCACAAGTCAACAAGGAGGCTATCCCTGACAGTTTTGTCTGACCCTGTCCTTTACGCAGTAAATAATCAAGGGTACCTTGCCATCGAATCTTGTTAAACCAGTGTTGCATTTACTATTGAACTTTGTTAACTCACTGTTTTATATCAATAAAGCACGTTTTTGCTTCTTTCTCACTCCATCTGCAACAGCATCAGAGGAGCAAGTTTAATTAATCTAGGAATCTCTGTGTGTGTGACTGCAAGTGTGTTTGTATATATGCATTTTTAAATATGCATGTGTTTATATACATATTCATACATGCACACACACAATTATTGTTCTGCTTTGATGAATTTCATTAGGCCTCCTCCTTAATATCTATAGGTGCTATTAATTTTAAAATGCAATATAAAAAGAACACAAAGAGCCTCCCTAATTTTCATTCTCCCTTGAGCCACTAAACCACCCACACAAATAAGCAAACAACTTTTCATACTGAACCCTCCCTACCAGCACCTGGAGATGCTACAAAACAGTCAACTTTCTGTCTGCTATTGTTTGTGGAGGACTTAAAAAGAATCTCAGAATTTAATGTTAACATATTTGGCAGAGGAAGTAATTGTTACAACACTGGAAAGTAAGCAAAAATCAAGCAATTCATAGATATGTATTTACATAATATTTTTGCTTGAAAATTCTCTACAAGCTCTACTTAATGTTTAAATGGACTAAATTATTCACTGGTCTTTTTAGCCCACTCGTAAGCATTTGTTCTATTAAATGGAAAAACTGTTTTTTCAGGATCCTAGTAACAGATTATTAAGCATATTTGTGGTAGTGGATCCCACCCCCCCCACCCCCTTTTTTCACTTTCTCATCAACCGCTTTACGACCTCAGGAATTCCAGGCCACAGCCTTTGTGTAGCAAGTTGGTCAGTTAAACACTCCTTCACTCTACTAGGAACACCTACACGGCGCTGAAGCAGTGGCCCTGTCCTTATCAAAATCTTCGTATTATGGCTAATGAGGGGAACGAGAACAATCAGCTACCCCTGCCAGTCTTGAAACAGAGTGGTATCATCATGACTGAAATTTCAGTAATTACCAACCTGGATTGTGGCTCGGATGGAAATTTACTGGTTATTAAAGTCGATCATCTCACATTTCTGTAAAACAGCAGTCCTAAGTGAGGCCCTTTGGGCTCTCCTGGACTGCCACGGGCCGCACCAGCATCTCCCTCTGAGCGAGACACCTCTCAGAGCCAGAAAACTCTGAAAGTTTGCTACAACCAGAAATCCATTGGTGAAGACTGACAGTGGAGCCTGGGCTGAAACCCTTCACTCCTCAAGGCTCAACCCTCGCCCGTTGAGAAATGCCAAGACATTAGATGTGAGTATTTCACTGAACTTGAGGGGAATTTTTAACTGGTATACCATTTTCATATATGCATTCATGTTTGTGCGTATGCATGTGTGAATCTGTTTAAGTAGTCTGTAGATGTACGATTTAATTTCAAAGTGAGTCTTATACTGCTGCCTTATCCTTATTCCCATTAAACCGTTGGCCAAGTCTCAGACTAAGATTGGACCTAGCCACACCTAGACTCCTCTCTGAGAAGGAGTTTAGAAAGCAAGGGCGTCTATTCTGAACCTCATGACTCAAGAGGAGGGTCCTCCTTATCTCCTACATACACAATCTCTTTGTGAATCATTCCAGCTCAGTGTAACTTAGTTTTCCTTTATGCATTTCTTCCATGTAGTAATAGAGTGAACCTTGCCATCTTTGAATCTGTAACTAAGTCACTGTTTTGATCTATTTTATCTAATCACTTTGTTAATCACTGATGACTGACTGCTATTAAAATATCACAGTCAAATACTGTGGTTTGTCACAAGTAAATTCTAAACTGCTACTAAATCAAACTGTGTAAAGCCACTCATTCACAATAAATTAACATAATCAGCAGGATTCATAAATCTGCATTGACGACAGCAGCTTCTAGAAGTTACTAGTCTTGGGCATCACCAGCCAAGGTCAGACATCTGTCTCCATGCTTCTCTCCCATCTCCAGGATCTTCCCCACTTCTGAAAGCTTTCCTCCAGCTAGGATCTTCCCCTTCTTCTTTCTGGACCCCTTTCTTCTTCCCATGGCCACCTCTTCATTTCTGGAACCCTTATTTTTTGCAATATTTTTTTCTTTCTGGAACATCAAGTCCCTGGTTTTCCCAATCAAAATAGACCATGTGCAGAAACAAATGTGTGATCAGTGATCAATTAATAATTGAAATAAAGTAAAATAGTAATGATAATAATAACAATATAATAATGACAATAATAATATACAAAGCAAGTGATGCACAATGCAATTGCTCATCACCCGCCGACCAATACCCAGACAGTTCCCGAGCAGCGATCGCTGCTCCCCGGCCAACCCCCCCCCGCCCCCGCAGTTTCTATACTGAGCATGACGTCATATGGTATGGAATAGCCCTTTGGTCAGTTTGGATCAACTCTTCTGGCTGTGCCCCCTCCCAGTTTCTTGTGCAGCCGGCAGAGCATGGGAAGCTGAAAAGTCCTTGACTTAGTGTAAGCAGTACTTAGCAACAAGTAAAACATCAGCGTGTTATCGACATTCTTCTCCTACTAAATCCAAAACACAGCACTATGCCTGCTACTAGGAAGAAAACTAACTCTATCCCAGCCAAAACCAGGACAGGGACAGAGAGCCGTCCCTTGACCATTCTGTTTTCCGGCTTTGCAAAGCCCACCAGCCCTAGATAAAAGTTCCTGCTAAACCATATGGAGTGAGGAATTTGAACTTAATTTTATCCCCACCTGTAGCACATAATAAGCTACCAATTAATTGTTTACATGAGGACACATACATTTTTCTTCTGGCTGTTTCCTCAAGTCCTGAAGAATCAACCTGAAGGTTATTTCCTAAATAGACTCAAAAATGCCTATCATTTCTAACTATGTTCATGAGATAGGTTATCTGTAGAGATCACTGGTCTGAGAATCAGCTTGGGTTCAGCTTGGGTCACAAATAATTTTGAATTCTTGGAACACTTATAGAAGTATATTTCTACACAAGATTCTTTCAGGTTTAGACAGAGCTGAGCAAGTTTTTGAAAAGTTCATCACTACGTATTTTATCAAGGTGCCTAAAACCATACAGAGGCCCAGGCTTTAACTTAGACAAACAAACAAACAAACAAATTAATAAAATCATTATTCTTCCTACTTCATTTTTATAAATTGACTCACTACTGAATTGATTCACTAACTGCATCAGCCAGGAGATCCAGCCAAAATTATCATGGAACTTCTTTCTTTGCAGCTGCACTAATTGAACGGTAGGACACTTTTCAAGGACAGTTCTGTGGCTGTTAAAGAGAATGTAATATTCTAATGCAAGAGACTACAATCCATTGCATGTTATATCTGATTCCAACATAGAGTGAAAGTGCATCAAACATCTTAAAAATAATAGGAAAAATTGTGATCAACATTAAGCTGTCATCTTGCTGTCAACATGGCACTAGAGTGCTTAACAGCATGTCTACAAAAAGAGGGAATTCACCTTACCATCTGGACATTTGTTAGGCTTAAAGCTTTTCTTGTGGGAATGATGGAGTGATTTACACCATGATAAACTAATTAATAGCATGATCATATTTCAAATAAGTCAAAAGCTCCAAAAGAAAGTATAAATATTTAAGTGGATTAAAACTTCATTTGCCACACATTTCTTTTACTTTTGGGGTTTTTGTTTTGTTTTGTTTTGTTTTCTTTCTTTTTTTTTTTTTCAATATTTTTGCTATTACCAGAGATTTTACTGAAGGCTTTCAGAAAGGCTTCAGGAAGTGAAATGCTGAGACCAAGTGACTGTTCTTTGTTCTGGGACATTGTCTGGTTTTTGGTTGAGACTTTTTTGGTTTGGTTTTTTTTTGGGATGGGGACGGAAATGTTGCTGCAGTTATTTTTAATGAAAACTTTAACTCATAGTCTGATAAGAATTTCCTAACTGAAGTGGGTGATGTAACTATTTAATTTCTTCACTGTTTACTCTGTGTGTTTTTTATGTTGTGTTCTGTTCAAAGCATATGGCTGAGCAGCAAAAAAAGGCAACCACCTGTTTACCTTACTCTTGGATAGTACTTTCTGAATTAAGTGAAACTACATAGTAGGAACAAGGGATTGCTATTTTTCTGAAGCCAAATGACCATGAGTAGTTTGGAGAAATCTGGAAACTTGGATGGGATGAAGGTATGAAATCATACAAATAAAGACTGAGAGACTGCTAAGAGAAGCAGTTCTTTCAGGCTTTCAGGTGACCAAAAAAAAAAAAAAAAAGAAATCTTCCTGGGGGACAAGGAGCAATTTCTTTGTAGTACAGCAAGACTCTGAGAGTTTCTGGACTCAGACCCAAGCAAAAAGGAGAGCCTTATCCAGGAAGGACAAAGAAAGAAAAATGGCAGATTTGTTTTCAGTTCCTTTTATTTCAGTCAGTTCCATAAATACAGTTTTATTCTGTTTCAAATTATGCTTAATCTTAATGTGTTTTCTAATAATACATACAGATAGGGCTTTTAAGGATGACAACACATGAAAGGGAAAATGTTACAAAAATCTGCTGCAAGAAAGGGATATATTGCTGCTACTAGATATACAGTTGTTCAATTGGTGATTTGTTTTTGGTAGGATTTCTGTGCTAGGTGTGGTCTAGTTCCATATTAGCAGATTTCTGTTCAATAGAAAAAAAAAAAATACAAAGAAGTGTCTAAGTGTTACTTCACATACCTGTCCGATTTCCTACATTTAAATATCATTTCCTATTTTACCTAGGTTAAATATAAAAGCACAATTAATATTCATTTGTAACATTTTTAAAAACATAGCTACATGACTGAAAAATATTAATTTTTAAAAGAAAACTTGTGCTATCTGAATTCCTGTGATGTTTTCACTATTTTTGCTGCCATTGCAAACTGTGTTGCATTTCTCACAGTACTGAGATGAAGTCAAATACTTCTACTAATATGGGCAAAAGGATGTATATTTAACAGAGATGATGGAGAATCATTTAATGAGGACACTTTGAATAATTCCTAGCTGACTATAAATAGTTGACAAAACTCATTATAAACTGAGGCACTGTGCCTGGTATTTGAAGTGCCAAACAAGCAATCTGAATAGCTTTAGAGCTTGTCTTTGAAGTACTAAGGGTGATATTCACTAGGTCACCTACTTTTTTTTCTTGTTTTCCCCTGCATGGTGCTTCAATGGACTTATTGATAAGGCTTGATAAGGCAGTTCTCAGGGAATTCTGAAATTCCTGTATTTACTATAATTTGATAATATGTGTCTATTTTCCTTAGTAAACAATTACATGATGGTAATTTAAATACTCCAAACTAGGCTATGGTAATGAGCTCTTCAGGGTGTTAAACTTAAATCAGCCTGGTAACTGAAGCTAGTAAAGAACACAGCAGCCTGCATATCTGCTGACATGTTGTTTTGACATGACATGATACCTTTATGCTCCCTACGTTGCCTGTTTAAGCTATTGGTATTGCTGATTTTGCCTAAACAGCTCAAGACCCAGACTTTTTCCATCCACCCTCCAGATGGGACTAATTATAGCAAAATTTTAAAGTTTCCTTCCTCTTCAGTAGGTCCAAAACACATTGAATCTGTTGAACTTCAGGGTTCCTTGTTCAAAAGTTTAAATGGAGGTCTTTCTGAACTTTATTAGCCTCTCGCCTTTCTTCCTTTATTTTCCTCTAAGAAGGGGCTTGATTCAGTTGCTGAACAGTGTTGACCTACAGCACTTGATTCATTGCTGGCACACAGGTATCCAGCGCTGTTAGAGATGTGCTGGGATAAATAAGACATCAGAGGGCTGATGGATATGGTGCAGGATCTGTGGAATACCTCTTCTCCTGGTGTAACCAGTGATCAACGAGGATCACCTTTGGCATCTTAAATGGCACTGTACATCTTTCTGTTATTTCTTCACAGCTACATTTTAGTTTTGTTTCTGCTACTCTGTGATACTTAGGACATGTGAATCCTTTACTTTTCTCAACGCATGGACACCAATTTGCAAGACATCCCTAATGTTTCACAAAACAGATCTACCTTTTAGTAGAGTGAAATACATTCCTTTTTCCAGAATTCTCAGTATCACCCAATTCTCCCTGAATAATGTCCTAATCTTCTGCCACACTGCCAATGTACTTCAGTTTTCTGGCATTTGCACCTTTTGTCAAGGACTGCAAGCACAGGCAGCATGACTGGTCCCTCTGGTATGCCTTTCCTCTTGCTAAGTTTCTTTTTCCTACAGTATTTCTTCTGGGCTGGTCCTTACATACACCATGCATGTTTGTGCTTATCCTTGTTTTCTTTACTGAGACCTACATACGTAGTTTATATTTCTGCCTAAATTATTTAACCTTAGGATTTGCCATGTATACTTCACAGCATAGTTTGATATCTACAGCGTTCACTTTAAAGTGTCTGCCAAGCAAATAATGATAAATGTGAAGAACAGATGATAAAATGTCACAATTTGTGTAACCAGATATTTTCAAGCATATTTCAGATAAAATAGCAATTGTGGAAGCATTAAAGGTTTTGTCAAAAACATTAGGTATAACCATGCTTCTGCCTTCTGGGGCCAAGCTCTTTTTCTTCTAAGCAATTCAGTTTTAGCACTAACTCAATAACCTTTACTTTTCACAAATTTGGAACTACCATTGTCACTGACACTGTAAAAACCATTGGGATCACCCAATGACTGGGGAACCAGTGCTTCCAGAGCTTTTAGTTCCTATCAAGAAACTTGGAGCTTCTCATTAACTTTTAAACACCTCAACCATAGATAGCTTCTTCATGAGCCAGTAATATTAGACTCTTTTCCTCACAGTGGAGGCATATAGTCAGTATCAGAACTCAAATGGATGAGCAACTGTAGAAGTACATTTTATGACAAGACGAAACATCTCTACAAGTACCATTTCATAAAGTTAATCTGAATGGTTATGTCAAATATAAAATGAACACTATAGATACCTGGAAAAATAAAATACATTCCAAGACCTTTAAAAAACCCTGAGGCTGGGGTATGCCAGACACTCTGGGACATAGGTTTTCACACTTCTGTGCCTGAGATTCTGTTTCTTTGGCTGTACTGGAAATGAGCTGGGTGGCTGCTCAGTACAGTTGATATTCTGGCATTGTATCAGCAGTATAACTGATAAGAAAATCAACTGCACTGCATATCTCCAGCCTCTTCTGGAATAGAAGACATTTCAGAAGGATTGTGTCAATACTTATATTTTGAAACTTTTTCAATATTTTGGATTTTCAGATTTTTTTCGGGGAGGAGGCAACTGAGGCAGGTGTTTGTGTTTAATTCAAACAAGACCCAAACTAAACATAAACACATTTTCACATTGAGAATCTTGATTTTTATTCAAATCTTTTATCAGTAACTCAGTTCCCAGCGTTTCTCACTTTGAGTATAAATACTGGTTTTCTGTTGAAATAGTTTTAAACCAAAAATATTTTCAAACCTATAACTATAAAAAACATAATGGTTTTGGTTTTTTCTGAAGAAATGATGAAATGTTGGAGCTTTTTTTTAATTGTTTTTTATTTTTTTTTTATGTAGCTGATTAAAACATCTATTTTTCACTCTTGTATCATACTACTCCAGCAGTGCATAGCAGTCAGTTTTCTTAGACCACAAAATGTGAAATAAATAAAGAAATTATATTTTTCATTTCATATGAAGTAGAAAAGAAAGATTAATGTATATAAATTTCTCTATTGTCTAGTTGAAGCAGAAAAGGTTATATCAGCAATTTCATTTCCTTTGTGTTGCTGCGACAGCAAAGCCACATAGCCTTAAATTAATGCACAAGAAAGGGAAAGACTGTACTCCAGTTTGCACAAAAGTTTTACAACAAAGACACAATGGGAAGTTAGGAACACTGGGCATTACCACTGTTTTTATCTTTATTTCATCAAACTGACAACACAGTCACAGCTCTTTAAGTTAGGGCATACATTGCATTTATTGTGAAAGTTCTTGAGTGTCTTGGCAAACTGGGAATGCTCAGCATGAATTTCATTTAAGTACAAAGTCACAGTGTGACTTCGCATTAGGTACTAAGCCCCTTTGAAAAAAAGAAAAGGTAGTAATATCCTCAGTCTTTCAAAGAACACAACCAAAATACATTACACCATTTTCATTTTGCTGCTCTCTACACACAAGTAAACTATAAAATCAAGGAAATAAGCCGAAGTCAAAAGGAATGTCTAGAGATCATTAAATCTCATCTAATCCTCGTTGAACAATATTTGAAGGCACAGCTAGAGAAACTGATGAAACCAATGCAAATTTGCTCTCCTTGTAGTCTAATGTATATCACAGTATCACAGAATTGTTTAGGTCAGAAAGATCTTCTGGAGATCTTGTAGTTCAGTGCTCCTGCTAAGAGCAGGGCCAGTTACAGCAGGCTACTAAGGGCTGTGTCCAACTTGGGTTATGACTATCTCCAAAGAGGGAGTCTCCACAACGTCTCTGGGAAACCTGGCCCAGTGTGTGACCACCTTCTCAGTAAAAAAGGGTTTTTTTATGCTTACATGGAATTTCTTGTATATCGGTTTGTGTCTTCTTGTCCATTCACTCAATATCACTGAGAGAAGTCTGCTCTGTTATCTTTACTTCTCCCCATCAGGTATTTATACACATTTATAAGATTCTCCCAAGTCTTCTCTTCTCCAGGCTCAACAGTCCCTGCTCTCTCAGCCTCTCCTCACATATCAGATGCTTCAAGCCCTTAATGATCTTCAAGACCCTTTGCAGGACTTACTCCAGTATGTCTATGTCTCTTTTCTACTGGTGAGCTCAGACTTGGCCCCAGCACTCCAGATGTGGCTTCACCGATGCTGAGTTAAGGGGAAGAATCACCTCCCACAACCTCCTGGCAATATTCTTTCTAATGGGGCCTGGGAAGTTGTTGGCTGCCATTGCTGCAATGGAGCATTGTTGGCTTATGTTCAATTTGCCATTCTTCAGGATCCCCAGGTTCTTCTCTGCAAAGCTGCTTTCCAGCTGTTCAGCCCCAGCATGTGCTCTTGCATGGACTTATACCTTCCCAGGGCCAGGGCTTCACATTTCCCTTTGCTGAACTTTTTGACATTATTGTTGGCCAGCCTATCCAGGTTCCTCTGAACAGCAGAACAACCATCTAGTTTGTCAACCACTTCTACCAGATTTGTATCACTTGCAAACTTTCTGGGACTGCACTCTGTCCAAACATCCAGGTCATTAATAAAGAAGTTAAACAGTATTGACAAGAGTATCAACCATGGTACACTGGTGACTGCTCTCCAGCTGCCATTGATCACAATCCTTTCAGTCCAGCAGTTCAACCAGTTTTCAGTCCACCTCATTGTTCACTTATCTGAGCCAACTCTATTTTAGATCCATTGTCATAGCAACATGGCAATGTAATAGGGTAAATCCATTATGAGCTACTGCTAAGAGTGAGTCATCCTCAAGCACCAGATTCTCATAATTACTGAAAATAGATCTATCTCAAGCACAATCCTGATATCCAAGTAGATATCTACACAGAGATTATCTGAATCTATAGGCTACTTTGTTATCTTTGTCCTTCTTCTATTGTTTGCCCCCAGACCCTCATTTTGTAAATCACAACAGTTAGTTATTGAGTCTGGTTCCTGTGTCTGCAGAGGTACATAAGATACGAGTGATTTCATACTCATTCCCAGCTAGTTTGTACAGTCTAATCTGTTCCATACCCACTATTTTTCTGGATTCATCTTCTGTTGGATTCCCTAGCATGTCAGCGTTTCATCTGATTGAGACTAAAGAAGCTCTTTCTAGATTAATTATACCACCCTAATTGTAAAGTTTCCCTATATATCCTTTTTTTTTTTGGATATTCTTTTAGAGACTTATTTGCATTAAGTTTTTATAATATGATACCAGTACTATTTACTATATTTTACTATTTATTTTGTTTAGCCCCAGGCAGCAGCTCAGCACCACACAGCCGCTCGCTCACTCCCCCTACCCCGATGGGATGGGGGAGAGAATCGGAGGAGTAAGAGTGAGAAACACTCCTGGGTTGAGATAAGAACAGTTTAATAATTGAAATAAAGTAAAATAGTAATGATAATAGTAACAGTATAATAATGATAATAATAATAATGATACACGAAGCAAGTGATGCACAATGCAATTGCTCACCACCCGCCGACCGATACCCAGACAGTTCCCAAGCAGCGATCGCTGCTCCCCGGCCAACCCCCCCCCAGTTTATATACTGAGCATGACGTCATATGGTATGGAATAGCCCTTTGGTCAGTTTGGATCAACTATTCTGGCTGTTTCCCAGTTTCTTGTGCGCCTGGCAGAGCATGGGAAGCTGAAAAAGTCCTTGACTAGCATAAGCAGTACTCAGCAACAACTAAAAACATCAGCATGTTATCAACATTCTTCTCCTACTAAATCCAAAACACAGCACTATGCCTGCTGCTAGGAAGAAAATTCACTCTATCCCAGCCGAAACCAGGACAGTATCCACCCCTTATTCTATACCATCTACGTCATGCACAGGCCCTCCCCTTTCCAATGTGTTCCAATTAATCACCACCGCTTTCCCTATCTTGATATACACACAGATATAATTCCCTTCGTCTATGGCCCATCCCTCTAAAATGTCCATTGAGTTCATTTAGCCCATGACTTTGGGTTCCATCTGTCATCACAGTCTTTCAGAGCAGGAGAGGTGGTGTGCAGTGTTGGACTGTTGCATGCTGAAGTCAGTTCTCATTCCAACATGGTTTCATCAAAGTTCATTTTCATTAAGCTGGGCAATTCTTACTGCAATACCATTGATGCGGCATATAGCAATCATAATATATAGTATTATATACTTAATATTAACCTACTATATTATTATATTAACATGCAGTTAAGAGATAACATACAGTTAAGAGATAACATACAGTATTATAAAGCAATTAATATTATACAATAGAGTTCATTGGCTATTTTCACCCAAAATCAAATTCCCTTGAGGTACACATTGGGCTTCCCCATCCTTTCGCATCACCCACCAAGTGCACCCAGGTCCTTGAGCAAAAGCAATCCCACGAATGGGTTTGCCTTTGCCAGAGGGGGAAGTAACCCAGACTGTCTTCCCCAGCATATTTTTCATGTGCACTACAGGAACTTTATCTCCTTCTACAGTACGTAAAAGTTTTGATTGGGCAGGGCCAGCTCGATTGGCAGATCCCCTGGTGTTGACTAACCAGGTGGCTTTTGCTAAATGCGTATCCCAATGTTTGAATGTCCCACCACCCATTGCTCTCAGGGTAGTCTTTAACAATCCATTGTATCGCTCAATTTTCCCGGAGGCTGGTGCATGGTAAGGGATGTGATACACCCACTCAATGCCGTGCTCTTTGGCCCAGGTGTCTATGAGGTTGTTTCGGAAATGAGTCCCATTGTCTGACTCAATTCTTTCTGGGGTGCCATGTCACCACAGGACTTGCTTTTCAAGGCCCAGGATGGTGTTCCGGGCAGTGGCATGGGGCACGGGATATGTTTCCAACCACCCAGTGGTTGCTTCCACCATGGTGAGCACATAGCGCTTGCCTTGGCGGGTCTGTGGGAGCGTGATGTAATCAATCTGCCAGGCCTCCCCATATTTATATTTCAGCCATCGTTCACTATACCCAAGGGGCTTGAACTGCTTGGCTTGCTTGATTGCAGCGCATGTTTCACACTCATGAATAACCTGTGCAATACTGTCCATAGTTAAGTCCACCCCTCGATCACGAGCCCATTTATACGTTGCATCCCTTCCTTGATGGCCTGAGGCATCATGGGCTCACCGAGCTATAAATAATTCACCCTTATGTTGCCAGTCCAAATCCACCTGAGCCACTTCAATCTTAGCAGCCTGATCTACTTGCTGGTTGTTTTGATGTTCTTCAGTGGCCCGACTCTTAGGTACATGAGCATCTACGTGACGAACTTTTACAACCAGGTTCTCTACCCGGGCAGCAATATCTTGCCACAATGCGGCAGCCCAGATTGGTTTGCCTCTGCGCTGCCAGTTGCTCTGCTTCCATTGCTGCAGCCACCCCCACAGGGCATTTGCCACCATCCATGAGTCAGTATAGAGATAAAGGACTGGCCACTTTCCTCTTTCAGCCTTGGGATCACTTAAGATACAGGTATAACAGCAAATAGAAAAAAAAGATCTTCATTCACTTGTTAATAAGAAATCATTATGAGGGCAGGGACAAACAACAGGTGACATACTGAGGTCTGAATGGCTGAAGTTACATGCAGAAATAAAACCTCATCTACCAAATTATTAAAAAATGCAGAAAATCAAACCAACATGGTTGGAAAGTTGCATGTGTTGCAATAGAAATTTAATGGTTTAATTTCATAGGTTCATACAGAAGAGTTTTATTTTCAGAATCTCTATCTAATGTAATATGCTCAGCATGTATCTCATTGGAGCTTCATTTAGCATTGCACTTTATGTATAACATTTTTTAAAAAATCCATTGTGAAAAAAACAAATGATGAATATTAGCATTTTATACAGTGCTTTTTGGATCTCTGATAATTCAATAAGCTTTAGAATATGACAATACCAGTCTTTTTCTTATATAAAATACAAGATTGTTAGCATAGTATTACTTTTATTTCCTTCATTCTGCACATAACATCTGCCTTGCTGTTTAGGATGGAATTTAGCTTTTGTTGAACACTCCAACATAGGGAAAATGTGAAATGTCCTAGGTGCAGACACTTCCCTTTCCTCATAAACAGTTAAGTCACATATCCCTACTTGACTGCCAGAACCTTTGTCTAAAACAACGAAGTTCATTACTAACTTTCTCAAGCTGTACAAGTCCCATAAGAGTTTTGTTCTAGAATCATAGAATCATAGAATTGTTTAGGTTGCAAAAGAACTTTAAGGTCATCCAGTCCAACCATTAACCTAACACTAACAAGTACACCACTAAACCAATTAAGGGGAGAGTAGTAATTTCCTGTTTCCTGGCTTGGTGGATGTATTATTTTTTAATGAAAGTAAAATCTAGGAATCATTAAGGATGGAAAGGACCTCTAAGATCATCAGTCTAATCATCAACTCAACACCACCATGCCCACTAAATCATGTCCCAAAGTACCATGTCTGCATGTTTTTTGAACACTTCCAGGGATGGGGACTCCACCACCTCTCTGGGCAGCCTCTTCCAATGCTTGACCACTCTCTCCGTGAAGAAATTTTTCCTAATATCCAATCTAAACCTCCCCTGGCACAGCTTGAGACCAGTTCCTCTTGTCCTATCACTTGTTACTTGGGAGAAGAGACCAACACCCACCTCACTACAACCTCCTTTCAGGTAGTTGTAGAGAGCAATAAGGTCTCCCCTCAGCCTCCTCTTCTCCAGACTAAACAACCCCAGTTCCCTCAGCTGCTCCTCATAAGGACTTGTGCTCTAGAATCTTCACCTGCTTTGTTGCCCTTCTCTGGACATGCTCCAGCACCTCAATGTCCTTTTTGTAGTGAGGGGCCCAAAACTGGACACAGTATTCCAGGTGTGGCCTCACCAGCGCTGAGTACAGGGGAACAATCACCTCCCTGCTCCTGCTGGCCACACTATTCCTGACACAAGCCAGGATGCTGTTGGCCTTCTTGTCCACCTGGGCACACTGCTGGCTCATGTTCAGCCAGCTGTCTACCAACACCCCCAGGTCGTTTTCAGCCAGGCAGCTTTCCAGCCACTCTTCCCCAAGCCTGTAGCGTTGCATGGGGTTGTTGTGACCCAAGTGCAGGACCCGGCACTTGCCCTTGTTGAACCTCATACAATTGGCCTCAGCCCATTGATCGAGACTGTCCAGATCCCTCTGTAGGGCCTTCCTACCATCGAGCAGATCGACATCCCCACCCAGTTTGGTGTCATCTGCAAACTTACTGAGGGTGACTCAATCCCCTCATCCAGATCATTGTTAAATATGTGAAACAAGACTGGCCCCAAAACGGAGTCCTGGGGAACACCACTTGTGACCGCTTGTCAACTGGACTGTGAGCGTCCAGGTGTCGTAGCAGGTCATTAACTGGTTCCTCCTGGATTATGGGGGCTTCATTCTGCTCCCCTTCCCTGACTTCCAGCTCAGGGGGCTGAATAACCTGGGGATAACTGGTCTGGCCATTAAAGACTGAGGCAAAGAAGGCATTAAGTACCTCAGCCTTTTCCTCATCCTTGGTGACAATGTTCCCCCCCACATCCAGCAAAGGATGGAGATCCTCCTTGGCTCTCCTTTTATTGCTGATGTACTTATAAAAGCATTTTTTATTGTCTTTTACAGCACTGGCCAGATTGAGTTCTAGCTGGGCTTTTGCCTTTCTAGTTTCCTCTCTGTGTGACCTAATGAGATCCCTCTACTCTTCCTGAGTTGCCTGCCCTTCTTCCAAGGGTGGTAGACTCTCCTTTTTTCCTGAGTCGCTGCAAATCCCCCTGTTCAGCCAGGCCGGTCATCTTCCCTGCTGGTTTGTCTTATGGGTCATGGGGACAGCCTGCTCCTGCGCCCTTAAGACTTCCTTCTTGAAGAAGGCCCAGCCTTCCTGGACCCCTTTGCCTTTCAGGACTGCCTCCCAAGGGACTTTCCCAACCAGAGCCCTGAAGAGGCCAAAGTCTGCCCTCCGGAAGTCCATGGCAACAGTTTTGCTACCCCTCCTCTTCACATCACCAAGAATCAAGAACTCTATCATATCATGGTCGCTAAGCCCAAGACGGCCTCCGACCTCGACATTTCCCACAAGCCCTTCTCTGTTAGTAAACAGCAGGTCAAGCGAGGCACCTCCCCTGGTAAGCTCACTTACCATCTGCATCAGTAAGTTATCTTCCACACACTCCAGGAACCTCCAAGACTGTTTTCTCTCTGCTGTGTTGTATTTCCAGCAGATGTCCGGCAAGTTGAAGTTCCCCGCAAGAACAAGGGCTAGCAATTGCGAGACTACTGCCAGACACTTATACAATGCTTCATTTACCTCTACATCCTGGTTCGGTGGTCTATAGCAGACTCCCAGCACGACATCTGCCTTGTTGGCCTTCCCCCTCATCCTTACCCATAAGCACTTGACCTTATCATCAACACTGTTGAGCTCTATACAATCAAAACACTCCCTAACATACAGAGCCACCCCACTGCCTCTCCTTCCTTGCCTATCCCTTCTGAAGAGCTGTCGTGGTTTAGCCCGAGCCAGTAACTAAGCACCACGCAGCCGCTCGCTCACTCCCATTACCCTGATGGGATGGGGGAGAGAATTGGAGGAGTAAGAGTGAAAAAAAATGACTCCTGGGTTGAGATAAGAACAGTTTAATAATTGAAATAAGGTAAAATGATAATAATAATAGTTTAATAATGATAATAATAATAACAATATACAAAGCAAGTGATGCACAATGCAATTGCTCACCACCAGCTGACCGATACGCAGACAGTTCCCGAGCAACCATCGCTGCTCCCCTGCCAACCCCCCCACTTTATATACTGAGCATGACGTCATATGGTATGGAATAGCCCTTTGGTCAGTTTGGATCAACTATTCTGGCTGTGCCCCCTCCCAGTTTCTTGTGCACCTGGCAGAGCATGGGAAGCTGAAAAGTCCTTGACTAGCATAAGCAGTACTCAGCAACAACTAAAACATCAGTGTGTTATCAACATTCTTCTCCTACTAAATCCAAAACACAGCACTATGCCTGCTGCTAGGAAGAAAATTAACTCTATCCCAGCTGAAACCAGGACAAGAGCTTACAGCCATCCAGTGCAGCACTCCAGCCATGAGAGTCATCCCACCATGTTTCTGTGATGGTGACTATGTCATAGCTATCCTGATGCACAAGGGCTTCCAGCTTCTCCTGTTTGTTGACCATGCTGCATGCATTGGTGTAGATGCTTTTGAGCTGGGCTATTGATTTAATGCCCGACATTGCCATGCCACCTTTGGTCTCCTCTCTAGTGAGCCTGGCTATATCCCCTTTCCCCTTCGAACCTAGTTTAAAGCCCTCTCAATGAGCACCACCAACTCATGAGAGAGAATCCTTTTCCCCCTTGGAGATAGCTGCATTCCATCTGTCACCAGCAGGCCCGGAGCTGTGTAAACCTCCCCATGATCGAAAAAAAACCAAGATTCCACTGATGGCACCAGCCTCTGAACCACCTGTTAATCAGCTGAGCTTTCCTGTTCCTTTCAGTATTCTTCCCTGCCACTGAGGGGATTGGGGAAAACACTACCTGTGCTCCTGATCCTTCAACCAATCATCTCAGTGCCCTAAAGTCCCTTTTGATCGCTTTAGGACTTCTCTCCTCAACCTCATCACTGCTACCTTCATAACCAACAGCAGGTAATAATCAGAGGGCATACCAGACCAGGGAATTTGTTAGTAATGTCTCTAACCTGGTCCCCAGGGAGGCAGCAGACTTCCCTGTGGGATGGGTCTGGATGGCATATTGGGTCCTCTGTTCCCCGCAGGAGGTAATCGCCTATGATGATTACCCTCCTTTTTTTCTTAAGAGAAGCAGTCGTAATGCATGGGGCTGACTGACTCACCCTAGGCAACCCCCTGGGTGGACCTTCACCCACATATTCATTTGTCTGGTCCTCAAGTTCCATAGCCCCATATCTGTTGTATAAGGGCAACTGGGAGGGTGAGGGAGGCTGGGAAGGGATTCGCCTGCTGCCCTGAGCAGGGACCTCTTTCCATTCCCCCGCCACGCCCTCTCTGCCCATCCTGTTCATCACAGTCCTGGTCGCTCCTACTCCCTGGGGGCTGCTCTTGTGTGTGAGGGGGTTTGGCCACTGTCACTCTTGTCCCCTCCCATGCTGAGTCAGAGCTGAAATGACACAGTGGAAATATCATTAATAAGATAAACTATTCTGTTTCCAAAAAAGGCTATTAGAAAATGACAGGCATCTGAACATAAGCCAGTTTGGCTGAAAGTAACTAGATAGGAAGGCCAAATTAAAACCAACAATTTTATGAAACCAAAACAATATCTAAGATTTTAATTAACTAAAGAAAACAGTCCCGTTTTGTGAGACTCAAAAAAATTGATAACTCTGGAGGCATGTATAACAAAGAAATTGAGGTAAACCAGTGATTCTCATTAGACTTTACTTAAATTACAGTCCCACAGCATTATAAGTTTTCAGAAACAGACCTTAAATCATTGTTTTGCTGACATCAGCCTTATACATTAAGAACAGGTACTGCAGTGTCTTCACAGTGGCTTCCAGCATGGCTACATGGAGAAAATAATTACACTGAGGCTAGTGCCAACACAGCAAAATTATAGCATTAGTGAGACAGTGCTGACGGAAGATATTGATCTAACACTAGAAACATTTTTGACTGGGTATTTTTTGGACTGTATGTCCAAAAAGTTGAGCAATTTGAGTGAGCAGGCATGATATAATCTAATAAAAGCAACTGAACAGATAGAAAATAGAGTCTTCTCTGGTTAATTCAAATAGAAAATATTTGAGAACAACAATGAAACACAGACAGAAAAGGATAGTTTTCCACTATTTCAAAACTGGTGCAGGAAGAAGAGATGTCTAATGGATCTATTTTGTGTTAGAGGTTTTATAGCTACACAATAATAGAGATGCAAACTCACAAGAAAACCTAAAATGTATTGCTTTTATAGTTGATTTACTTAGCTATGAATAGTCTAAAAATATACAATCAGATAAAATATGCCAAACGTATCCTTAAAATGATGACTATGACAGCAGAGTTCAAACCTGAAGATGTCATAAAAATTGATTTATGAGCCAATGCATCTGGAACAATATTTTCACTGTTATCCTTGAAAAAGAGAAAAGTTTGCTCATAATGCAGAGATTTCATTAAAAAAAAAAAAAAGTGTTACATAGCAAAAAAAAGTTCAGCATTCCATTAACAAAATCTCTGCATTGGCTGACTTCTTAAAATTAGTCAAGTTCTATACCAAAAATAAAAAAAAAAATCACATAATATGAATATTAATATACAACAATTTTGACTATTTACTGTATGACACAGTGGAGAGAGGTTTACAGCTTATCAGCTTCATTGATGTCTCCTTTATTACAACCATCAGTAACTTATATGGAGAAGAATGAATCAAGTCAAATTTACAACTACTTTAATATAAAGGGAGTAACATCAGAAATAGGAAGGGAAACTTTCAGTAAATACATAACTAGTAAACATTACAGAAAATTATCAAAGTTATTAATTCTTGAATACAGTTACAAAAACCTTGGCTATTTTGCTGTTAAATATATATATATATACAGCTGTTAAACACATATTAAATATGCTTAATAAATATATGAAATAAATTTATTCTATTAACTGTAGTAAATATATTCTATTAAATATTAGTATTTTAATATTTGATGTTTAAATCTATTTAAAATACATTTATAAATATATACATATATTTATATGGGTGTATGTACATATAAACATGTACTTATGTATGTATGACAGAGAGAGAGAGAGAGAGTTCATCAATACATCAGAACAGATAAACCAATTTACAAATTTCTGATAAAGCAAACTTGATGGAAGGCAAAAAATACTTGATCACTAAATTATCTTGTCTAGTGATGTCTAACACTACTGAAAGCATGCATTTGATTCTGGAGGAACCAATGTACTTTGAATGACCAGAAGAGAATTTGCCATAGGTCTGTTAACATTCCTAGTAAAGCGCGTATTCTTGGAGAGTATTTAAGATTATCTGATTAAAGAATAGTGTGTATTTTCTATATAACTTAGGTGCAATATAATATAGTTTTTACATTAAGTGTATCTAAAAAAAATTTGAAAAATAAGAAAGAAAAAAAGTGAGTAAAACATGCCAAACACTTTAAGCAAATAGAGACAGAGCCACTGTTTGGAATCTGTGCAAAAGGTTCTTAAGGATTCTGATGAAAGGTCTTGTCAGTTATTGGTAGCAACTCAGTAAAGACATCAACTGAGTCTATTTATTATTATTAAATTGTTAAATTAAATTGTTAAAACAGTAAGACTCCTTGCACAAACAAATTTTTAAAAAGACAGATTTAGAAAGTACAACTTGAAGATTCTGGACACACCAGCTGCTAGAGATAAACTAGAGCCTAAATCTTTCCCATTGAGGAGACCGTACGTATCATAACTACTGGTGGTGGGGGGGGGGGGGGGTGGGTGGGAACACGAATCTAGCAAAGGCATTGTTTTATGACAGATGAACATGTGCCTGAATAGAAGATCTATGGTTATGATCCTGTAAAAAAAGGAGCATTATGGAACAGGGCAAGGAAGGAGTAACATTGTGCTTGCTGGGAGAGATTGACATGGTACAATCTTCAGATCAGACTGCCAGTGACTAGGCATTCTCATCAGAGTTTTCAGATATGTTTCCATGTGGATGTTACCTTTTATGGTCTGTTCCAGGGTTCATGATAAATGATTTCTCTGAAATGCGATATACAATTACAGTCAATGCAATTTTGTTTTGTAATATTAAAATTAAAATCTAGTAAATAATGTTTAAAAACAGGGTGATGGAGTCCTCTGAAATGACATAATGGCATTAGAAATGGGAAATAACTGATGCCTTGCATCTGCTATGGAGAACAGAGTGAAGAGCAGAAGGCATTTGAAAATGTAGCCCTTCTCATTGTCTTTCCAGCTGTAAAGTGGAAATCAGAGATTTAGGAGAGAGCAGCCAAAACGAAGTGTTCCTAGAACACTTGGGGGTGAAATTGATATGCACTTTAGAGTAGGTCAGAGTGGAAAGGCAGTAATGCTAGGTTTTTAAACCTTTTTTGCTTTGCTAGAACAACTGAGAATCTGTGTCTTTTCTAGTGGCAAGACAAAGACTCCAAAAGCATGTCAGATAGAATAAGAAGAGGTTCCATTCGGATGAAGTTTGTCTAGAGCAGAACTACAAACATTCTTAGCAATATACCTGTGAAATAGAACAGCTGTTCTATAGACATGTGCTGTGCTGGTAAATGCTAAGGTAAACTAGCAAGTCAAAATTATAATTTCGTCATGATTTTCTGAGAATAAAAAGAGAATTCATGACACCTTTTCCAGCTCTCCCAAGAAGCTTCATTTTATCACAGACTATAAAAATAGAAGGCAGGAGGGAGACCACTCTGCAAGTTAGCTCCATCTGCTTTTCAGCCAGTCTTCGAAGCTGCAAGTCAAAATTAACATGTCACTTCCCAGAACATCATAGAAGTATTACTAATTAAAATATTATCAGTATGTCAGATTTGATTTTAATCAAGTAATTACTAGTGTTGAGCACTAAAATGGGTCTGAAAAATACTGTAAAGTACATTTTAATCCCTTTTTCATTTGTTTGATACAAAGTAAAAAATTGTTTTGTAGTAAACCAACTCCATTAACAAATCCAATTTCATTTCCACTATGTAAAAACCTCACTAAGCACTATACCTATTAGCTTAAGAAAGTGGGTACTGAGCTAGGAAGTATATGCAACTAGGAGCCAAGAACACCTCCATCTTAATACTTTACTTTTAACAGATTCATTAAAAATTATCTATTTCTTTGAAAGTACTTCCTCTCTGGATATTTGGACAAATATTTGGAAATAAAACCCAACTTATTAATTAATGAAAATCCTGCAAGTCTTATTTTAATAAGTGGCTGTTTTTATCATTTAACTGATTTAAAATACAAAGAATAAACCAAAAAGTTTCAAGAGAAATGTAAGAATGTAAACATTGTTTAAACTTTATTAGATACATAGTCTTATATCTGGTAGACAGTCTAAATGTTTTGGTTCTGGTGGTGAAACTCATCACAAATAATTTTAGGTAACTAAAATTCAGGCATCCAGTCTAAGTAACCTGGATGCCCAAGATCTGGCCACTGAACTGATGCTTAAGGTGGACTCATCACCAGGTTTCAGATCTAAATTTAGTGTTTAAATGTAATTGTCTAGGCATGAGTCAGGTGATGTGATTCAGTTGCCAAAATACAGACATATACTATTATGCTAGATGCCCTTGAGTAGCTAAGACATCTGTAAGATGCTGATAATTCTGACACCAGAAACTTGTGCTTTCCTGGAGCAGCATCTGCAAATTAAATGGAATATAGCAGGATATGTCAAATAAGACTAAATGCTCCTTCTTAAACAACGGAAAATGTTTCTACTAAAACAGTAACTTGGACACCTTGAGATGGGCTTCACCGACTAAACTTAGTCTGGTTAATGACATTGAGATATTTGAGTCAACACTATCTCCTGCACGGACCTGGCTGATGTGACCCTGAGACTGTAAGAGACCCCGTATCCTGGTAGAACAGCAATGGTGAGCTATTCCAGAGCACATAAAATGACTGAAGACACTAAGGATAGGTAGCTGAATCCGTTTCTTAATTCACATGTACATACTTGCATTTAAATAGTCGATATTTATTAGATATTAAATATTATTAAATATTAGATATTTAGAGCTTGGTTTAGTTGTCTAGATAGAGGAGTTTAATAGTATTTAAGAAGCCTTGTGTAGATTGAGACACCTCCATGAAGGTGGCATATATGGCACTACCTACCAAAGAGCATCTTTCTGAAACGGTAGCTGAAGAACATCTGGGATGCTTTAAATCATCTAAAGAAACACCAGATCACTCTGTTTAGGACACTGAATCGATTTCCAAGTACAGAATACAACTAATGCATTAGGCATCTAATTTTACATGCAAATTTGCCTCTCTACAATCTGGAATAAGAAAATTATATTTAATACCTCTTGCCATACCAATAGAAACCTCTGACTTTGAGTCCATTATTTGTCTAGATTTTCTGTATTTTCTAAATAAAGTAAATGAGGCATTTCTGTTTTTTTCTAATTTATTTTTATTTCTGTAAAAGTCCTCTCTGATTATAAGATTAGTTGCACTACTTCTCCTTAGATACTTCTTTGCTTACTCAAATTTTATATTAGTGTAAGCAAATTGGCTTCAGCTTTATCATAATATCTCTGAAAGTAGAATAATATAATTTTCTTTGTATATGAATCTATTTCTGAGCATTTGTCTCTTGTGGAAACCCAGTTTTTGGAAGAAGTCATTATGCTGAAGATCACCTTATATGCATATATAAAGTGACTTTTCTCCCAAGTGTTATGTTTAGCACCAAAGAGAAAACAGGATGTCAGTTTCTGTATATCCTTCTCTGCCCTGAACAGCTGAGACCAGTGTGATAGATGAATGAAAATATGCCTTTGAAGAAGTCTGAAATTAAACTATAAACACTAGACTTCAGTCCTTGAAGTGACAGGCAAATTAAAGGAATTGATTAAAAGACTAAAGTATCACTGCTAGACAAGGTGAAAAGATAAAAGAAGTACAGTTTTCTGTGGCTATGCTGACATTACATGAAACCTAAATTAGAAACATACCCAGTAAGTCAAAAGGGAATTAAAATAAAGTGAGTTTCAAAATAATTCCTTTTAAATATATGCACTTTACAAAATGTTTTATGGGGATGTCCAATTTTTTTTTTTTTAAATTGCCATCCTAAATTTTCACATACATGTATTCACATCCTATGTATTCACATACATCAAACATCCAAAATTAGTGAGCTAAAGAAGTGCTACATTCACTAATACATTTTAGGAGTCAAATATATGTTTTTTAATCCCTTCTTCATTTTGGGTGATAGACATATCCAGGCATGTTCTGGATAAACTTTCATACAACATATTTAAATTCTTCTGGAGAAAAATACTAATGGATGGATTTTAAATTTATCTGTCTACAAATGGGAACAAAATCATACCCATATATTTAATTCATTCATCTAATATGTTCCTGAGGTCTTCAGGTTAATGGACATTTACAGAATTAATGCTCTAACCACTGAGAATCTGACTGTTCTGGGTTGCAGTCTTTGATTCAGTCAAGAAATTATCCCAGAGTTTCAATTTTTTTTCAAATAAGTCTGAAAAAAACCAGTGCATTCTGATATATAATTTTAGGTAATTGAGATGCTGAAAATAATTACTGTTTCACTGAGCTAATTCTTAGAACATATGTGAGTGAAACTGGCCTTATATTGCTATCTTGAACCATACAAGGGGGGGGTGGGAAATCCCAAGTAACAATAAGAGTTGATGCTTTGGGATTAAGAAGTGGGAACTGTAAGACAGATGAACTAACAGCTTTTGTATAGAGCAGTCTTCTGAGGTAATCTAACCATTCTTTATTGACAAATGTAGCTAGAAGAAACCATAGTAGAAAGTCAATATTTGTAAAAGAACAAAGCTGGAGATCATATCTGTGGCTGAATTCAAGGGAAAAGTTAAGAACTTGAAAAGGTTTTCACCTGGTGTTTTTGGGAAACAAAGCTATGACCTTTTTCCTTGATTTGACACTGACTGTTTGCAAATGTAGCAGCTACTATCCTGCTATACTTAGCTGATGTCTTTTACATGGATTTTTTAACAAATGTTAAAAAATGTTGCTTGGAATATGTCAGTGAGTCAGATTTTAATCCCCTCAGAGAAGTAACAGGTAGAAAAGAAGCACTTTGACACATGCTTACAGTACACTTTGCACTACACATTAACAAAATAACAAAATGAATCTCAAAATAATATTTGCAAAATCACATTACTAGCAACTTTTTTTGTTTTTCTTCATCCAATTAAACTATTTGAAAGACAAGGTTATTGCCAATTTGAGAGGAAATTTACTGAGGTATTTTCTCCCATTTGTTTTCAAAACTTTCATACTTTTTTTAGTATGTTTACTAGCTTTTACGTCCAGTCCCTCTGGAAATATATCAGCATTGTCTCATGCAAATAGACTCAAGTCTGGTCTGCCTGTCCAAGCTGGCTCAACATGATCCAGCTTTGATTCAAACCCACTTTTGCTGCCAGCATAGTGATACACTTGAGAAACCACACTAATTAGCTCAATCATACTGAAGTCCAATGTAGTAACACAGTTTTTGGACTGGAGCTGGATTGCACCATGTCATTTTGGAACACAAGCACTGTGTGTTTAGGACTGTCTGCAAAAGCCATACAGGCAGAATGAAATAAAGATACCACTCTTCAGTGTACTTTGATCTTTGAAAGGGGAATGCCAGAAACTGGCCACACTATTCCAGAAAAGAGCCACAACCTCTCCCATGTCTTTCAGGCAATAATTTCATTAGTATTCCCAGAATGAATTTTCTCTTTTTTGCAACAGCAACACAGTTCTGAGTATGTTGAAATGTTTGAGAAGCTTTCAGGTTACTTTCTGAAACCTTAGTCTATAAACATTCATGTAACTAAAGTTGAAGTTAAATTCTTTTACTTTTTTATTGTTTCCTAAATATTCGCAAAGTTTATCACCTTATGTTTCTCATTCTCCTTCATCTACGTGAATAGTGTAATTCATACCTCATTCTCTGTAGGCTGGATACCTCATCTCACTGAAGCAGTTATTTGGCTTTCGGAAGCAGTATCACTTCTCTTTGGCACCTCTTGACATGTACAGGCCTATATATACACAGCATCCTCCTAGGGGCATTTTATTCATAGAATGTAGCTTGTAAGACAATATTATAAGGGAGTTTCTTCTTGTTTCCAACAAATTATTTTTAATTTAGACAGTTAAAATTATGGGTCAAACATATAAATTTATTCCGTTAGAAAATTTTGAATTGTAGTCTAGTTACTCAAAGTGCTTACAATTTTCCTTTTCATCATTTAAAACATTATAAATTAGTGAATAGCACTGGAAATAAGACAGATCCCTGTGATGTATGACAGTGCATAACCTTCAAGGCTGGGAGCATGTTACTGATAACTATTGGAAGGATGTTTTTTCCAACCAATTGTGCATTTACCCTGCATGGATTTTTCTCTTCATCATATATATTTTAATTTAGATGTCAAGCTGAGTGAGAAATTAGTATTACGGTTTGGCAGCTATTATGATCAACAATTTTGAACAGACCCTTTTGTTACCTGCTTCTCAACAGTGAAAGAATAGTTTAGTTCTTAGTGAAATGACATCTCCCCAGTATTCAGAATTTATTTCAGTCCCCTGCAGCCACAGCAACTCTTTGTATTTTACAGTGCCTGTACATTGGGGAAGGGGAGAGACATGCTAGTTCAATTCAGTTGGAGAGGAGAGGGAGAGGAGAGGGAGAGGAGAGGGAGAGGAGAGGAGAACACCCCCCCCATCCCCCCACCCCCCCCCGCATAATCCAGGAGGAAGGAGTTAACAATCTGCTATGCCACCTGGACACTCACAACTATATTGGGCCGGATGAGATTCACCTGAGAGTACTGAGGGAGCTGGCAGAGGAGTTTGCCAAGCCACTCTCCATCATCTATCAGCAGTCCTGGTTAACAGGGGAGGTCCCTGATGACTGGAGGCTTGCTAATGTGACACCCATCTACAAGAAGGGCTGGAAGGAGGATCCAGGGAACTACAAGCCTGTCAGCCTGACCTTGGTGCCAGGAAAGATTATGGAGAGGTTCATCTTGAGTGAACTCAACAGGCAAGTGCAGGTCAACCAGGGGATCAGGCCCAGCCAGCATGGGTTCACAAAAGGCAGGTCCTGCTTGACCAACCTGATCTCCTTCTATGACCTGGTGACCCGCCTGGTAGATGAAGGAAAGGCTGTGGACGTCATCTACCTGGACTTTAGCAAAGCCTTTGACACAGTCTCCCACAGCATTGTCCTTGGGAAGCTGGCAGCTCATGGCTTGGATGGGCGTAGTCTTCGCTGCATAAAAAACTGGTTGTGTGGCCGAGCCCAGAGAGTAGTGGTGAATGGAGTTCAGTCCAGTTGGCGGCTGGTCATGAGCGGTGTTCCCCAGGGCTCCATTTTGCGGCCTCTGCTGGAGGGTAGGATGACCCTGCAGATGGACCTGGACAGGCTGGATCAATGGGCCGAGGCCAACTGCATGAGGTTCAAAAAGGGCAAGTGCCGGGTCCTGCACTTGGGTCACAACAACCCCATGCAACGCTACAGGCTTGGGGAAGAGGGGCTGGAAAGCTGCCTGGCTGGAAAGGACCTGGGGGTGTTGGTAGACAGCCGGCTGAACATGAGCCAGCAGTGTGCCCAGGTGGCCAAGAAGGCCAACAGCATCCTGGCTTGGATCAGGAATAGTGTGGCCAGCAGGAGCAGGGAAGCAATCATCCCCTTATACTCGGCACTGGTGAGGCCACACCTGGAATACTGTGTCCAGTTTTGGGCCCTTCACTACAAGAAAGACATTGAGGTGTTGGAGCGTGTCCAGAGACGGGCAACAAAGCTGTTGAAGGGTCTGGAGGACAGGTCTTATGAGGAGCAGCTGAGGGAACTGGGATTGTTTAGCCTGGAGGAGAGGAGGCTGAGGGGAGACCTTATCGCTCTCTACAAGTACCTGAATGGAGGTAGTAGTGAGGTGGGTGTTGGTCTCTTCTCCCATATAGTTAGCGATAGGAGAATGGGCTCAAGCTGTGCCAGGGGAGGTTTAGGTTGGATATTAGGAAAAATTTCTTCATGGAAAGGGTAGTCAAACATTGGAAGAGGCTGCCCAGAGAGGTGGTGGAGTCACCATCCTTGGAGGTGTTCAAAAAACGTGTAGATGAGGCATTTTGGGACATGGTTTAGTGGGCATGGTGGTGTTGGGTTGATGGTTGGACAGGTGATCTTAGAGGTCCTTTCCAACCTAAACAATTTTATGATTCTGTTCTATGATTCAATGATTCTATGTAGTCAAACTGTAATGAATTATTTTCAAGCACCATATTCATTGCAATTACTCTTAATTTGGAAAAGCCCAATATTGAAAATAACAACAGTAAAGGTGAATGTATCAAAGGTTTTAATAAAGTCAGGATAGTTAACACTCACTGGTTATCAAAAAGAAGAGACATTTTGATAGAATTTATGAATAACTACCAGCATTTCAGACGTAAAAACTTCAAAAATTCACTAAAGTAGATTTCATCAGATGCTGTTCATTCGCATACATGTAGCTCAGTCATTTGTTCTTTAATCGACTCCCTGGTTTAGTTTGTGATTTTGATTCCCAAATTAATATTAATCTTACTATGTTTGTATTAACATAGTTATAGACCTCAGAAAAGCAATAAATTCAGTACTTAAGTGCTTTGTACAGGAATGAACCTCTGACATTTCTTTGATTTCTGTGAGTTAGTCTACCAGTTTTTGTATGTAGATACACTGTAATGTTTCTTACCTGACTAGAAATAACCTCCATTCATGTTGGACCAAATTTATTTCTTTATTTAGTTTATCAAAGATAACCTTTATTCCTTAGTATGCTTTATTCTTTTATATTCTCGTCTGTATAATTTTCTATTAATGATTTTCATAATCCCTTTTAAAGAGACTCCTATCTGCCCTCAGTTGCTTTATTTTCTGGACATCTTATGTCAGACAGTTTTTCCTGCCAGTTGTCTGACTTGGATGGAGTAAGGGTGTGGACGTGGGTGTATGGGGGGTGGTGTGGGGTGTGTGTATATGTGTGTATGTAGTATTTTCCTGCTGCAATAACTCCTTTTCTTGTGATCACAACTTCTGTCACGTATTGAACCATTTCACTAAAACTGTTTCCTAGACAGAAATTTGAAGGGGTTGTACCTAGTTTTGTTTGTGACCACCTAACAAAAAACAACACTTTTCAAGAATTTACTATACAGTCAATTTCCTACTATTTTTTCTAGCTACATGAATTATTTCATACAAAACAATAATATCACTTTTTTCTGACATAAGAAGAGGGGTAAATCTCATAGCTGTATCATTGGTCTTGGTTTTTATCTCTTTCATCTTCACCCAGAACTTGTAATCTCTTTGATACTTACTTGGTTGGCATTTCAGACCAAACTTTGAGGTAACCGCCCCCTCAGGACTCACATGTATACAAATGTACATTTTTACCTGGTGTCCTGGTTTTGGCTGGGAGAGTTAATTTTCTTCCTAATAGCTGGCATAGCCCTGTGTTTTGGATTTAGTTTGAAAATAACACACTGATATTTTAGTTGTTGCTAAGTAGTACTTACACTAGTCAAGGACTTTTTCAGCTTCCCATGCTCTGCCAGGTGCACAAGAAACTGGGAGGGGGCACAGCCCAGATAGCTGATCTGAACTGACCAAAGGGCTATTCTATACTGTATGACATCATGCTCAGTATATAAACTGAGGGGAGTTGTCCAGGGGCAGGGATTGTTGCTTGGGAGCTGTCTGGGTATCAGTCAGCAGGTGGTGAGCAATTGCATTGTGCATCTCTTATTTTGTATATTATTATTATTATTATTGTCCCTTCCTTTTCTGTCCTATTAAACTGTCTTTATCTCAACCAGTGAATTTTACTTTTTTTTTTTTTTCTGATTCTCTCCCCCATCCCACTGAGGAGGGGGAGGAGTGAGCAAATGACTGTGTGGTGTTTAGCTGCCAAACGGGTTAAACCACAACACTGATATCCTAAATCTTCCAATCCTTCCTTAGTATTCCCCATATTGCTGTCATTCTAGTAACATCTGAAATATTTGGGGGTTTGCTTACTCTTTTATTTTCTCTACTGAATATTTTTGACTCTCAGTAATCTGCTGTCCCCACAGAATTCAATGCTTTGATGAAGTCATAATTTTTTATTTGTTTTTAAAATACTTTTTGTAATTTACCTTTTTAAAGTTTGTCAGCTTTTTAAAATTACTGCTGCAGTATTATTTCTTTTTTTGCCAGAAGTCACCATTTCAGCAAAGCAATCTTTCTGAAATAACAGTGGATAATAAAAACCCAAGAGTTACATGTTTATCATTTACTGAATCTGCTATTAATTTCCTGGTTTCTGGTGTTAGCATGTGGATTTGATTCAATACTCTATTATAGCGGTCCAGTACTCGTAACAAAAAGACATTGTTCTATGTTCTGTTTTATAGTCTTTTTTTAAAAAAGAAAAAAAGCTTACTAAATTATTAAAGAAAAAAACATAAGCTACCAACAAAATGAGCATTAAGACTAAACTAAGCACAAACAATTTCAATACTAAGTTCACATTTTGCTTTTTATGATCCTAAATTGTTAATCACTACTTATGGGCATAAAGTAGTAAAGCAAAAAAGAAAAAGAGAAAAATAGTAAAACAGTTTATTACTGGAATAGTTATTAATTTAGTATTTTGTATTAGCATTTAGTATTGTGTGCCAAATAGTGAAAGTGCAAAGTAAATTGTAAAATACTGTACTGGGCCTGGCTAGGATAGAGTTAATTTTCTTCACAGCAGCTCATCTGGTGCTGTGTTTTAGATTTTTGACCAAAGCAGTACTGATAACACACTAATGTTCTAGCTTTTGCTGAAGTGTAGGCACAGCATCAAGACCTTCTTTGTTTCTCACTCTGCCCCACCAGTGAAGAGATTAGAAGGTGCAGAATAGGCTGGGAATGAGCACTATTGGACAGATGACCTGAACTAACCAAAGAGCTATCCTATACCATATAACATCATGCTGAGCAATAAAAAGGAAAAGAGAGTTTTTTAGGGAGGTTAGCCATATTTTGCTCAGGAACTGGCTGGGCATCAGTCTACCCATAGAAAGTAGTGAACGATTGCCTTTACATCTCTTGGGTTTTTTTTGTTTTGTTTTCTTCCCTCTTCCACTTATTTGTCACTTATTAATCATAGAATAGAATAGAAACATAGAATCATTTGGGTTGGAAAAGACCTTTAAGATCATCAAGTCCAACCATTAACCTAATACTACCAAGGGTAGAGTAATAATTAATCTCATGTTTCCTGGCTTGGTGGCTGGATTATTTTTTAATGAAAGTAAACCAAGGAATCAATTATTAATAAATTATTATTATGTTTTATCTGTTTGTTTTACATTTACCCCCAAGTTGTCTTGGTTTTATTACTCCTTTCTTCTGCCATCCTACTTGGTGTGGGGCAGGGGAAGGGGAAATGAGCGAGTGACTGTGGTGCTTATCTGACCGGCAGGGTTAACCCACAACAAATATGTTAAAAAAAAGATGCAAAAGGGAGAAGGATACAAACATGCCAGCACCAAAAAAACTTTCTACACATTTTGATCTTGCATGAGAATCATAGAATCACAGAATGGTTTGGGTTGGAAGGAACATTCAAGGATCATCCCCCTGCCATGGGCAGGGACATCCTTCACTAGATCAGGTTGCTCAAAGCCCTGTCCAACCTGACCTTGAACATATCCAACAAAGGAGCATCCACAACTTCTCTGAGAAGCCTGTTCCAATGTCTCACCACCCTCGTCACAAAAAAACTTCTTCCTTATGTCCAACCTAAATCTACCCTTTTTCAGTTTAAAACCATTGTCCCTTGTCCTGTCACTACAGGCCTTGGTAACAAGTCTCTTTCCGTCTTTCTTATCAGCACCTTCGTATGTTGAAAGGTCACAGCCAGGTGTCCCCAGAGCCTTCTCTTTTCCAGGCTGAACAACCCCAACTCTCTTAGCCCTTCCTCATCAGAGATGTGTTCCACCCCTCTGATCATTTTTGTGGCCCTCCTCTGGACCCGCTCCAACTGGTCTATGTCTTTCTTGTGCTGGGGACTCCAGAGCTGGATGCAGTGCTCCAGGTGGAGTCTTACCAGAGCAGAGTATAGGGGCAAAATCATCTCCTTTGACCTGCTGACCATGCTGCTTTTTATGCAGCCCAGGATACAACATGGGCCCCTGAGGACACCACTTGTTATTGATCTCCATTTAGATATTGAGGCATGAGTGCAACCCTTTGGATGTGGCTATCCATCCAATTTCTTATCCACCAAATAGTCCACCCATCAAATCCACATCTGTCCAATATACAGAAAAAGATAGGATTTGGGGGCATGTTAAAGGCCTTACAGATATCAAGGTCAATGACAGGAGTTGCTCTTTCCATCTCCACTAGTGCAGTCACTCTATTGTAGAGGGCCACCAGATTAGTCAGGTGCAATTTGCCCTTGGTGAAGCCATATTGGCTGTCTCTGATCATCTCTCTGTCATCCATATGCCTTGACATAGCTTCCAGGAAGATGTGTTCCATGATCTTACTGGGCACAGAAGTGAGGCTGACTGGTTCTATTTTAGCCTCCTTAAGACTACTGATTAGCTTCCAGCAGACTGCTTTAGATATCCCAGGGTATCTGAGACTCGTTTTCAGAACTGGCAGAGGTGATACAGAATTGTGGGATACTTGCACCATCCTGGAACAGCAGCTGGAACCTAAGTAGGGTACAAAAAGGCTCATAAAACTGTGTGTTAAAATATACCATGTGTAGCGAGCTAGCTTCCACCATAGTTGTTTAGAGGTGTGCTGGATGTCCAAATCCCACTATAGCCAGTGAAGATTTTGTCAGGACATTCAGTGGAGTTTGGGCAATTTTTCAACTGAACAAAACACAGGTGAATAGTTTTAGGGTAAACAGAATAACCCTTTAGATTTCATTAACTGCAGTGGGAACTTTTGACACCCAGCTTTCAGGCAAACATCCAGCTTCAGAAATTAAATTACATATGTGTAATCTAGTGTTGAAATGCATTTCTGCCTGTTAAGTAGTATGTCTTTGTGTAATGACGTTTGCGTTAATTACAACACACTTTTTATTAATCATAATATTTTCTCCCCAAAATGTTTCTGCACATTAAAAATTAATATACCCAATGTAAAACATGAAAAAAAACCTTAAATTGACTGTATCTATTTGCTGAGTCAAACATTGTTTAAATTATCAGATTATTTTATTTCAAGCTATCTACTTTGCTTTAAATGTGCTAGGTGAATGTCTTTACAGGAACTTTTTGTGTGAAAACTTTAAGGATTTAAATATTACCTATCCTTAGTTGGGGGTAGGGATATTACATTACTAATATGTATGGCTTAAAATGTCTTTGAGCCAATTATGGCACTTTGCCTTGATAAGGACTTTCTTTTTTACATTTTTAAAACTGTTAAGAATAACTGGGGAACATTTCAAAGCTCTAATTAAAGAGTAGCAAAAAGTCACACTAGAAAATCTGAGTTTTTATTTTACTCTAGCAGTACTTATCACTGACGATGGTTTTTTTCTTTTTTCACACAGGAAACACAACAAATAATTTAAATGATCCTTTTTCCATGAGAAGTTTCATTTTGAACTAACTCATTTTTTTACTGCAAGCAACTCTGACTGTAGTTCCACTATTACAGTAAGCTCATTTGTTTTCATGTTCAGTGTAATCTAAATCAAGTTTCTTCTTCCAGTGTATGTTCTTTATTTTTGGTTTATGCTTTTTATTAGTATTTTCTGCTTCCAAGGTAATACTCCTTAAAAGAAGAAATGCACAGATCTGAGATGTGTTTATTGTTTTGACTGCTATTTGTAAAGTTAATATTACTTTCTGTATACTTCTTTAATATTCCAAGTGCTTGACAAAATAATTATATCTATGCTATTTGGGAAACCAAACTGTATACAGGTGGTTATCACACAATGCATTTGATGAAATAGTGCAGTTCTAGCAAACTCTGAACCAGAATGAATATTCAGAAAATGTGACTGATTTGCTGTTTCAGCCAAAAATAGCTTGTGCTTTTCTAATATTTTTACATCTCTAGGCCTGAGTGCACTTGTAAACATGGGTACACATTACTGGCTGTACATCACAGTTAGAATAATGGAATTAGATTCAATTTTCACTATTCATCATCTTTGGAGAAGTAGCCCTCTGTGTCGATAATCATGCTTTTCCTACTCTTCCTCGAAGTCCATGTAACAGTCACTTTGGAAAGGTTACATCTGTTCTCAGATTGTCATCCCACAAGAGGACTGTACTTATTTATTGTAGACTGAAGCAGTGTGAATAGAGCAGAAGATTTCCTCCACAAATCAATCGCTGTTTCTGAGGTAAACTATTAAATGATTGAAAAATCTTTACTTAATGTCTCACTTCTCCCTCTCTCCCTCCTTCTTATGTAAAGAGAGATCCTTCCTTCCTCCCTTATTCTCTTCCTCCCTTCTGTCTCCATCTCTCCACTCTTCCTTCTCTTTCCCTTTCCCTTTCTCTTATCAAAAAGACATAAAAATCACTTGCAGTGTGCAATTGTGTTTTTAAGGAAAGCAATCAAGAGCTGGGAATGAACTACACTTGTCAGTTGCATTCTACAGCTATGACAAGTTAAAATGTGCCAGCTGTACAGCTTGTCCACAGCTGTTGTCTTTCAAATCTTTGTATAATATTCATTTTCTCTCCAGCATTTACAGAATTTATAACTGCAGTGAGAGTTTATCAAAATTACTCTAGTATAGAACAGTACTAGTATAATAGCTCTTAGTTTTAAGCTATGCATAAGGGAATCTATGCCAGAAATAGTTCTCCACATAATGCTTAAGACTGCACAGATGTCTGTGTTTGATCTAAGAAGGCATAATTAAGGAGAAAATGCTGACAGAAGTAAAATATACATACCACCAACTAAAGCAGGAAAAAACACGTAGAGGAAGCTGAAATGCTAGTGTTTGGGGAGGAGAATATACAGTGAGCAAAACATGCCACCTATGTAGTTCAGCTGTAAACTGAAAGACCAATACAGTGGGGGGAAAACAAACAAACAAACAACCCCCTCAAACAAAACAAACCCCGCCACCAACAAAAAAACTTGAATAGCATCAACTGATCAATACAGAAACTTCTCCAGATAATTTTTTGTGTGTGTGAATACTTGCAGTACCAGTCCACAGCAAACTGGGAGAGGAAAATCTGTTCAAGAAGCAGATTAAATATAAATGTGTGTATGTGTAAATGTGTATACATGTATCTGAGCTTAAACTTCAGTGCTGAAACCTTAACACATGAAATTTTGAACAGATGGAGAAAAACAACATACTCTCTCACCTGTACAAGGAGCATCTGTTTCCTTGCTTAGTTAGATTTTTTTCATATCCCATGAGATCTATTGCAGAGTCACAGCTGATTTGGCAGTTGCTGAATAGCTGGTTTCTGTGCCAAAAATGTATGTAGTTTGACATGCTCTGGAAGTCCAGGGGGAACCGGACAGTTTGGCTTAGTCTATTATGATAAATAAAAAACAAACCAGGGACAAATCCCTGACTATGGAATCCAAGGTGGTACAGATTCACTTTCACTCCCATTATTTTAGGTAGTAATCTTAACAGCACATTTATACTACAGAAGTAGTCAGAATGGCTCAAATCTGATCTGGGAAACAGAGATAGAAAATATATAGTGCTCAAACAGTGTTCAAAAATTTTCCTTTGCCTATCTTTCTTCAGAAGTATGGATATCTTACAGATGTTACCATACACATAAATAATAGTACCTGGAACAAATTGGTAGGTTATTGGAAATGAGAAATTATATAATGTGTGGGGTTTATATATATACACCAATACAAATATGGCAATATACATTTTTATAAATCTACATAAACACAAACATAGATATACTGGTGCAGAGAAACACAAAGAATTATATAAATATACAGCTGTACCTATATATTCTTGGTTTTCTTAAAGAGCTGTAGCAAGACAAAAGTGAAGTAGGCTCTAGTTTTTGTGCCCTGATGAAATCCTCTAGTGGGAGGAGTGAGGAGTGGGAGGTCTCTCTCCTACCTGAAAGAAGCTAACTGGGGATGTGCAGCTAAGGAACCTTTCTGGAATAGAGAATGCAGTAGGAAAAGGAAATATAGACTGCAGGGTTGAAGTAACATACAGGGTCACTGAGGCGAAATTCAGCTCCTGAATTTTGGACAGCATTCCAATGAATGTCCATGGCTGTCCAGATGGTGACAGGAGCCTTCATTGCAAAGGTCTCTGTGAAGGTGTCTTCAGCTAAATTGGGCGAGACTTCCCAGGCTGGTTCTAATGAATACTTATATCCAGCTGGTCCATGGTCCCGTGTGACCAAGCATCTGCATGATACACTGTTATTATCTTAAAACTACCACAAAACCTCTCCAAATCACCATAACTATTTGCAAAATCTGTTCTCTGTGACCATTTCTGCATCTTCAGAAGGAGTTTATGCTCACTACTTACATGTCTTATCAATGCACAGTTTGGTTAATTCTGCAGCAGAAACTATGTGGAATACTATTAGGGTGGTCAGATTTTTCATGCCAATCAACACATTTAAGCATCACATGTTGCTTATCAATTGCAAAAGGCACATCAAGAGCTGCCTGGGGGAGAATCATTGGGATTATATGAAACTGACACCCACAGAGCACCTGTACCAATAAGTAAAATATTTTGTTGTGAGGGCAGCTAGGAGTTCAGTCAATCATTTTGTCTCAGGTTGGTCCATTTTTTCATCTATGCAGGTGGCTAGTCAGGGAGTTCTTTGAACATCCAAAGAATTAATGAGGAAACATGATACCACATACACCACAACTTTACAGGACAAACTCAAATGTCTCATTTATATCAGTCCTGCTTTTGGCTGGGATAGAGTTAATTTTCTTCCTAGTAGCTGGTATAGTGCTGTGTTTTGGATTTAGCATGAGAATAATGTTGATAACACACTGATGTTTCAGTTGTTGCTAAGTAGTGCTGACACTAGTCAAGGACGTTTTCAGCTTCTCATGCCCTGCCAGCGAGAAGCTGAGAGGAAGCATTGCCAGGACAGCTGACCCAAACTGACCAAAGGGATATTCCATACCACATGACATCATGCTCAGCATATAAGCTTTGGGGAGTTGTCCAGGGGGAGGGATCACTGCTCAGGGACTGGCTGGGCATCAGTCAGCAGGTGGTGAACAATTGCATCGTGCATCGCTTGTTTTGTATATTATTATTATTACTAATTATTAATATTGTTATTATTGTCATTATTAGTAGTAGTACTACTATTTTACTTTATTTCAGTTATTAGACTGTTCTTATCTCAGCCCATGAGTATTCTCACTTTTACTCTTCCGATTCTCTCCCATATCCCACCAGAGCAGGGAAAGTGAGCGAGCGGATGTGTGGTGCTTAGTTGCTGGCTAGGGTTAAGCCATGACAGTCTTTTTTGGCATCCAACGTGGGGCACAAAGGGTTTGGGATAATAACGGATTAACCAGAGTTTATTAAGGAATCTGTTAACAGTTGTCAGTTACAATATTGATTCACCTATTCTTGATCTTAGTTTATCTGATCCACAGCATGCTCCTTTTTTGCTGTACATGTTAAAGATTCATGTTGGGTTTTGCAGTTTGCTGTGCTCTGCAGTGATTAGTAATGTTTTGCTTGGGAGATTTGTTATTAAAACACTGACCTTGATCTTCATCTTGTATTCGGGTTTTGTACTGAAGCCATTACTGTGCTTCGGGTACCACCTCGTGGAGACAATTAGCAACTATATTACTTCTGAGAGGTTTTTTTTATGAAGGAAATACAGAATGACACCTTCTCTACCTTCTTCTATGATGTTTCCTCCTTCATTATAACAACTTTTCAGTATCTTGAACATCCTTGGACAGTTAAGATACTTCTATTGATATTTCTTGGTAATATTGTTTTGGTTTCATCTAAGGTTAATAAGCACTTTAAGAAGATCATCCAGAGATCTGCCTCAAGGCTGGATAGTTATGAGTGTCAGGGTATGTGGGAAAGTATGGGCAAATATTTATGACAGTGGGTACCTCCGGCATTTTGGAACTTCACCCCTGAACAAGTGCAGAATCCTGAAAAACTAGGAAAGTATTTGGAAAAAGTATGTTGTCACCCTGGAAACTCCAGAGAGACACAAGTCACTGCAATGTGCTGGGGCCTGGCCCATGTCTACCAAGCCCTGTTCAATACTATTCAGAGCCCTCAAAGGGAAAAGAAGATCTGATGGATCTGATGACAAAACAACAGACACTGTGGCTACTCCAACACCAGCCACAGGCACTGCAGCTACTCCAACCCTGGCGACAGGCACTGCTGCTAAACTAGAGAACCAACCCCAGCCGGTATCAGTCACTGCTACACACAAGAAGAAATACACAAGAAAATCAGCTCGTTTAGTGAGTGATAAAGAGGAACCAGGGCCATCACGAGAACAGGAGGAGGAAGAGGCAGAACCCATACATGAGATGGTAACCACCCGATCCTTATCCTTGAGTGAGCCATGAGACATGCAAAAAGATTTAAGCCGTTGTCCGTGTGAGCACCTTGTCGTCTGGCTGCTCCGATGCTAGGGCAACAGGGCCAGTAGCCTGGAATTGCATGTAAGGCAAAAATTTTGGAATGTCACCAAAAGAGGAGGTGACACATGCTGAGGAGGTCCCACTATATAATAAACTGCCAGAAAATGAGAAGCAATATGAGCTGTTCACTGATGGGCCCTGCCATATTGTAGGAAAGCATCGGAGGTGGAAAGCTGCTGTATGGAGTCCTATACTAGAAGTCACAGGAACTGCTGAAGGAGAAGGGGAGTCGAGTCAGTTTGCAGAGGTGAAAGCCATCCAGCTGGCTTTAGATATTGCTGGACAAGAAAAGTGGCCAGTCCTTTATCTCTATACCGACTCATGGATGGTGGCAAATACCCTGTGGGGATGGTTGCAGCAATGGAAGCAGAGCAACTGGCAGCGCAGAGGCAAACCCCTCTGGGATGCTGCATTGTGGCAAGATATTGCTGCCCGGGTAGAGAACCTGGTTGTAAAAGTACGTAACATAGATGCTCACATACCCAAGAGTCGGGCCACTGAAGAACATCGAAACAACCAGCAGGTGGATCAGGGTGCTAAGATTGAAGTGGCTCAGGTGGATCTGGACTGGCAACATAAGGGTGAATTATTTATAGCTCGGTGGGCCCATGATACCTCAGGCCATCAAGGAAGAGATGCAACATATAGGTGGGCTCATGACCAAGGGTTGGACTTGTCCATGGAAAATATTGCACAGTTTATCCATGAATGTGAAACACGTGCTGCAATTAAACAAGCCAAGCGGTTAAAGCCTCTCTGGTATGGAAGATGACGGCTGAAATATAAATCTGGGGAGGCCTGGCAGATTGATTATATCACACTCCCACAAACGCGCAAAGCCAAGTACCATGTGCTCACCATGGTGGAAGCATGGTTGTAAACTTATCCCATGCCTCATGCCACCACCCAGAACACTATCCTGGGCCTTGAAAAGCAAGTGCTATGGTGACATGACACCCCAGAAACAACTGAGTCAGACAATGGGACTCATTTCTGAAACAATCTCATAAACACCTGGGCCAAAGAGCATGGCATTGAGTGGGTATATCACATCCCCTATTATACACCAGCCTCTGGGAAAATTGAATGATACAACAGGCTGTTAAAGACTACCCTGAGACCAATGGATGGTGGGACATGCAAACATAGGGATACACATTTAGCAAAAGCCACCTGGTTAGTCAACAGGAGAGGATCTGCCAGTCAAGGTGGCCATGCCCAATCAAAACACTTACGTACTGTAGAAGGGGATAAAGTCCCTGTAGTGCACATAAAAAATATGCTGGTGAAGATGGTCTGGGTTATTCCTGCCTTGAGCAAAGTCAAACCCATTCATGGGATTGCTTTTGCTCAAGGACCTGGGTGCACTTGGGGGTAATGTTGAAGGATGGGGAAGCCTGATGCGTACCTCAGGAGGATTTGATTTTGGGTGAAAATAGCCAATGAACTTAATGGTATGTTGTTAATTGTTATATAATACAATATGGCATCACTTCTGTGGTTGCTATATGCCATATTAATGGTATTACAGTAAGAATCACCCAGATTAAAGATGAATGAACTTTGATGAAACCGAGCAAAGTGCAGCAGTGATGGAACGAGAACTGGCAATTCAGCACTGCACACCATTTCTCCTGGCCTGAAAGACTGTGATGACAGATAGAGCCCAAATTAATGGACTAAATGAACTCAATGGACATTTTAGAGGGATGGCCCATAGACTATGGGAATGATATCTGTGTGTATATATCAAAAGACAGGAAAAGTGGTAGTGATTAATTGGATTGTATTGGAAAGTGTAGGACCTGGGCATGACGTAGATGGTATAGAATAACGGGTGGATACTGTCCTGGTTTCAGCTGGGATAGAGTCAATTTTCTTCCTAGTAGCTAGCATAGTACTCTGTTTTGGAATTAGGATGAGAATAATGCTAACAGACTGATGTTTCAGCTGGTGCTATGTAGTGTGTACACTATGTCAAGGACTTTTCAGCTTCCCATCTTCTGCCAGGAGCACAAGAAGCTGGGAGGGGGCACAGACAGGACAGTTGATCCAAACTGGCCAAAGGGATATTCCATACCACATGACGTCATGCTCAGTATATAAGCTGGAAGGAGTTGGCTGGGGGGACAGCGATTCCTGCTCAGGAACTGGCTGGGCATCAGTTGGTGGGTGGTGAGCAATTACATTGTGCATAATTTGCTTTGTATATTATTTTTATTATTACTATTATTATAGTAATTATTATACTCTGACACTGTCTCCCACAGCATTCTCCTTAGGAATCTGGCTGCTCATGGCTCAGGCAGGTGTACTCTTTGCTGGGTAAAAAACTGTCTGGGTGGCTGAGCCGAGAGTTGTGGTGAATGGAGTTAAATCCAGTTGGCAACCAGTCACAAGCAGCGTTCCCCAGGGCTCAGTTTTGGGGCCAGTCTTGTACAATATCTTTATCAACAATCTGGATGAGGGGTTTGAGTGCACCCTCAGTAAGTTTGCAGATGACAAGTAGTTGGGTGGGAGTGTCGGTCTGCTGGAGGGTAGGATGGCCCTGCAGAGAGACCTGGACAAGCTGGATCGATGGGCCAAGGCCAACTGTATGAGTTTCAACAAGGCCAAGGGCCGGGTCCTGCACTTGGGTCACAACAACCCCATGCAGTGCTACAGGCTTGGGGAAGAGTGGCTGGAAAGCTGCCTAGCGGAAAAGGTCCTGGGGGTGTTGGTAGACAGCCGGTTGAACATGAGCCATGTGCCCAGACGGCCAAGAAGGCCAACAGCATCCTGCCTTGGATCAGGAATAGTGTGGCCAGCAGGAGCAGGAAGGTGATTATTCCCCTGTACTCAGAGCTGGAGAGGCTGCACCTCAAATACTGTGTCCAGTTTTGGGCCCCTCAATACAAGAAAGACATTGAGGTGCTGGAGCATGTTCAGAGAAGGGCAACGAAGCTGGTGAAGGGTCTGGAGGACAGGCCTTATGAGGAATGGCTGAGGGAACTGGGGTTGTTTAGCCTGGAGAAGAGGAGGCTGAGGGGAGACCTTATCCCTCTCTACAACTACCTGAATGGAGGTTGTAGTGAGGTGGGTGTTGGGCTCTTCTCCCAGGTAGTTAGTGATAGGACGAGAGGAAATGGTCTCAAGCTGCACCAGGGGAGGTTTAGATTGGATATTAGGAAAAATTTCTTCACGGAAAGGGTAGTCAAGCATTGGAAGAGGCTGCCCAGAGAGGTGGTGGAGTCACCATCCCTGGAAGTGTTCAAAAAACGGCTAGATATGGCACTTTGGGACATGGTTTAGTGGGCATGGTGGTGTTGGGCTCATGGTTGGGCTGATGATCTTAGAGGTCCTTTCCAACCTTAATGATTCTATTCTAGTTTTACTTTCATTAAAAAACAATCCATCCACCAAGCCAGGAAACAGGAAATTAATTAATATTCTCCCCTTAATTGGTTTAGTGGTGTACTTGTTAGTGTTAGGTTAATGGTTGGACTGGATGATTCCATCTGAAACGATTCTATGATTCTCTGATTGTATTATTATTATTGTTACTACTATTTTACTTTATTTCAATTATTAAACTGTCTTTATCTCAACCCATGTGTTTTCTCACTTGTACTCTTCCGATCCTCTCCCCCTTCCCACCTATGCCGGGGAGTGAGCGAGCAGCTGCGTGGTGCTTAGTTGCTGGCTAGGGTTAAACCATGACACTGATTATTTAAATTCCACAGCTCTTGTTGCAATTTGAGATGTCCTAATGTATCTCTCTTTGCTGTCTAGCTGCTGTTCCAAAATGTGAGTCTCCTATTGGTGCTGTCATAACTTTCAGACCTCTTCAGATGTTCTGTATATTCAAGGGCATTTCAAATGATACCAGACACACGTTTAGACAACTTATATGAGTTTCCATGAATTTCAGTGGGGCATTAGATACATAGCAAACATCCAGGCCACATGTAGCTATATTTAGGTAATTATTTACAAGCTGAATCTCATACTAGGACAATCCTTGCAAGAATAGGAAACAGTTATACAAGGCTCAAGAAACATTCAGATGAATAGTAAGTGAATCAATGCTGAGGTAGTATACGTTATTTGCTGAAACCCAGAGATTGTGTATGCTATATACATAGATTATTTTTTCATGTTGCATCCAGTTCTTCTCTAATATTCAGTAGCCCATTTGAAAGTTTCTGCTTTCAAAGATGTCTCCATGACCATGAAGAACAGTCAGTGAGCTCATACCTACAGGATCACGTTTCTGGTATCCAGTAGGTTTCTTAGGCATGCAAGTTATCATCTATGTGAACAGATTCCTGTCCTTTGTCAGGATTTCTTTTTGAAGGGGAAGTCATACTATCAACATCTTAGACACTTGCTACTGTGGTGGAAGAAACTCATGACAGTTTTTGAGTGCTTAGGGATAGATGCAACATTAGTGAATGTCCTAATACTGTTTAGGAGGACATGAAGGAGTTGATGTTATTTGAACCCAATTCTTTGATAACTACCATAAGATCAGACTGCAGGTATCATTAAGCACATTCAGTTGCGATATGTACTTATTATGCTCTAATACCAGGCTTCCCTTATATATGTGATTCTCTTCCAGATATTAATATATGTATTTATTCATACCTGTACTGATATATATATGATGATACACACACACATATATAGGTTTATATTATTTTCTAGGCTTTATGGATGTCCAGAAAGATTTAAAGCAGAGGCTAATATTTTTCATGCTTAATTGGAATAAAATTCAATGTAAGGGAAAAGAGTGTTACCTGTTACAGACCTTATTGATGTTTATTTCTCTCAGATTAAATACATTCAGATATATTTATTGTTGAAAACAAACTTTGGTGGTTTTGGACAACTCTAGAAGGACATTGCAATGCTGGCCCATGAATCAGTGAAGAAGGGTATTTGAATTCTGATTTGAAGATCAGCATTTCTAATATTTCAGTATTTGAAAATGATACTAATTAAACAGCTTTAAAGCCAGTTTTTAATGCATCTGCATGCCTGGAATTTATTATTTGTCAACTTGCTATTAAAATTAAATTTGATTACCATAAGCCATTTTTACCCATCAGTTCTGTTATGAGGCTTCTTAAGGTACAGTATGAAATTTTAAATGTTTCATTATAGACCATTACAACTTGAAAAATTAATTATTTGTCCAATTAATTAATTATTTTAATACTTATTACATTTTAAAATGACAGTATTATTATTATGTGTACACAGATAGTTGTTATATTTTATATGTAGTTTACAATAAAAAATTTAAAAGGCAAAACACTGTTCAGAAAAAAAAAAAAAAGAAAATTAAAGCATACAAGTAGCACTCACAATTTAACTCTGTTCATTTCAAAATCAAAGACATATACCTAAAGCCCAGTGATGAGTTTTAGTTTTTTAATGGCCTGAAGGAACAACTTGGAGAAAATGTATTTTTTCATGATGAATGAAGAAGGTTACATGCATGGCAGATCAAAGGTCCATGGGTACTTACTAAAATCCTCACTGAAAAAATCAAAATAAATCAGACAGCAATAAGATATCAGGTAAATAGAGGTTAGTCTTCTGAGCATTCTTTGTTTGTTGTGTACTGATTTTATCAAACAAGTTGAGGTCAACTTCCTTGCTTCTGATGGCCTATTGGGACACCATTGATGAACAGGTCAGATAGTTTAGATGTTTCATGCATTTTAGCTAGTGGAAATGTATACGCAAGTGAACAATAAAAGATTTAGCCGTGACATGAGATCTGTTTATATAAATCAAGGTAACAAGTGACAGAATTTTGGCTTATTCACCTCCACAGCTTCACTGTCTTGGATTTCGCATCAATATGGCAACTCAGGGTATAAAGCTAATTACCTGTCTGAGTTATAAAATGGCTTTTGAGAGATGTATTGTATTGTATTGTATTGACTGAATTTTAAATATTAGTTTAAAAGATGATGTACTAAGCACTTATAAGAAACACTGAAGAGAAGTACATAGAACATATAACACCATAAGCAGGTACATGTACAAATAAAAATATTCTTGTGAGGAACGAAAATTTTCTGTTCAAAATTTTTAAGTTTTGTATAATATAGAAATATTATTGAGTGCACTATAATGAGCAAATATTAGGAATAAATACAATGAGATAGTTGGTGTTGTGCAGCCTGGAGAAGAGAAAGCTCCAGGGAGACCTTATTGCAGCCTTTCAGTACTTAAAGGGAGCATATAGGAAGGATGGGGAGAATCTTTTTAGCAAGGTCTGTTGTGACAGAACAAGGAATAATGGATTTAAACTAAAGAAGAATAGATTTAGACTAGACATAAGAAAGAAATTTTTCACAATGAGGGTGGTGAAGCACTGGCACAGGTTGCCCAGAGAGGTGGTAGAGGCCCCATCCCTGGCAACATTCAAGGTCAGGCTGGATGGGGCTCTGAGCAACCTGATCTGGTTAAAGCTGTCCCTGCTCACTGCAGGGGGGTTGGGCTAGATGACCTCTAAAGGTCCCTTCCAACCCAAAGCATTCTATGATTCTGTGGTAGTGTAGGTTAATGGTTGGACTGGATGATCTTAAAGGTCTTTTCCAACCTAAACAATTCTATGATTCTATGAATGATCCACTACTTGAATACTTACAGTTAATACTTAACCTGTGCAACATTTTGCTGAAGTGGTGTCTCTTAAAAGCAGACTACTAACTGTCCCCAACTTCTCTAAATCTATATAAAATTGTATCTTAAAAAGATTTGCACTCCAAGGTAGGTATATATAATACATAAAATTAGATTTATTTCAAAGGTGTTCTGAATCTTCACACGCACCTGATACTTGAAATAAATAGTCAGTTTTGGGGAAATAGCTAGTATGATTAAAATAAAGTTACTATATGTTGACAAGTGTGCAAAAATTAGTATTTTAATCTGTCCTATATTGAAAGATGATGGAGACAAAAATGTGCATTCAAGCAAGACATGTGCAGATAAACACAGCTTAGCTGATGAACTGCAGATGAATGTCTCATATTTAGGGAACGGCAAATTGCTTAGAATAAAAACTGACAAAATTAAATGTTTAAACTAGATCCTGCAACTTTTGATCATAGTGACTACAGCATTTGCTTATGAGACCATTGAAATACTTATGTATCCTTGTTTACTTCAGTGAGAAAATCTTATACATTCAGACTTGGTCACTGAATTTAGATGTATTCACATGATCTACAAGCTTTAAGATGTCATTACCTAAAATGAAATTGATCCTGTAGTCTTTCCTAGCTCATAAAATGTCTGTTTCTATGGAAAAACTTCACTGAAGTTTATACAGTTCCATGCAAGAAGAGGAATCCCCCCATTTAAGTCTGCAAAGGCTTCCTAAGAAATGTACCAATTCACTTAAACCAAAGGTTTCAGTAATGTTCTAACTACTTCAGGATACGATTTAAGTAAGTCTTACAATGTTATAGTTCTTTGTCTGAGTTTAGTCAAATTATACAGTCTTTGAAATAGCTGACCTAAAAAAACCCAAAGAAATTGTTCATTGAGTAGTGAGCTATATAAGCTTGTCTCCCAGGTATGTTTTTCCTATAGTATCTGCTCAGCCCACTGTCACTTACTCAGTTTTGCTTGTAATGGCTGGCCAGCCGTAATCTCTTCTGCACCATACCCTTAGCTCCCACTAAACTATAAAGGACAATTCATTGTATCTGCAGGATCTTTTATGCATGAGACACTAATTTGTACTGTTATTTTCTACAAGTCACCAAATTTCAAGGAGCTGTAGCACTGTGTAAGACTCCTATCTTTAACTGGAATTTGTAAAAAACTTCACAGTAGTATAGAGGCAGGGAACAAATAAGGCAGATGCAAACTTTATAAAAGCTATCTTTAATGGAAAAAACAAAAAAAAACAAAAAAAAAACCAAAAAAAAGAAATTCCTATTCCTTAAAAATTGGTAAGTACATAGTTGATTATTAGGCATTATAGAGAAATCATATTTTCTTTTAATTGGCTTTCTTTTTGGTAAACAAAATTAAAAAGACAAAACAATTGTAAGCTTCTTTATATCACTGTAATTAAAAAGTGGTAAATAAGCAGTAATAAAGCTTTTGAATTTTAATCTTAAAACTTGTTCTATGAACAGTAGAATTAAAACTAGGCTTCATATGAATTTCAGTTATATACCTCCTGCAGTATTCAGCAACTAACCTGCTTTCTTTCAGCTGCCTGAGAGACCCTTATAAAACTTGGCAGAAATTTCTCAGACACAGAAGTTATTCATGTGAGGAGGAGGAGGGGAAGTGTGTAAAAATAACATGTAGTTACAAGCACCCGGTCAAAGTTATAGCTCATTCCTAAGTCTCATTTAATTGAATAACTAGGTGAAACCAAAAAAATAAAACCCAAACAAAAAAATGCCCTCTAAAATCCACAGCAGGTTACAGTGACATATTTCTACTTACTATCTTAGCAAAAGGCACTAAACTATCCTGCTCCACATTGGTCAGTCTAAGTGTTATAACAGGAACTATTCTGAAGAGATGAAGTCAGAATAAAGAAATAAACAATGATTTTGATGGTGTGTTTTTTTTTTTTTTCCTAACTGAATTATTGATCTGTTATTTTCTAATCCCACTCATATAATCTTGTCACAGATGAGCAAAAACTAAGAATCTGTCTCCTGGTACACAGAAGAACAAGAAGAGCTCTATGGTTTTGTGGTTTTGTACAAAAACATGCTTTGTATTAGGTACATATCGTGAGTTCTTCTCCAAGCCTAAGAGAGTTTGAATTAATTAAAAAATGAAAAGTTGACTGAGAATACAGGTTCAGCGGATTAGGTGAGTGAACTGAGCTTTGACTCTTCATGCAGCAGTTAATAATGGGGATTGTGGTTAGAACTGATGAGGAATCTTTTGGTAAATATCCATGTGCTGAAATTTTCATAACAATGTATTGATCACAGTGATTACATCAGCTAAATTTTCTCAGATCTAGGGTGAAATGGCTCATGAAAAAGAAATGTTACCACTGAGTAATCAACTGTTAGGGTACTCACTAGACTGGGACTCCTTTGCTCAAATCTCAGACTGATGATTTAGAAGTGAGTATGAGCTTGAAATAGTAAATATCTAAGCCTGAGCTAGTCAACAAAGACTTCCTTTGTAACCAATAAAGAGAAATTGGCATTTAGAAAAGCGATTTATGTTAATCTGAAACAAAAATCTAAAAATATTAGATGAATCATACTTGATGAATATGTTTCTCTCATTTTACCATAGAGTTTAGGGGACATCTGATTTTTAGAAAATTATTTTAGGGAGATAAATTCATGTTTCCAATCAGTTCCTCATTGTCTTTTCTTCTGACCAGTCCTCTTCAAATATACCCATTCTGAAGGTTATGTAAGCCCTCATGAACTACAGATGGGTCTACTAAGTTGTACCAGTTACCTAAGTGCTCTGCCTCACCTGATTATGTTTTATATTCAAAAGTTGAGTTACAGAGCTTTAGCTTTCTCTTTTCTATATTTTTTCATGGACAGATATTAGAAGGTCTCATTTTTGTCTAAACAGGAAGCAAAAAACTCTTAAATTAAAAAAAAAATCAACATGAGGATATGCTGCTTTTGGCTGAGGTAATTTTCTTCATAGTAGCTAGTATGGGGCTATGTTTTGGATTTGGGCTGGAAACTGTGTTGATAACACAGGGATGTTTTTGTTATTGCTGAGCAGTGATTACCCAGAGTCAAGGCCTTTTCTGCCTCTCACCCCACCCCACCAGCGAGTAGGCTGGGGGTGCACAAGAAGCTGGGAGGTGACACAGCCAGGACAGATGATCCCAGCTGATGCAAGGGATATTCCATACTATATGACATCATGCTCAGCACATAAAGCTGGGGGAAGAAGGAAGGTGGGGACGTTTTGAGTGACGGCGTTTGTCTTCCCAGGTAACTGTTACGTGTGATGGAGCCCTGTTTTCCTGGAGATGGCTGAACACCTGCCTGCCGATGGGAAGTAGTGAATGAATTCCTTTTTTTTGCTTTGCTTGTACATGCAGCTTTTGCTTTACCTATTAAACTGTCTTTATCTCAACCCACAAGTTTTCTCATTTTTACCCTTCTGATTCTCTCCCCCATCCCACTGCAGGGAAGTAAGCGAGCAGCTGTGTGGTGCTTAGCTGCTAGCTAGGGTTAAACCATGACAGTGGAAAACGGTTTTTCACTTTGAGCTCAGTTTTGAAGGAAAACTTGAGATTAAATGAGGAAATTTAAAGTTCTACTGCTTAAAGAAGTATTCCAGAGAAAACTGGCAATTGTACATTTATGTAGATTAGTGTTTCACACAAACACAACAAAACTCTGTTTTTTTTTAAATAGAACTGTGATTTTTTTTTTTTTTTAATATATATATGAAAGTGGTTTTAATGCTCTGCTTAATTTTTTCAGAAATGGCCTAGCTAAGAAATACTTTTATATATGTTCAGGTTAGCTGTGTGTATTCTTAGGAATTGAAGGGAAAATTCACATTGTAACTGCTCAGGAGCAGTAATCTGTGACCAAGGAATGATCTGGCATGGAGGGCAAGAAGGCCCAACTGCTGAATGAGAGAGAGAATGGCTCCATATACGGGAGTGAAGTTTACTGGTGAGATAAGAAATGCTGCAGTATTTTCTTGTAATAATCATGGAATATGAGTGCTCAGGTGCTTCTTTCGGTAAACTGATTTGGCACTGGGGGATGAAATCAACACCAGTTAGGGTGCCTGATGCTGATGCCCACAGGACGGTGTTGGTGCAAGTGTGTATAAGTAATTGGCTCATGACCCGTCTTTGCGGAGTCCTTGCAGAACCACTTATGCAGGTAGTAGGACTCTGCCCAATGCCCATATAGATTTCAACAAAGGCAAGTGCGAGGTCCTGCACATCGGTTGGGACAATCAGTATCAATACAAAGTGGGGGGTAAAGGGATTGAGAAGAGCCCTGCAGAGAAGGGCCTGGGGACACTAACAGATGAAAAATTGGATATGAAGCAGCAATGTGCACTCACCAGAAAGGCAACCATATCCTGGGCTGCATAAAAAGAAGCGTGGCCAGCAGGTCGAAGGAGGTGACGCGGACCTGTTAGACTGGATACAGAGGAGGGCCACAAAAATGATCAGAGGGATGGAACACCTCTCTGATAAGGAAAGACTGGGAGAGTTGGGGTTGTTCAGCCTGGAAAAGAGAAGGCTCTGGGGACACCTGGCTGTCACCTTTCAACATATGAAGGGGCTGATAAGAAAGATGGAAAGAGACTTGTTTAATGCTTCTGTGCCATTAATTCAAAGGATAACACAAGCCAGCATAAACTGTTGCTCTGTACACAGACTGTAAGTAATAGATGACTATCTTTGTTTTAATTTAAGTATGCTTGTTTTGAAACAGTCAAAATTTGCCCAGTATGTCATCTCTTGCAAGACTAAGAAACATGTAATATATTTGCATTCTTAGAAAAATAATCTTCCTTAAAGGAAAATATCTTCTATAAAGTACTGCTTTCAAACACATTATATTTCAAAATTAATCACTCTTAGTAGGAGATTAATACATGCTGGTACATTACATTAGTATGTGAGAAAAAAATTTAAAAGATTACCTGTAATTATTTCATTTTCCTTGAATTAGTTAAAAATTATATTTCTAATCTTAATTTTCAAAGATGTACTTTTTGTTGTTTCATCAACACGTACAACTTCAAGGTCAAAGCAAATGGAATCCAGTCTAGGTTCTGCCACAGACTTTAATTTTTCCATTAAGCACAATGAGCTTTAAATTTGCTCTATTATCAGTAAGCAGGTTTGTTACCCAGCAAATTTAGACACAAAACTGTTTAAATTGAGACTTTTTTATTAAAATATGAGTTATTATAATGCACCCTCATAGAATGTGTTTGATTAGAAATTAATGAAAGAGCCCATAGAGGAGAAAAAGAAAAGACTGTCACCTGGGTTTGAAATTAATTTAATGTTTGTTTAATGAAATTAGAGTTTTACATTTCTAATAATCTCTCTCCCTTATAAAAATTGACTTAATAACTGGAATGAATATGATACTGGATTAAAGAAATGAATTTCAAGTAATTACTTTAGTCTTTTTAGTTTAACTATTTTTTATATATATAACGGCTTTTAAGACAGACATTTCCCAATGTATTTTCAGGAGCTGATCTTAACAAATACAGGGTGATTCAATAGGTTAGTACTGTCTTTTCTGAGGATCTATGATCTGCTCTAACTTCTATATAATGAAAGGAAATAAAAAAGAAGAGTTCTATTCAAAGAAAAATTGTTTAAATCTCAAATCAGGTCTACTTGATGAATTCCTAGTGTAAAAGACATATTTACTTGATTACAAGCAGCTGAAATGGCCATATGGTTGAACCATCAGCCAGGGAACAAAGTAATTGTCCTATGGATAACAATAATGTGAACACTCTCTTGAAATATTCAGCATCATATCCAAGTTTGAGGTATTCTGTCATATCGTAATTTCTCAGTGGATTTTCCCTAGCTTCTAACTTATTAGTGAACATCACTGTGTTATTGTTTTCTGTAAAGTTTCTTCCATCACACATATTCTAATTAAAAGTCAAAGCAGTACAAGAAAACATTGTTTACAGGTTCATACAGATTGTTACTCTGTCTTATTGTTAGCATATGTAGGCTTATTCTTATATGTCTATGCTTTTAATTACACTTTTAGTTCTATTTATAATACTGAATTATTAAAAAGAATTTTCATATTCAGTAACAATAAATAATCATCTCTACTTAGTATTTTTTTAAAAAAAATATTTCTAGGAGAAAATGATTCTTAATATTTTTTAGTTAAATAAGAAAGAATAGTCAACTTTGAACAATCCTGTCAGTGTATGCAGCTAATGTATTTTAATGCAGGCTTTTAAAACTTTTCCTTTTCATGATGGTTAAAAAAGCACTGTTTGTAAAAAAAGATAAAGAACTTTATAATTTGATCGCTCGTCTATTACCACATAGCTGTTTATTGCTTACATAGAGAAGGATTTTGATTGTTAGAAAACATATAAAACATATTTTCATTATTTTCTTTTTTCCCTTATCCTCAGGACAAAATATGGTTCTCAGTAATTATAGCATATTTGTATTTAAATAGCTTGACATACTTCATATCTAACCCTCAAGTTTAATTAAAAAGTAATCTTTGATGTTAAAAAGTGTGTGAACTGAAAAGCCTTTGGGAGAGAATAAGAAAGCATATTGCTAAATTTCAAAATGTCAAGTAGATTGAAAGTTACAAGGTCTACTGAAGGTAAGGTAATACATGAAAACTTAATCTGAAGAGATTAAAACACAACTACAATTAAAAATATATTTAAATATAAAAATGGGTTTCCATTTGAAAAAAACAAAACAAAACAAAACAAACCCCAAACAATACAAAGCTTAGGTATTAATTTAGAAGAATAAAATCTTGCAAAAAAGGACAATTCTGGAAGATGTAGATGTAACAGTAAGTAGCAAAATAAAGGTGAGTTTATTATGCCTTTGCACCAGAAAGAGGACCTATAGGTTTTGGAACACATATGCAATTATATCAGGAAAAGAAATGTCTAAAATGTTTACATATATACTGTTTATCAACCACTATAAATGTTATTATATCTACTAAAATGAAAATACAAAATAAAATAATAAATAAATAAATTCTACAAAATAAAAATATTATTAATAATTTGGACAAAACCAACAAAGATAGGACATTAAATACTCGTTAACATGATACAGTTAAGAGCTGCTCTTAAAGGCATTAAAAGGAGTCATATGAACATTTGAAGTTAGCCTAAAGCAAATACTTGCTTGACATAGGGGGAGAAAAAAAAAAAAATCAAGGTCAGTGTCTGGAAAGGTTTTTTATCAGCTTGGCTTTTCATAGCAGAAGAAAAAATATTTATAAATATAGTAGATTTCTATTCATTTATTTGGAAAAAAGACAAAGTAGCAAAACAATTTGTCTCCATCCTTACATCCTGTTAATGTACATATCAGAGCAAGGAGGCACTCTAAGATCCAATACTAATACTATCTTTAAAGAACGATATCTACCAAAGTAGATACTATATATTTAACATATGACCTTTACCTTCTTGTTTAAGACTGCAGTGGTTTTAGACTTAGCAGGATATTCTGAATAAAGGTTGCAACAGACCATGTGAAGTTTGAAGACCATGTAAAAACAGAGATACAAACAGGCCCAAACAGCAATGTATTCATTCTTCACAGTCTCTGCTTTCAGGGTCTTCCTAGGTGCTTTCTTTTCTGGCTTTGTATGAAAGCTTATTTGCTGCCATTTTACTCAGCCAGTGTGTGGTTATTAAAAGTTACTCTCAGTTTGCAAGACAGAGCACGGTGACCATAACCTCTCTTTTTCAAGGGAGCTTTTTAATTCTCATTCAGTTCTCTTCTTTTAACTGAGGCCGGACCTACATCAAGAAAGAATAATATCTTCATGCCCTCAAGCATAACCTCTTCATTTTTCCCTACTGCCTGTAGTATTCTATCCTTGCCCAAGGTGTACAACAAGGTCAAAATCATGGTCCCTCCTACACTGTTACTCACAAACGGCCTCGATGTGGGAATCCTATGGTATTTCTGATCCAGATTAGATAGTCTTTCAAGTTGTGTGACTGAACTACAGATCAAGTTTTCTATGAAAAAGATAGTGTCAGGACTTCATGTTCCCTCTGGAAATCTCAGAAGCCCAATGTCCCTCCTTTGTTGTGGGTTGTCTGAAATTTCAAGTCATCTTTTCTGTGCCAATAAGATTTTGCCTAAGGATTTAGTCTGCCTTGGGTTTTTTTGTTTGTTTCCCATTCTCTGGGAAGGTTTGAATTTTAATTCAATAATAATTTAAATGGGAAATGTAAAAACTTGAATTTTGTCTTGGGCTGTTTATCTCTAAATCCAAGTAAGCATGTGACTCTATATTTTTATATAACTATGTTTTGAGTCCCTTCATATTTATTAGATATGGTGCAGATGACTTTCTGATACTTGTTTCTACCATTTTGAAGTACAGTTCATAAATCTTAAGCAAGAAGACTTAGTCTGTAGTTTGATGCTGTATATTGAGAATTCAGATGGGATAGCTGACTAAATTGATTTGTTTTATTGAAGTTAAGAAAACCAGATGGTTCATCACACATGAATTAGTATTTGGGGGGACAGTATGACCCTTAGCTGTGCATCCAAGCTTCTGCACTTTCCATGCACTTAATCATTTGGCTTTTTACATTTTTTTTATAAAGTATTTTTATATTGAAATAAAAAAAAATTAAAACCAAAGTAAGAATCTTATACAATTACCAGATTATGCTAATATTTAACATTTTAAAGTGAAATCACACTAAGAAAAGCAACAGCCCACAAAATGAAATAAAACAGATGTCACAACTTCTTTTCCACTGTGCTTCTTGACCCTAACAGAGAGCCTGAGTCAACAGACACAATGGAGAGCCATTAGACTTAGGCTATTTCAGATAAATATGTAGAAACACAATCAAAAAATTAAGTGCTTCCAAAGGAGATGCTGCTGTGATTTCTTTCTTCCTAACCTTGAGAATTACACACACACACACATATAAATATCCATATATGAATTTGGGTTAAAAAGTGATGATCCAAAAGAGGACATTTGGCTCACTCAGAAAATCATGAACAAAGGAGTCTTCTATAACTCTGGAATAAAGTCTAGGGTTAAAAGGTATGATCAGGCTGTTTTCACCTGCAAACATTTTATTTTAATTTTGTGTCCAATTCATTCTGATTTGGATGAATTATATCATTTTAAGATTTAGCTTAAAAATACCTGAAGGGCTAGAGTGCACTGAACCCGGCTGCCCCCCATTCTTTCATCTCAGTCTTACCTATTGCTAAGTAAAAAAGAGAATAATCATATTTGCAACTGAAAAATAAGAATAATAAAAAAAATGTTCCTTAATATTTTCCCTATTCTGAGACAGTAATTTTTAAATAATAAAACAATAACATAAACTTTTAAATCTAATAACTTCAAATAAAAGAGCTATTCTGCCCTCAGAGTTTATCATCTATACAAGTCAGAATGATAGAAATGTTTACTTGAAGAGACTTCTAAGGATGCCTTGCCCAGCATCCTTCTCAAACTAGGATTATCATCTAGACTAAATCAGATCAGCTATGCCTTTGTCTATCTGAGGCATGGAAAAACCCCATAGTCATGTTTTTTCCGCAGCCCCTCTGGGCAACCTTTTACAGTGAACTTTCTGTGAAGTGAGAAGGTTTTTCCTGATGTCTACTCTCAGCCTCCAAAACAACTTCTGGCTCTTGGCCACTGCTACCTCATCTGCCACTACTAAGAAAAAATTTTCTCTGTTATCTTCGTAACTGCCCTTCAAATAATTGTAATGACAGACCATCAGCCTCCTAAACCTCCATTCATCAGACTAAACAAGCCCAGTTACCTCAGCATTGCTTCATAGGTCATGCTCTAGGTCTCTGACTATCTTGCTAGCTGTCCGTTGGACCCTGTCCAATTTCTCAGCATTCTTTTTGAGGTGTTTTTGTGGTGGGGCCAGGTAAAATAAAACTGGACACAGTATTTCAGATGTAACCTCCCCAGTGCCAAGACGAGACGAATACTATCTTCCCTCAACCTGTTGGTTCTTCTCCTTCTAATGTAGCCCACTATACACTTTCCTGTAACTGCAATGAAAGTAGACTTTGGGCTTACATTTAGCTTGGTGTCTGCAGTAACACTGAGGTCCTTTTCAACAAAGCTCTTATTTAGCCATTTTGATCCCAACCTGTACTCATGCAGATGGTCACTCTATCCAAGGTTCAGAACTTTGCATTTCATAGAATCCTAGAATACTTTGGGTTGGAAGGGACCTTTAGGGGTCATCTAGCCCAACCCCCCTGCAGTGAGCCAGGACAGCTTTAACCAGATCAGGTTGCTCAGAGCCCCATCCAACCTGATGTTGAATGTTGCCAGGGATGGGGCCTCCACCACCTCTCTGGGCAACCTCTTCCAGTGCCTCACCACCCTCATTGCAAAAAATGTCTTCCTTATATACAGTCTAAATCTATTCTTCTTTAGTTTAAATCCATTATTCCTTGTTCTGTCACAACAGGCCTTGCTAAAAAGATTCTCCCCATCCTTCCTATATGCTCCCTTTAAGTACTGAAAGGCTGCAATAAGGTCTCCTCGCAGCCTTCTCTTCTCCAGGCTGAGCAACCCCAACTCTCTCAGCCTGTCCTCGTAGGAGAGGAGCTCCAGCCCTTGCATCATTTTTGTGGCCCTCTTCTGGACCCGCTCCAACAGATCCATGTCCTTCTTGTGCTGAGGGCTCCAGAGCTGAACGCAGTACTCCAGATGAGGTCTTACTAGAGCAGAGTAGAGGGGCAGAATCACCTCCCTCGACCTGCTGGCCACGCTGCTTTTGATGCAGCCTGCGATACGGTTGGCTTTCTGGGCTGCAAGCACACATTGTTGTCTCATGTTAAGCTTTTCATCCACCAGTACCCACAAGTCCTTCTCCGCAGGGTTGCTCTCAAGCCCTTCATCCCCCAGTCTGTATTGATATCAGGGGTTGCCCCATCCCAGGTACAGGACCTTGCACTTGGCCTTGTTGAACCTCATGAGGTTCATACAGGCCCACCTCTCCAGCTTGTCCAGGTCCCTTTGGATGACATCTCATCCGTCTGGCGTGTCAACTGCACCACTCAGCTTGGTGTCGTCTGCAAACTTGCTGAGGGTGCATTCAATCCCACTGTCTATGTCCTTGATGAAGATGTTAAACACCACTGGTCCCAGTATGGACCGCTGAGGGACTCCACTTGTCACCGGTCTCCATGTGGACATCGAGCAATTGACCATGACCCTCTGGATGCGACCATCCAGCCAATTCCTTATCCACCGAACAGTCCACCCATCAAATCCATATCTCCCCAATTTAGAGAGAAGGATGTTGTGGGGGACCGTGTCGAACCAAAAAGATGACAGCCGTTGCTTTTCCCTTGTCCACTGATGCAGTCACACCTTCATAGAAAGCCACTAGGTTGGTCAGGCAGGACTTGCCCTTGGTGAATCTGTGCTGGCTGTCTCAAATCACCTCCGTGTCTTCCACGTGCTTGAGCATAGCTTCTAGGAGGATCTGCTCCACGATCTTCCCAGGCACAGAGGTGAGGCTGACAGGGCAGTAGTTCCCAGGGTCCTCCTTTCTTCTCTTCTTAAAAATGGACACAACATTCCTCTTCTTCCAGTGAGCAGGGACTTCACCTGACTGCCATGACTTTTCAAATATCATGGAGAGTGTCTTGGCAACTACATCAGCCAATTCCCTCAGGACTCTGGGGTGCATCTCATCAGGTCCCATAGACTTGTGTACATTGAGGTTCCTCAGCTGGTCTCGAACGTGTTCTTCCTTTACAGTGGGAGGGGCTTTACTCCCCTGGTCCCCATCTTTCAGTCCATCGATTCGGGAAGGGTGAGGAGAGATGTTGCCGGTGAAGACCGAGGCAAAGAAGTTGTTGAGTACCTCAGCCTTCTCCTTGTCTGTTGATAGTAGGTCACCTTTCTTGTTCATTGGCGGGGTACGCTTTCTTTAACCTTCCTTTTCTGGTTGACATACCTGTAGAAGCCCTTCTTGTTATTCTATTTACTTCCCTTGCCAAATTCAGCTCCAGCCTTGCCTTGGCCTTCCTGACCCCATCCCTACACAACCGGGCCGTTTTCCTGTACTCTTCCCAGGACACCTGTCCCTGCTTCCACTGCCTGTGCAGTTCCCTCTTACTCTTTAGTTTGACCAGCAGGTCTCGACTCAGCCATGCTGGTCTCTTCCCTTCCATGCCTGATTTCTTACACCTGAGGACTGAGAGCTCTTATGCTCTAAGGAAGCTTTCCTTAAAGATCTGCCAGCTCTGTTCCGTTCCCCTGTCCCTGAGGACCGTCTCCGAGGGGGTCCTTCTGACTAACTCCTTGAAGAGGTGGAAGTTTGCTTTCCTAAAATTTAGGGTCCTGACTGTACTCCTCGCTTTTCCCATATCCCTCAGGAGCATGAACTCCACCAATGCGTGACCACTGCAGCCCAGGCTGCCTCCAGTCTTGACATCACCAATGAGCTCACTTGCACTGGTGACCATCAGGTCCAGTATCGCGTCCCCTCGGGTAGGGGTGTCTATTACCTGGCTTAGGAAGTTGTCGTCTATGCATTCCAGGAATCTCCTGGATTGCCTACAGCTCGCCGTGTTGCTTTTCCAGCAAATGTTGGGGTGGTTGAAGTCCCCCAGCAGGACAAGAGTCTGCAAGCGTGAAGCCTCCTGGAGCTGGAGGAAGAAGGCTTCGTCAATAGGCTCTCCTTTATCAGGCGGCCTGTAGTAGACACCAACCACAAGGTTCCCTTTGTTGCCTCTGTCTCTGATTCTTACCCATAAGCTTTTGACCTGCTCGTAGCTATTCTTCAGGGACAGCTTTTCACACTGTATTGATTTCTTTAAGTAGAGGGCAACACCTCTGCCCCTCCTTCCTCACCCGTCCCTTCTGAACAGCCTGTAGCCATCAATAGCCACATTCCAGTCGTGGGATTCATTCCACCAGGTTTCGGTTATGGCAATCAGGTCGTAGTTTTCTAGTAGCACAGCAGCTTCCAGCTCCTCCTGTTTGTTCCCCATGCTGTGTGTGTTCATGTAGAGGCATTTCATCTGGGCTGTTGGCCATGTTGCCTTTTTAGTGGAACATCCCTTGTTTCCCTTGGGCTGTTTCACGAAGTTTAGCTTGTGAGCTCTAACTATCTCAGAAGCCCCCAGCTCATCTCCATAAGACTTCAACTGTGCTGCAGCATCCCCATCATGCCTCTGGGCAACAGGTTGAGGGCTCATAGTAGCACCCCGTCCCTCTAACCATTGTGTACCATCCCATAGCTTGTCACAGGCAAGCCTGATATATTCCCCCTCCCCCTTCACATCTAGTTTAAAGCCCTGTCAATGAGCCCCGCAAGCTCCTGAGCAAAGACTCTCTTTCCCCTTTGAGAAAGGTGGCTCCCATTTGTCGCCAGCAAGCCTGGTGCCATGTAGGCCGTCCCATTGTCAAAAAACCCAAAGTTGTGATGGTGACACCAGCCACAGAGCCCTGTGTTAAGAGATTGGATCCGCCTGTTCCTACCAATGTCACCTCCCACAACTGGAGGAAGGGAGGAAAAGATAACCTGTGCCCCAGATTCCCTCACTAACCATCCCAAGGCCCTGAAGTCTCTTTTAATCACCCTTGGGCTGTGCACTGCAACTTCATCACTACCCACATGGAAGATCAGTAATGGGTAGTAGTCCAAGGGCCGTACCAGGCTGGAAAGTCTCCTGGTGATATCTCTGACCCTGGTGATTTCTCTGTGTTGAATGTGAATGTGCTTCTGTTGGCCCAGTGCTCAAGCTTGTCAATGTCCCTTCAGATTGAAGCTCACAGTTCAGCATGACAATAACTCCCCTTAGTTTTAGTATTATTCAAAATTTGCTAATAGTGCTTTCATCATCATTAAACAATATGGGACATAGTATTGACTACTGGGATACTCCAGGAGTTATTGGATGCCAAGTCATTTATTACTACCCTATGAGCCAACAGACTGTGAACGTGTTTGTTGCTTGGATTGTCTTTTATTTTCTAGCCAAGACATTTGTTTGTATCAACAATACCTCTTTTATGTTCATTCATTATTAGAAAATAACAAGACAGCCAGATCCATAGCTTTTGGTTGGTCTCTTAAGAAATATCAGGTTCCTATTATCTGCTTATTAAGTCCCTATGACATTGCCAGGGCACAGCGCTGGGGCACTGGAAACCACAGGGCTACCCACTGCAGTCAGCAGGATGGAGGTCTCATGAGCCAGGGCCTGTCCCACCACCTCCAGCAAGGGTGCAGGGCAGGCTGAGAAGGCAGCTGGGGGCAGCTTCTACCCCGGGATATCAGGCATCTTCCTGGGGATGGGAACATGCTGAGGCTGGGCCAGGCTGTCAGGCTGTGGGTGGGGGTGAGGATCAGGCCTGGTGAGGGCAACTGGGGTCAGAGGCAGCCCCGGGATGGCGTGTGCACTGAAAATGGAAGTGTGGCATTAAACTCTGAATATGCCTTCTATGGGAGGTAGATACAAGTACCATGTTCCCTTGAAAAGGCATTAGGCAGTATGCTTGTGGTGCTAAATAACTGAGGGTCAGGGAATGAGCTCCAGCATTAGACTGCTGACCAGCTACAATGTTTATTTGCTAGTTCATTCCTTTTTGTCCCATTTTGAAAAACATTTTTATTTTTTATTGTGTTGGTTGTTTTTTTTTCCCCCTCTCCAGAACAAATCTGTTTACAGAGGATTATCCCTAAGCAGCATGGGCATGGACTGTCTATCTTAGGCCAGGAATCAGACCTTGACCCTCCTTTGTATTGTAGTGTAGATATAATTATATAGACTTCCTTTTATCATCTTGTACATCCAGTTTAATTTGTAGTCAGATAACAGTGACAGCATCTCCAGTCTGTCCAGATCACTTACAAAGACTGAAAATCTACTTCAAGAGAGAGAGAGGGATGACCCTGCTATAAATCTTCCCTTGTAGACAATTTGAGCATTTTTTGTTTGTGATGTAGGGTTAACCTTTTTATTGTTAGGTTGGCTTAAAGACCTGTGCAGATAATGAGTTTGTAGTTATAAGCACAGGCACAGGTAGAAGGTGTTTTAGGAGCCTAAACATACCAGACAGTTTTCTCAACTAGTAGGCACATCCAAATAGTCTATTCACTGTCTCATGTGTCTACAGGAGGCTAGTGACCATAATCACTGTGTTCATGTCTCTTCTTTTAAGCACTATGATGTTCTGACTGAGACTATGAATACTGCAGAATGTGTTTCAAACACATTTTTTACAGTGGGCTGGTTCTGATATCCTAACAGATCACATTCAGCAAAGCTAATTCAAACAAGACAAATAGTGTAAATGTTAGTGTGAACCGTATTGACCTGTTTTTCTTATACAACAAAGTGGGAAACAAACATGAAAATAAATTGCTTTAAAAAAATGTCAATCATGGAAGTTTCATAATTAATACTTTTGAAAATATACTCTGTGCATCCTTCTTCTGTATCAATACTATGAAAATATTTTATCATATTGAACATTTGCCTGTTGCACAATTAAAGTGTTTGTACATAATATACATTTTCCTACAAATATGTGCATTAGCAAGGAATCTGAAGTGCTGATGGAGTTTTAGGTGAACACAGAGGTTCACACCAAGGTCTGTCCAGAAGCAGAATTTACATGAGCAAAATGTTGTATGAATTCAAGTATACTATTTCTGTGCCCAAAATATTATAGTTCCATGTGGCTGTGGACAGGACTCAGTTGTCAATTTTACTGATTTTTCATCATAAATGAAAAAGAATATATTCTATGTTCCATTGTACAGAATAGATACACCCAAAGATTCATGGAAATAGGGTTACACTGATCACATTTGGTCCCAGTTTGGTGGAATCATTTCATAATTCCTCCAGTGCAAGTTTCACTCTCTGCCTTAATTATCATTTCCATGTTGCTTGTGCTGCTCTTACTAAACAGCATTTTTATCATCTCCTTTACTAATGAGGCTTAGAAAGTCCTACCGATTCCTCGCCTACTTTCTGCCTTCCACCACACCTCTTTTTTCCTTAGCTCTCCACCTGTAGTCAGTATTGATGTGGCAATAATATCTTCTGGCAGGAAACCTCTGTTCTCCAGACCGGATTTGGCACTAAGCCCTTACAGGTAACAGGACAGTAATAGACTATAACAAACTTTTAACAGTAAAGCAAATCCTTCATAATGTACAAATTAAGTTGAAATTGATATTTCCCTTATTTTTTCATCTGTAGATAAGGAAACTAATAAAATGTGTCACAGCTATATTCAGATTCAAACTGCTAACATTAAGACACAGCATTTGTGATGGATATGGAAAAATCCACTCTAAAACTATGATGGTAAAATACTAACATATGTAATATAAGCATCAAATACATAGTTCTGATTCAAATTTGAACAACATGAAGAAAATCTGTTCACCTTCATATCAATTAGTTGTGGCAATTTGCTGTGGTTGACTGAATAGGTATATACTATGAAATTTTAACTCTGAATTCAAGAATATTCTTCAGTTGTTTGTCAGATGAACTTCTGCGGTTATTTAGTTTCCCTCTAACAATGCAAAATTGTTTTCTATGGTATTGTCCTTTAAGACAAGAAGTCTTTCTAAAGTCATAGGAAGAAAACTAAGCTGACATAAGTGATATGAACTTTAAAGGAACTAATAAAAAAAGATCCTACTGTGGATGTGAGAACAAATAGACTCTTCTTTCATCATTATGTTTTTATCATTGTTATGTGAAGGTAGACTTACATAGTCCTCCTCAGTGTTGCAAGGCTTAAAGGATCTAGCAAATAAATTCTGCCTTCAGAATTAAGGTAGACTCCTTGGGCAGGCAGGATTCCTCTTCCTTGACTCTAGACATTTAAATATTCAGTGTCAGGTTCATTTTTGGCCACAATTGACCAAGGGTCACTTTATAGACATTAGAATGATTGGTAATCTCTTGAGGAAATTAATCTGGTTTTAGACCAGAGCTTAAAATTATATTGTCATATGGAATCTTTAATTCTCCTGATGACTTTAAGAGGAGTCTTAAAGAGGAGTTTTAGCACAAAAGTAGACCTCAGAACTGATTTCTACTATCCACACATAAAGGTATAATTCCAGCTGAGATGTTGTAGGGTGTCTGAGATGTTCTTGGGGGCATATGAAAAAGAAGGTAAGGACAATTGATGTTGTTCTGAAAGAACAGCTGAATGCGAGGTGGGATATCTAGCCATCTCAAATGTTTCTAGGCACCTGTGTGTGAGCAACTGAATTAGAAGTCCCAGGTTTTCAGATATCTGAAGTTAGGGCAGACATGTGCTATCCAAAGTTTAAGGATAATCAGTCTCAGGTTCTTAAAACAATTCCTAATAAAAATACTTTTGTTTTTCATCACAATCTGTTAATCGAACCCTGAGACTCATAGGGAGTGCTGACAGTGTACTAGCTCTGAAGGCAATTTGCAAAGATATTTTGTTATTTTTATAACATTGCTCCATTTAAATTAATATAATCAACAACCATAGTGGGATAGCCAGGGTTATCAAACTCAAGCACCAGACACATCCATGCTATATCATGTAGAAGCATTACAGAATATTTGTTATATGACTGGTGTTTCAATGGTATCTGGTAAATTGGAAAAGGGATTAGATTAAATTCAAAACTAATAGGAAAATGCAGATACTTTATTGCATTCGAGGCTGTATTCCTTTACACCATGTTTATACATGGCCGAAATAATTTTATTCTGCTTTTATGGCAATTACCCACTGTTAGAAATGTTCAAAATGCTTCCCTTGATTGCTTTTTTATTTCATTTGTCAAGGCTGTTATCCCTTCATAGACTATAAAAAATATTTCATCAAATTGTTTGTTATGGTTTCTCTTCTTAATGAGCTGTCAGGATACACAGCTTAGCAAAGGGCATCATTGAGTGTCTGTATTCAATAAATAAAAATAGATTCTATATCAGCCACCCAGTACAGTTGTGATCATAAGCCTATATAACTTATTGTTTCATCGTTAAAATCCTTTACTTCAGTCCTCATAGTTTCCATGTACCCCAAGACATTTTCCAGCAGAATACATTAGTGCATTATGTTACTCACAGGACAATGGACTGCTTCTGATTTGCTTTTGATGTGTTAAATATTTTCTTGGATGGGAGAATGATTGCTCAGCACAGAGTATAATTAATTTAGCAAAATGAATGTCTCATCCTCAGAGTCTCCATCTCCTTTGCTCTACTGATGCTTAGTTTTACATGTTACTGCTTCTATTAATTTACTACAATTTGTGTAAGACAGAGCTATATGAAATAATATTAATATTTAAGTTATTCTCCTATTCTCTTTGTTTTAGCCAAAATTTTATCTAGTACTATAATTAAAATATATATGTTAGATTGTGTTGCCTTTTCCAGTAGTGATTGTCTTTAACATATGCTAGTCTAATTAATTAAATTACTTCCCTAATTGAACAGTGTCTTATTCTAAAATCAGACTAATTTTCTTCCACTCCACACTTCAACATCAAGTTCTTCAATTCAAGATCACTATGCACATCCAAGTCTTCCATAATGTCTACACTACAAAGAGAAAACATAACAACACACTTGTATTTATTGCAAGTATATAATGGTGAGCCTGATGGTTTTCTTCATAAGAAATTGTACAGAAAATGGGAACACAGAAGAGCTGCTGACCTGGCTTTATTAAATCATTTTGTGTAGTAAAACATGGGATATCACACTAGCTATTTTTAGAGAAGGTTAGAACTGGTAAAAGAATTATGTGGTGCAAGTGGTTTATGAGATAAAGGGTATGCTGCAAGTGGAGGTTACTAGAGGTATTTAAGCAAGATCAGCCCCAAGACTGATTCTGTTTATTAGTTTCATAAATTCTTTTTTTTTTAGGGAAAAAAGAGTATGTAAAGGAAATTTATTTGTGACACAAAGCTGAAGAAAATTGACTGTATCAAAGAGAATCAGAAGACTGGCTAGAAAGTGTAAATTTACCTTGACAAAAGAACAAAGAATTCTGCTACAAAATGAGGCCTCACTGTGGGAAGTGGCTGTCTACACAAGAACCAGTTTGAATTCAGAAAAACCATAGGCATGGTTACATATTCCCAGTTCAAGTCTGACAACAAACTTTCTTAGCAACCATGCATTTTCATTTTATCCTGGCTATAACTCAGGCTAATCCTTTAGTGTTCCTAATGTGTTTTGAAAGAATCAAACATGGAAGCAAAGGTGTACTGTGATAAACCTACTGGTGCCCAGTCCTTCAACACGTCATCAAAGTGCTTATAGTAGACTATTGTACTATGGTCTAAGTTTTCATCCTAGGACATGCTTTCCTCATTGCTTACGAACAATGTGGAAGTTAGGCAAAACTGGAACCGAAAAGAGGTTGAGTTATCTGCTTGACTGAAAAGATAACTGTTTGCACCTATGGTGGTTTGACCCCGGCTGAATGCCCAGTGCCCACAAAAGCCACTCTATCACTCCCCTTCTCAACTGGACAGGGGAGAGAAAATATAACAAAAAAGCTCATGGGCCGAGATAAGGACAGGGAGATCACTCAGCAATTACCAGCACATGAAAAACAGTCTTGGCTTGGGGAAAATCAGTTTAATTTATTGTCAATCAAAACTGAGTAAGAAAGAGGAGTGAGAACATGTGCAGGGTAATGAGAAATAAAACCAAATCTTAAAACACCTTCCCTACACCCCTCCCTTCTTCCCGGCTCAACTTCACTCCCAGTTTTTCTCTACCTCCTCCCCTTGAGTAGCGCAGGGGGTCAGGGAATGGGGGCTGTGGTCAGTTCATTACATGTTGTCTCTGCCGCTCCTTCCTCCTCAGGGGAGGACTCCTCACACTTTTCCCCTGCTCCAGTGTGGGGTCCCTCCCAGGGGAGACAGTCCTCCACAAACTTCTCCAATGTGGGTCCTTCCCATGGGCTACAGTTCTTCACAAGCTGCTCCAGCGTGGGTCCCCCACAAGGTCACAAGTCCTGCCAGCAAACCTGCTCCAGCATGGGCTCCTCTCTCTCCACAGGTCCTGCCAGGAGCCTGCTCCAGCACGGGCTTCCCACAGGTTCACAGCCTCCTTCGGGCACATCAGCCTGCTCCGGTGTGGGGTCCTCCATGGGCTGCAGGTGGATATCTGCTCCACCGTGGACCTCCATGGGCTGCAGGGGCACAGCCTGCCTCACCATGGTCTTCACCATGGGCTGCAGGGGAATCTCTGCTCTGGTGCCTGGAGTCCTTCCTCCCTCTCCTTCTTCACTGACCTTGTAGTCAGCAGAGTCATTCCTCTCACATATTCTTACTCCTCACTCCAGTTGTAGTTTGTGTCCCATGTTTTGGGTTTTTTTTGTTTTCCCTTTCTTAAATATATTATCACAGAGACACTACCACTGTCGCTGATTGGCTCGGCCTTTGCCAGTGGTGGGTCCACCTTGGAGCTGGCTGGCATTGGCTTTATTTGACATGGGGGAAGTTTCTAGCAGCTTCTCACAGAAGCCACCCCTGTAGCCCCACCACTACCAAAACTTTGCCATGCAAACCCAATACAGCACCACATCTGAATTATGAGATATGAGTTTGGATACATCTTCTGCAACAGCTGTGATGTTCCCAGGTCTACACCCTGCCCTGTTCTGAAGTCTCTGTTTCTGAGTTCTGCTGTACTACTCACAACTGTGAAATAAGACATCCTAAAAGAATATTTTCTTTTTTTTTTTCCCCTTTCATTCTATCAAAATGAAGACAAGAGGAATTATGAGAAAATAGAATGTAAATGTGCATCAGGATTGTTAGTCATTGCTGAATCTAGTAGTTCATGAAGGCGAGGCTGATGCAGCTCCATGTCACCAGATCCAACCCACAGTGATGCTGAGAATGTGCTTCCAGTAGGCACACACATGCAAACACACAGAGACACATATAAATGTGTGTAAATATATGTGTATGTGTGGCCACACAAATCAACACAGGCAGACACACAGAGCACTCACACAGTCACAAACAGCACCAACAGCCCCATCCTGCTCCCCTCTCTGCTTGACCAGGATGAAGGTGCCTTACTGGGAATATATATACATATGTGCAAAGTGGATGTCTCCAGTTGCTGAGCTCAGATTCTCAGCCCACTCAGTAGCTACCCCTGAATCCCAGTCTCCCCAGTTGCTGGCACATGGACATACAAGCCCCCAAGGCCACAGCAGCACTCCATTTGCTGGCACAGCCCCTCTTGCACACATACAGTCCCCTCTCCCGCACCCCAAACACATGCTGTGGATCCCTGCAGTAACTGGGCTTAGACACACAGTCCATCCGATTGTAGCTGGGCCTGGATCCTCGCTCTTCTCAGTTGTCTCCTGCACAGAGACTCGGGTAGCCATCTCCTCTTGTTGTCTCTCCCTTAGACACACATGTGTATCCCTGGCAACTCTAGGTAGAACGTAAGTCCACTCAGTCTTGTCTCTCCGGTTTTTGGCACTATGGACACAGGAGTCCTCCAACCCGTGGTCTGAGTCCAATTGCTGGCACCCAAACCCGCACACACACAAACATGCACACGCCAAACAGACAGTCGCTCACGCAGGAAGAGTTAGAAGTAGAATTTAATGAGGCAAGACAGATTGGGATGATCAAGCACTGGAAATAGCCAGACAAGCCAGTACATTCTCATGTACTGGCCAGCAAACTCCTTACACACAGCTGACCCCTTTTACCTGTTACCTATTTTCCCACATTTATTTCTCACCCAAAGCACTTTGATCCCTCCATTTTATAGCTTTTGTTCCTCATCTAAACATCCTATCATAAATCTTGTGCAATTCCAAAATGCTCTTCCCCTGCTCCCCAACCAATGGGGGGCTGTGATCAGACCAGAACAGCTCATCTGCCTCTCCTTCTTCCTTGCCCTTTTCACCTGTTCTAGCATGGGGTCCTTCCATGGGATACAGTCCTTCAGGGAATATCCACCTGCTCTAGCATGGTCTTCTCCATGGGCCGCAAGGTAATGCTTGCTCCAGTGTGGTCTCCTTCAGGGGCTGCAGGACAATCTCTGCTCCAGCATCTACAGCACCTCCTCTCCCTCCTTCTCTCACCTTGGTGTCTTCAAGGCTTCCCCCCCTCGCTCCTCTCTCTGCTGTGTGGTGTTTTCTGCCCTTTCTTAAATACATTTTCCCAGAGGTGCCACCATCTTGGCTTAGTGGCTCAGTTGTACCCTGCAATGGGTCTGTTGGAGGTGGCTGGAACTGTCTGTGTCCAGCATGGGGCATCCACAGCCTCTCCTGACAGAGGCTGCCCCTGCAGCCCCCAGGCTACCAACACTTTGGCACCTGCAGCCAATACACCCCACCTGCCCTGTGTCTTTGTGCTCCTTTGACTGCAGGGAGGCAAGCTTTTTATTATCTAGTTTAACAGAAATAATTACCAGAGATGAAGAAGAACTTGTATTTAAGCTAAAGGATATTGATGGCAGAAAAGTAAACAAATATTCACTGACCGAGAAGAAGTTTGGATAAGAAAACAGAAGACTGTTAAAAATCTGAAAGTATATGCATTCTGGAAGAACTTTCCCATGCAGTAACAGAGGCAAAAAAACCTAACTGCATTTTGTATGTGTTGATGAGAGGGGTTATTCAATAGGTTGCTGTCAATCAATGGAAACTCAGCTCAGTGACTCTGAAGGTCTTCTCCAGTTGTGCATAATGCTGTAAAATTAGGGGTCTCTTAGGAGAACCTTTGGGGATCCCTTAGGAGATCTTTGTACAATGACCTCTACAAGGGGCATATGTTACCTTGGAAAATCTGGTATTTCTTCACTTTTTCCCTTTTTTTTTTTTCTTTTCCTCTTCCTACTTGCTTCAGAACAATTGTCTAGAGACTGTATCTTAGCCTTAACTGTACTACTGATAAATATAATTTTTGCATTTGGGGAGTGGAGGGTGGAGGGCAACATTACTCTTCTAGTATCTCAAACTAGAAACTAATTTTAAATATTCATTTGGTTTTATAGGTTGCTCTGGTAATGAAAGTTTCTTCTCATTTTGTGTTGTGCTTTATACTTCATCATATTTCAAATCCCAGATGCCTTTATAAAATTCTAAGACTTTAAAAAACTGACACTTCAGTATATTTCATCTTAATGAGCATTAGTTTACCCATCTTCATAACTACTCTGCATTGCCTATAAAGCAGTATTTCCACATAAAAGATAGTTTTATTCATTGCACTGAATGTACCTTTCCCTGAAGAATAATAGGAAGCAAGATTCCTATAGTTGTTTCTTCTCCCTTTTCACTCTTGCCTGTGTTTACTTTAATCATTTAGAAGCTAAGAAACTGACATTCTACCAGACTCAAGACTAATTCCCTAGGAAACTGAGATTAAGTGATGGACAAGGCATGCAGGAAAGCATTAACTAAATTGTATTAAATTGAACAGGCTAGAATGGTTGCCTGTAGATTGCTCTTTAATATAATTCCAGCATAATCAAAAAGCAAGATCACATGTAAAGAATTACTGTCAGCAGTGGTGGGACTGGCTTTCAGCATGATGGCTTCAAATAAATAGTAAATTTTGCCTGTACTTTATGAAATAATGTACCAAAACTGCATCAAATGTTAATGGAGATTTCCAAAATTAGTAATGTAACTTTCAACCCAAATACAGTCAAATATATATGTTCAGCTTAAGTATACACACGTGAATACATAAGCACACACAGTAAAAAAACGTACATAAGTATAGAAACATAAAGACATATATGTACAGGGTTTCCACTAAAAAGAATAAATAAAACCAAAAGCAACTACTGAACAAAGAAGTAATGACAATAAAAAACACAGTGGGAGGGGGGAGGCCAGTTCCAATTTACTTATACTGAAACAAACTTTTAATTTTCCAAAAACTGCTTGTCCTTTTGTTGAAGTGCAGATATTTTAAAAGCTAATATTGTCTAAAGTAGAGAAGCATAACCGTTTGTTCAGTTAATGTGCTGCTGATTTTCACAGAAGATTTAATGGAGCATATATATCACACAGAAGAAGGAAAAAAAAAAAAAAGTTAGGGGAGCTTTTTGTTTGTATTTCTCTAGTTTAAGAAGTTCCTCATAGCTTTTTTGCATGATATATCAGTTTCAAGAATAATCAGCTTTAATGAATTGCTTTTCATAGAGGTTCTGAAAGACGCAATTTCTAATGTTCAGTCAGCTGAACATTTTTTTTCCCCTTCTTAAACATTTTATCACAGAGGCACTACTGCTGTCTCTGATTGGCTCAGCCTCAGCCAGCAGTGGGTCTGTCTTGGAGCGGGCTGGCATTGGCTGTATTTGACATGGGGGAAGCTTCTAGCAGCTTCTCACAGAAGCCACCCCTGTAGCTCCCTCCCTACCAAAACCTTGCCATGCAAAACCAATACAATAGCCTAACATGTACTGTTATAATGGGGAAATAAAATAGAAAATTAAATTCTGACATGCAGTTTGTCCAGGGAAAGTTGCATTTATTTTACACAAATGTTTGTCTTCGTCATAAATTATGACTAAACCATCCTTTCCAGGAAGAACATGAATACTGACACTTCTATTTATTGTGACTACAATATGTCATAAAGGTGATTTACTCAACAGAGAAGAAAAAAAAAAATGAAAATATGTAATTTGTGAGAGAAAAAAAAAAGAAAGAAAGAGGCAGTTTTCTGTTATAAGAAAGAGACAGCAATTCTGGGTTTGGATCTTGTCTGTTGAGTTTGATCCAAAGGATTAAAGAAGCTTCTGAATTCTTCTTATTTGTTCATTTTTTTGTTGATTTGTCTGTTTGCTTTTACAATCCATAGGACTTATTTTAATTTTCAGTGTAAACTAACAGTGCTGGTTTTAATGATTACAGATTTTCGCCAATGATTTAGTATTAATTGTTGATGCCATATGATGATATAAGGTTATATAATGATGGCAAGGCTATGCAGGAAAGTAATACAAATACACACATACTTTAAATTATAAGCTTTTAATGGAGATCATCTACTATTTAATTTTAATTTCTACAAAATTTTGATGTCAGTAGTGAGAGACTAATAATAAAGGTGTTTACTGTTCAGGAAAAAAAAGGAGTTAAACTTAACTACTCAGTTACCATAACTGATGCCTTATTCAAAATAAGTTGTTTATCTTGAAGAAGGGAGCTGAAACCAAGTCATTATCTTAGTTTACCATCCTAAACTGATTTGAAGGGGGAGTGGAGAATGGCAAAGTAGCTAGTGGAAATGACTTTAATAAAACACTCTAATATGAACATATGTTTTACCACATTGTGTTCACTCACTCTTTTCTGGGTTCAAAAGGGTTCATCATGGATTTGAGTGTGACAGGTGGTTGCACAGTAAAATAATTTTGTTTAAGTCATTAATGTTTCTGCTGTTCAGTCATTTCCTTGACTTCTCTTTTTGCTATTAAAGGTCTACACTTTACAGACACAGTCATTATATGAATGGGGAGGAAAAAGGGCACAAGGAATTGCCAAGGAAGGTGCTTAGCTGTGACCAGCAATGCTTGTGGGAGTATGCCAACTACCGTGACTGGTGCTAATGGAGGAGGAAGAATTATGTCAGTCGTCTTAGCTCTGTCAAATTCTGGCAAAAGCGGGTCAGGAACTAGCACACCCATGCTAAAGAATGCTGGCAAATACACATGTTAACAGATTAAATTCATAGCATGAGTCTTCAGGATTTCTTTGAAATGAACAAACATTTCCAGGTGGAAATCTGATACTGTCATAAAACAATCACTGTGATGAAAATCTATCCTATACTCACTTTACAGAAGGACAATGTCTGCACTGAAAGCAATTCTGAAATCTCCAGTGGTTGATGGCAGTGCAACCTTTATGGTATTGATAGTTGAATGTATATATCAATTTATTTATATTTTCTTAGAAGAATTCAATTCAAATGCCATCTACATATTTATAGACCTAAGATCAAAGTACAATATTGTAATTTAATCATATCTAATCTATAAAAAAGAGTATATTTAAGCTCTAGCTTTAAGCTTAATAATCCTAATTAAATTCCAATTAAACTGTCCTTAAAAAAGAAAGAAAAGATATTGAAAATCCAATATTGCAATAAAGATTCCAGTTACAGAAACTGCTGGGGTCCTGCTGGCACTACAGACCTCACTGAGCTTGCCTGGCCCCCCTGAGGCTCGCCCCACCTGCCCATGGCCCAGGACCCCATGTCACCCCCCAGGGCCATCAGCCCCTGCCCCAGTGACACTGCAGCGGGGCCAGTCTCCAGTGCCCCACAGCCCTGCCCTGCCCTGCCCTGCCATGGGCCCTGCTGGGCCAGGCACACCCACAAGCCCACGTCCTTGGCCCATCAGCCTGTCCCAGTCCCCATGGTCCTGCTGGCCATCCTGGGGCTGTGCCCACAGGGAGATGCCAGCCTGTACTGCACCTGATGGCAAGATTAACTTTTTAAGTTGTACCAAAATTTAGTAACTTTTCCCTTTCTCCCATCTATCTGAATTCATCTTCCTTCAACTTCCAGATACTGTGCAACCAACACGCTAACAGGCATGACATATAAAGGAACATGGATTTAAAAATAAGCTACCATGTAACATTTGTATTGCATTTTTAAGAATACAATAGCAAAATGATTCCAGACTTCCATTTTGTTCACACTTTATTAAGTAAAGAACGCCTTATTATGTAAGGAAATAATAAGCTTATAAAATCTCTTGTTATGTGTGAATGCATGTTTACCTATACCTATATCTAACTTCTTGACACACAACTCATACATCAATAGAAGGAGCAAAGAAGTTTTATACAGCTTGAATTCTTGCCTGACGTGAATTCTTGTCAGATGGGTGGGAAGGGAAATCAAAGCACAGATTCACCAAATTATACACTTAGTCTCAATATCTGGATACACAAAATATATATACGAGTTATCACAAAACAGTACCACATTGTAGATGTAGTACAGTAATTTTTTTTGGTAATTTTTTTTTTTTTTTTTTTACATTTTATAACATATGGAGAATCTGAATAACTTATCATGCATTCAACCCTGAAAACATTCCAAAAAGCAAGTATTTTTTTCTTTCTTTTTTTCATCTGCAATCACTCACAGTTCTTTTCTAGAGTTATGAACCACAAAGGGTCTTTATACACATAGTATAACAAAAAGCATGCTGCCCTGTTACAACCAGAATCTACAGAGTGATAATGGAGACAGCTGTTGAATCATTAATACAGTGAAAGCAGACTAAAAGATAATATTTTTATAATTCAGCTTATTTCAAGAACAGCATGTTCACTTAGATGCGATTGATTGATGATTTAAACTACTCACTTAAATGTCAAAAAGAAAAAGAAAGCAACTGTTGCATGGAAATGTTAAAGAATAAAAGGGAAAGTTTGCATTCAAAACATATGTTTAAGCTGAAGTACTAGTAAAGCTTCTACTTTGTGGGCCCTTAAAGTCACCCTGTTGATTAAATGAAAAACAGTAGATCCCTCTCAATAATCACTCAGTTATCATTGTAATATTAAAATACCAGGAGAATAATCTGGCATACTATCTTCAATGGTTTATTATAGGTAATTTTTAATTTACTACAAAAGTATTAAAATTTTATTTTTTAAGACAGAAAAATGAGTGTTTAAGAGCAAAATAATTTTTGTTCCATTCTTCCAGTGTCTGTTCTAAGTTTTGCTATACTTTAATTAAGCCTGAATATTTTCCCTACCAAAGTCTGCAGTTCTGATACTGTTTCTGTGACTGTTTATTCATCACAGTATGGCAGTATAATTTCAGAACTGATAGATATAATTCTTGTTTTAAAAAGCACTTCATGATTATGGTCTAATCATTTAGTTTCTCTGATCATATAAGAAATCAGCTCCAGATTAAGACTTCTAAATGAAGGTGTAGTCCTGTGAAACAGGCATTTATGTTTCCATTATACTCATTGGACAATTAGGTAATAGACTCAAGGGAGCCTATGTGTGATACAGAGCAACCCTAACAGTTGCTAAAATCTGAAGTTATTTTTCTTGCTGCAAGGCCCAGCTTCCAGTAGCTGGTCCGGAACAGTGCAGGTCTCCATTCGGCTGTATTCCTAGATGCCCTAGAGTGTCACACATAGCAATGACACCCACATCTGGGTAACTAAAACCCCCTTTTGATCTGAGTAACTCTCTTGACTACACTGAACATATTGACCAGGAGTGAAATTTTAAATGTTATTGAGTTGTCCTGAAATGGCAAAGAGACATACATGAGTCTGTCAGGCGTTACTCAGGACATAAGGGAGATACGTGCTGGAACGGTTACAACTGGAGACAAGCTAGGATAACCTGGGAAATTTCAAACACCATTAGTCATCTATGTTTAGGCAACAGAACTAAATTCTAGTTCCCTGTTAGATATAATGGCAGCTGCCACACCTAGAGATCTCATCAGTGTCCTATACAGAGACAACTAGTTTTATTTCAGAAGATTTAAAGATAGCTAAAACACCTGCAGTGTGCTGGAAGCCATTACAAAGGACCTATGTAGGACCTGTGCCTTCCTGTAGTGGCATCTGGAAGCCAGGCAGGATATCGTAAGCCTTAATCCTTTTAAGACTCAATGCTTATTTTTGAACAACTAAATTTGGCCCTTATCTCACACACTGACATTAAAATGTATATACCCTAAAGTTCAAATCAGTTACAATCACCCGAGACATTCTAAGGAATAAGAAACGTACTCAGAGGACTAGCAGATACCACAGAGGACCTATGAAGACCTATGTCTTTCAAGAAGGCCATGTTCAGTCCATGCAGGATAGTCCAGGACATCTCAGAGAACACTGGGTATCTAAGTGTCGGTAAAGGAATCAAGTCATAGATGCCTATATCTGAATTATTATTATACATTAGTTATAAGTACATGTGGCCATCTACAGGACATTTCCAATAAATTAGTTGAATTATGCCTTTGTGAACCTTGCTCTCTTTTTTCATTTAAAGGGAGCCAAAGTTCTTTAGGTCAGATATGGATGTGCAAAGATGGGTGAGATTAATCTTGTTTTTAGTGTGAATGAGACATAATTTGTAGAAATGACTCCACATTACAGAAAACATTTTGTTTCCATTCCTGTGGTTATTAGTTGCACTAGTACCTCAGGTTAAGTAAACGCTACTGAGACAAATTACCCATAAATAAAACACATACTAAGAAGTAAGGCTAGCTAGCTGTGTCAGCTATGTTCTTGCAAGAAATGTGATTTTATTTTTAATCTAAATGGCTTTAAGACAATATAAGACACAAGTGAAAAAACAGGCTTTCCTTTAACAGAGTTTAAGGAAAGAATGAAACACATACTCTTCTCAGAAGGGCAACAGAAACAGAGAGGCTTGTGAGAAAAAAAAAAAAGGAGCCGTGACTGCAGCAAAAGTATCATGGTGACTAATAACTTTAAGGGAGTGGAGGGGGAAGTTATATAATAAGAAATGCATAGAAACACAGGAGATCAGTGCTGAATTGTAAGGAGCATGGACTGGATACTGCCACGTCTGAGTCAAAACTTTAAGAGCTGTATTTGAGGAGAGCAACTCGGTAGCTAAAGCCACATAAGAGGCTTTGAAGATTTAGTGGCAGGAAGAAGTGCTAATGAACTGTATGGACGACTTTTAATTTTTCTTCAGATTTCCCTTTGTTATAGAGGCTTCATGCAACTTATTTGTAAAATAGAAGACTTTTCAATCTTTAATGATCTTCTGCATCAATATACAATTTTACTTCTCATTTTACATTGTTTTTATAACTTCAGTTCTCCTGATTAATTTGCCTGGGTTTATTTTTCTTTAATATTTTTTTTTCTGATAAAAGTTCTCATTGAAAATATTGACTAAAATAAATGCTTAGTTGCCTCCAGTTACTTCAACTATAGTTATGCTCTCTTCATTCAGAACATCTATTAGAAATTGTTACAAAGTGACACTTGAATTTCTTCTCAAATGCAAAGCGTTTAATTTCAGTAAATTGTGCTTCTTTCAAAAAGCTTTCGATCTTTTACTGACTTTCATGATTGTGTATGAGGAATTCAGCTGGATCATTTTTTGAGAGATCTTTAAGAATGGTATGGAGCAGAAATATGTTTTAAGAAGCAGAAATCAACAGAAGTGGATGTTTGGCTATTCAAGGATCAGTTATATTGGGAGAATCACTGGGAATGGATAGAAAATAAAGTTTAGAGAGAAGATGGTCTGCAACCATCAAGGATCAAGGATTGAGAAGAACAAAAACTTAAATTTTTTTCATAATTGCTGGTCCTTTGTTTTTGTTTTATACTTCTGTTGAATTTACACACAAACCAGAGCAGCTGATGTGTGGATCAATAGATATGTTTTCTGTATATGAACTAATCTACTTAGAAAACTAAGGTATATAGGTAGACAATGGCACTCCAAAAATCTGCATATATCATTCAAAGTCGTCTCTCTTTCAGTCATTCCAAAGCTATTCACTGTTACCAGGAATTTCATGCAAAATATCATAGATGTTATTGTTAAGCTTTTAGCTTCTGTTTCAGTCCAAGCAAGTCAAGTCATTACATGAATGAGGCATTGAGCCCGAGGTGATGAAGAGTGGGCACAATGCTACTGCAATGCAATGCCATGCTATGGTGCATAACAGTTTGGATCAGATTGGAGCACTGTTCTGTTAGCTTGGACATAGCATTAGATTTATATAATCCCATGACTTCCACCCTGGAGACAATTTGTTTAGCGAAGGTCAATATTGCATCTGTCTGAAGACACATTCTAACACCCAGTTTAGTAATACTGCCCAAGCATCAAGTCAAAACCCCCTTCTATCTGAGAAGCAAGGATGTCTGAAATGGAAATTTCCTCTTCAGGTGTGATGACTGGAAATTACTTCAAATCTGGTACCAGAAGCAAAATAGACTGAAAATCTCCTATCTATTTTAGTGTCAGGGTTTCTTAGAAATCCTACCCATACAGTGCTGGAGGTTATTAAAATGTATGTGCTTCCAGAGACCCTGCATAAATCTCTTAATCCAGACTGTGTAACAGGGACTGGGAACTCTCCACGTTTTCCTCAGAGAGAGGTTGGACACCAGTTTCTATTCCAGTAGAGGCTACAGCAAGATCAGCCTAAAAATACCAAAGTTATTTGTTACCTGCTATTTTTTTTCTTCTTGGTATTTTTTTCTTAGTTTTCATGTTATTCATTGAGTAGCCCAAAAGGGATTAGAAAATGGGCACTAGGTATATGATCATGTTGTCTTAGGTTTCCAGTGACTGAAGAGCTCTATCTCTTTGACAGAAATACAGTAAATTGCATAAGGATATTTTAATAGTCGGAGTTTAAAATGTAAAATATCAAGATTAAAAAAACCCACAAAATTCTTCCTTTAATTCTCAATAAATATTTATTCAGTGAAAAACAAAAAGACCAAACCAGCAAACCCCTCCTTCTCCACATACTTGAAATACATTTCTTTCATATCTCCTTGTATCAGATTATCTGTATAAAGAAATCACTACAGTCTATTCGAATACATTTTTCACCCACAGTGAACAACTGACTAAAACCCCTTAGGGATCAACAGCATTGTAATGATTGTCTAGTTTCAGTCAGCTGGTGAGAGGGAAGAAAAAAATCTCAAAAAGATTGTTTTTTTCCAAGGATTTGCTGTCTTCTATTGATTATGAGAAGACATTTTTGTTCAGTATGTCAGTTTGTTCTTTCAGGAACATTTCAGGAATTAATTACTTAAAAGACTTTTCTATTTATTTCATACTACCATTATCTGGTGTGAGTAAAAATCTATCTATCTATCTATCTAAGTTCATTGCAGTACAAGTGAAATGAAAGATTTTTTAGCCATTTTGAGTTTGTTTTCCAGCCATATAGCAACAGAACATTTTTCAGTCTACCAGCAGACAAACAATCTGCTCATATTCCTGATAAATGAACAGTGTGATCTCTAAGATCTCCTGGTTACCATGGATACCAACATGTATTCTGTCTAACACTAAGTCACAAGATGTACTTACCCTGTTTCGGAATTAAAAATCAGTTTTCGGAATTGTTAAACACAATACAACAGTGGAGTTTGGGGCTTTGGTGGTTTGGTTTTGTTTTTTGTGTTTGGTTGTTTTTTTGGTTTGGGTTTGTTTTTTTTTTTTTTCCAAAAAAAGCATAGTAATAATAAAGGTAGGAAAAAAATTGATACTCACCAGTAGTCATTTACAACTTGGCATCTTCATCAGCTGAGCTGTCTTCCTTAGTTGCTGAGTGATAATGATTTCATTTTATGCAATTTTACTTTGAACTACTAAAGGTTACTATGGAAACCTCTACTCTTTTCCCGTCTTCATGTTCTTTGAACAGGTAGTAAGTTTCACTGTGCGGAGGAAGAGGCATATCCACTGAGACATTACTTGAAAATCAGCTCCAGATTGCTTTTACCATTCATGAGGCAATGTTAAACTAAGATTTGTCAGTCTGGTAGAAGAAGAGAATATTTTCAGCGAAAAAAAAAGTTTACCTAAATCTTTTAATATCTTCCCAAACCCTATTTTTTGACTTACTGAAATTTCATCTTTACTTGATTATCATGGTTTATTTTTATAGTTACTACAAAGTTTTCCAAGAGAGAATATAAATGATTTCAGCAGCAATCAACATAATAGAAATGGTACAGGATATATACCCACATGGTTGTTCTTGTTTTCGGCTTTTGATTAGTTTACCATTAATTCTTATTTTTTACTCTTTTACTTTTTCAATGCTATATCTGACTTATCTTGGAACTACAATAGCCTCCTTCCCCCCCAATTCATGCTAGCAATTCATTGTCAAACTACAAGTAATGGATAACAATAGCCAGGTCTTCTTTTATCACCTCCAATTTACTTCTAACATTATCATTAATTTCTAGTCCAGAATTGATGATGTCTGATCAGAACCTACAAGTGGGTTCCTAACTCCTCTCAATCTAAACTTCAGTTCACAATTTAGAATTTGGAAATGTTTAATTTCAGACCAGTCTTTACCTTTGGCCATCAAATAATCTAATTTTACATATATTACAACCCAATCCTGTCTCCCAGTCTCTAAACAAGCAAGACAATGATCTGTGGATCTTATTTGTTTACATTTCCTTTTAGTAATGTATAAAAGAAAAAATAAAAATCTATAGTTTTGCTCCTTGTTATTGACTCTTCTGGGTTTTATCCTTTATTTGGGTTTATCTGCTTTGATTGGAAAACTTCCAATAGGAAAATTAAACAACACTCAGAAATAAAGAAATAAACAAATCTTTGACAATAATTTCTATAAGACTTTTGACTGCCAGAATTTAATTTAGTATTTTTGGAAGAGACATCAGTAAAGACTTTACTTTTTAATTTGCATTCGAAGTGGAATTGAAGGGCAGAAGAGACTAGAGCCTCCTTTGCCAAGAGCAGATGTCACATTATTCATCTCCCAAAGCTGCTCAGGCAATATTCAACTGTAAATCATTTTGTTCTGCTACATCAAAGACTTATCCTTCTTCTCCACCATCAACCCACATCACATTCAAGTACATGTATCTTACATTTTCTGTTCATTCTGCCTAGTAAGCCTGGACAAATGCATAATTTTTGTTAATAATTAAATGACAGTTTTTTGCATGTAAATTCAGATTCAGCGAAGCTTTTGTGAGACATGAAAATATCAGACACTTTTAGCTCCACTTTTTCTTTCACTTTTATTGAAATTTTAGTGACAAAATCAATATAAAATGTTACATTCCAGATTTAAGTAAAAGTTTCTATTCTTTCTTTTTCAGCTGCCAGAAAAAAATAACCTGGTAGGTAGGCAGGCACGTAAAAATGCTCTTTCTCTGTTGCTTATTCCCTTACTTTTATCATTAATGTGTTTTTTTTTTTTTTTAATTTGTTGGTTTGCTTTTTAAAAGATATCTAAATACCATCATTTAAAGCTTTTTAACCAAGACCAGAGGAATTGTCCCTTTTTTTTTTTTTTCATATCCCAAATCAATTTTGATATGGCATTTACTCTTCAAAGTGCAAAAAGGTCAGTAAATGGTAGTTCAGGTTCTCCAAATTGATTAATATTTTGTTAAACACATCATATCACATCAACACAATTGACATTACTTGTAAATAAACAGCCTTGTATGAGCTCTCCGCTACATCAGGTTTTTAGATCTTTGGTTATTAGCTATAAACCATTATAAACAACCTGATATATTTAAAGAAAGCTAGTCATATCAGTCTCTGTGTCAAAGGACCATACGTTTCTAGAGATAGATTAGGCTTAAGGAATCATGAAAGATAAAAAGGCATTGTTGACATGTTAAAAGGTTTCTAGTTGTTCTTTCAGAACAGATAACAGCAAATTCATTCAGGTATTTAAGAAGTACCTTTATATGAAGAATAACATGTAAGAATTGCATACTATTTACTATAATAATACTAACACTGAAAGCAATAAGTAGTTGGTGGACTTGGCAGTGGCAGGTTTACAGCTGGACTTGATGATTGATCTTAAAGGTCTTTTCCAACCTGAAAGGTTCTATGACTCTATGAAATAATAAATATATTTTACTAGATCTTATTTATTATCATGTATTTTTTTCCCCATTAGACAAATAAACTATGCAAAATCCATGGGCTTTTTCCCCCCCCACTTGTATGTTTCCATAGTCATATGCAAAAAAATTTACTCAAAAAATAGCTCTAAGGAATCTGAAAAAAAAAAGACTTTGAGACATTAAAAGTTTGTATTTTGTTCTAAAAAAGTTAGTTACTTGCATGTAGCCCTTGTACCATCCCAAAATAATTAATTTCCACATATTGGAATGCTGTCTGAATGTACATAATATAGCCTATATTAATCCATACAGAATTAAAGCTGTGGGAAATGCACACAGACAACAAAAAATCAGAGAAAATCATAATAAGATCAGACCTTCATTAAACTGAGAATTTATGTACCAAATTCCTAGATGGTAATCTTGTCATAAAGTGTTTCTAATCAATATATTTCTGCGTGTTTGTTTGATGATAAATGTCAGTGAATTAACATAGCCAATACTATCTGTATTCAAAAGATACCTAGTCAATATTAGTAGGTGCAGTAGCAGGTAGTCAATACTACGCACAATAGCTATCTGTAGGGCTGAAGGTTGGTAGGAACTTTGATCATCAGGAGATGGGAGTTTATGATGCAGCTGTTGTCCACATTTTCTATATCAGGTTTCTAGTTAGGTCAGTCACCTATGCTGGCCCATGTTAACTAGCAGAACTCTATCACTAAGTTTTGGGCTATGGTTGTAGAAGCTCCACAGCTCATTCTGCTGTCAACAATGGGCTACAAAGAATAAAGAGTTATAGAGAAGGAAAAAAAGACAAAGAATGTTATGGGTCTAGTGCATTGGTTAACATCCAATATAGCAACCCATAATTGGGAATGGCAGACCTGGAGGTCCTAGGCTGGTTTTGTATCTTAAATTAGAATGCAACTACCAGTAGTAAGGGAACAGATCAAGATCTTATCTATTACACCGTAAGTGCATATCAGCACCCAATAACAAATCATGCTTTTTTTCTAGTAGTAGTAATAAGTATCCAAAGTATATGTGAACATCTTTGTTTCCAGTCATTCTTAATCTAAAGTAGCTGGAGTGAACATGTGAAGATTCCACAAATCTTCTCCTTTTGGCCTTATAGGAAAGGGGAAAAAAAAAAAAAAAGAAAAAAAAAAGAAGAAAAAAAAAAGAGAGATTCAGGAGTTCCACTACAGGAGGCACTTATACTAAGGGGTGTTTTTTCCCCATATTATCTTTCTGCATTTGAATTTTACTGTCCTGTTGTCTGATTCCTGATAATTATGAAAGAAAAAAGTGTAGGTCTACCTGAAAAAGCCCATGTGATCTTCAGGTACCATTTTTTCTAAAAGCATCCCATTATATAGGTCAGATATAGTTATTTTTCATACTTTTGACAAGTCTTCCATTTTTCATCATTAATACAACTTTTGGTGTAAGGATATTGATCCTAAAAACACTTTTACTTTTAGGCTCCCTTCACGTGTTATTTAACTTCACATTGTGTTTGAGGTCACCAGTTCTGACATTAGATAAAACAATGACTGTGTTAATTCACTGACATTATCATCAAGAAAAATTTACTTTGAAAGCAGTTGCTTTTCCCAGCTAGCTAATCTTTAGCTGGGCATAAATACTGTAGTTGTGGATGTAAATTCTTAACGTCTACCTTAAACAGTCTGTAACAGACTTTACAGATGTCATTACAGTGATGGCTGAGATAGAAATTTATGGGATAGATGACATAATGGATGGCAATTTGTAGAGTATATTGGTCTTTAATGAGAATTTGATTAAGGAACACAGTGAACTGGTGCTGCAAGTTCTTTCAGAACTGTTTCTCTCCTGCGGCAATGTTTCAGTAAAGAAGGCAAGCTGACAGAAGATCTCCTGTAGTTCAGTGGTAATCAATGCAGGAAGAGAACAGCTCAAAATAAATTTGAAAACATTGACAGAGGGTTGAAAGAATTAGATGATTTGAAATCACAAAAACAGATGGAGGAGGGAGATAGCAAAACAAAATTAAAAACCTTTAAAGTCTAATTACAAAGAAATGAAGGCTCAGCATGATTATAGACAAATTTTACTCAACTACTTTTGTTCAACCTGAATTGACACATTATTAATGACATTTATGCAACCTTCTGCTGTCTTTTCAACCACAAAATTCATAGAATCATAGAATCGTAGAATCGTTTAGGTTGGAAAAGACCTTTAAGATCATCCAGTCCAACCATTAACCTAAAATTACCAAGTTCATCACTAAACCAATTAAGGGTAGAGTAGCAATTTCATGTGGATTCTGGTACAGTTATTGATAATCTTTCTGTTTCAATATTGCAGATATGGTCATTGAGTTACTCCTGGGAAATAGTGAAATGCTGCTCTATAAATATGTGTAAGTGGAGACGTCTTCAGGAGCCAGAAGCTGGAATACAAGCTATCCAGCATGCATGGGTACCTGCTTGGTTTTTCATCCATGTGGGTAGATCTTTATACCAATCCATGCTATAATCTCACCTTTCTGTTATATAGACTTAGCCTTAGAAACAATGCTTTAGGTATATCCAGTGGGTGTTCACTTTTCACTGTCTTCCCAGGTAAAATTTTGCAAAAGGGATAACTGAGCTCTGAGTGACTTGTTTCAAAGTCAAGTAGTTTATATGGCATTCAGCCACAGAAACCAGCTTACATATTTGAGCAACTAGTTTATACTTCACTTGTCACTAACATTCCTAATGCAAACACCAAAACTCCCAAATTACCTCAGACTGATAAACTGCCCAAAAGTGCAGAATTTTAATGTCCTTGATAGGCAGCTATTCTGTAGTCTTAAAATATTGGTTCAGCTAAGCTATCCTACATAAGCTAGATAAGAAAATAAAAAGAATGTTGCCATTGTGAAGCCTAATTTTATGCACAAAAGCTTAAAATTTATTGCAATCCTTTCCTAATCATTTTGAAAAAATGTACCAAAACTGGTCTTCCCAGCAAGGAAAAACATAATTACATAAATTGCATAAATTATTATAATAATGGCTTTCTGACAATGTTAACTTCCCTTCCCTTTCCTTCCTTTTCCCTTTTTCCTGTTCTGCCTTTCAGGACTATTTCTTAGCAATAAGCCAAGGAAATTTCTAAATGTTTTGGGGTTTTTGGATGTGGTGTTTTTTGGTTTTTTTTTTTTTTTCCTAAATGACATATAAATATTGTTGTGGTTTAACCACCAACTAAGCACCATGCAGCTGATCACTCACTCCCACTGCGCCAATGTGATACGGGAGAGAATCAGAAGAGTAAAAGTGAGAAAACTCATGGGTTGAGATAAGAACAGTTTAATAACTGAAATAAAGTAAAATAGTAGTAGTAGTAGTAATAATAATAATAATATGCAAAGCAAGTGCTGCATGATGCAATTGCTCACTGACTGAGGGCCAGCCAGTCCCCAAGCAGCAATCGTTGCCCCCTGGCCAACTCCCCTCAGTTTATATACTGAGCATGACGTCATATGGTATGGAATAGCCCTTTGGTCAGTTTGGATCAACTGTCCTGGCTGTGCCCCCTCTCAGCTTCTTGTGCACCTGGCAGAGCATGGGAAGCTGAAAAGTCCTTGACTTAGTGTAAACAAGTAGTTAGCAACAACTAAAACATCAGTGTGTTACCAACTTCATTCTCATCCTAAATCTAAAACACAGCACTATACCAGCTACTAGGAAGAAAATGAACTGCATCCCAGCCGAAACCAGGACAAATATATGTCAAGCTATCACCACAATGATCTTTCAAGTTTGTTTTATGTTATTTAGACACATACAAAATTAAAATTATTTTGTTGTGCTACCCCAGTGATGCTGAAGTTAAAAAAAATATATACACTACCTTTCAGAATAAAAACAAATCTAAAAGACATCTATATTTTGTAACTCTTTTCCAACATTTTCTGTGCAGGAAGTGTATTAGTCAACCAATATGTAAGATAATAAGTGAAGTTCAGCTATACTTTTTTCATCCATTACATATTTAAAGAAATTTGAATGTTTCTTGGGGTAATTTCCCTCTTCAAAGTTATGCTATATATGTAACCCTTCTTCTCCATAATCTCCACTATACCTTTTTTTGGCCCTTAGAAATTTGATTGTATCTGTTGTAAGGATCCAAAACCTTGCAGTGATATGGCACAGCTGTGTAATCTTGGCCCAGACCTCCAATAAAACTGCTAAGTTGTGAGAAAGACCTGTGAAAATGTCTGTAGAGGCATAAGAAATGTAAAAGTACAGGTGAATGTAGACTTTTGGGGAAAACAGGCATCAAATACAGTATAACCAGCCAGTCAAAAGAGGTGATTATCCAGCTGTGATAGCATTGGTGTGTCCTCACCTTGAGTACTATGTACAGTTCTGGGCCCCACAATTTAAGAAGGATGTTAAGGTCATTGAGTACATCTTACAAGGAGTGGCTAAGGACTAGTTGTCTAGTTTGGAGATGGGAAGCTAGGGGGTGACCTCATTGCTCTCTACAGTTTTGTGAGGTGGGGAAGAGGAGCAGGAGGTACTGATCTCTTCTCCCTGGTATCCAGCGCCAAGACACGTGGGAATGGTTCAAAGCTGCACCAGGGGAGGTTTAGACTGGACATTAGGAAACATTTATTTACTAAGAGGGTGGTCAAACACTGGAACAAACTTCCTAGAGAGGTGATTGATGCTCCACACCTGTCAGTGTTTAAGAGGCATTTGGACAGTGCCCTTATTAACATGCTTTACCTTTTGGTCAGCCCTGAATTGGTCAGGCAGTTGCACTAGATGATCATCATAGATGCCTTCCAACTGAAATAGTCTATTCTGTTCTATTCTATTCTAAGTAGAAGCTTAAGGATTCAAGAGGAAAAATATCAGTTTGGAAAGGTATGAAATCCTGAAAGGAAAGACAAGGAGTCATCATTCCAGTGTTAGTCAAGTCATTGGTTGTTCAGTCATCACTTATTGTTTCTGGTGTCACCAGTGTCAACATATTTGATTGGTCATGGTGATTTAGCAACAATGAGGATGTTTTCAGGGAGCAGCAGAGCCTGACTCTTCTCTCCTGACCGACATCTGCCTTGCCAGCAGTAACCTTTCCAGTATTGTCTTGGAGGTGCTTGGAGCATGAATATTTACCCTCACATCTCATTAAATTCTAGCTATTTTTCACATGTGTTGGAAAATAAGTAATTCCTTTATGGTTTTTAAACTGTATGTATTTTTGGAGAGTCCCAGTGCACAGTCAAAGATATTTGAATAAAGTGACTCAAGCACGGGCATTATTATGTAGGATACAAGAAAAGGTTGAGGATCCAAGTCTGGTGGTTTTTTGGTTTAGTTCTGTTTTGGTTTTGGGGTATTTTGGGGAGTCAGGTTGAGTCAAAATAACAATCATAGTATCTCAGTGACCAATGCTGTAATTTAATAACTTTCCTCATCCACTTTATCCCTATCACCACTGCTTGTTTCTGTCCTCACACTTTGCTCACAATTATCTCAGTATATGTCTTTGCAAGAATGTAGTATAGATTTGATTTATGAAGGGACAGACTAAAAATAACCCTGTGTTTGGAGGGTTATCTTCAGCTCATTTATTTTTGAGGTGCACTTGCACATTGCAGCTAGACTGATGTAATAGATGCTGCAAGAAGAGTCTGTATAAGGTCTTCTCTAGTCTCATTCCTTTGTTTGCTGGTGACCATCTGAACCTGTGACTAGGGATCTAAAGAGGTAAATAGTGGATTTGGAGAGATCTTTGCCCATTTAGTGTCAAAATGTTAGCACTGGTACAGGACAGGGAGCAGATGCAGGGGTCAAGCAGGGAAGAAAAAGAAGGTGCAAGTGACTCAGCAACCACTAGGCACTGAATAAGTTTAGTTGCCAAGAGAGACCTAATGCTTAGGGATCCAGATTTAAAGCATTGTTTTGCAAACACTTTGAGCAGCATAACTGAGATTGTAGAGAACAAGGACACAAAAGGAGAACAAGGAATCAGAACTGTAGGCAGAGGAAGAATTTCTTAGGTCCAAAGCAAACAAGCATCCCACAAATCTATGGCCACAGACACCAAAGCTTAAACATAAGTGAGTATTCATTTAAGATTCTTATTGGTTTCAGCTGGACTACACAGATACCTCTGTATTCAATGGTCAAAGTAAAGTTTCAAAACTCAGATCTGTTGTATATAAAGCCATTTGAGACTAAAACTAGTCAAAAGTCTCCTAACTATAGATTTACTGTACAATTGTTCACATTTTCAATCTATAAATGAGATTCTTGAATGAAAAAATACATATAGTAATTAAGTTGATTTTAAAGCAGGCAGACTGAATTGGCGTTAAGCCGACCTACCACTTCATTGTATTATGCTTTTGAATTCTGTTTACTGTACTTTAAATAAGAATAGCTTGCTAGTGGTGTGATACATACTGCACATAAAAATCAGTTATGGGAGAGTAAGAAACAAACATTTAATTTTGGTAAACAAAGTAGGACAATTTATAAGAACTAAAATTGGGTAAAAACACTGGCAAAACTACAACAATTTAAGTGTGGTTTCCTAGGCTTAGTCTGACTGTGCCATTTTAATTTCTTCCTTCTATCCTATATTTTTTTTAATTTTGAATTCCAGTTTCAGTGATACCTTACAGTGGATGTGAGATCACAAAGATAAATAAATTTGTATATGTTTTGTATAATATTAGAATCATAGAATCGTTTAGGTTGGAAAAGACCTTTAAGATCATCCAGTCCAACCATTAACCTACACTACCAAGTCCACACTAAACCAATCAAGGGTACACTAGACTAAATCATGTACCGAAGTGCCACATCTACCTGTTTTTTGAACACTTCCAGGGATGGTGACTCCACCACCTCTTATATATTGGTGACAATGTAGGCAAGACTGGTATATGTGTAAGTATATGTGGAGGTAGAAGCTTATAAAAATTCAGACTTTATTAATTCTGAATTATTAAGTCATACATTGACAGAAAAAAAAAATATACGTATTTGAAATTTAGCATTGACAGTTTCTAGATGTCAGAGAGATGATTATGGAAATTGTAGAACTGTGAAAACAAAAGTGAATAAAAATTTGGTTGGAAAAAGTTTTCTTTTTTTAATTAACTTAGAATTTTGGAAGCTTTCAAATGCTACTAACTGTGCTTTCTGGTTCCTTCATTTTTAAAAATTTTTGGAATGTTTTGGGGTCTTGAGCTTTAAGGGATTTTGAAATCTCTATGGAGACCCACATGGACATTTGCCATGCAAGTTATAGAGGCCTTTTTGTGCATGCTGTGGATCAGGTGAGCCTTTATCAATCAAAACTTTTTCTCGGAAGCTGAAAATCATATTTCATGTAGGGATATTCTGGTAACAGAATGTATTGTGTGTGCCACAGAAGAGTTCCCAGTTACCCTTTGGAGTTGCAAAGATGACCTGCTTTGGAAAAAGGAGTCTAAGTTTCTGCTATAGCACCTGTAGTCTAGTTTTGCAGAATCTTTTAAAAACAAAAAGAAGCAGATAATATTTTAGAGGCCCATCATCCTGTGGCAACTTACCCAGATAGTAGGATATCAAACAAGTTGTTCTGAATTTTCAATTTCACTTGGTGACTTTTTCTTTAAAGTACTGCCAGTCTTTTCCACCTCATGAAAAAGAATAGGTCTGAAGTCTGCCTTCAGTTTCCAGAAGGCAATTTAGCAAACAATTTTTATCTTTTTGAACAAACACTGAGAACTATCAAAGGCTTTTGTTCCTGAGAACAAAAATGGCACAAGTGACTGCCAGATATTTTTGAAGACGTTTTCAACTTTTACTTTAAATACATCAGCATAAATGACTGAGCCCAGTGCCTCTCTAGCTTTTTTCTTTATAAATATATTGACCTTAATAGACTCCATCCAGGCTCATACCATTGTAAGTGTAAAAAGCAAATAATTAAAAGAAAGGGAAATTTAAATGTCTGCATTTGCTGGCTATGTGCAGACATTCTAAGAAGAGAATTGTTTACAAGGAATTCATATGGAAAGTGAAATTACTCCAATTAAACTGAACAGCTACAGATAAAGTCAAAATGGTGAAATAGTTACAAAGGTAGCTCTTAAATCTAAGTATCTGCTTTTAAGGAAGCTTAACCTGGAAATCTGAAAACATCCAATGAAAAAATAGTAATAATCAAAACAAAAAAGGGTCATCTTCCCCCTATGTTACATTCTTTCAGTATGGTTGCCAGCAGTACTATATCTTTTAAAAATATACTTTCTCATTTCTTAGCATTCTCGCACTAAGTATATAGTGGTAAAGAGGAATGGTAGAAAGAGTGGTATATAGTGCTAAGGAGAAAATAAGTGTCAAAGCAAAATATTTTGGAAATAACTTCACAGCAGTTATAACGTAATACTCAAAAGCTGTGATTTTTGTCACTTCTGTATGTATTTCATTAACCGTACCATAACGGTTCTTCTGTACAACTGCCTTAAGTCTGGACAGAGTGCTTGACATAATCTATTATGCAGCAAGAGTTCTTTCACCCTTCCCTAAGACACCCAAAGCATGGTTTAATATTTCATACAAAAAAATCCAAACCATATTATTCATCTTGCAAAGCAAAATACTTGAAAGTAGACAATAAAAGAAATTCAGAATCCTTTGGGAATGTGGTAACTGTCATCTATGGTTCTTTGCACATGGTTCCACAACACTGAATCCAAACTGCAATCACACTGTTGCATCCTGTTTCTAGCTTACTCACATCTCCTATTGTTCCAATAGCTGAATTTTGTCCAGTGGGAGCTTTTTAAAAAAGTGTGCCCTTATTCAAGATCACACCTATTTCCCTGGGGGAGAGGGGGGAAGATGTCTGTTTTAATAGAGAGATTTAGATTATGAAAATTTCCCTTTCCTTCTCCTTAACATCTCTCTGTTAGTCCTGCAAAGCTCCCTTGGGAGTTTTTAAGTTTTGAGATGGAAATGGATGGAGTTATAAAAAAAATTCAAATGTTCCAGTAAGGTTTTAGCCATATTCTGCAGCAATCTGACAAGTATAATGCAGGAGCTCCTTTTTCTCTCCTTTGAAAATGACTCCCAAAGGCAACATGTTGGATCTATTCCTCATCCTCTGAATAGTTTCATGTGCAGATTTCCAAGTCATTCTAAACATTGCCTTTAAACCACTCCGTGCTCTTCAAGACATTTCTGCTTCATACAAGTGAAATAGGACGTGACGTAAATAAACATTTAATGTTGCTCCGGTTCTTCTCATTAACGTGTCATATCAATAAAATCCAACCCTCATGAGGAACTAATTTTTGTTCTGGAAAGGTCTGTTACGTACTCTCATCCTTTGCTGTCTGTAAGTCTAGGACATAAAGTTTTCAAAACATAAGAAATCTAGTGCCTTGACAACCTTGTCCTTAAAAAAAAAAAAAGAAGGTAAAACAAAACTGAACTTACAATAAATTATCCTGAATTCAAAAGAAAACTGGAGCATAGGAAAATTCTTTTTCTCTTTCAGCTATTAAAAAAAAAAAGAAAATTAAATAAAATAAGGTAATATAATATGTAAATAATATAATAAATATTGTAAATAATAAATACTATATAATAAATAAAATGAGATCAAATGCACAGTAAAACATCATATGCCAGTGTACTAGTTTTCAAACCTTTGAAATTTATTTTATAAGGGAAACTTTCTCCTTAAAAGGTTGCAATTTAACTGCCTGTGGAACACTTAGGTTAAATCTAGCTGTTAAAATTAGCTGATAATCAGTTTGATGAGAAATCTGATATCTAATACGAATCCGATATCCCTCTCCTTCACCAGATTTGCCTGTTATATTGATTTTTTTCTTTGTTATAATAAAGACTCATTACAGCTATAAATAACAGCTCACAGTTCTCTTTACTTGCCACCTAAAAGTATTCTGTGTCTGGAATGGAAAAAAACAAAATGTTTTTGCCACATATGTCAGTTTGATGAAAGGAAACATTTCTTGAGATATCATTGTAATTACAGAATGCAGACATTGCTGTGATGGAAACACAACTCCCTTGTCCCTGTCAGCCACTCCAGTTACACAGGTGTCCAGTATGTAGATGTCCTAAGACATCTGGTGTTTCTGGTGTGAAGAACCTCAAAAGCCATACCTTCAGTATGGCTAGGAAACTATGAACCCAGTTTCAGAAAAGATCAACAACTTCACTGTAGGACAATCAATAAATTCAGGAGGTGAAATCTCTGAGGTATTTCTATCTAAAGAAATCAGTCCAACCAGGCTTTGAAAATCCCACAACCACTGTGTGAATTTATGAGTTTTCTTGTTCTACGGCAGTGAACAGAAGTACTAAAACTGATATAAATCACTTCAAATTCATTCAGCCATTGCAAGATACACAGAGCATATTTCACTCCAGAAAAAATATATATCCATATTTTCAACAACACAGGCTTTCTGTTTTGTGTGATTTTGGGTGCAGAAGAGCATTGGTCTGAATTAAAATTTCATATTCAAAACCAAGTTTTGAAATGGCAAAAACCCCAGAAAAACCTAAGTCTCAACTTTGTCTACTGTCAATAGTTATTCCAGAGGATGGAGTAAATAGACAAGAAGAGAGGGAAAACCTTGTTTAAATTTCCGTTTGTCAAACTCGCTTCAGAGCATCTATCATTGAGTCAGTGGGTGAAGTTAAAATTTTTAAAAACGTACCTAGAAGAATTATTTTGAGATCAGCTTTCATACTTCAGGTAAGTTTCAGTAGTTGTATAACTGTTTATCTAGCTTAAGAGACATATGAGTTGATTGAAATTTAGTTTAATTCACAACAAAAAAGATCAATGATAAATTAAGTTGTCTCACATTTGCCATAGGTTATCAACATGCTAAGCAGAAAGGCTCATTTAAAGAATATAGACTCATTAAATTGCTAAGAAATTTGATCAACTATCTGAGTCCTGGAGGTAAGGAGATATTTTAGAGCACAGAGAGATAACACTTCATATTTTATAAAATAAAACATTTATCTTATAAAATAAATATCCCTGCTTCAGGAAGGACTTGTCTTTATGGTCCTACTATGTATGAGACTCCATTCTTTATTTTTACTGATTATGTGAATAGCTTCTGTTAATATTTCAGGGTTTATTCCATCACACTAGCCAAACAAGTGAACTGTGAGGAGGCATTTTCAGTCTAGGAAGCGTCTCCGAAACAAAATTATCTGTCTCAACCCTCTATGATTTATGGATGTTGAATCTCATAAAAGTTTGTATTTATCTGCACAGAACACCCTACTCAAAAAAGCTGAATACATTAACTATTGCATATTACTCAGTGGCTATATCCACACAGCCAGCTGGCTCTTACCACTAGATAACACAGAGGGAAAGCTTCTTCATTTTGTGTTCACCATTGTGGGATCATATCCCAAACTCTTTAGCTCATCTTTTGGCCTTTAGTAATCTGCAGGATGTAACAGACTACCAGCTGGAAATAGGACATAGGAATTAAACTCTCAGAAATTCTTACCTGGCACCACTTTCAAGCCACTATAGCAGCAAATATCAGTGCTCCCTGGTAGGATGCTGTTGTTGCAAATAAGCAGCAGCTTGTATTTAGCAGCTTGCTGCCAACCTGCTCCAGTTGGCTGAGTACTTTCTGCAGCTGTTTTCACAACAGCATCAACAGTTATCCCACCCCAGCTGCACCAGGAGGAAATGACAGCAACTTAAATCAGCCACTGCTGGTCTTAGATGTGCTTTACTTGGTAAAGCACCATTGATAGGCTCTTAAATTAATTATCCCCATATATTCTGGTATCTTCCTTAGCTGAGGTAGCCTAGGAAATAGGGCAGAAATAAATAGCTAGAAATACAAGGAGGAAAATTGAGTCTAGTAAATGCAGTTATTGGATCCTATAAATGTGTTTATTGGGAGTAACAACATATGTGAAATATTTGTCGTTGTATCAGTATAGGTGGCTAGCTGTACTGGTTTTGGCTGGGATAGTATTAAATTCCTTCATAGCTGCTTTTATTGTGTTATGTTTCAGATTTGTGCTGAAAACAGTGTTGATAATACAAGGATGTTTTCATTATTGCTGAGCAGTGCTTACACAGAGTCAAGGCCTTTTCTGCTTCTCACCCCACCCCACCAGTGAGTAGGCTGGGGGAGAAACTGGGAGGGGACACAACTGGAACAGCTGACCCCAACTGACCAGAGGGATATTCCATACTGTATGACATCATGCTCAGCAACAAAAGCTGGGAGAAGGGCATTTAGAGTTATGGTGTTTGTCTTCCTGCGTAACTGTTATGTGTTATAAAGCCCTGCTTTCCTGGAGATGGCTGAATACCTGCCCAGAGATGGGACGTAGTGAATGAATTTCTTGTTTTGCTTTGCCTGTGCATGCTCTATCTATTATACTGTCTTTATTTCAACCCACAATTTTTCTCATTTTTACCCTTCCAATTCTCTCTCCCATCCCACTGTGGCAGCAAGTAAGCAAGAGGTTGTGTGGGGCTGAGCTACTGGCTAGGGTTAAACCATGACACTAGCCTTTTACCCAGGAAAGGTTATAGTAGTGGCTTGTTAAACAGAGAGGAAGAAACAAGATCAGAGTCTTTTATATATTTTTTTTTTTTTTTTCTCCTTTCTGGTTAAGGGTTGCTTTCTGGATTGTTTGGGAATAAAGATGAAATAATAACAAAGTAATAGCAATAAGATAGGATGTTCCAATGGAGGTTTAAGGGAGCTTGTAAAAATATGTTTTATGTCTTAATGATATCAGGTAGAGACACAGAGATACAGAGTACAAATATTGTAGAAAATAAGATTAAGAAAAAAAAAGTATATTAAAAAGTTTGAGGACCTTGCTCTTTAAAACTTTCTTTCACAGACTTCTGGCTTTACTATTCCTGTAGGCAGTGTTAAAAAAGTGTTAAGAATCCTGAACTAGTTCTGTCCTGTTGCATTGGTTTTTTTTCATGATGGAAGAAAATTTTTGTGTTAAATAATAAAAGACTAATTCACTTCTCAGTCTGTTTTTATATTTATAAAACATTTATGATTTACTTCAATATTCTTAGTGTCAGAGACAAATTGTCTAGAAAGACAATAAATCAATTTCACCTACAAAAGCATCAACCTTTTCCTATCATCTTTTTCCAGGAACTGCATGTTCCACTCTTAGGCATTTTCAGAAATTATTCCAGTGTCATCTGTCCTGAAGAAGAATACTGAACTCAACACTCTAGGGCCAAAGAAAGCACATTTACTTCTTAAATGCCTACCTTTCTATTCCCTGTAGGAACATCTTAGGAAGTATTTGGCAGTACATAATTAACATTCCTCATTAATTCTGGAAGAGAAGACTTTCCTTCCCACACCCCCATCTTCTGATTACAACCTGTTCAGGAGAGCTTTATAATATTTTCCTTGTTTGACCATAATCCTTAACAAAAACATTTTTCAAAATATGCCCATAAACCTAGGAAATTTAGAGAGTTGGGACTTCAGAACATTGATAATGCTTCAGTATTTATATTCTGGCCTTTTTTATATATATAAAAAAGATAGTTATGATCACATCTTTTGCTGCCTGCTTATAGTAGATCAACAAATGGCATGGAATATATTTATTGAACATTGGAAAAGTAATAAATAAATAAATTAAAAAAACTGTTTTGGAAGAACAAGCTTTAAAGCTTAAATTATATTCCAGTTCAGTCTAATGCTCCCAATATTCATCCATTGTTAGAATTTTGTTTCATAGCATATGGAATCTGTTGTATCAAGATAAATACTGCAGGTGCAGAGGGCTCATTTTTGCAAACAGTGGTCAGAACATACTTGAGTGCAAGGGTTACGGTCTCATTTTATTTCTACCTCTTCTTAACTAGTAAATCTATATTTGCAAGGAATTCTTTTAATACATATGTATAGCTATTATAATAATGATTACAAAAATGTGCTTCTGTACAGTAATACAGTACTCAAGTACAAGATAATAATATGTGAACAGATTGTAAAGCCTGAAGTGACCAGCAGGATCATTTTGTCTGAGGTACATATAACATAGGAGTCCTTGAAATTAAGCCCTGTTGCCCTGTTTGAACTAAAAAATTTTCAAAGCAAACAACTATTCCTAAGAAATTTTTGTTATCCTTCCGGGTTAATTGTTCTGAAGTGTCTCACAATATGACGGGTGAATAACTGGCTGAAGGGTCGGGTTGGCCCTTCTCTTAGGGCCAGTTCTCTTCAACGTTTTTATGACCTGGACAAAGGAGTTGAGTGCACACAAAGTAAGTTTGAAAACAAATACTAAATTAGGAGGAGCCGTTGATTCCTTCAAGGGTAGAGAGGCTTTACAGAGCAGATCTTGACAGAGTACTGGGCAATCACCAACTGTGTCAAATTTAACAAGGAGAAATGCTGGATTCTGCACCTGGGTTGGTGTAATCCTGGATGTACTTCTAAACTGGGGGACAAGAGGCTGGAGTGCAGCCCTGCAGAAAGGGATCTGGGGGTTTTGGTTGATGGTAAACTCAATATGAGTGAGCAATGTGCCCTGGCAGACAACCATATCCTGGGGTGTGTTAAACACAGTGTAGCTAATTAGCCTAAAGAAGTAATTGTGTCCCACTGTACTTAACAGTGGTGCAGCCTCACCTTGGGTACTGTGTGCAGTTTTGGGTTCCACAATATAAGGATATAAAAATATTAGAATATGTCCAAAGGAGGGTAGCAAACATGGTGAACAGTTTTGTTCAGCATAGAGGAGACTGAGAGGTGACCTTGTTGTCTACAGCCTCCTCATGAGGAAGGGAAGTAGGGAGGGAGGTGTTGATCTCTTTTCTCTGGTGTCCAGTCATAGGACACAAGGGAATGGCTTAAAGCTGCATCAGGGGAGTTTCAGATTGGATATTAGGAAAATGTTCTTCACTGAGAGGGTGTCAACATACCAAGCCTGTCAGTTGGTGTTCAAGAAGCATTTGGACAACACTCTTAGATACATGGTTTAACTCTTAGGTTGTCCTGTGTGGAGTCAGGAGTTGGACTCAGTGATCCTTGTGGGTCACTTCCAACTCAATATATTCTATGATTAGTATTAATCTGAGTCTGGTTAGGTTTAGGTTCAGTTCCATCTGAACTTTTAATACCTTTATCTGATAGGCTGAAAAAGCCTCTGTTATTAGAGTTCAGTTCTCTATGTAGGCACTTAAAACTGTTAAAAGTTACCCACTGACCTTCTTTTTTATCCAGTAATCAAACGGAAGTCTTTGAGCCTTTCCCTGTATTCAGTTTATGCTTTAAATATGGAGGTGATGTAATGGATTGGAAAGTCAAGAAATAGGTGTTAGTTTTTCTCATGACAAATGAAATGACATGATGTGGTTTACTTTGGTGTATTTAATTCCAAGTGGTCTCAAAAAAGCTTTCTCTCTTTGCTCTCTGTCTTTCAGTAAGAAATAGAAGACAACAATCAAGAATTTTTACTGAAAGCATAGGTAAGTAAGAAAAAGGAGAAAGGGAGGAAACCTTTCCTCACCTGAGCAGGGTTTTTTTGGTTTGTTTTTTGTCTGGTTTCCCCCCGCCTCAGTATTGCAAAAGGGGGGAAAACACACACTCGCACACAGAAAAAAGTAAACATTTTTTTTTCAATATCTGTGTTTATAGTGAAATAGAAGGTGCAAATGTGGTATACCTTACATCCTGATCTATCTGAGCTCTTCCCATCCACAGAGTATTTTGGAGCTTGCTTGTAAACTGTCTGTGTAAATGTGGTGCACACCTTCAGGAACTCAAAGTCAGCTCTGCTCTGGAAGCCATGTACTGACCTTGCTAGAGGTCTCCAGTACTTCTGCAGACAGAAAGCAGATAAAGCTGGTCATGAATAAGGCTGGTTCATCCTCAGCAGACAATATATTTGCAGCACACTAGCTCAAAGATTCACCAAGAGGAAAAACAATATGGAAAAACTACTTATAGAAAAAAAGAACCATATCTCTGTATATAACCTAAGTGAGATAACAGGCTATAATGTTAAAATACCAGATATTTGGTATCAGTACAAAGTGTCATTATTAACAACAGTCCCACAATACATTAATGGATTCTAGCTTAACTTCGTTATCAAGTATTTGGATTTTTGATGGCACACTGAAATATTCTATTAAAAGATTACAGATATGGATCCACATTAATCACGGGCAAGAATTTCAAAAAACTCCTTAACTCAGCATTTCTGAGTGACTGTACCTCTGAATTAATTCATGTAGAATTGTAAGAATGTAAGATCAGGGGATAGATTGTGCAGCTTTTCTACTTTATTTCAGCTATTTTTATGCAATATATTTATGCAATATTTATGCAATTCCATGAATGGCAATGGGAAGTTTAGGGTTAAATAATTCCTTCCTCACATTTGTACCTGTAAAGGACACTTTACAAGCAATTTTCCAGTTGTACACTGATGGAACAGGAACATTTTTAAAGACTTACTTATTTAAAGGATAGAAGCTGAGAATTACTGCTGCTTTCTTTCCCAGAAGCTTCAAGGTCGGGGAGTGTGATTGGTAGATAAAGAAGTCTCCAAGACTATGATTTTATTTACTCTCTTTTCCTGAAAGCAAGACTATAGGCTATCCATTGTTTTCCTGCTATGTCTTTAAAAGCTGTGAGTAGATATGTTGTGATATTGATGACCTGACAACTTCAATGGCATCATAAAGTGACATTTTATCTTCCTTCTTCTGCTGTTCTTTTTGTTGCCCCCACATCCATAGAGTCTGCCATTCTCTGTCCATAGCTATTCTATTATTTCTATTGCAAATGTCTATAACCTAAATTATGGGATAACTAAGTTTTCTGGTATTTGTAATGCTCTCCTGGCTGTGAGAACTATCTAGTTGAAATCTTAGATTACATCCAAACTAGTAACCTACATAAGACCAAGACATGGAGTCAAGATTTTTTCTGCTATCATGCAAACTGTTTAATAATAACACCCCCTAGCTTGCTTTTCACCCATACCAGTTAACTCAAAGACAAAACCTGAGCATATTCCAGAGAACAGCAAAGCCTGGAGACTTTCGCAATAAGAAGGTGGTCGCGCTGTTCTGGCGGAGAACGCATATGTGCTATATGGATGCCAGCTGTGTAATGAATTTTGCCCTATCGGAAGAACACTTGTGGCTCATGTCTATGTACTACTTCCTGGTTTTGGCTGGGATACAGTTAATTTTCTTCCTACTACCTGGCATAGTGTTGTGTTTTGGATGCAGGATGAAAAGAATGCTGATAACACACTGATGTTTTAGTTGTTGCTAAGTACTGCTTACACTAAGTCAAGGACTTTTCAGCTTCCCATGCTCTGCCAGGTGCACAAGAAACTGGGAGGGGGCACAGCCCAGAATAGTTGATGCAAACTGACCAAAGGGCTATTCTATACTGTATGACATCATGTTCAATATATAAACTGAGGGGAGTTGTCCAGGGGCAGGGATTGTTGCTTGGGAGCTGTCTGGGTATCGGTCAGCGGGTGGTGGGCAATTGCATTGTGAATCACTTGCTTTGTATTATTTATTATTATTATTATTATTATTATTATTATTATTATTATTATTATTATCATCATCATCATCATCATCATTGTATAGTTATTATTATCATTACTATTTTACTTTATTTCAATTATTAAACTGTTCTTACATCAGCCCAGGAGTTTTTCTCACTCTTACTCCTCCGATTCTCTCCCCTATCCCATCGGGATAGGGGTAGTGAGCGAGCAGCTGCGTGGTGGTTGGTTGCTGGCTGGGGCTAAACCATGGCAACTACCATAGCTGCAGGTTCTATTCTCAGATGAAGTACAGCCCAATACTTAGGTTTTTCTTTTCCTGAATGAATTCCCTATGGCTAAATGCCCATGCAATATGATCTTCTGCCTTATAAGACACCCAGTTCAGAAAGAATGCTTTGTAGTGGGAATTCAAAGCAAGTGGAAGTATTTAGTTTTTTCCTATCAATTCTATGTACTAAAGAAATATTCCTGGAATCAACTACCCTCTCTTCCAGTATATCCTTGAAATACTCAGATTATTGTTTATGAGTTGTTACTCTATGTAGCAGGTAATATTACTTGACATACCCCATTTCACCAGGGATGTGAGGTTACAAAATGATTTTGTGTACAAACTTGACATAAACCTGAATAAATATGAAGACCTGTACCACATTGAATACTACATCTCAGTAATTTTCCACTTATTTTTATTTTGCCCTATATATTTCCTTAGCAATAATCCATGACAAGCAACCCTGAGACTTTGATTACCCGCTTGAATATGATAGACAAGATTTACTGAAAGAGATGGTGATGTTACTAATATGTTGTTAAGGGAATTGCTTAGCATTTAAATCTGGATTGTTTAATTATTTACAATTAAATAAATTTGACTGTAGATACTGAGTGCTGAAAAAAGCTAACTGTGCTTATTTAGGAACTCTTTACATAGTGAGCAGAACAACTTGTGTAAAGTATTTTGATAAAGTTCTTTGAGATGTTGTCATACAGGGCATAGTATTGGCAGTGACAAGTTCACAAAACTTACGTTTATACTCAAAACCACTGCAGCAACCCTTATACTCAAAACCACTGCAGCAACCCTTATCAGAGGTAGCCCATTGATATAAATTAGAGCAACCAAAGAGCTGACTCCAGAAAGGACAGGTAAAAATCACAGCTAGGGGCTGGTATACAAAAAAGAATCAGTGATCATATAATTTTGAACATGTTTTGATAAGCGTTTCTTTACAGTTGGTTGTCATCGATTCACAGATGTTACTGTATGAGGAAAAGCTTCAGCAGACTTTGAAAGTTCTGTGAAAGACAGTGTGAAACAGAAGAAAAATATTAGGAACCATTAAAAATGCCCTTTTTTACCCTCCTACACCCGACTTCATATCACAACTTGGAACCTGAACTCCTGAAAACAGACAACAAGTTTTTGTGGCAAAAGATAACATGACAGGAAATTGTGTAGCAAAGTGTTCAGACACGTCTATATACTGTCTTTTTGATGGTTGAACACATATAGACATATCACTTCTGGTACACTTTGTAGTACTGAAAAGAAATCAGCACTAATAATTATTTCAAATTACAAATAGCTGCTATTCAAGATTTTATGTAGAATTTTCCCTACATGCTGTCTCTTTCATTCTATTTTCTTGCTTTATATAGTATTTTAAATTTTTTCTATATAAATCATGTACTGACATTTGAGACACGTTCTCATGTAAGAAACCATATTGTACTATAACACTTTTAGCTACACATTTTTCAAAAACATGAGGTCCTATCTTTCAGCTGGTATAAATCATTCTAGCTCTACCAGCTGCAAATCTGATCCAGGGTGTGAACATTTAAATTTTTAATGTTACAAATGCTGTCTTGATAAGCAAATATGAAGAAGTTTAGATAAGATTTAGATAACCTCACTGTATAGAATAGCAATTCTGAGATGTAAACCTGAGAAGAATATCATTCGAAATTCCTGGAAAAGGACATTATAAATTATTCTATATATAATAATATATGTACAGTATAAATAATTTTAAGTATATAGAACATATACTTAAAATTTCTTTTAATACAAAATAAGAATGAAAGAGAAAAGATGGTCCTATTACTATGACCCTGTCTGATACATATATCCGCTCAGAGATAGGGGAAGGAGGCAGAGGAGTTGGAATTGAAGGAATGAAGTTTTTCCTACAAAAAGGGGGAAGGTGCAGGGAAGGTGGTTTTAGTTTTGTCTTTGTTTCTCACTATCCAAAAAATATTTCAACTGGGAAAAAATTGCATTAGTTTTCCCTAGGCTGACTCTGCTTTGCCTGTGATGGCAACTGATAAGTGATCGCCCTGCCTTATCTCGACCCATGAGCTTTCTCATCTTATATTCTTCCCCTGTCCTGTTGGGGAGGGAGAGTGAGAGAGTGACTGGGTGGGTATCTGGCAGTGAGCCAAGGTCAACCCACTACAACTTAACAAAAAATAGTTACACAGAGTAAACTATAAATATACTATATTTTAAAGTACATTATATAAACAATAAACAAATTTATGCCCTACTATGAACAAAATGATTCATAATAAATAGTGTATATTTGAATTACCAGAAAATATTAATGAAATTTTCTAAAAGAGATAATATGCATTTAAAATAAACTTGATTATAATAATAAATTTAAAAATCAGAAAATCATGTATTTTACTTACAAATTATTGATTAATAAGAGAAACAGAGAGGTAGCATTTTGGAGGTATTAAAATCTTTATGCAAAACTTTATTTCAGAATGCAAACTTTTTTTTTCTTCCCCCTCCTTTCTCCCTTCCTTTCAATACATTATTGATACTTTCATGGCAGCCAGTTGGGAGACAGAATTAATGTAATTTTAATATGATATCACTTCAACACTCCTTTTCTTTTACTAGTGATTTAGATTTAAGTGACCCTTTAAAAATACATGGAACCTTTTAAAGATCTATTTTTCTTCAATATACTTGAACAGTTCTTGTTAATGTTGACAGTGGGAGAAACAGAGAAATGTGTTAGTCTTAAATATCCAAGAGTGAACAATTCCAAGTTTTTCTGTAAGATGCTGTTGAATGATTTGTCCAAGGCTTGTTTTTGCATGTCTGTTTTGCTGTCTTAACCACTGTAATTGCTGTAGTTCATCTATATTGTCATTTTAACACCATGATGACCAGAGATCATCACTTTGAATTTTTCTTTCTATTTCATGTGTGTTATGTCTTTCAGGTCAAACTTCATTATGCCCCTATGTTGTGGGGCATGCAATTGCTCACCACCTGCTGACCAATACCCAGACAGTTCCTGAGCAGTGATTGCTGCCCTTTGGCCAACTCCCCGCAGCTTATATACTGAGCATGACGTCATATGGTATGGAATAGCCCTTTGGTCAGTTTGGATCAACTATCCTGGCTGTGCCCCCTCCCAGTTTCTTGTGCAGAGCACAAGAGCAGAGCATGGGAAGCTGAAAAGTCCTTGACTAGCATAAGCAGTACTCAGCAACAACTAAAACATCAGTGTGTTAGTAACATTCTTCTACTAAATCCAAAACATAGCACTATGCCTGCTACTAGGAAGAAAATTAACTCTATCCCAGCCGAAACCAGGACACCCTATGTAAATTCATAAATTATACCAGGATGTATAGAAATGGAATTTATTACCAGTGGTGCAAGGTCCCACACATGGGTCAGAGCAATCCCCAATATTAGTATAGACTGGGGGATCAATGGATTGAGAGCAACCCTGCTGAGAATGAAGCTGGGGTACTGGTGGATGAAAAATTGGACATGAGCCGGCAGTGAGCACCTGCAGCCCAGAAAGCCAATTGTATCTCTGGCTGCACAAAAAGTAGCATGGCCAGCAGGCTAAGGGAGGTGGTTCTGCCCCTCTACTCCACTCTGGTGAGACCCCACCTGGAGTACTGCATCCAGCTCTGGAGTCCTCAGTACAGGAAGGACATGGACCTGTTTGAGTGGGTCCAGAGGAGGGCCACAGAAATGGTCAGAGGGCTGGGACACCTCTCCTATGAAGAAAAGCTGAGAAAGTTGGAGTTGTTCAGCCTGGAAAAGAGAAGCCTCCAAGGAGATCTTATTATGGCCTTTCAGTTCTTAAAAGGAGATTATAAGAAAGATGGGGACAGATTTTTTAATAGGGCCTGTAATGACAGGACAAAGGGCAATGGTTTCAAACTGAAAGAGGGTAGATTTAGATCGGATATAAGGAGGAAATTTTTTATGATAAGAGTGGTGTGACACTGGAACAGGTTTCTCAGAGGTGGATGCCCCATTGTTGGATGTGTTCAAGGTCAGGTTGGACAGGGCTTTGAGCAACCTGATCTAGTGAAAGATGTTCCTGCCCATGGCAGGGGGTTGGACAAATGATCTTCAAAGATCCCTTCCATCTGAAACCATTCTATGACTCTATGTTTCTATGATTCTAATTTCAGGAAAACATCTCAAAACAAGTCTTAATTTATTATATGTATCAAATCTATTGTCTTCAAAATTTATTCCAGCTGGGATGTAATTATATAGTAATGTGCACATATATTTCTGGTGGTGAGGAAATTAAGGATCTAAAGTTCTGATGGCCAATGAAAAGAATAGAAAGCTTTAGAGGAAATGGAAAGCTCTAAAGGAAACTTTGACTTGTTAAATATTTGTGCTTACAGTCCTTTTACCTTTTTTATCTCTCACTGAGCAGTAAAAGTCCTGAAAATCCTTGAAGGTCAGTATGTGAGAAAGATGTAAAAAGTAATGATCTTATTAACTTGTAACTTGATAAATTAATGAGTTAAGATTGATAAACAGGAAAGTAAGTAGGGCTGTGAACATAGATGAGTGCACCAGTGAAGGTGCAGATGAAAAAAGAGTGTCCAGACTTGCTGCTCTGGCTGTACAGAAAGCAGGTTGAAAGCCCCTGAGACAGTAACATTCTCACTCAAACATTTTGGACTGTATAACAGTCAGGGCTTATGATGCCAGTCGCTTCCCCTCTAACATCCTGAAAGCTGTAATGCTTAATAGCTGAACTAGACTTGTACTTTTAGGATCCTGGCTTATGCCTACAGTTAGTTTGCACAAGGGCAGAGTGAAGAGTCCAGGATGAATAACAAGTCCACACAGATCCCAGCTATGTAAGCACCGATACCATGAGCTCACTGAGAATTTCCAAGCAGGATTACACTCCAAAAGTGTGTACTTGGGCTAATTCTGGGACAAGTTGAGATATTTGTACTCATTGAAGAAGCCCATCAGCCTCAACAAATTTTGTATTACACCCTGTTTTGTAAACTTAGGCTTGTTTTAAATAAGTTTGATGATCACAGATGAAACAATTAATTTGGGCTTTTGGTACCTGTAGATAGATAAGCAGTTACACACTCTTTAGTGTAGCTATTTCATTAAACATACTGCAAGGCAATAATTTTGATTTGAATGCTGCTGAATAGTGTCCGATAATTGACTAAAAGTTCCTTGTTGTGGGTTGACCTTGATGGACGCCAGGCGTCCACCAAAGCCACTCTATCACTCATCCTCCTCAGCTGAACAGCAGAGAGAAAATATAATGAAAGACTCATAGGTCAGTTTAAGGACAAGGAGAGATCATTCACCAATTACTGTCACAGGCAAAACAGACTTGACTTGGGGAAATTAATTTAATTTATTACAATCAAATCAGAGTAAGGTAATAAGAATATAAAAACTAAATCTTAAAACACCTTCCCACCACCCCTCCCTTCTTCTCGGGCCTAACTTTACTCCCAAATTCTTCACCTCCTCCCCACAGGCAGTGCAGGGACACAGGGAATGGGGTTTGCAGTTGGTTCATCACACATTGTTTCTGCCACCTCTTCCTCCTCAGGGGAGGACTCCTCGCACTGTTCCCCTGCTCCAGCATAGGGTCCCTCCCACAGCAGACAGTCCTCCACAAACTTCAACATGACTCCTTCCCACAGGCTACAGTTCTTCATGAACTGCTCCAGCATGGGTCCCTTCCATGGGGTGCAGTCCTTCAGGACCAGACTGCTCCAACATGGGTCCCCCACAAGGTCACAAGTCCTGCCAGGAGCCTGCTCCAGTGTGGGCTTCCCATGGGGTCAAAGACTCCTTTGGGTGCATCCACCTGCTCTGGTGTGGAGTCCTCCATGGGCTGCAGGTGGATATCTGCTCCGTCATGGACCTCCATGGGCTGCAGGGGGACAGCCTGCCTCACCATGGTCTTCACCACGGGCTGCAGGGGAATCTCTGCTCTGGTGCCTGGAGCACCTGCTCCCCCTCCTTCTTCACTGACCTTGGTGTCTGTAGAGTCATTCCTCTCACATATTCTCACTCTACCCAGCTGCAGTTGTGCAGGGTTTCCCCTCCGTCCCCCCCTTCTTAAACATATTATCACAGAGGTGCTACCACCATTGCTGATTGGCTCAGTCTTGGCCAGTGGTGGGTCCACCTTGGAGCTGGCTGGTATTGGCTCTATTTGACATGGGGGAAGCTTCTAGCAGCTTCTCACAGAAGCCACCCCTGTAGCCCCTCCACTACCAAAACCTTGCCACACAAAACCAAAACAGTCCTTTACTAAAATACCATTCAAATACACTTTAATTTTCTAAAATAAGCCTGAAAAATTACTCTGGATAAGAACATAGTAAAAAAAAAAAAAAAACACCATATATATATCTCTCCTTCTTGATCCTTTTAATGAATTTTAACTCAACTAACTTAAAATGAGTTTGTTTTTATTGTAAGACTGCTTAGTAAAATAACAGGCAAAGATGCTTGCCATTTGTATATATCATCAGCCATAAAATTAACCTGTAGGAAAGTTGAGTGCATGCTGAGAAGGAAGAGCTGTGGAATTTTACAGTGAATAGCCAAAAACCTTTCTCTATAAAGTTAAAGACATCTCTAATGAAGAAGTTCTGTGTTCTCTGGTAAGAGCTGGCAGTATTAAATGTCTTTAATTATGGCCAATGCCATGTGAGAGAAAAGTTAAAACAAGGTTGTTATATATTTAGTGTAAGGACATTGCACTTTATCCTTATGTTTTATCATCTTTTGGATGAAGAAGAAAAGGAGAGGTTTGGCTGCTGTGGTATCCAGGAATTACAGATCTCTCAGGCTGATGCAACACTGCAGTTCCACTGCTTGTCTAGAAACACTTTATTTAGTGGAATTATTTCAATGATGGTACAATGTGTGATGCAACAGCAGCAGGTGCACTGAAGCAATACCATAATCAAAAGTGTTTTTCTACTCCCGGAGCAGAGTAGTCTGTTCAGTTGTTCAAGTCATTGCTATGTTTGACCTTTTGAGTGCACAAAACCTCAGTAGAACCTAGTGTAATTATATTGCTTAAATATTTATACTCAAGCTAATATAGCTTTGAAATTATAATACTTCTCGATACAAAGCTAAACATGATGAAATAAATGATCTAATACCTACCAAAATGGTTTTGGTTTTTTGTTTGTTTTTTTTTTTTTTTTTCCCATGATGAAAGTTCTATATGATTTGCTGTGGTTTATCACTCTATGATTTGAATGGCAAAAACATCTTTGGGTTTGACTGAATGTGACATTGAACAATCTATGAAAACATTCATGTGATTTCTTTTGGACATAAATTATGCTTCTGAATGAGGATTTGATTAACAGAAACAAAATAATTTAATGTCAACAAGTACAATATTATGCAACTGGAGTATAACAGCAAGAATATCCTCTGTGATCTAGAATCTCATTCATCAGAAGTAACAGAGGAAGAGAAGGTTTCATGGATGCCTAATCAATTACAGGAAGGATATATGTAAAAGTAAAGGGTGATCCTAGGATGTGCCACTGAAGGTATACATAGTAAAAGTATAAATTTCAGTCTATAAGGCCCTGATAGAAACTTGTATTTGATTTGTTTTGATTACCTAGCTTTAACCAGAATAAATTCAAATTTGAACGGACATAAAGGGAAGCTGCAGATATAAATAAAGATGGTTTACTATAAACAAAGAAAAATACTTCAGAAAAGCAAAATTAATCATTAAGCTTAAGCCCAATGTCAGCAAAAAAATAAACAGATATAAAACATCTGTAAATAGATTTAGGCTGAAAATTTAGAAAGGATTCCAATCAGCAGAACAATGAGAGCCTGAAAAAGTTTAGATAAACAAGGATGAAAACAAGAGCCCTGTTTTAAAAACCAGTTCTCTGAACCTTTGAAAATGAATATGAGAGGTAGTAACCTGTCCTCAATGACCCTGGAAACTCCTTTGAGTTATAATTCATTCTTCTTCAGTAACTACAGCAGCGGTTCCAAACTGCAATTTGTTATAATTCAGGATCACCAAAGCTTTCATGGTAATGAATTCAAACCAAAAATAATTCAAAAATGAACAGAAAATGTTATTTTTATTCTGTTAGACTCACACCCAGCTAGACTAGCTGTCAAAAGTTGTTTTTAAGAGGAATAGTTCAATGAAGATTTTAAAATGTATCCTGATTTCTTTTTCCTGTTCATAGTATTATTTATAATTAACTTTGTATACCTTATCAACAGTTCTTCAGACACTGTACCAGTATATTCTGAAGACAGTAAAATATGCAATCTTAAAACATTGTTATAGCTTGACACAGGGGGGAACTGTATGGCAAAATCCCATTCAATTTACTTATTTAAGTACTCTGTTAGGGAAAAAAAAAGAAAAGAAATAAGTACTCTGTTGAAGAAAAAAAATAGAAAATAGGAAACATACTTTGTTAAGGAAAACCAGTTCTTTAAATATTGATCTGGTCAAATACTTTCAGTTATCAAGACAGAGACCATAAATGACATAACTCTAACAGAAAACCAATTCACTCCATTACCAAGGATGATTGGGGTTTTTTTGTTGTTTGGGTTTTTTTTTATTATTTCCTTGTACTTTTTACTTTTAAATAAAACAAAAATATGTATTTAAGCTGTGTTTGGCTTGTTACTCATTCTCTCCATGAAATAAAATACAAAGGAACGATGACATGACAGCCAGTGCTGTAATTAATCACCTTTTTTGACTGACTGTATTTACTGAGGTAAGCAGTGGTCTGGTTTAGTTTCCTGGTTTTTTTGTTTTGTTTTGTTTTGTTTTGGCTTGGTTTGGATTTTGTGGAGTTGTTTTTGTTTTCTTTTATTGGATTCACAAATCCCTGTTTAAGCTGAATACACTTTTTTAAAGAAGACTATTTGAATATACAAAACTAAGTGGGATTTTTTTTGTTTGTTAGTCCACTTCTTGCATTTGTTGAGATATGTGGCAACCTAATGATGGCAGAAGCTGAGACATTTAAAGGTGCTTACAGGATGTAAACAATGAGAGCTATTACACAAAAAGACTTGAGTGCCTTTGTATAAAATTGCAAATCTCAGAACGCGAGTTGGTTTCAGCCTCTTGTCTCTGTAACTCCAAATACTACTGTAAAACCTGATCTGGATGTCAGTTTGCCATGCCACAGCACACAAGTGGCAATGCTTAACTGATGCAAACTGTATCAGCTACAGAAAAAGCTAGTCATCCTGCACTCATTTCATTGGCTATGAGCTAAACAGGCTATTTTCAAGTGCTGTTCATTTGACACTTCATGGTTACCTACCTCATGATGAGACGACATGTGCCCTGGAAATTTCTTTTCTCCCCACTAAGAAAAGAATAGATACAAGGAAGGGTGATGGATGAGTTGATTAGGGAAGAGAAGCAGTTTGTATAGAAAGTAGCTAGTAGAGAAAAATGGATTACTCTTTCAATGTCAAATGTAGAATAAGAGCTAGAAACTCAAAAATCAGTGCTATGGTTGGGTCAGGAAACTCTGAAGTGAGTAGTGCTAAAGGAAAAGTATTGTAATTATCTCTTATGGTATTCTTCACCAAGAAAATAAAAAGACTCTCATTCTCTTCACATAATGGGGAGAAAGGATGTAATTGACTTCTTGCCAATTGTCACTTTGCCTGCTAAATGTATATTCTATATGTATGTTGTTATTTTATTTCCTGCACTTGTTCTTTTCTTTACACTTCCTTTGCTCTTTTTGGTTCAATCTGGCTTGTCTCGGTTGCTAACTATGTGGGGAGAGGAGAGGAGAGGAGAGGAGAGGAGAGGAGAGGAGAGGAGAGGAGAGGAGAGGAGAGGAGAGGAGAGGAGAGGAGAGGAGAGGAGAGGAGAGGAGAGGAGAGGAGAGGAGAGGAGAGGAGAGGAGAGGAGAGGAGAGGAGAGGAGAGGAGAGGAGAGGATAGGATATTTTCAGCTGGAAGTGACCTACAACAATCATCTAGTCCAACTGACTGACTAATTCAGGGCTGACCAAAAGTTAAAGCACCTTATTAAGGGCATTGTCCAAATGCCTCTTAAACACTGACAGGTGTGAGGCATCAACCACCTCTCTAAGAAGCCTGTTCCAGTGTTTGACACCCTCTCAGCAAAGAAATGTTTCCTAATATCAAGTCTGAACCTCCCCTGACACAGCTTTGAACCATTCTCACACGTCCTGGTGCTGGATACCAGGGAGAAGAGATCAGCCTCTCCCTCTGCACTTCCCCTCCTCAGGAAGCTGTAGAGAGCAATGAGGTCACCCCTTAGCCCCCTTTTCTCCAAACTAGACAAACCCAGAGTCCATAGACACTCTTCATAAGACATTCCTTCCAGCCCTTTCACCAGCTTTGCTGTCCTCCTCTGGATGCACTCAAGTACCTTAATATCCTTCTTAAATTGTGGGGCCCAGAACTGCACATGGTACTCAAGGTGAGGCCGCACCAATGCTGAAGACAGCGGGAATATCACCTCTTTTGACCGGCTGGTTATGCTGTGTTTGATGCACCCCAGGATACAGTTTGTCTTCTCGGCTGCCAGGGCACACTGCTGACTCACATTAAGCCTGCTGTCAACCAACACCCCCAGATCCCTTTCTGCAGGGCTGTTCTCCAACTACTCCTCTCCCAGTTTACACCTGTGCCTGACATTACTCCATCCCAGGTGCAGAATCTGGCATTTGGACTTAAATTTCATCCCATTGATGACTGCCCAATGCTTTAATCTATCCAGATCCCTCTGCAAGGCCTCTCATCCCTCAAGAGAGTCAACAGCACCTCCCAGTTTGGTATCATCAGCAAACTTGCTAATGGGTCATTCAACTCCTGCATCCAGATAATCTGTAAATATATTGAACAGAACTGGCCCTAGGATTGAGCCCTGAGGAACACCACTGGTGATCAGTCAGTCATTTCCCTCAAGAAGGTAAATCTGGAACTTGCCAGGGATAATGAAAACCCAACAGAAATATGACATAAGTATTAACATATTGATTATTTTCAAGCTAAAAGTTATTTCTTAAGAGCTGATAGAGGAAGGTATTTTCCTCCTTTTAGTCTTTTAGTCAAGGACTTTATTAGGCCAGTGCCTGTAGATATTGATTTCTTGGTCAGTTACTTACCATTTCTTTTTTCCCCCAGAGCTAGTGAGTTCTTTTAGATAGATTTCTTTTTGACCTGATGAAATTTATTTGAAGGAGTTGAACCCCTTCTCTCTAGCTCACACATTATACATGTCAGTGCTCTCATAGTGCCTCACTCTTATTCATGTTTATAGTATCTCTTACTTTCTGCAGTGAGTCTGCTTTAAAGCCAGCCTTTCCTTTTATCTTTTTTAAGCTTGGAAGTAGTTAGTATCTTCAAGGACCTTATCTTCATTCCCTCTGCTCTTACTGTCTCCTGTTCAGGTCGATTACTTTTTCTTTTTTTCTTTTTCTTTCTCTAGTTTTTTAAAGTCTGTGTCCTCTAGAGACCAGGAGAGCTACCCATACTGAATTTTTGAACTTTGCTTCTTCTAAATTGAGTATTTTATCTGTAAGCTTCAAGGATTTCTTTTTATTTGAAACAGATTGTATAGATATAGGCTCCACCAGAGGTCCATTCCATGCAGCTTGCATCTGTCTAAGAGTCATGGGGAGATGAAGGGAGCAATAAGCACCTTTGTACTCTACCCACCAAGCAGCAGGTGAGCAGTGTCAGCCAGGAGTGTGTCAGTCAGCAATGATTCTTGCCTGCTCCTCTCACCCTCATCCATTAACATACAAAATCTTTTCCTTATTGCTCATTATGTTATTATTGCTTTCCTAGTAGCCAGCCAATATGAAACATCAATGTAAAAAGTCTTACTCAAGTGTCTTTTCATGGCAATCACAGACTACATACAGGACCAAGTGTCCCAACACCAGCACTTCTGTCCGAGTAGGCTACTTTGAGCCTTGGGGTGAGAAAGAGGAAGCCAAAAGCCAGGGCAGGGGAGTACTGAAATGAAGCCAACAATTATGTGTGAGTTGATCTGTGTTTATATGCCTCATACAGGTTTATATTGCACCCTTAGGCGACTCTATAGAAAGACTTTTAGGCATCCATTCTCTACAATTCTTGGGGTAGAAATGCCTAGAGACAAGAAAAGCATAGGAAAACAACTTTGTCTTAATGTAAGTACTGATATAGCAGGACTGAAACTGTTGAAAATTAAGATTTTAGATATGGAGTCAAAGTATGACATGGTGTCATATATTACTACCTAGAGATTGTCACCAGGTGTGCTGATCCATTGGGCCTCCTCAGGTCTGTGTGGTCATACATGTTCCTCAGGGTGCACTGTTTCTATGCTTCAATCAGTGCTTGAAGGTGTGTTTGAACTACCAGAGCTGCTGCTGAAGATGACTTAGTGCTAATCCTTCAGTGGATAATCTATAGGCCTTGAATACCTTTTTCTCTTTATTGTTGCAATTAATTTCTCAGCACAGAGCCTGTTTTCCCCTTTTCCAGGCTCTCTTCCAGGCTCAGGCTGTTTCCTGGGATAGCTCAATATCTTCATCCCATTCTGTTGTCAGAAATTAACAAATCTGTGTTTTACAGTTCCAGGAATATATAGTAGCAAAGCAGTAAGGAGCAAAGATGCATTCTACTTAGACATTTGATTTGTCTTTGGTCAAAAGTAGATAAAGTTAAATAATATGATGCGTATATTTCCCTGTTCTACTTTCTTACAACAGTTTCTGGGGCTTCTTTAGAGTTAATATCTTCTGAGACCTCTGCACTCCAGATCTTAGCTAGAGATAGTATGAGTAGATTTGAATGAACACATAAACAAAATGAGGTACCAAAATTATTATAATCCAGGACCCAGAGGTTATATAACCAGGACATAAAAGCATTGCACCCAAATCAATTAGTCCTATTTCTAAGCAGGAATAATCAATTCAGGTACAACAGTGTACTGAGGTTTTGTCTAAATTGGGGTACCCAGAAGAAATTACTATGTACAGATGCATTCCCTGGATAAATATCTATTTAAGTCTTACTTTGGTGTATTCTACCATGAGCCTTCTTTCCTCTTACGCAAACAGAAAAAATGTGGACAGGGGGTAGGGAATAAAAGAAAATTTTGACTAACAAATTTATTTGAGTAGAAAGATGTAACTCCTCATATTGATGACTAAAATTATTATTTTCTCCATAATAATTGTCTCGGTGGCTTTCACCTTATCATTCTGTTACTTGTAGACCCCAGGAGAAATGTTCATGTAACCAGGTTCAGATAATTCATCTGTCTTCATTCTAAGTCAGATATACTTAAGCCTGTTTCAATTTGGACAAAAATGTGTGATTGTCTGAAAATTCTTACCTATCCCAAGCTAACCTACTCATACTTTTAATGAATTTATTGGTTCAGGTTAAGGTCAGCAGTACTGAATTTACCCAAGATAGAGCAACATATCTCAATATAAGAGCCCTGAGTGTAAACACAGGTGCAGAATTCCTCAAAAGCCAAGCTACTTATTTTTTAGCTGTTAGATGATTCATCTTAGCCTAAGGCAAAGGTCTATAATGGTCAGGTGAAGAATGTCCAGAAAGTGCCTATTCCTATTAATTGATAAGAAGGACCCAGGCTATCTCAAACATAGCTAACTACAACCAAGATGTCAAACAAGGTGAATTTCATTCACAGAATAAAAAGCATTACTTGTATTCTCCATTTTCTGTGAATTTTACATGTAATTTTAATGATAATATTTTTGAATATCTGAAATAATTAAGATTTTCTTGTCACAAATATTTTGCTGCAGTAATATATTAGCAGAAAAATAAATGCTAAACAAATAAGCTTGTACATCCCATCCCTGTTATATATGTGTGTACTTATAACCTAGTTTTTAAGTCAATAAAGAAAAATGGGGCAGTTGGTTTTCAGCTCTTGTCTTTTGGTAATAAAGCTAAATAAAAATGTGGCTTGGGGAAAGCTGTGCTGCATTAGGTTAGTGTGTAATGTAAGAGTTTTATAAGATGCATTATAATTTATTTATATTTTATTACTTTCCAGATTGCAATTAAGAATTATATCTCTGCCCACAATGACTGATAATCTCCTAATGATCTAAACTATGACTCCTCTCAAACACAGAAACCCAATTTGCAGTTCTAGCAGTAAATTAAATGTCTCTGGCATAGCTTTGATAGTAGTCTCCAGCAATTCCCTGTTATGACTTAGGTCATCTTTCCAGTTGTTTTTTCTTTACAGAGTGGGCAATAGCTCAAGAAAGTAATTAGAACTGTGCAATAAAGAGAAGCAAATCCTTGTTTATACAGTCATTCTTATTCTGATAAATCATGCTTGTATATGGAAAGGGTTGGCCTAACCTCTGCATTAAAATGATCATCATGTGTGTAACAACATTCAGCTTGGGTCCAGAATCTGCTTTATATGCTACAGGTATTGCTAAACACATTAGGTTCAGAGAGTTCCTGATCCGCTTGTTAAGTTGTGGAGCCTGAAACATGTCCATATTGCTCATGTGGACACATCTAGAGTAAGCTATCACACAGCACTTGTTCTTTGGTCCCATACTGAGATCCTGACTTTCTGTGTCTTAATTACTGCTTTTACAAGTCCTTCATTTAAGAGTACTTAAATAATGTGAAGCCATCACAGCCCAACAGAGTGCTATTTCTATTAAATGACATTAAGGGTATGTGGTTCATGTCTTGGATGTGTCATGAGGGCAGGAGGGTGCAAAGTCTGTTGGAATAGTGCAGGAGAACTGTGGAAAGAAGGTAAAAACAATACCTTCTGGGAACAGTTCCTGGAATAAAGTATCCCCAGAATCATACAAACTGGACATTGTCTTGGAGAGAACTAACTAAGGTGAGTAAAACTGGAAGATGGAGCACTCTAAAAATTAAGCAGTGTGTATATTCATGGAATTCTATTTTCAATACTGCTCCCCTGTCCTATCTTATCAAGCAACGCCTTTAAAGTCTGAACAATACTTTCAAGTTAGTATTAACTGATATATACAGAAATCTAATCAGTTTTCTTAGAATTCTAAAATTGTTTCTGCAACATTCTGGTATTTGCATAATTAGCTTATTAGCTTTCCCATAAACATTACCGCTTTTCAAGAAAAATGCCTCCAGGACACCTGCCACCACATTGTGTATGTCATAACTCCTCTAAAGTACAGTTTTGCTTCATGGACTGTAGTTCTAAAGGAAACCCACAAAGTCTCCTAATACTTACCCAAAGCAAAAATTAAAAAAAATTAAAATTATGTAAATGGCACTGCATTAGCATGACTACAAAATAGGACAACATATCTTACACCTTTGATTATATATTCTTGAAATTATTCTAAGACTATTCTGAGATTAATCATACTTTCCTTATGGTTTCAAAGTCCAGATAAAATTTGGCTACTGACTTGGAGGAGAAATAAAGATGTATACTGACTAAGAAACAGGTAATTTTTGTTAGCATAAGTGTTTGAAAGCACAGTCCTAATGGAACTCTGTTTCCACACCTCTGTCACTATTCATGTTTCCTGAGAGGAAAATGTAAAGTGTGATTGATCTTCTGGACAGACATACAGCTGTTCTTTTTGTCTGTTTCACAGTGTCCAAGTTAGTTTGCAATTTTTTCACTGCCAGACCATAGGTTTGTCTGGCTCTGATATGAAAAAAATTATTCTTCTTGAGAGGAAGGAATATATTGAAGAGACATTCATTTTTAAAAGTCTTTAATTTATACAAAAATGACACAGCAAGTTTCTTGTTCATACCAGCTCTGATTAGGGATGAGTGGGCAGATGTAATATGGAAGATTTTCTGTAGTGTACATTTTCCTGTTTCTTAGACAAAAAATTCCATCATCTTTTTAGAATGTCTGTAGTTTCAGTAAGACATGTACACTAAAGTTTCTAAGTGTTCCTTAGAATCAAATGTAAATCCCCAGAAGCAGTAAACATAAGAAGGTGTGCCTTTCTTTTAATCATTATTATTAATAGGTGAAGGTCCATATACATCAAGACCTTTCTCTGGTGATTATAATTAATTTTCAAGACTTTTTTACACATTTAAAAAGCCCTATTTCTTCTTGCTTATTACCTCACTAACATTTAAGATTGAGTTTGAGGTTTTACCTATAATGTGCTAGGTCTAGACTATCAAGTTTGGAAATATTCTGCCAGAAATAAATCACTAATTTTAGAGAATGAAACTAAAAGAAAGTATGTGGTTTTGTTATTTTAAAACAATATAAATATATACTTTTAGTTATAGCTTTGCTTCTGAAGTATTAGTAGTTCTTTACTTTGGGGAAAGGACATTGGAATTTACTTCTGGGAAGAACAGTAAACTTGTAATTAAAGACTGCGTTAAAACTTCTGTGAACACATAAACCAATTTACTTTGTAGAAGAGTCTAGTTTTTAATTTTTTTTATTTCTGAGTACTTTGCAGTTATGTGTTTTCATAATTCTAATGAGGTTCCCATTGAAGACATGAGGTTGTCTTCTGTTGACATTGGAACACAAAATCTTACAGATATTATTCTAACACTGAAGAATCTGAAAACATTTAATTCTGAAGCAGACATACCATAAGATTCGACAAGCTGTGCTCTCAGCTTAAACTTCAACATCTATAGTATCAGAAAAACAATAAAGTAGTGTTTTCCTTTATGACTGTCTAAAACGTTATCTATAAAATGAAAGGCGGGTGGAGAAGCTTAGGTTCTGTGGTGCTGAAATGCTGAGCAAGCAACATATAGATCAAACAGGGCAGATCAAGGCCAGAAGTTGTTTGTTTAGCATCTTTTTTTCTGATAGCTGATGAGAAGGCAGGAGAAAATAATGACTCATAAACTCATGAGCATAATCAAAAGCAAAGATAACAGGCAAAGAAACTCAGGAATAAACTGAGAAAAAATGTTTTGAATGAAGAATTAGGAGTATTCCTTATTTTTTTGATTTTTCATCTGAAGACAGGTACTTTCTATAAAACTGTGGCTGGTCTTAGCATAATATGGTTAACTACCAGGAAAATTCATATTTTTAACTACATACAATGCTTCATAAGATTATATTGAGTATTTGCCAAGTATGTAGCTTATTAATAGAGTACTAAAGATTAGAACATACGATACACTTGAAGAGAAATATTGTGGATTATAAATAGCTTGTGTAATTTATTAAATTTAAAATTAAAAATATAATTTCAAATGTATGTTGTTCTTATTTGCTCTAACAAACCATCTGGTACACTCATGCCATCTGAAGATCATAGTACTTTTATAAGGGTTGTTTAAATCAGTGGAATTAGACACAGACTGAAATCTTTTTACATGTATGTATGTACAGAGCTCGCTGAAAAATTTAGCATTGCAGAAAATAACAATTGAGCAATCACCATGCTGAGGACTTTACTCAGTCATAATTCTTACAAAAACTTCATTTGGCAGGATGTCTCTTTCTTACCATCTTGCCTCCAGTCTTTTGAGCCATAAATGCATTTTGAGGACGTATAATAGAACCCATGAGTATGGATATATTTTACCACACAATTAATCTGTTAAATGGCACAATTCTTTAGATAAATTACTATGTTTCTAAATTCACATAAGTCTTGTCAAGTGTGAGCTAACAGTGTAATTTACATGTTATTGGAGATAGTTATTTGATGATAAATACGAAGAGTCACAACAGCTTTAAATAGACATTTAACTTGTAAGTAAGAATTATAATAATGAAATTAAATGCTTGACAGGGTTTATTTCAATAATTAGAATCTTCTGGCTGAATTGTGTATTACAGGAAATGTGACTGTTCTACAAAGGTCTGAATTCTGCTCAAAACTGTTGTAATATTTTGGTTAGATTTTGACCACAAGAATCAATGAACAAGAACATTTGGGTACTTATCAGGCCATGTATGATTCAAAGTCACAATCATAATGATATAACTGGTATTGACTCCTGTGTCTGAAGTTCTTCATGTGATAATCAGAAGTTAGAATGGAAACTTGAGATTCTTTAGTTGTCTTTGTCCTAGTAAATCCATGCTTCAGAGCTCAAGTGAGAGTATGATCTGATCCAGGATGTTTGGCACAGACATTATAGGTCCTTGCATTTATGGGAGCATAACTGGATTTTGAAACTTTCAGAGTTCTACCTGAAAGTAGACTAGCTGACTTACTCTCTTAACACCTAACATCCACAGCAGATCAGATTGCCGCCTCTCCAATACTTTCTAACCCTTTGTGTTACTCTAAACTTACCCCAGATATTTAAGGCAAGGTGTTAAATATTACTGAAATACAAAGACCAGTAATATCTTATACCAGTAATATCTTATAGAAAAAGGAAAGCCTTATATTATACTGCATGGACATTCTGGGACACGTGGTGAGAAGAGGGTGAGGAATTCAGTGTATTTCCCAATGAAGCTGGGCTGCTGTGCAATCAAGAACACAAAAGAAGAGTCCTGGGGACTGAAAAGCCAGGTGAAAATAAATATTATTTTAGTTAGTGCCTAGAGAGCTCAACTAGAAAGGAGAAGAGAATAGGGGACTGCAGTGCCTCTATGGGTTGTTTCTGTCTATCCAAAGATAGGCTAACATGAAATCTGTAAACAAGCTGTTGAGAAATCAAATAGACAAGTTGGGTAGGAGTTTACATGCCTAGTTTTATCCTAATTTGCCATTATAAAATCATCCTCTCACCTAGAATATATGTTTGAGACTCATGAACTTCATGAGCGTTTGGAATCTACTTGTAGCTTTTTCTGGGTAAGTGCCTAATAGTTATGTTACTATGCAAAGAGCAGCTAATACTAACTTCTCTTTCATCTCTTTTCTTGATATATTTAAAAGCAGTTCTGCTTGAGTAAGTGGGTAGAACTGCCTAAAATGTACCTCTGATTCAACTCAGAGTTTGAGAGGTCCTCTTAAAGAGTCAAGACTTGCACTTAGCAATTTTCACTCATCAGCTGTACAGGTTTATGTGGAATCTCTGAATATCTGACCTGTTTATCTTCAGAGGGTCCTTGACTAGAGGCCTATTGAAGGTCATTTCTATGACCCTACTAGAGCTTGGAATCCAAACTTTGTACTGAGGAATAGAATTAAAATGGTTTTAGTGGATTAATCTGAATTGATGTGTGTAATGTAGACACATACATGTGATACTCACTTTAAACTTCTTTTCAATTGAATAGAGATAAAAAGGCACTTTGAAAGAAGCCAAGTAGTAAATGTCCATTATAAGAATAAAAGAACCACACCCCAGAAATGCCTATAGTTTCAATAAATGATGCCAGGGGTGACACAGGGTGACATAGATGTCTACATTATCTATACGCATCTGAAGTTATGGAAAATTAAACTTAGCCATTGCACCTTGTTGTGGTTTACCCCCAGCCAGCAACTAAGCACCACACAGCCACTCTCTCACTCCCCCTGCCCCAGTGGGATGGGGGAGAGAATTGGAAGAGTGAGAAAAAGTCCTGGGTTGAGATAAAAACAGTTTAATAATTGAAACAAAATAAAGTACAATAGTAGTAGTAATAATAACAATATAACAATAATAATAATATACAAAGCAAGAGATGCACGATGCAATTGCCACCGACTGATACCTAGACAGTTCCCAAGCAGCGATCGCTGCTCCCTGACCACCCCACCCCAGTTTCTATACTGAGCATGACGTCATATGATATGGAATAGCCCTTTGGTCAGTTTGGATCAACTCTTCTGGCTGTGCCCCCTCCCAGTTTCTTGTGCACCTGGCAGAGCATGGGAAGCTGACAAGTCCTTGACTAGCATAAGCAGTACTCAGCAACAACTAAAAACATCAGTGTGTTATCAACATTCTTCTCATGCTAAATCCAAAACACAGCACTATGCCAGCTACTAGGAATAAAATGAACTCTATCTCAGCCGAAACCAGGACACACCTTGACCTTAACTTTTATTTACATTCTTTTGAAAGGCATAGATTTTACTGCTATTGTCATGAAGTAAAATGCATTTCTTTAAATGTTTTCTCCTTTATAAGAGCATAGTTCAATTTTTTTGCACAAGCAATACTGATTTGCTCTAATAAAATGTTAATTGTTCATGCATTGGCATTCTTATGTCTTTTTTTTTTTAATATCAATTTTATAAAGAAATTGCTTAGTCTAGGAGAAATACAAATAAATATCACCAGCAGGGAACCTGTTACTGGCTAGACTGGAAGTTAGAGCTCAAGGTAAGCTACTTATTTTGGAATGAAGGCCATATAAAAAAACATAAATGTGTTAATGTTTTTCCAGCTCATTTTCTTGCAAGAACTGTATTTCTCAACATTTTTTTGATAAAACTTCTCATTATGATAATTCTGTATGATTTTTTATATCCCAAGGGTCAAAAATATTAGTCTGCTCAACTATGGGTAGTGAGCTATATATAAAAGACAAAAATAGGTGGAAATATAGACAATATAATTCCAAAGAGGATGATGTGGAGGTGTCATAACTATTACCTCAAACAAACAATCGGAATATTCATAGAATTAAAATGTTTGACAAATTATTATGTAATTCTTTGGTGATATTTCCTTTATCTGCTTTAGATGCTTCACAGTCCTTTATTGTTGTTTTTAGGTAAAGCAAATTAATGAGAAAATAAGAGAAAAAAAAATCTGAGTAGAACAACCAGAAGATTGCATGATTTTGAAAATCTAACCCATTTTTTAAAAATCTCAAATGCTTTCTAAATGGTCTTGATGCTTGAAGAGCTGGTAACATTTTTAAAACTCCCAGTTTTAACGGGGAATTTTAAAGTTATATTTAAAGATTTGGTGAATATCATTGAACCCTGGTATGTGACTTTCTACATGATGCTGACATCTTAAATCATTCTACTAAAACATTCACTTTTTTTTGTGCCTTTCATGCAGAAGCTGCTGTTTGGGGTTTAACTTCAGCAGCTTATGGAGTGCTGTTTTTAAATGATATTTGACAAATGTGAAATCAGTGCACATCACTGACCAACTACCGGCATGGAGAGCAATTTGAGACAGGAAAAGAAGGTGGCAGCTTCAGCGCATGAGAGGAAGGCTATGGCTTTTTTTCTATGAACCTGGAGGTTGTGAACATCCTTAAGTACTTTGCTGGATTGGGATCCTGGCAGGACTGAAACCCTGGATATCCTTGCACATTAAGCAATAGCTTTGAGGCTGTCCACAGAAGAGAATTGCACTCTTGTCAAACAAGTCATTGCAGAGAAGGAATTACTTGTATTCTGGCCTGCAAAAAAGAGCATAGAACAACATATGTTCCTTCTGGCTGATGAGAAGAAAGCCGAACCAAGGCTGGGAGAGCTGTCATGATTCAGGCAGCAGGAGCCGGACTGTACTTGCCCAGTTTGTGCTGTCGTAGCTTGCAGGCTTCCTGTTGTTCTTCTAAAACAGATTTTTACACAATTGATTGAGGGTCTCCTTTGGCCTGAAGGGAAGGAGAATGCAGCAGTTTTTCAGTACAGAGGGAAACTATTCAGGCAGAGGGGTCTTGTTCCAGCTCTAGGTACTGTCTTCTCAGCTAATGAGTCCGAGATAGACAGGCTTCAGCAGTTCCCAGTACTGAGAACTGGGCTAAGGAAGAAACCAAAGAGGATATGATTTCAGGAAGAATTTTACTTCATTTTACAAAAAAAAAAATCTTTTTAACAATTAAATGCTGATCTTTTGGAAATGAGCACCATTACTGCTGTTCCACAAGCCGGATGGATGTAAACTTGTAATTCCACAAACATACCCAGTAAGTTGGCTCCCAGAATGTAATACTAGTTGCCTTAATCACATCACAGATCTGACTATTATTTTGAGGTTGCATAGATTTTCGAAAGGGCTGAATTGGCCCCTTCATTTCTATGATACTAAGTGTTAACTGCCTGAAGGTTGTCACCATTTTCACAGTACGGGAAGGCTGTAGAGCTGCCCCTGGTAAGTCTATGACTTTTCAGTGAAGTGTGCCAACCTTTAAGATGACTTGATATTTTCTTTAAAAATTACTTAAGATTCTAAATAATGTTATTGCAGATTGGAGTACTTGGAAATAATTTCTCAGACAAGCAAACTGTCCTAAACTTTCTATTCCCAAACCTTGTGAAGCTTTTCTATCTCAAGACACCCTTGCTTTTATTCTAGATTAATAACTTCCTTTAAAATCACAGAATCACGGAATCACAGAAGGATTGATGTTGGAAGGGACTTCTGGAGGTCATCATGTCCAACCACACTGCACAAGTAGGGCCACTACGCACCAGTTTTCCAGGATAATGTCTAGATGGCTTTTGAATATGTCCAAGAATGGAGACTCCACAACCTCCCTGGGCCACCTATTCCAGTGCTCAGTCACCTTCACAGCAAAAAAAAAGTGTTTCCTGATGTGCACAGGGAACCTCCTGTGTTTCAATTTGTGCCCATTGCCTCTGTTCCTGATACTGGGCACCACTGAAAGGGCCTAGCTCCATCCTCTTTGCAGCCTCCCTTCAGGTATTTATACACATTAATAGCAATCCCCCTGAGCCTTCTCCAGGCTGCAGTCCCAGCACTGTCAGCCTTTTCCCTTATGTGAGGTCTTGCAAGTAAAGACTGAGTCAAAGGCAGCATTCAGTATTTCTGCCTTTTCCATGTGCTGTGTAACCACGTCCCCTGTCTCACTGAACAATGGCCCCACATTTTCCCTAGTCTTTCTTTTGTTGCCTCTGCACTTGTAGAAGCCCTTCTTGTTGTCTTTGACATCTCTGGCCAGATTAAATTTCATCTGGGCTTTAGCTTTCCTGACTTCATCCCTGGATGCTTAGGCAATGTTTCTATATTCCTCCCAAGTTACCCATCTTTGCTTCCACCCTCTGTATGTTTCCTTTTTGTGTTTGAGTTTGTCCAAGAGGCCCTTGTTCATCCACACAGGCTTCTTGGCATTTTTGCCTGACTACTTATTTGTTGGGATAGAGGTGTGTTGAGCTTGGAGAAGCTGATCCTTAAATATTAACCAGCTTTCTTAGGCCTTTCTTCTCTCTGGGGACTTATCCCACAGGACTCTTCTCAACAGATCTTTGAAGAGGCCAAAGTCTTCCCTCCTGAAGGCCAGGGTTGTGGGCTTGCTTTTCACTCTCCTCCCTGACCTCAGGATCCTGAACTCCACCACCTCATGGGCATTGCAGCCAAGGCTGCCTTTGATCTTCGTATTTCCAACAAGCCCCTCATTGGTGAGTATGAGGTCAAGAAATGCACCTCTCCTTATTGGCTCCTCTATCACTTGTAGAAGGAATTTATCACCAATGCATCCAGGAACCTCCTGCATTGTTTATGCCTTACTGTGTTGTCCCTCCAACAGATATCAGCATTGTTGAAGTCCCCCATGAGGACCAGGGCTTTTAAAAGTGAGGCTGTTCCCATCTGTCTGTAAAGGGCCTCATCCACTTGTTCTTCCTGGTTGAGTGGCCTATAGCAGACACCCACTATAATGCCACCTTTGCCTGTCCTCTCTTTAATCCTAAACCAGAAGCTCTCCATCAGATCCTCTTCCATCCTCAGGCAAACTCCCCAGCCAAAACACCCTAGGAAAAAAAAAATTGTTCTCCCTTTGTATTTTTTTTTCCTCATCTTCCAAGGAAAGGTGACTTACAAAATCACACTGCCAGTTCTCTCTAGATAAGTCTTGAACGCATTATCTAATTTCAGTCAAGGCTGAAAGAAGAGAAGATTTCAAAGACAGGAATTTCCAACAAGTTTGCTAAAGATTAGTGTCTAGGTAGACAGAAAAGACAGATTGTGGAAAGCCTGCATGGTAAGTGCAGCAGTTAATAATCATATGAGTATTTGGAGTTAATCAGGACACATATAGCTGAGAATCAGCCTAGGACGTGCTGCTTCTTGTCTGACTAGTGCTCAGGGATGTCAGAGAAGTGAGTTATGCTCAGGGAGAGTCTGCAAGGAAAATGAAAAAGGAGGACCAATCACAGGGATTTGGAAGAATGCTGAGAATGTTGCAAACTGACAAGGTTATAGACTACAGGAATTATGACAGAAAATAATGGAAAATGCTCCACGCTTTTGTTAGTTTCTCTGATTATTAAATAAAAGTTTTATTTTAATTTCTACTTTTCTCTACTTATTAATTTTGTATAATTTAATCTGATGGAAAAAACTTAATTGACAATCTTGATAACCAAAGTCATTAACAAAGGTTACACAAAGCGACTGTCCTAGTTTCAGCCTTTCCTCCTTCCAATGAGTTTAAAATATGATCTGAGGAAACACTGCAGAAGGTGAGAAGTCAATTTGTGCTTTCATCCTGTGGAAATTTGTTCCTGTTCTGTGATTACACAGATCGGCTTATGTTACTCTTGATGGTAGTTTTTTATCATACACATTTCTCCATCGGAAACTAGAATGAGACCGACAGCTCATTTTGCATAAACCACCCAACAATCTGGACAATGTTTCTTAACTAAGGATGCATCTGAACAAATGACTTATAACTTGAAATAAATGATACTCATTTGTCATCTAAGCTACACTATTCCTGCTGAAGGTCCTTTTTATTATTAGCACTATTCTATTTCCAATGATTTAGGTAAGTAGTTAAGTACACAAAATCCCATCTCTACAGAAATTGATCAGATTTTTTGATCAAATTTTCAAACAAGCTGAAAGCAAGTCATTTGGTATCTTGTAAAAGGAAATCTTGAAATTCTAAAGTGAAACGGTATTAAAAATGAAAACCAAATGTGCTTATACTCACAAAACCGGAAGATAAGCATTTTTCATGTTACAGATGATGGGTTCTTTTGATATTCCATTTCACTAAAATGAGATCAAAACAAAAAGACACTCTCTAGTGAGTATAAAACTGAAAATTTCTCCCTTCAGATTTAATGCACAAAGGTTTTCTGTAGATTTGTAACTTATTTTGAAACCAATGACAAACAATTGTAGAGAATAAACCCCTTGTTGTTCACTTTTTGTAAATGTCTATTAATAATCAGACTAAACCAATAATATTGGGAATCTTAAAAGTGTTGTGTCCTGAAAACTTGAATCAACATTTCAGATGTGTTTTAGAGTTTCTTTCCACAACTAAATCATATATATCCTAGTTTAGTTAGTTGATGTATTTCCCAGTTGTGTTCCCTACCAACTGAAATGTGGAACGTATCACAAGCTGGAAAGTATTGGTATGTTATGAAAGAAGGTTTATAATATTGCACATAAAATAATAAACAAGGCCAGCCTTGTTTAATATGGCCAGCCTTGTTTAATATCTTTATCAACGATCTCGATGAGGGGATTGAGTGCACCCTCAGTAAGTTTGCAGATGACACCAAACTGGGTAGGAGTGTCGATCTGCTCAAGGGTAGGATGGCCCTGCAGAGGGACCTGGACAGGCTGGACTGATGGGCCGAGGCCAACTGTATGAGGTTTAACAAGACCAAGTTGCCGGGTCCTGCACTTGGGTCACAACAACCCCATGCAACGCTACAGGCTTGGGGAAGAGTGGCTGGAAAGCTGCCTGGCCAAAAAGGACCTGGGGGTGTTGGTTGACAGCCGGCTGAACATGAGCCAGCAGTGTGCCCAGATGGCCAAGAAGGCCAACAGCATCCTAGCTTGGATCAGGAAAAGTGTGGCCAGCAGGAGCAGGGAGGTGATTGTCCCCCTGTACTGGGCACTGGTGAGGCCACACCTGGAATCCTGTGTCCAGTTTTGGGCCCCTCACTACAAGAAAGACATTGAGGTGCTGGAGCGTGTCCAGAGAAGGGCAACAAAGCTGGTGAAGGGTCTGGAGCACAGGCCTTATGAGGAGCGGCTGAGGGAACTGGGGTTGTTTAGCCTGGAGAAGAAGAGGCTGAGGGGAGACCTTATCGCTCTCTACAACTTCCTGAAAGGAGGTTGTAGTGAGGTGGGTGTTGGTCTCTTCTCCCATGTAGTTAGCGAGAGGATGAGAGGAAATGGGCTCAAGCTGTGCCAGGGGAGGTTTAGGCTGGAAATTAGGAAAAATTTCTTCATGGAAAGGGTAGTCAAGCATTGGAACAGGCTGCCCAGAGAGGTGGTGGAGTCCCCATCCCTGGAGGTGTTCAAAAAATGGGTAGATGTGGCACTTTGGGACATGGTTTAGTCTAGTCTACCCTTGATTGGTTTAGTGTGGACTTGGTAGTGTAGGTTAATGGTTGGACTGGATGATCTTAAAGGTCTTTTCCAACCTAACCGATTCTATGATTCTATGATTCTATATATACTTATATATGTGTGTATCTACACACACATTCATGTTACACATTCATTAATATATTTTCTAAAAAAAAGATTTTATTTTTCCCCCCTCATTCAACAGCTACTACAAGCTATTTTCTTTCAGTGAGGGCTATGTGGAGCTGATTGTCCAGTATGAATTAGCCCACACCTAGATGCATGAGGAGGGTGGACCAGACACTTAGAAGTTACTCTGCTCTTGCCAGGTCAGGTGGTAGTACTGTTGCTGGATCAGAAGGAATAAGTTCTGAGAGATCCAGCTGAGTATGTGTGGCTAGTATCTGTATATTTTGATGCCTTTGCGGTCATATTTTTACTTTTTCTTTTTTTTTTTTTTCCACTTTCAGGATCATTGCAGCTCCCCAGTGCCTCAGAAAATGTAGAGCTGACTGCATAGTAATCCCACTGTATTGATCTGTCCCATGAACAGGTGTCCAGAAGAAAGAATAGGTCTTCAAGTATAGAAAATTGATCAGCTTTGATATTAGCTTGCTGAATACTTTGAAAGACACCTCTGGTCACCTAGTCTCAGAAGAAAACTCTGCCCTGTACCCTAAATACTAGGAAACATCTGTCTTTTCATTTGAATCACTGCCACCTTCATGAAGTGAAAAAGGAAAGGGAGAAGATGACAAATCTCAGTATCTCACATTTTTGTTGCTTACCTTCTAGTGCCTTCCTGCTGAGCATATCGGCTTCCTGAGAATACATTTCTGATGGATCTAATTTCACTTATGAATTGTATAATAATTTTTTGACATTTCTAGAGGGCAGAACCAAAAAAGTTTCAGAGTTGAACTGGTAGGCATTTATGTATATTACTGAATTGAACTTGACATACCACTTTTGTGAACTAATTGCCAATATAAAAATTGCCTGAGAATTTTAAAGTGTTACCACTTTTAGCCTGAAAAAATAGCCAGACTTTGGATTCTTTTTGTACTGTTGCAATTAGTAGAAGTAGTTAATGATGGGGTCATGTATTTATTTGACATAGTCATTTTCATTCACTAAAAATAAATAAAGTTCTGTTTCTCTGAGAACAGGAGTAAACAAATTATAGGAGACAAGTTCCTTTCTCACATCCACAAGGGGTTTTCAGACAGAAGCTGACCTAAAACCTTCTCTCTGGGTTCCTTTCAGGACAATGAATGTTCTCCTTCCCCCAGCTGTGTTCAGACTGTCTTGTTCTATTTCTCACTACCACTTTCACTCACAACATGCACGAACACAGCCATACAATGCTACTTAGCAATGTCCAATGGGAAAAAAAAAAAAAAAAATCTACACGGCTTTAATTACTGTATTGACTTACATATTTGGTTTTATTAATTATATGTTTCCCTTTTGGTTTAGAGGCCATCTATTGTTTCTTTCAATTAATCTGAACAAAAGGCAATTACTAACCTTAAGAGCTTCATGAGTTTTGCTTCCAAAGTACATATTAGTGCATTCATAAATGGAAAATAGAAGCTAAACAGCAGTCTTGTTTCCTACTTACTTCCTTTCTGAATTTCATGCTTCTAATAGAGAAAAAAGGATGTGCTATTTTTAGATTTGTTAAGTCAGCTGTATGTTAGCTTATAGATTCCTGATCACCTGCTGCCAGCTTTTGTTCTGCCTTATGACTGAATTTTATTTACATTTAAAAAGAATTAAAAAAAGAAGAGAAGATATAATACCAAATGAGTCAAAACAGAATTTTTCAGCTTTACTTGTAATTAATAATCTGCTTTTAGCGTGGTTGACACATAATGCAATCTAAAATATAGTGACAACAATGAGCTGTACATTATTAAAGCTTCAGGAAAGAGTTTTCTATTAGTTTATTATCCCATTAACAAGATGCACAAATGGGACACCCAATTTAGTAATGGCTCATTAACTCTTTTCTATGTTAATAATATTATGAAAAAAAAGGGGCTTAGAATACAAAATCTTTTAATCATGTTGGACAGCTACAGAAGGAAAAAACCCCTTCATTCTCACAACCATTTTTTTTTTTTCAGTAGGGATCGGGCTATTCTATAAGCAGTGATCTGTGTGAGGCCTGTGACAGTAGCAGTAATTACCTCAATCCAGTTGTGCTAGGAAAGAAGCTGTCATTTGTCTCCATTATGGCTGAACATTGAAGCTGCCTTACACTTTATTTAGCAAATGAAATACTTTAACATCTGATTGTGAAATGCTACTGGGAAAAAAAAAAAAAGAGCATAAAAAAAAGGAAGCTATTATCACAAAACAAAGATAAGAAACTATGCCTACTCTTCAGAAAACATCCTGTCGTAAAGAATTATCCTTGTTAGAATAATCAGGGATTCACACAATAGACAGATACTGGTACATGACTACTCTCTACTGGTGTTTTTGTTGATTATTATTTACAGTCTGTCTTCGATATGATATATGAATGTAATCTATCTTACACTATTTTTTTCTATCTATATTCTCCATCCTTGTTTGTGATGGAGAAACCATTGACACAAACTGCTTGCTGGATACAGATCAATTACAATTTTACTTTCTGTTGTTTTGAACAATTATCTTCCCATACTAGCATGAAGTAAGGATGGGGCCAAAGAAGTGATATTTTTTTTTTCAGTCACAAGATTAGAAGCTCTTTTCTGAAAAAAAAAAAAAAATCTTTTAAGAAATAGAAACTTTTCATGTTCGTTACAGTTAAAAAGACATTATGGCACTGTCTTTGTATATACAAGTACCACCTTAAGTACTGAGTGGGAGTACACCCATGAATCTTGGTTCTATGTCTATTGGTTTCAGTGGAAGGGTTTTCATTTATTTCAGTAACTATTGGATAAATCTCCTAGTGAGAAACTGACCTATCACATACAAAGGATAACTAGACACTAACTGCAGTAGTTGTAGTTACTTCAGACACACATTGTAAGGGAAAGCTGAAATTAATCCCTTGTAGAATTATTCATTATCCTAACCCTTTCGATTCCTACCTTATTATGGCTAGTATGAGTAGCTAGTTAGATTGTAACAGTATGTCTGCAGGCTAGCTTGGAAAAGTGTGTCCTATGTACCTTCTACAAATTTTGTTCATCTTACTGGGACATGACCAGACAACAATTTTTCTGCTTTCTTCTTCTGTCTTCTTTATTGTTATATTTTTTACAATTAAACCTTTATTATCTGGCAGAATGAGGAAGTTGACTGGCTGAGATACAGTTTTAACTGTATCATCATTGGCAATGAACTGTAATAGCTGAGTGATTTCAAATAGAAGTATTAGTATTATTCTGATTGGACTAGTAATAATTCATTAAATAGATTTTTTAGGTTTGTAATTAGACTGCCAATAAATTGAGAAAAACAAATAAACAAAAAACCCACAAAGAACATACTTATGACCATGAAGTAAATGTAAAAAATAAGTAATAAAGAATTCACAAGTCAGTGACATTAATAAGTTCCATCTGAAAACTGCTCAATTTGCCCTCAGATTATCAAGAGGTGACTGCAATTTTGGGTATTCACATTCAGAATAAAACCACAGGCCTCATTCATCTTTGTAAAGTGTACAAGTTAATACTGGCATTGCCTGGATCAAGAAATAATGATACATCATTAACAAAGTTAGCATAAAAATTCCAATCATTAACAAAAATATCAACTTCAGCAATTTTAAGAGCTGGGGAGGAATTCCACCCACCCCACACCCCCCCCCCCCCACACCCCCCCATTATTATTATTTCAGTACAATTGCAGGATACCACAAAAGATAGAATTTCTCTGAGCTTGTCTCAGGAGGTCTCCTTTACAGCCAAACAGGTTGCTCATTCTGGTGACCTACTCCAGAACTAGAGCAGGAGGACAGGAATCACTATCAGCCATGTTCCTCTTCATGTGCACTAAATAGTAACTAGCAATTCAAATGTAGTTGTCTAATTTGTTAATGTTCCAAGCTAGCAGAGAGGAATTCCTCCTGGAAGGATCCAGTTTTCATAGATAACCAGGAACTGTTTTGAACAGGCAGGTGTGCACATGAACAAATCCTTCATTTGCAGTGAAGGACTTACTGTGAAAAGTATCTTTCAGCACTACTGGCTCATACACAAAAATGAGCAACTCACTTTGCAGATGAAGCTGTGAGACGTTATGGTATGCCTCTCAGAACACAGTGACGTCAGAGCATTTATTTTTATTCTGTGACTTTATATGCTTAAAGTAGCAATCAGTGGAAGTAAAAGACAGCTTTTTCTTCTGGAAAATATAATCACATTGAAAAAAGTAAACCAACGCATTCTAATAAGAGTTCAACTTGCAATGAATTCTGTCTTTTTTATGTCCATTTCCTTTGTGCTGATCTGACCTGACTACTTCTGCCCTTTCTTAATCTCAGTTATAACATAAAGCTGAGATCCAGTTCAACTAAATTTAGGCACATATATAAACAGCATAGATAAGAAGTGATGACCTCCCTCTGAAAAGTTTATTTGTCTTGACAGAACTTAGGTGCTTCAAGGATCTTTTACTTGGACCCTAAAACAGGTGAAAGTTAGGTACTGAAATTAAGTCTTCAATTCCAATTGTGTTAAGTTTGCTTCTATATGTATGTACAGATACATATGATTTGTATATCTAAGGCTGTACAGTTAGAATTAGTCACCTAACTTTTCCTATTTCCTGTTTTGTTTGTGTTTGGTTTGGTTGTCTTGCTGTTTGTATGTCACCTACAAAAAAAGGAATGTTCTGGAGCCTTCCCTAAGTACTTATACTGAAATATTTCTATGTCTTCTCAAGCATAAGGTGGAACAATTAGTTATTAATATATTTTTAAATAGCATCATGGCCAGTTCTGAAAAAATACCAAACAGATCTCTAGGCATTGTCTTTCACAATGGGATAATTGAAATTCTTCTCATGATATAAACTGTTCTAACTGCTTTTGACCTTCATTTCTAAATCTTCACTTCTAGATCCTCATGCTCTGATCATTCCAGAAACCATGCTGTACTGTTCAATTTTACTGTTTCTTGAACAGTACTATTCCATGAGATCCCTTCTTATCATCTTGAACAATGGTGCAAATATTTCCCTCTTTGTACTGGAAATGTTTCAACTAATATATCTTAAAAGTCTTTATTATTATGCATAATTTCATACTGGTGGCATACAGTCATTCAATAATGACGTAAAATGTATTTTTCTCTTGTTCTGACAATTCAAATCATGATTTCTTGGTTTGCCAAGAAGCAACTTATTATTTTCTAAAATAATGTAATTTCACTTTGTAACATTAAATTTAATTTCATTCCTATCATCAGCCCTGCCCTACATCTCCAAAACAGATCAACTAATAAATGCTAGACCACTAAGTAAAATGTTATTGGCTGTATCTTGTTCCTGTTGGGAGAAAAAGAATAAAATAAATTCAATTTACTCAAATAATACATAATTAATTGTGTTTCATATGACATTGTTGAATATTGTGATATTTTTCTTAGAGAAGGCCATTTGTTGTTCTTCTAGTACTACTACAAATTAGCTGTTGTAAAGTAATTTTGGTAATATACCACTGATAGTTATATCTAGTAGATATTAATAACAAGTACCCACCCAATCATCATATCCCTCTGCCTGTAAATACAGATATTTTTTCTAATGTATCCTTATTCTTGTAAAGTATTCTATGACCTTTGAAGAAGTATGTGTCTGTTAGACTGTCCTAATAAAACATTAATTATGTTATAGACATACCAGAGCTTGTTGGTCATTGAGGAAAACCAGGAGATTGTAACAGCAGCCTCCCAAAATAAAATCAACAGATTATGGCAGAGGCCTTGAAAGAATAAGCAGAGCGTTTGTACTGATCACTAAAAGGCTGTCACCTTGTAAACCAGGTAAAAGCAGTTTTAGGGGCAACGGATGAAGGAGTAAGTGGACACTGGTAACAAAACATCCGACTCCAAGCATACCCTAGAAGGAGGGGGAAGAAACCATCTCCACAAACACTACCATCTTAACTCATTCTGGTGAGAAAGTGGAAGGCAGGTCGTTTGCCAAGACCCTCCCCTTTCTACCCTTCTTGAGCAAACCTAGAAACATCACCTGGAGTATGCCGAGGAGGAAAGGAAGGATATGCACAACACAGGATAGAAGGAATACATACTAAAAAAGAGAAGGAATAGATACTAAAAAAGCTGTATGAGTTTTAACTGTATCATCATTGGTGATGAACTGTAAGAACCGAGTGATTTCAAATAGAAGTATTAGTAAATGGACTAGTAATAATTCATTAAATAGATGTTTAGGTTTGTAATTAGACTATCAATAAATTCTTGGCTTTGTATACAAGGTTATTTTTACTATAGCTCATTTAAAAATTATGGTGGTTTTTCTGGTACCCCGCCTTTGAGAACTGGCTGTTAAAAGTAAGAAGTAACATGGCCTACTGATTTATATTCTCTTAAACCATGCATATTCCATTTTAGCTAGATTTTAAATATGAAATAAAAAAAAAAATAGGATCACTTGCCCACCTAAATAAAAAATATGTAAAAATATTTCCTCAGTATTTAAAAATGTGTGGATCTTCCTTTTGCTTATTTTTTGTTTCATTTTACCTGAGATATAAGTTAAGGGAATATAGGAATTTATTCAAGGACAAAGAGGTTTCTTGCTAATTTTTTCTTTCTTCCACAATGCAATTAGAAAAACTGAAATTGTGAAATTGTGACACCATTTCCAAAGAGCTGTAACTCATCAAAGCAAGGTAGTCAGTGTCAGCACACAACGTTCATATCGAGTTCATTTCCTTAAGGGAAAAAATTGCAGTTGAATATCGCCGCATTGAATGTATGTTGAAAATATTTGATTGGATCTGTAAAAATTAGGGCTACAAATACAAATTATACTTATTACTATACAAGTATACATAACATTGAGTTGAATGCATCATCATACTCAGTCCCCATTTACCTTTGTGCACTGTAGCATCTATTCCTGTCACACAGTCTCATTATGGAACCAGACAGGGATATCATAGTCAATAAATTCATACTGATTTACACTTGCTGTGGATCTGGCTCAAACCTTTTAGAAAAGACTAATTTTTTAGCAGCTTTATGGCATGAGAGTCATGCAAAGAATTTCACATTACATACGTCATGACAGGAACACTTATGTTTCTGAGTACTCATTTTTACTTTGAGTTAACAGAAAGTCTTGTCAAAAAAGTCACACTTTTGCACAGCTCACTACATAGCCAAAGAAGCTGAACAGGTTAAATTGCTATAGCAAGTTGGAATTACATTGAAGAAATTTTATCCACTTTTTGATGTAATGTCATAGAGAGAATTATTTCCATACCCAGATGTTCTCTTTCTGGGGCCTTCACACTCATTCTTGATACTATCAAATATAAAAAAATAGCATCCTGTAGACAGAGATTCCTCTGATTAATAATACAAAACCTGATATGTCATTTTTTATCAGACACTCCATACAGACTTTAATGAATAAATTATTTCATTTAATGTTACGTTGCATACGTAGATCTCTGGGATAATGAAGAGATGTATATGCAAATCTATGTTACAATTTTAAAGCAGTTGAAGTGTTTTGGATTCGAATATGTAAACTATTACAGGAAGATGCATAAATATGGTGGAATTAGCTAATAATTCTGTGGGGTCAAAACTGCATCTGTTATTTTGGAAGCACAGCTTGCTTTCAATGGGGAGAAAGATGTTGATTCTTTCTAGAGAGAAGCTGACAAATGATATATAGAAACTAGATTTTTTTAGTTTGGTCAAGGTAAAACTGTTCAGAAATATATGAGAAAATATTAGCATGGTAATGAAAGAAGAGGCTAAAAAATGGATAATTGAAGATAACCCTGAAATCCTTGTAATTCAGAAATATAACCCTGAATTATTTTCAAGGTTTGGAAAATGCAAATCTAGATTTCTATTCCCACAATATTTATGAGGATTTTTCTACATTCATTGTGTCTAAGTGGTATAAAAGCAGAGAAGTAAAAGCTACAGACTGTAGGATTCTCATGTCCAGAATTTTCTCAGTGTTAATAGGTTTGTGCCCTTGCCCAGTCAGCTGAATATCAGCATACATGTAAGTTTAAGCTCTCTGCAATTGGTCTGGCTGAAAAATAACTGCAGAAGAATGGCTGAAAAAAAAAAGCATTTAAATTTGCAAGTCCAAGCACAAGTACAAAAGAGTGAAATTAACTACTAGGGGACTTGGCTCAGACATACGTATTCTTACAAAACTGTACATTATTATTAATATGATTTTACATAGGGCTATAATATAGCTTTATAGAGATGAAAAATGAAAGTACTTAAGCAAATCATGGGAGATTTCTGTTTCATCTCATTACATCTTCATTAATTTCTTCACTCTGTTGCTAAGCGGGTTGATAGCATGCTTTATTTTGGTTTGTTTTTCCCTATATACAAGAAGAAGAAAAATGAAATGGTGCTTCAGATTTAAAAAAAAAGTAAAAATAATTTATAATTAAAGCATACTAAAACTTCATACTCTTTCAGCTTTCAGCATTCTTAGAATGACTGTCATTACAAAGTATTGTCTTTATTTCTGTTTAATACTGATTTTCTGTAACCAAGGATGTACTTTGTCAGGGACAAATGGAAATGGCATCAAGGAAAAAGAAAGATCACTTTTTTTTTTTTTCTCAGGATCCCTTATATTTCACAGGAACAATATTAAACATTGAGGAACACAGCATATTTAGCTATATTTCTGGCGTGAAAGGCTACAGATGCTAATTACCCCTAATAATCTCTGCAAAGCTTTGTTACCAGTGCAAATATATGAGTGTACTGGAATGCTGCAGTAAGGTCAGCTCAGCACACAGCTGAGAGGGAAAGCCAGTTGTCAGTTTTCATCACAGTTGAGCCCATACAGCTTTCAGAAGTGACAGCAACCTCAGTTTCTCTAGGCCTTACATAAAAATGTGCTATTGGATGGCTTTTTTCATGAGAGGTAGATTCAACTATAGCTTTGGGACAAAATTCTGTGTGTGGTAACTTGCCTTGGTGACACATCTGCTCATTAATTATGGGTTCTTCTAGAAGTGTGCTTCATCTCTGCTCTCCAACTGATAGTTTGTTCTGGTAGATCCTAGCAATGCTACGTGAACAACAAAATAAAGTCCTGGATGTAGTAAGTACTTCTTTTTTTCCTCTTAATTGGTAGGTCCCTATGCATACAAATACCTAGGAGAGTGTTTTTTCAGTCAGCTCAAAAAAGTCCTTTGAGACAGATTGTCAAGAGACAAAACCAGGCATAGTTTTGATAAAATCAACAATTTTAACAGTTAATTTTGACTCACATTCTTCTTTTTAATTTTCTGCCTGCACTACTCTACCTTCTTTAATTTTTCATACTCTGGGTTTATGTATTTTTTGTAGATTACTGAAAGATTTTAGGACTTCTTTTTTTTTAAAGCAATTTTCAATGTTTATACTTACTTGAGAAAAAGAGAGCCCGGGTAATTTATTTTGACAAGAAAACAATTGGTTTTTGTCATAAAAGCTTAATGTTACCTGCAAAATCAACATTCTCAGTAATTTGCTACATTCTTACATTCCTTAAATGACCTTGTGAAACAGCTGTAACAAAGGTAATAGATTACAATTTTCTTTTTCTAATCATAACTGGAAATCTTCTCATTCAGTTTTAATAAGAAACATTTAGAAAATAAACAAAGTAGGAACTTATATATAATGTATTTTTAAAAGTATTTAGCTCAGAATTTTTCTGTATAGTGTTTCAGCACCTACAGAGAGAAATTATGTTATACTAATGCAGACGTGTTTAAGAATTTCCTGCTTCCCCATACCTTAATACCTCTTTAATCCTAAATTTAGTTATTGTAGTTAAAGTCCTTTTTTTAAAAGGAAGTTGGTCACATGATTTTTAACAAGAATTTCAAGATTTTTTTTTTTTAAATACAACTTTTTTCTCCCCAGTATTTAACATAGCTACCTCTTGCTATGTGGAGCTACATATATCTCTGTCCTTTTGGTGGTCACAAACTTAAGTAAAATGCTTACAGATTGTCCCTAACTTTGACTTCACAGTTGTTCCTAACTTTGACTTCACAGTGTTACAAAGTACTTATATATTGTTGTTATATAGTGTATATACTATGTAGTGTTGTTAACACTATTTTAGTATGCTTCTATTTGGGCTCAGGGCAAGCCAGCATTATGTCCCGATTAGTGCATTCCTACTCTATGGTGTTACAGGCCTCTGCTTTCACCAAAATATACTCCTGAAAAAGTAGTAATGGTGCTTAAAAAATGGTACTTGATCTAAATAGTAGTAATCAAACTTTATCTTGGTCTTGCAATTTTGAAATATTAATTCTAAAGTCAAATCATTTTTTAAGGACTGTCAAAAAGCATGGCTGTCACAACATAATTTTCCCATTACAGCAACTGAATCTTGTCTTACACATCTCTATAATTGTGCAGCTGCAAGTAACTGTATTATATGCAAAGTTTTTGTTACCAAGTAAATCCAAGCAAACTGGGGGAGTTACTGCCATAAGTGATACAGGACTTACTATGGGATGCAGGGAAAGATGATTTTACAATAGAGCAGGGAGTCTGGAGATTGTACACCAATTTTTATTGAATGGTGGAGGGATGAAGACCAACCAGGAAAGAACAAACTTGGGAAAAGGGGTATATAAGGGACAGATCACATATCAGCAGAAGCTGGTCATTATGCTTGTCAGACTGAGTGCTAGTGTAATCGCCTAGTCTACCCTACATTCTTAGTAAATCCTGTTTCTAACCACCTTCTATGTGAATGGCCTCCCTATTTTGAGCTTGCGTGTGTGGACATCACATTGCACCAGCCATTAAGTAGGACAAGAGCTCTGGGTGCCAGCTACTGGGGAATGTGATGCTCTGTATGTGCATTTGCGTGAAACTACTAGGGAACTTTAAGCTGATGACCTTCATGTATTTGGAATAAAGATTACACAAAAGAATGGGAGAAAAAAGATGGGGAAGAAAAACTTAAGTACAGTTCAGTAGAAAACAAATATTTTCCTTTTCCTACGACCTTTTACTGGGAAAATACCTGTCTGAGTCTAAATTCTGAATGTTTTCCTACTCTATAAAATAAATAAATGTCTTTCAAAGATTGAAATGGTTTCCAATGGCTAAATGCCTTTGTTGAATAAGAAAAACACATTTTGACCTAATCATATCTGGACTCTTTCCATAAATAAAGACTCAATGGGGTACTGATAACACTGAAGTTAACTTCAATTCCTATCAACTTCAACTCTGTTAGAATTTCCCTTCAGGTGTCCTCAGTTCAGAAAATAGTTGTTCTAATATTCTCATTGAAGAGGGCTCAAATGTTTATCTGAAAGTCTGGTTAAAGAAGTAAGAATTTATATATGAAAAGAATCTGTTGTTTCTGGGTCCGCTAATTAGGTCAAATCTTTGTATTTATACCATGGATCATAGAATCACAGAATGGTTGAGGTTGGAAGGGACCTCGGGAGGTCGTCTGGCCCAACCTTCCCTGCTCAAGCAGGGCCACCTAGAGCCAGTTGCCCAGGACCACATCCAGACAGTTTTTGAATATTTCCAAGGATGAAGACTCCACAACCTCCCTGGGCAACCTGTGCCCGTGCTTGGTCTCCCTCACAGTAAAAAAGTGTTTCCTGAAGGTTTTTACTGTGAGGATGTCTGAGCACTGGAACAGGCTGAATTTAGGGGTTATAATGTATATATATATAATAGAGGTAAAAGCCATGTATATAGAGATGTACAGGTTATAGTGTATATATAAAAGCTGCATGTGAGTCATACCAATGCACAATTTAAACCAATGCCTTTTTTTAATTACATATGCCTGCAGTATGTTAAAAAAATAAATTCTATTTGCAATGATCACATTGACATTGAGATTTTCTGAACTAAAAAAAATACACTTTCACACACTGTTTTATTTTTACCGGTCTTCTCTAAGTGAAAGTAAATCTTACTATTAGTGATATATCATGAACATACTGATTTTTTTTTTTTAGAGTAAAAAAAATTATCAAAATTCTGGCAGCTACAAGTATGAAACCTCTATAGTCTACTTCCAAATACAGTAAGAGCCAAGTGGCTATAAAGCCTACACTCCACTTAGTTACTAATGTTTTGGAAAAGAACTAGTTTCGGTGAGTCCATCAGACATAACTATATTGTTCTGTTCCATTAGGCAGACCAAAAGATTATTATTCAGTATTAAAATACTGTTGATCAAACACCTTCAGAGTCTCAAACAACTCTGGTTTTGCTATCAACCTATACTGTCTCAAAACTCTCTCAAATATTTAGCCAACCAAAAATTTTAAATCCCCTTCTAAAATGAAAGTGTTGACCTTTATATAAACATTCATCCTGTCATCTAGAATTTTAAAATAAATTTTTATGTTTTTAATGATCAATGTGAATAGAAAGTATTACTGCTGATTTCTTTGCCTGCTAATGGCCTTATTCCAAAAAGAGACTTTCAAATTTCTTTTTATTTGTTTTGTGGTTGGTTTTTTTTATTTTCCTTTCTCTTTTGTCTTAAATACAAAAGGAGTTGAGATTTGCTTCGCTGAGTGTAAAATCAAATTGAACTTTTAGAAACATGATTGACTCAGGACTTTATTATATTACTTCCCCAAAATATAATGGATATACAGTTACATGTAATTTAAAACCTGTGTAAGGATGTGAGTGAGTGTGTTTGTGTGTGCTCCAGTAAAAATTCCTGTAGAATACAATTTCATCTCTGGCTAGTAAAATGCACAGTGTAAAATGAAAGGAGTATTAGCAGTTTGTGAAGATCAAATAGCCAAATTTCTCTAATCTACATCTCTCTGAATAAATAAAATATGATTATTCAATTACTCATAATGCTGATAAAGGATATGTATATGATTTTTGCGTGTGTATGTGTGTGTGTATGTCCATATATGTATGGTTATATATTCGTAGTACTTTTGATTAGGTGCCATAAAAGATTCTTGATTACTGAAACATGAAAGGAAAAGCTGAAGAAAAAGGAAAAAAAGCCCCACCAAACCAAATAACACCACGACCCCCAAATTGACCTGTTTAGACTTGTCATTAAAAGAAATTACTCGTGGACTGTGCCTACGGGTTTAAAGTTTTCATATGAAATTATAAATTCAGGTTTTCATTACTCTGATGCTTGCTTATTTTTTAGGACTCAATGTTTCTCAGATATTACAGTATGATATATGCTTTGCAAAGTGTCTTAAGGTTTTTATGCATTTAAAGGATATATTTTGGGGAAAAAATGCATTAACTTTATAATTATAAAATGTATGCATCTGGGCAAAGTTTAAAGGAATACTAATCACGAATAAAAAGTTAGTTTTCTACCTACTTATTTTCTGATTATTTTATAATACATAGTATAATTAGAATTATACAGTTATACATTGTACAATAAGAATTCACAATTTCATTGTGACATTAGTTTGGTAAACAAATGGATCAAATTAGAATCAGTCTTTCAAGAATATGAACATTTTTTCCTAACAAAAATGGGATGTTGGCACTTGTGGAGTTTTGTTGAGAAAACTCTTAGATGCTTGTTACTCTTCATGTAACCAAGGTTAAGTTGCTCAACAGATCTGGTATGAAGAACAACTCTCTTCTCAGTCAGGTTAGCAAGGACTAAATACTTTTCTGTGTTTTCCTCTAAAACTTGTAGCCTAGTAACATTTCTAAGACTATCTGACATATTCACTTAGTAAATTCTCCTTTATTGATTGGAACATTTCTTCTCCTTTACTCTGATGGTCTTCTGTAGTTTTAAGTCTTTGGCTATCTTCTACTAAAGCTCTGAAGTTTGCTGGAGAGTGGGTATGCTTATATTTAATGAATGGGGCAGGATGAGTCAGTTCCCAGAAGTGGGGAAAAGATGGAGTTACCAGATGCAATTTGTGAATATTTTTGAAGGTTGTTGAGAAATATTGTTTAGTGCAAACTCAGTTATCCTGCTGGCTTAAACCTGTGTGGTTGGGAGCTACACAGTATGTTGTAGAGTAACGTATACATACTCAGTCCTCAGCTTTTCCATCAAGTCTTTCACAAAAATAAGCCATTGTTTTTAAAGTAAGTTTTAAGTTCTGGAATAGTTAAAAACAACAAAAAAGATTTCTGTTAATGCAATTCAAATTCAAATAACTAAAGATTTTCCAATGAACTGATGAATTATAAGGATTTATCTTTAAAATTCTTTCTTAAGGAAGATCTAAGCTTGTTCTCCCAAAAGGTATAAAAACCAAAGAGGAGATGGCACATTCATCTCCTAATTCCCATTATTTTAAATATAGGAATATTTAGTCTGTGATATGAATGAAAATATATTGTTTTGATAGTATCTAAAAAAGTATTCTACTTCACTGAAGACTTCTAGAATGTGAAGTCAAATGTGTGAATTACTTCAACAAAAGCAATTCAAACGAATCCTCTAGTTCTGTATGTCTATCAAGAGGTGAGAGAAATTTAAGTTGATATATTATTATTAATTTCTTATTTCTATAATGAGATAGATGAGCATTTAGTTACAAATATTAAATTGAACTTTTTATAAGAGGTCTTATGCCCAGATCTGCATCTCAATTTCCTTTCCAAACAAAAATTAGACTTGAACATAATACATTATTGTAAAGTAGAAATGGCTAAATGACCTTTAAGTTTTCTAAGAACTCTCCTAATTCTCTAAGTGTGATACTTTCTCATTAATCTTGCCTTATATTGAGACTGTAAGGCTCACAGTGTCTTTCATATGAGTTATACACAATAGAAAAGACCAAAACTGAAGCATAATAAAAATTAAGGTGAATAGCCAATAAAAATTAAAGTGAAGACCCAATAAAACAGCATGCTTTCAAGTCTTACTCTAATGACCTGCATTCTTGCCTTTTGACATTTCCATAATTGGTAAGTTCAACATCATTTGAACCTACTCAGCAAATACTTATACTGCTTTATTAAGGAATTGAGTTTGCTTCAGTTATATGAGGTGGTTTTACCTAACAAAGTTTCAACTCCACACAATGAAACTTCATAGACTCGCACAAAATGCAAGGTTTTGAGGGGACAGCACATAACATCAACACAGTTTTCAAATTTATTTCTAAAAGATTACATGAGAGATATTTTGAATGCTATTATGAACAACCCTTACATTTCTCCTCCTCCATTGATAGCTCACAATCTTTTCCTTCTCTGTCTCCCTACTTGCAGCTCTAAAGAACTCACAAAGGATTTGTGAGGTCTTTTTATCCTTCAGCGTGTTTTCAGAGAGGAGTGAATTGTGCTAGGGAAGCATCTGGATCAGCCATGCCTGACTGGAACCTTAAGCATAAAGAAGAAATGATGGGTAAAAGTAGTGGTGGGCTTCCTTCTGAAAGACCTGCTATCTTTAGAGGTTTGCTGCATCTTTTGGACCTAGGACACCACAGATATTGCAAGAGCTTGTCCAGCACTGCAACTGCCAGTCTTTGCAACAAGTATAATGCTAAGGAAGATCTTGAGCAGATCAAAGGTAATCAGAAGTCTCTGTGGGACAGGATGAAGGAAATTTGGACCTGTTAGAATATTGTTTTTAAACACCTAGAAGAAATCTCCTGATCACAGAAACTGAATCTTATGGTAGACTCTAACAACACCAGATTTCATAGAGAAGGCAGCATGATGGGCACAAAAAAGGCAGGTGCCTTCCAGTGCCTGGGAGACAAATATGTGATACAGGTACTGGATGGACTAAAAAAAGGTGTTTCACTGAGTCTGCTAATCACAAAAGAAAGAGAACTGGCCAGCGATGTGGTAGTCAATGACAGCCTTGACTGCTGTGACCATGAGATGGTAGAGTTTAACATCCTGAGGAAAGCAAAAGGCAGACCAAAGACCCTGGGCTGCAAGAGAATGGGTAGTGGTTTGCCCAGAACCTGACTCTCTTCCTTGAGAGGTTGCCCTAAAGAGAGGACAGCCTCCTCGATGCAAAGAACAGCCCATCCTCAACAATAAGAAAACAAGCAGTAATAGGAAATGTTCATCTTGGCCCAGCAGGGAGTGCCTGACTGCCTAAAGGCAAAAAGGAAGTGGATGGGAGGTGAAAAAGAGACAGATTATTAAGGAGGAGTATAAATGCAACACATGAGCATGCACAGGGGGAATTGGGGATACCAAAGTTCATCTGGAGCTGAAACTGATGAAGGGTATGAAAGGAAATGGGAAGGACTTGAGCAGGCCCAGAGGCAGTGAAAGCAAGCCAAGCAGAATACCAACCCTCTGACAAATGGGAGAGGAAAGCTAGTGATGCAGGATATGGAGAAGGCTGAGGTACTCAAGTCTTTCTTTTTCTCACCCTCTGCTGGCCTGGTCTGCAGTCCCAGATTCCTATGTTGAATTGCCAAGCTTGCGTGAGAGAATTACTACCCTCTTAGCACAGGCTTGAATTAGAAGCTATTCAAGAAAGCTAGAAATATACAAGTTTGCAGCCCCTGAAAGGATGCGTCCAAGACTCCTGAAAGAGCTGCTTACTACCATTATGAGGCAGCCCTCTCCCATTCTGCAAAGGTAATTCCAACTGCAGAAGGGTCCAGATGATTAGGGAAAGGCAAAAGACATTTCTATATACAAAACAGGCAAGAAGAAGATTTGGGGGAACTACAGCCTCCCTGCAGTCTTTGAGAAGATCACAGAGCAAATACACCTGAAGGCTATATTGAGGTACACGAAGAACAAGAAGGCAACTGGGAACGCTGGCATGTATTTACAAAGGGAAAACTGTGTGTGACCAATCAAACTGTCCTGTATGATGAGGTAACTTATGCACTGGCTGAGGGCAGAATGGTGGCAGTCACCAAGGCGAAGGGCTCCGGAGCGGACGCTCGTGCCGGGGCAACCTTGCGAAGGCAGCAAAAGCTGAGGGTGAGAGCGGGCAGCCCAGCCCCCAGCCTCGAGTGGGGAAGAGCGGGGAAGGGTGAGCTGCTGAGGTGGGGCAGCTCTGACGCAGCGTGGGCAGGGCCAGGAGTGATGGCAGCCAAACCCCCACCTATAAAAGCAGCCCCCAGGGAGCACGGCGACCAGGACGGGCAAACAGGGCGTGGGCATCAGGAGGGCGTGGGGCGTCAGTTCATACGGGGAAGGCCGAGTGCCCCCATTCCTAGTTCCAAAGGGAAACTCAGGCAGTGGTCATCGCCCGCCCAGGAGAACACCTGGCAGCCATGGTCACCACCTGCCCGAAAGCCTCTGCCAGAAGGAATGCGGCGACCCAGACGGAGCTCCCGCACAGACATGCAGCTGTCCACGTCGCTGGCTGTGGGGAGTGCCTGAGCCCATCGCTTGCACCGCAGGGCAGCGGAGACGGCAAATGTCTTCACTGTGAGCAGGGAGATGATCTGCTCAGCCTGGTGGCAGAGCTGAAGGAGGAGGTGGAAAGGCTGAGGAGTATCAGGGAGTGCGAGAGGGAGACAGACTGGTGGAGCCGCACCCGACCGTCCCTGGGGCCAGGGCAGCAGGCAGAGGCCCCACAAGGAGCGGAGGATCCCCTGCCCTCTTGCCAGCAAGCAGAAGGAGGGGATCCAAGAGACAGCAGGGAATGGAAACAGGTCCCTGCCCGGGGAGGCAGGCGAATCCCCTCCCGGCCTCCCTCCCCTTCCCAGCTGCCCCTACACAACAGATACGGGGCTCTGGGAGTTGAGGGCCAGGCAAGCGGGGAGGGAGGTGAAGGGGAAGGTCCAGCCAGGGGGTTGCCGAGGGCCAGTCAGTCAACCCCACGGATTACGACTGCCCCTGTTAAGAAAAAAAGGAGGGTGATTGTGGTGGGCGATTCCCTCCTGCGGGGAACTGAGGGCCTGATCTGCCGTGCGGACCCATCCCACAGGGAAGTCTGCTGCCTCCCTGGGGCCTGGGTTAGGGATGTTACTAGGAAACTCCCCGACCTTGTGAGGCCCTCCCACTATTACCCGTTGCTGGTTGTACAGGTGGGCAGTGATGAGATTACAGAGAGAAGTCCTAAAGCAATCAAACGGGACTTCAGGGCACTGGGGCGATTGGTTGCAGGATCAGGAGCACAGGTAGTGTTTTCCTCAATCCTGTCAATGGCAGGGAAGAGTGCTGAAAGGAATGGGAAAACTCACCTGATTAACAGGTGGCTCAGAGGCTGGTGCCATCGGTGGAATTTTGGGTTTTTTGATCATGGGGAGGTTTACATGGCACTGGGCCTGCAGGCGGCTGATGGAGATCAGCTGTCTCCAAAGGGGAAAAGGATTCTCGCCCCTGTGTTGGCAGGACTCATTGAGAGGGCTTTAAACTAGGTTTGAGGGGGAAGGGGATATAAATGGGCCCGCTAGTGAGGAGCCCAGGGGCGGCATGGCAACATTGGAGGTGAAATCGATAGCCCGGCTCAAGTGCATCTACACCAATGCACGTAGCATGGGCAACAAACAGGAGGAGCTGGAGGCCCTTGTGCAGCAGGATGGCTACGACATAGTCGCCATCACAGAAACGTGGTGGGATGACTCTCATGACTGGAGTGCTGCACTGGAGGGCTATCAGCTCTTCAGAAGGGATAGGCAAGGAAGGAAAGATGGTGGGGTCGCTCTGTATGTTAGGGAGTGTTTTGACTGTATAGACCTCGACAGTGGTGATGACAAGGTAGAGTGCTTATGGGTAAGGATGAGGGGGAAGGCCAGCAAGGAGGATGTCCTGTTGGGAGTCTGCTATAGACCACCAAGCCAGGATGTAGAGGTAGATGAGGCATTCTGTAAGTGGCTGGCAGAAGACTCGCAATCACTAGCCCTTGTTCTCGTGGGGGACTTCAACTTGCCAGATATCTGCTGGAAATACCATACAGCAGAGAGGCAGCAGTCTTGGAAGTTCCTAGAGCATGTGGGGGATAACTTTCTGATGCAGCTGGTAAGCAAAACTAACAGGGGAGCTGCCTCGCTTGACCTGCTGTTTACTAACAGAGAAAGGTTTGTGGGAAATGTCGACGTCGGAGGCCGTCTCGGGCTTAGCGACCACGACATGATAAAGTTCTTGATTCTGGGTGATGCCAGGCGGAGGGGCAGCAAAACTGTTACTATGGACTTCTGGAGGGCAGACTTTGGCCTCTTCAGGACCCTGGTTGGGAAAGTCCCTTGGGAGGCAGTCCTGAAAGGCAAAGGGGTCCAGGAAGGCTGGGCCTTCTTCAAGAAGGAAGTCTTAAGGGCGCAGGAGCGGGCTGTCCCCGTGTGCTGTAAGACCAACCGGCGGGGAAAACGACCGTCCTGGCTGAACAGGGAGCTTCTGCAGGGACTCAGGGAAAAAAGGAGAGTCTACCGCCTTTGGAAGAAGGGGCGGGCAACTCAGGAGGAGTATAGGCACCTTCTTAGGTCATGCAGGGAGGAAATTAGAAAGGCAATAGCCCAGCTAGAACTCAATCTGGCCAGTGCTGTAAAAGACAATAAAAAATGCTTTTATAAGAACATTAGCAATAAAAGGAGAGCCAAGGAGGATCTCCATCCTTTGCTGGATGTGACGGGGAACATTGTCACCGAGGAGAAGGAAAAGGCTGAGGTACTTAATGCCTTCTTTGCCTCTGTGTTTAACAGCCAGACCGGTCATCCCCAGGGTACTCAGGCCCCCGAGCTAGAGGATAGGGATGGGGACCAGAATGGAGCCCACATAGTCCAGGAGGAAGCAGTTAATGACCTGCTATGCCACCTGGATGCTCACAAGTCTATGGGGCCAGATGGGATCCACCCGAGAGTCCTGAGGGAGCTGGCAGAGGAGCTTGTCAAGCCACTCTCCATCATCTATCAGCAGTCCTGGTTAACAGGGGAGGTCCCTGATGACTGGAGGCTTGCCAATGTGGCGCCCATCTACAAGAAGGGCCGGAAGGAGGACCCGGGGAACTACAGGCCTGTCAGTCTGACCTCGGTGCCGGGGAAGATTATGGAGAGGTTCATCTTGAGTGAACTCCACAGGCAAGTGCAGGTCAACCAGGGGATCAGGCCCAGCCAGCATGGGTTCATGAAAGGCAGGTCCTGCTTGACCAACTTGATCTCCTTCTATGACCTGGTGACCTGCCTGGTAGATGATGGAAAGGCTGTGGATGTCATTTACCTGGACTTTAGCAAAGCTTTTGACACCATCTCCCATAATATTCTCCTTGGGAAGCTGGCAGCTCATGGCTTGGACGGGCATAGTCTTCGCTGTGTAAAAAACTGATTGGGTGGCCAAACCCAGAGAGTAGTTGTAAATGGAGTTAAGTCCAGTTGGCGGCCAGTCAAGAGCGGTGTTCCCCAGGGCTCTGTTTTGGGGCCAGTCTTGTTCAGTATCATTTATTAACGACCTGGATGAGGGGATTAAGTGCACCCTCAGTACGTTTGCAGATGACACCAAACTGGGTGGGAGTGTCGATCTGCTCGAGGGTAGGATGGCCCTGCAGAGGGACCTGGACAGGCTGGATTGATGGGCCGAGGCCAACTGTATGAGGTTTAACAAGGGCAAGTTACTTGGGTCACAACAACCCCATGCAACGCTACAGGCTTGGGGAGGAGTGGCTGGAAAGCTGCCTGGCTGAAAACGACCTGGGGGTGTTGGTAGAGAGCCAGCAGTGTGCCCAGGTGGCCAAGAAGGCCAACAGCAACCTGGCTTGTATCAGGAATAGTGTGGCCAGCAGGAGAAGGGAGGTGATTGTTCCCCTGTACTCAGAGCTGGAGAGGCTGCACCTCAAATACTGTGTCCAGTTTTGGGCCCCTCACTACAAGAAGGACATTGAGGTGCTGGAGCGTGTTCAGAGAAGGGCAACGAAGCTGGTGAAGTGTCTGGAGCACAGGCCTTATGAGGAGCGGCTGAGGGAACTGGGGTTGTTTAGGCTGGAGAAGAGGAGGCTGAGGGGAGACCTTATCGCTCTCTACAACTCCCTGAAAGGAGGTTGTAGTGAGGTGGGTGTTGGTCTCTTCTCCCAGGTAGTTAGTGATAGGACAAGAGGAAATGGCCTCAATCTGCACCAGGGGAGGTTTAGGTTGGAAATTAGGAAAAATTTCTTTACGGAAAGGGTGGTCAAGTATTGGAAGAGGCTGCCCAGAGAGGTGGTGGAGTCCCCATCCCTGGAGGTGTTCAAAAAACGGGTAGATGTGGCACTTTGGGACATGGTTTAGTCTAGTCTACCCTTGATTGGTTTAGAGTGGACTTGGTAGTGTAGGTTAATGGTTGGACTGGATGATCTTAAAGGTCTTTTCCAACCTAAACCATTCTATGATTCTATGATTCTACTTTCTCTTTAGCAAAGCTTTTGATACAGTCTCCTGTAGCTAATGGAAACCTTGTGAAATACAACAAAGGCAGATGCAAAATCCTACATCTCTGACAGAACAATTTATGTTCAGTACAGTCTGGGGACTTAACTGACTAGGTATCAGTTCTGCAGAAAAGGAGCTGGGAATCTTGGTTAACAGTGAGTTGACTGAAAGTCAGCAGTGTGCCTGTGCAGCACATCCCATACTGTTTTAGTGAAAGTAGAGCCAGCATGTCAAGGGAATAGGTTATTCCCCTCTGTTTAGCATTTGTGAGACCACACCTCCAGGACAGTTTTGGGCTCCCAAGTACAAAAAAAAGATATTGACATACTGAAGTAAATCCATATGTGGTCAGGACTAGAGCCCATTATGTATAAGGAAAGGCTGATAGAGCTGAGTTTGTTCATTCTTAAAAAAGGCGGCTAGTGGGAGGCATCTTTTGCTGTCTTCAGCTACCTAATGGAAGACTGTAGAGAAGAAGAAACATAACTTTCCTTGGAGTGATAGGACAAGAGGCAACAGACAAAAGTTACAACACAGGAAATTTTTCACAGGAGGGTGGTCAAGCATTAGAACAGGTTTCCCTGAGAGGCTGATAGAATCTCCACCCTTGAAGACACAACTAAAACTAGAGATAACCCTGGGTGACCTATCTAACTTCGGTACTACTTCTGACTTCAAAGTTGGCTATGGTTTGGGAGAGTGTTTGATCCAGCTGACCCCCAGACGTGTCTTCCAACCTAAACCATTATATGATGCTAAGTTTCATCTTCCCAGACCAATTCTTTTCAAGAATTTTCAAGAATTTTTCAAGAATATTTACTAAATAGTCATTCCCTAATGTACAATTATAATTCTCTCCAGTTTATATTATTGCCTGAATGAAAATATGTCTCGTATCTAAACACATACTTTTTCAATGTTTTGTTATTTTTGCATGCTTCATGTGAAAAATACAAATGCTGTTAATGGTCAGCTCTACATACCAAAAAACAAATTCAGTTTTGCTGTATGATGCTCCATTGCATAATCTGTCTTGTTCCCTGCAAGCAATTTTCCCCTTGCTACTTGTTTTTATAAATCACTGACTATGAGTAGCTCTCTGACTGTTGGTAAAAATGGGGAAGATGTTGCTGCGGAAATTGCATAGTATTAAGCAGTGAATTTTCAGCCACAGTATGTTTTCAGTATTTTATGTTTGAAATACAGTTGCAACATCCCTCATGGGCAATCTAGAATTATTATGAAGTACTTAAGCGAAACACACCAGAATATCAGTTGGTTACAATGATGGAGTAAAAATAAATAAATAAACATACACTTAAATATGATAAAATTTATGATAATATCTTCCTCATTTTTTCAGTCATGAATTATTTAGGAGCATAACAACTGAATTAAACATGAAACATTTACCAATAGGTCCATTGGAAAGATGCTGAATGGAAAAAAACAGTATTACGAAACAATGCCAAGTACATAATGCTTAACTTCTTATCAATAACCAAATTCACTTGAATGCTTCAAAGATTCCTCTTGATTAAAAACTTCTATCATACATGAAAAAAAAATGTGAGCAGAATAACATAGAAGCATATTAGCACACTAGAAGACATACAGGAGTGTAGATTATTGCTAAACAAGTTTCTCTACTGATTTTTGCTCCTTCATTTCAACATCAGAATATTAAAGATCTACCTTCTAACAAGAAACTTTGAGGCTTAAGTCTTATGATATCTATGTTCCTTCCTTCTTTTGGCTGACAATTGCTTGACAAACAGGTGAATCTGATTAACAAGTGTCTATGATTGACATTTGAATTAGAGTCCATGCAATAAAGCCTTGTTGATTTTTTCCTCTTGTACAAACATCCAGTATAAGAGAAAGAGTGCATAACATACTTCCCTGCCTCTGCTTTTTTTTTTTGCTTTTTTTTTTTTTCATTTGACATGTTTATCATGGTTTCTCTTTCTTCTTCTAAGTGTAGGTCTTCTGTTTTCCTTTAGAATTTAGGAAAGTAAATTTTATGCATGATCACTCACACTACAATTCCATCTGCTCCCTAAGTTGTATGTATAAAGAGTGAATATTTTTTTTTTTTTTTTGTCACAGGTATTAAAATGTTGTGAACTTTCTAATTAGAATGGAGTAAAAAAACATTTTAATGTCTGACTACCTAAAGTAATGAAACAAAAATGGAAAAATACAGTGAGTAAAGAAATTCATAACTCAGACTTGGGGAAAAGAAAAAACCTTCATTGAAATTTTTGAGGGGAGGGGTACTTGGGAATATTTTATTGACATAGCAATGGTTGGCTTGAAAAATAAAATCTCAAAAATCCTAGTCTTTTTATTTTTTTTAAATTTTATTTGAAATTTAAAAATATAAAAGTAATCAGGTACATATGTGTTTATATACTCTGAAATGTTAACCCAATCATTATGAAATTATCTTTTAGAGAGTTTAAAAAAAAAAGAAAAACAATGGTTAGAGATAAAAATATGAAACCAGGTCTACAGAATTTTATTTATAGGATATGCAGGTGTTAGTGTGGTTTTGTTTGAAAAAGAACCCTAAAAGAAAACAAAACAAAACAAACAAAAAAAATCCCAGCCTTTTGCTTCTCCACCTTTGCTTCCCATTTCCACTTCACTAACCATGACTGCTACACATTGCCAGAAAAAGTGGTGTCCTGGTTAATATCCACCTTTATATTTTTTTATATAAATATCCATGTTTCAGATTTTAAGAGAATACTTTTCTGAATTTCCATAGTTCTTAGAATGTCTTTGGAAACAGCGAAGGATATTAATCTCTCAGAGGTATCTGTTCAGTTTCCAGAAGTCATACCCAACAAAATAATTAGGTCTATGAGATTAATTTTAACACCCAGGGACTAAGTATTATTTTCTAGTTTATAACATGAATTGAGCTTTATTTTATTTAATTAAAAATGAGAACATCTGTGACAGGATGTTTTCTTAGAGTTATATTACTACATTCTAAAAAAATGTTGTATAGAAAAATAAACAAAAATTCTTCAATATCTTTCTTTTCACTTCTTTTAAGTTTTGTTAACTAACTTTATATATCCATTTTTCATATCACTATTACACATTCTTCTTCTTCCTTTTGTAATTGTATTCTCTTTTCTCTGCTTCTTACATTAATTTTAATCCATTTTAATGGCTACATTCATGTAAACTAATATAATGATTAGAGTAAATTAGCAGTTTCTAGATCTTTCTAAATTCCAGGGCAGTACTCTAATATGGATGGCTCATATCACCTCAGTAGGAATATCCCTCCTCAGACTACCCAGGCTACTTCTTTCTTCACCCTCTTGATTTCTCAGAGCTCTACTGCAATGTGAAAACTTACTTGTGAACAACTGATATGGTAAAATCTAGATACTAGAAAGTGATGTATGTTGTAGCCAGGCTCACTGCATTTGAAAGATAGCGTGTGTACACAGCCTTTTCTTCAGAAAAGAAAGATAGTGTTATTCCTTCTTTCTTGCTAAAAAGAATAGTGGAAAGTGTTGGGAAAAATTTCTGGACATAACTGTTGAAGGGTGTATGTGGTTATTTCACTTGTTATAAACCAGTGACCCTTTCAATAGATATATATTAAAAAAAAAAAAAAAAATTGTCATGCCCAAGGACTTTAATAGATATAAGACAGTAATAGGAAGCCTCAAACTATTTAAGGTGAATTTAGATGAAAATTAGTTTTCACTGGAAATTAATAAATTCAGTAAATTTATCTGATCTTTTTCACAACACTTCAGTCTTTAAGTTTTCCACTCATAAACAGGTCTCAATAAACCTGGCTTCACACAAATGCCATCTCCTTGCTGTGTTCAATTCCTGTCTGTCTCTCAAGCACACATTTATATATACGTATGTGCCAATTGGTATTGTCACTGCTAAACATCACATCAGGGAAAGTGTTGGCAGCAGCAAAATCATGACTGAAATAGAAAGTGAAAAGAGGGTTTAATAAATTCATTTTAGCAGCTGTGAATCATTCTGTTCCTTTTTATTCAGACTTGTTCTACAGCTAGTCACAGCACAAGCAGGGATGAAATTATTTCCTGGATACATATTCAGTGGAAGGTAGATAAGATTTTTGTCATGGAAAGAAATTGGAATATAGTGTTGGTGCTTTCTGTTTTGCTCAGAAAAATGTAAGCTAAATCTATATTTCATCTTTCCATTATCTCTTAGTTGACTGCATAGTTGCAATTGGCATATCTAGCTGACTGTATCTATCTCTGAAGTTTGACATGAAATCATGAATGAAGTGTAGCTTTCTAGTCATACTAACTTTGGGGATTTTTTGCATAAAACAAATGAACAAAGATTGCCTTTCTGCAACTAGTTATCTAACATAGGTGTTTAATAGCTGGCCTTACCTAGAATATCCAGAAATATGCCTTGTGAATGGACTGTTTTCTTTCATGATACATTATTTGTTTTTTCCTTAATAGTAATCTGTAACACAAAAAAAAAAAAAAAAAGAACTCGCAGTAACTCAAGCTTAATACTCTTAAGTATCCAGAAAGTGAAATATTAAATGATTTATATCTTATCATATAACATGATTAAAACCACTGATAAAATGAGATTATTCTCTATGCTGTGCTATGGGATTTACAGTACTTTATATATTAGTCCAATGATTTAATTCCTATTAATTATTAACCTCAGAGAAAAGCCTGGCTCCGTCTTCTCTAGAATCCCTCTTTAAGTAGTGGAATATTGTGTTGTGAAGTAAAGGAGTGCAGGAGGTCAGTGTACTGAGCAGCATCAGAAATTATTGGAAAGATTGTCTAGATCTTCTCTGAGATCCTGCAGATACAAAAGACTCAACCTCCAACTATATTGAAGGAGGCAGAGGCAGATTTTGGGCTTATCAGCTGGAGAGAATCCTGTGATGGTGAAGGCTGGAAGCGTGTGACCTCTGGCACCAGGAGAATGGCTACTGTTCCACCTGGAGTTTTACAGCTACAGAAAAGGGTCAGTGCCCTGGTAGCAGATGAGGGGCTAGGAGCTCTCCCCAGCAAAGCAGCTGAGCTGCTTGAGACTGAGCCCTGCAGCAGCACCAAGAAGAAGTGGTGAGTAATAGCAGCGGGGAGACTCCCTGCAGCAGGGGATGGAGATTCCCAGTTACCAACCTGACTTGCTGTCTGGGGAGGTTTGCTGCTTGCTGGGGCCTTGGACTGAGGACGTTGTTGGAAATATGCTAAGGCTTGGCTGAATTGTTGCCTTCTATTGCTTTTCTATGTGAGCACCAACTAAGCTGCCAGAGAACATTCTTAGTGTGTTGAAAGTGACTTAGCTCTGGAGGTGAGATGGGCCCAGGGGTCCAAGAACATGGAGGTCTAGGTTGTGTTCTCCTTGATCATGCTGGTGTGTGGAAGGGCTTGAGGAGAAGCAAACAGATCCTGTATGTCAACACCTGATCCTCTCATGTCCTCTTGGCAGCAAAAGGATCTGGCTTCTATCTCTATGGGACTCTCTTGGAGAATTGAGGAAATGCTAGTAAGAGAAGATATCCACCTGATAAAGTGGGGAAAAAGCATCTTAGCCAACACACTGGTCAATCTGATGTGGAGTGCTTTAAACTAGGAGTGACAGAGGAGGAAGTTGAAACCCCACAATCAGATGAGGAAATGGTGGACCAGCTTGGCAAGCAAAGGGTGAAAGACAATATGGGCAAGAGACCTCAAAAGTAACAAATAAAACAACTGAAAGGGGCTTAAGCATATTCACACCAAAGAGGAAGAATTGAGAAGACAGCAGTATGGGGGAAACTCTCTTTTTTGTGGGGAAATCAATATGACTTGGGACCTCTCTGAAGTGTCTGTACGCTGGCACACACAGCATGGGGAACATACAGGAAGAATTAGAAGTCTTCATGCAGTTACAGCACAACAAACTCATGAATATCAGAGATGTGGTGGGATAGCTTGCACAACTGATGTGCTGCCATGGGTGCATACAGGCTTTTCAGGAAGGACAGGTTAGGACAACAGTGGTAGAGTTGCCCTTTATGGGAATGCATAGAAATCTGCCTGGACATAGATGAGCCAATCAGGAACGTGTGGTCTGAGGGCAGACCAATGTAAGTCATGTTGTGTATAGAATCATAGAATCGTTTAGGTTGGAAAAGACCTTTAAGATCATCCAGTCCAACCATTAACCTACACGACCAAGCCCACCTGAACCAATCAAGGGTAGACTAGACTAAACCATGTCCCAAAGTGCCACATCTACCCATTTTTTGAACACCTCCAGGGATGGGGACTCCACCACCTCTCTGGGCAGCCTGTTCCAATGCTTGACCACCCTTTCCGTAAAGAAATTTTTCCTAATATCCAATCTAAACCTCCCCTGGAGCAGCTGGAGCCCATTTCCTCTCGTCCTATCGCTAGCTACTTGGGAGAAGAGACCAACACCCACCTCACTACAACCTCCTTTCAGGGAGTTGTAGAGAGCGATAAGGTCTCCCCTCAGCCTCCTCTTCTCCAGCCTAAACAACCCCAGTTCCCTCAGCCGCTCCTCATAAGACTTGTTCTCCATACCCTTCACCAGCCTTGTTGCCCTTCTCTGAACATGCTCCAGCACCTCAATGTCTTTCTTGTAGTGAGGGGCCCAAAACTGGACACACTATTTGAGGTGCAGCCTCACCAGTGCCGAGTACAGGGGGACAATCACCTCCCTGCTCCTGCTGGCCACACTTTTCCTGACACAAGCCAGGATGCTGTTGGCCTTCTTGGCCACCTGGGCACACTGCTGGCTCATGTTCAGCCGGCTGTCAACCAACACCCCCAGATCCTTTTCGGCCAGGCTGCTTTGCAGCCACTCCTCCCCAAGCCTGTAGCGTTGCATGGGGTTGTTGTGACCCAAGTGCAGGACCCGGCAACTTGGTCTTGTTAAACCTCATACAGCTGGCCTCGGCCCATCGATCCAGCCTGTCCAGGTCCCTCTGCAGGGCCATCCTACCCTCGAGCAGATCGACACTCCTACCCAGTTTGGTGTCATCTGCAAACTTACTGAGGGCACACTCGATCCCCTCATCCAGATCATTGATAAAGATATTGAACAAGACTGGCCCCAAAACAGAACGCTGTGGAACACCGCTCGTGACCGGCTGCAAACTGGACTTAACTCCCTTTACCACAACTCTCTGGGCTTGGCCACCCAACCAGTTCTTCACCCAGCGAAGAGTATGCCTGTCCAAGCTGTGAGCTGCCAGCTTCCCAAGGAGGATATTATGCGAGATGGTGTCAAAAGCTTTGCTAAAGTCCAGGTAGATGACATCCACAGCCTTTCCATCATCTACCAGGCGGGTCACCAGGTCATAGAAGGAGATCAGGTTGGTCAAGCAGGACCTGCCTTTCATGAACCCATGCTGGCTGGGCCTGACCCCCTGGTTGACCTGCACTTGCCTGTGGAGTTCACTCATGATGAACCTCTCCATAATCTTCCCCGGCACCGAGGTCAGACTGACAAGCCTGTAGTTCCCCGGGTCCTCCTTCCGGCCCTTCTTGTAGATGGGCGCCACATTGGCAAGCCTCCAGTCATCAGGGACCTCCCCTGTTAACCAGGACTGCTGATAGATGATGGAGAGTGGCTTGACAAGCTCCTCTGCCAGCTCCCTCAGGACTCTCGGGTGGATCCCATCTGGCCCCATAGACTTGTGAGCATCCAGGTGGCATAGCAGGTCATTAACTGCTTCCTCCTGGACTATGTGGGCTCCATTCTGGTCCCCATCCCTATCCTCTAGCTCGGGGGCCTGAGTACCCTGGGGATGACCGGTCTGGCTGTTAAACACAGAGGCAAAGAAGGCATTAAGTACCTCAGCCTTTTCCTTCTCCTCGGTGACAATGTTCCCCGTCACATCCAGCAAAGGATGGAGATCCTCCTTGGCTCTCCTTTTATTGCTGATGTACTTATAAAAGCATTTTTTATTGTCTTTTACAGCACTGGCCAGATTGAGTTCTAGCTGGGCTTTTGCCTTTCTAATTTCCTCTCTGCATGACCTAAGAAGGTGCCTATACTCCTCCTGAGTTGCCCGCCCCTTCTTCCAAAGGCGGTAGACTCTCCTTTTTTCCCTGAGTCCCTGCAGAAGCTCCCTGTTCAGCCAGGACGGTCGTTTTCCCTGCTGGTTGGTCTTACGGCACACGGGGACAGCCCGCTCCTGCGCCCTTAAGACTTCCTTCTTGAAGAAGGCCCAGCCTTCCTGGACCCCTTTGCCCTTCAGGACCGTCTCCCAAGGGACTTTCCCAACCAGGGTCCTGAAGAGGCCAAAGTCTGCCCTCCGGAAGTCCATGGTAATAGTTTTGCTGCCCCTCCGCCTGGCATCACCCAGAATCAAGAACTTTATCATGTCGTGGTCGCTAAGCCTGAGACGGCCTCCGACGTCGACATTTCCCACAAGCCCTTCTCTGTTGGTAAACAGCAGGTCAAGTGGGGCACCTCCCCGTATGTCTGCTACAGACCACCTGATCAGGAAGAATTAGAAAAGGCCTTCTTCAGACAACTGGAAGAAGCCTAAAATTCTCAGGACCTGGTCCTCATGACGATGTTAACATCATCATTGACAAACTTACAAGTATGGGACAGATAAGTGGACAGTGAAACAGATTGAACTGCAGGGTTCAAGGCATTATGAACAGTCCATAAAGTCCAGCTGGAGGACAGTCATTAGTGGTGTACACCAGGGATTGACACTGGGTTCAATACTGTTCAGTCTCTTCATTAATGACCTGGTTGATGGGACAGAGTTCACCCTCAGCAAGTTTGAAGATGGTACAAAACTGGAAGGAGTGGCTGATATTGGTGGGTGTGCTGTCATTCAGAAGGACCTCAACAGGCTGGAGAAATGGGAAGAGAGGAGCCTCATGCAGTTCATCAAAGGGTAGTGCAAAGCCCTGCACCTGGGCAGGAGTTATTCCCATACATCAATACATGCTGGAGGCCAACCAGCTGGAAAGCAGCTTCCCTGAGAAAGAGCTGGGAATCCTGGAGGACATTGACCATGAGGCAGTAATGTGGTTGTGCAACAAAGAAGGCCAACAGCCTCCTGGGCTGCCTGAGGAAAAGCATTGCCAGAAGGTCAAGGACGATGATACTTCCTCTCTATTCAGCACTGGTGAGGTCACATCTGGAGCGTTGTGTCCAAGCCTGGTCTTCCCAGTACAAGAAAGATGTGGACATATTGGAGTGAGTTCATCAAAGGGATTGGAGCGACTGTCTTATCAGGAGAGGCTGAGAGAACTGGCGTTGTTCAGCCTGGACAAGAGGAGACTCAGAGAGATCTTCCATCAGGTAATAATACATCTTGGTGAGAATATGGAGCCAGACTCCTCAGTTGTTTCCAGTGACAGAATAAAAAGCAAAGGATACCAATAAATTCTGTTTAAGCATTTTTTTTTTTTTTTTTTTTTTTTTTTATTGTGATGGTGATCAAACCTTGGAACAGGTTTCTCAGAGAGGCTGGGAAGTCTCTGTCGTGGGAAATATTAAAAACCTGATTAGACACAGCCCTGAAAAAACATGCTCTAGTTAATCCAGCTCAGAGCAGGCCAGTTGGACTAGAGGATCTCCAGAGGTCTCTTCCCACTTCAACAGTTCTGGTTCTGTGATAAGTTTCTGTGAAACTTCATTGAAAGCTGAAGGTTCAACATTACTTTACAGGACTGAGCAACATGTATGACAGGTTTTTTTTCCAGCTGAATACCAATTTCTGCTCCAGTTGAATGCACTGTCAAAATTACTATAATGAGAGAATCAGATGTACAAATGTACTATATTAGATTACTATATTGCATATTATTTGCATAAAATGCAAATTAACAAAGCTTCTTTCTTACAAGAAAGGAGGTTGTAGTGAGGTGGGTGTTGGTCTCTACTCCCAAGTAGTTAACAATAGGACGAGAGGCAATGGGTTCAAGCTGCCCCCAGGGAGGTTTAGGTCGGATATTAGGAAAAATTTCTTTACGGAAAGAGTAGTCAAGCATTGGAACAGGCTGCCCAGAGAGGTGGTGGAGTCACCATCCCTGGAAGCATTCAAAAAACGGGTAGATGTGGCACTCTGGGACATGGTTTAGTGGGCACGGTGGTGTTGGGTTGATGGTTGGACTGATGATCTTAGAGGTCCTTTCCAAACTTAATGATTCCTAGTTTTCCTTTCATTAAGAAATAATCCATCCACCAAGCCAGGAAACATGAAATTAATTATTACTGTACCCTTAATTGGTTTAGTGGTGGACTTGGTAATGTTGGGTTAATGGTTGGACTGGATGACCTTAAAGGTCTTTTCCAACCTAAATGATTCTATGATTCTATTCTATGATTCTAAATTTTCAGTGACTGAAAACAAATTATCTGACAATGCTACACAAAATTAAAATAATCAGTGTCACAGGAAAATTCTGGCAGCTAAAGAAATATGTTAATTTTTAGCTTTAAACTGTTTCATAGAAGTTGCTTGCTAACATAAGACTGCAATTCACTTTGACAATGACATTCAGAAAGTCAGGTTTCTACTAATCAGTAGATATTTGTTATTGTTGATAAAATAATGAAGGATGATTTGTTTAATGCAAAAATATATACCTACATTAAGGAATACTACTTACTTACAGACACATTAGGAACCTAGTGCAATTGTTGATTTTTTGTACTTCAAAGATTTCTGAAGTAAGGGACAGAAAGTTCTACTTAGTTTGTCAAATATTGCAATTTCATGGTGTCGGTAGCCTCACTTATCTAGGCCATAATCTGTTCCAAATGAACTCAGTAGGAAAGCTACAGGGAACATTTGAAATGCAAAAGAATGGGAAGTCTAATTAGATGAACAGAATACTCTGTTCATCCTTCCTGCTGCTCTCTGATTCTATCTCCATTCAGAATTTTTGTACACTAATAGTGTCTTAATTTGGAAAGTAGCAGCAAGTGATAAAGAAAAGACAGTCCCTGTGTTAAGTAACTACTATGATGAGTATTGCAATGTCTGTCTATTGTCCACTCTGACAGCTGCAGGAAAATCCATACTCCTAGGTCACAAACATAGAATGCATGCATGGGAAGCACTGTGTGTTCAGGAGCAGCTCACAAAAGCCATCACACTAAGAAAACAACAGAACAGAAACAATGCAGCAAACATGAGTCTTAAATTAATTTCTTATAGAGACTGAAGCTCTGTGGAAACTCTTAGTGTGAAAGTAGGCACATTTCATCCAAAATCATGTGTTAAAACTTAAAAATTGAGATGCATGACAGTCTCGCTTTTCAAAAATGATAGAGGACATGTCAGTAATGTAGTCTTGCATTTAAATGACCTAAGGAAATTAGGTTTAAAGTCAATTTTCTGTACAGTAATAGCTTCATGTAAGCAGTAGACTCCCAATAAAATCAGGAAAATAGAATCTTAGTCAGCTGCTGTCACGCCAATAGCAAAAACCAGCCAGGGTAACCTACAGCTGATCATTACTTGGTCTTCAAGAAAATTTCTGTTGCCTGGGAAATAGCAAAAGAGCAAGTGGCCATGGAAGTCAGGGACAGCAACATCTCTGTATAATAACCAGGGACTTAGAGAAATGAAGTTTGTAAATCATTATTTGTCACTTCTGGAAATTATACTATCAAGGACTGGGTTTGCAGAAGTGCCTATATCCACACAGAACCTGGAATAACCCCCTCTACTCCACTCTGGTGAGACCCCACCTGGAGTACTGCATCCAGCTCTGGGGTGCACAGCACAAGAAAAACACAGACCTGTTAGAGTGGGTCCACAGGAGGGCCACAGAAATGATCAAAAGGCTGGAACACCTCTCCTATGAGGAAAGGTTGAGAGAACTGGGGTTGTTCAGCCTGGAGAGGAGAAGGCTCTGGGGAGACCTTGTTGCAGCCTTCCAGTACTTAAAGAGGCCTTATAAGAAAGATGGAGAGAGAAAGAAGGTAGATTTAGATTAGATATAAGGAAGAAATTTTTTACAGTGAGGGTAGTGAGACACTGGAACAAGTTACCCAGAGAATTTGTGGATGCCCCGTGCCTGGAAGTGTTTAAGGTCAGGTTGGATGGGGCTTTGAGCAACCTGATCTAGTTGAAGATGTTCCTGCCCGTGGTAGGGGGATTGGAACTAGATGATCTTTAAGGTCCCTTCCAACCCAAACCATTTAATGATTTCACCCTTAGGTGCCTTAATTAAATGCTTAAAGTTATAGGAAGGGCAAACCCTCATCTCCTCTATGTATCAAGCTAAAATTTGAAATATAAAAAAGCCAGACACCAAAAACTCAGAAGACGTTAAATTATTAGTTGCATAACTGTGCCTATTTGTTAGCTGTATACCAAGCTAAACATGAATCAAACCATTAATAATCTGCAAGCAGTCTTAAGTAAATAAGTGACTTTCTTCTTGTAATGAAGGTCTGGAAATTGTGAGATTCACTAAGCAGAAATTTGTATTTTTAATAACTGAATTACCATTCTTTGATTTGTTTTGTAAAAATGCATCTGATATCTTAATTCAGTAGGACCTTTATTGTACAGAACACTTAAGAAAATTAGCTCAAACTTTTCCTAAACATAAAATTATAAACTTAGGCAGCTTTTTTATAATCTTGAGCCTAGACTGTAAAACTGTTTTTATTAAAACTGACCTAATGATCATCGGTAGAAACAGTCTTGGAAAAAAATCTTTTCGCAAGTTTTTTTTTTTTCCATAATTTCATTCTAACCTGGTAGTATATAATCCAAAGATACACTTTTCTATTAATAAAAATAATTTTAATATTTTTTACAGAAGATTTATCAAAGGCACACTGCCTACATTTCATTTATCCCTCTTACTTTTTCCTTAGCAGCAGATGTGAACAGTGTGAAGAGACAAATCTCTCAAAGATAAGGTGTAAGTAATCATGCACTTTGCGCTTTCATATTTCTTTCTGATGTCTGACAGAGATCAGATAGTACACACTAAGACATTAGAGTTATGCTCACTTTAAAACAAAACAACCTAGTGCTCTACAGAACTCACTAATTTTGTCATAACAGTGCCTTAAGTACATACTATTATAGAGGGTAATTATGTGTCCTATACAAGAAACACTTCAGTATTTCTGGCTCAATAATAAAGAAAAAAAAACTCACAAAAAATTACGAAAAATTGAAGGCAATTTGTAAATAAGGAAATATCAGTACACATTCATACAGAGTTTAAAAGTAAAGGAGAACACAGCAAATTGCTAGATGAACAGAAATAGTTACTTCTAGCTATACTGTGTTGGGATAGAACATGCACTGAAATTAGAGCTAGGTTCCAAAGAAACTGAGAGACACTGGTCAGAATTTCTTACATTTGAGCTGTTTGAAGAAGAATGTTCTATCAGATTGGATGATGGACAATTATGTTTCTCAGTTAAATGTTAATTAAAAAAAAAAGGGTTTTCTTATTTTAAAGGAAATTGCCCCAATTCTTCACTAATTTTAAAGTTCATCTTGAAATAAAATTCTTGCTTGGCTCATGTTACAGATCTCACTGTGCCCCCATAAAGATTTGCAACTCAAGAGTCAGAATGGAAAAGTATTTTCAGCTATTTTATTTCTTATTGTCCTCAGTTTGAAATAAATTTCATAAGGAATAGATGAGTTATATGAAGATAACCAATTTTTGTCAACTGCAGTAGAACCTCAGTCTTTTACAAAATTTACAAATTTTGATACTTGACAAAATTATTGATGCGCATACATTCCAGGTAATTGTGTTTTGTAGACCTGTGTCCTAACTACTGAAACAAGGTTTTTTGTGTTTTGGTTTTCCCATGGACACATGTATTTATTAGAACACTTGCATAATTGACATTTTTTTCTCATAATTTTCTTTTTTTTTTTTTTTTTTTTCTACTAATCAGATTGCACTACAAATGAAACTGTCTTTTTTGGCACTTGATTCTTTTATTAGTTGCTAATTTCATTGTGATTAGAAGGTAAACAGTACTAAAGTGCTTAACTACCTTTAAGCATCTCTGTTTAGATAATTACAGTCTACCACAATTACATTCCTCAAGTATGCTTTGGGTAACATTGAGCTATATGGTTCACAGAATAAATTCAGTCCATAAATACCTGGACTACTATTTTGTTGTCAGAAAACATCGGACACAGGGAACATCTGTTACATGGGCTTGTTAGGTGATAACACCATCAGCATCTGTGGACAACTATGTAACAGCCATAGCCATGTGAAGAAGGAGATGGGCTGAAGTCATTCTTTCTACTGTGCTGAGGTCAACATTGAAAACTGTAGATGTTGCTGTAACAATTCATACCACATCATCACTTGCATGCAGTAATACAGCACTTATCCTAATGTTTCCTCTTAAAAACAGTTGGATTAGATAGGACACAGAAGCCTGACTGAGATTCATTTAAGTGCAGTGCCATTGTTTTCCAAAGGAGAAAGCTGAACAGGCATGATTCAATAATATAGGTCAAACTCTATGTAAAGAGAAAATGAATTTATATATGTATATATATGTAAGATTGGGGTGGGGGTGAGGAAGGAAAAAGAGGGAGTTATTTGCATCATTTGGGGCCTAATTTACTTTGGTTTATGCCAGTGATCATAATGAAAACCTACTTTATATGTGACTTTTTCTAATGTAAGAAAAATATCAACACTTTTCAGCTGTTCATGAGCAAAAATAGATCAAAGCCCTCTATTATTAAGTATCTTAAATATGACAATCTAGTCATGGACAACATTACAGTTTAGAGAGGAGAAATTAAATTGGTCATGGAATACACTTGCTTGCAGTTGGTAAAATCTTCTGAAAATTCTAGAACTGACACTTATCCAAGGATTCTTTTCAAATATTATTGTGTAACTTTTTATTAAAGCATTTATTTGCTTTCTAATAGAAGTCAAAATCAATATCTTCAGTGTTCATCTTCTGCTCTGAACACTGAGATTTTGCATCTTTCTCAAATTCATTTTGTTTACATTTAAATACTTGTTTATACTCCAGTTTCATAGTAGTCTACATGGTCTTTCCCATTTCATACACATGCATTTAATTAAGCTAACCAACCAACTGACCATAGAAGGAACATAGTTATTCTTTACATTGATTGGAACACTTCACTACAGTATCTTGTTTTTTTGACATTGTTTAATCTTTCCCCCTCATCTTCTTTTTATATTTAGATTATGGTGTGCTCCGATACAGTCTTTTTAATTGTGACAAAATATAGCCCATTTATGCATTATCAAAATAAAAATTGCTAGAGATATAGAAATTTGAGATATTACATTTTTTTATTACTGGTTTAAGCGGTTAATGACATACTTTATTGTTCTGTCTATGCATTCTATTACTGTATCCCAGTTTAATACAGTAAGAATAAATGCTAAGAATCAACAATAACTAAAACTTTTATTGAATTGATTTTTCTCCTCATGAGTAGTATGCATCACTACCAAGGATATCTTAGTTCATGGCTGTGGTGGGTTGGCCTTGGCCAACTGCCAGAGGCCAACCCAGATGCTCTCTCATTCCCCTCCTCAAAAGGGCAGGAAGAGAAAACACAATGAAAAAGCTCATGGGAGATCACTTACCAGTTACCATCACAGGCAAAACAGACAACCTGAGGAAAATTAATTTCAGGTTTTTGCCAATTAAAGTAGACTTGGGTCCTGAAAAACAAAGACAAATTAAAACACCTACCCCCACATCACCCCTTCTTCCTAGGCTCAACTTCACTTCTTTATTCCTTACTCCTCTGTCTCCTCCCCACCCTGCTGAGTGGCACAAGGGAGCAGGGAATGGGGGGGTGTGAACAATCCATAACAGTTACTTTCTGATGGTCCTTCCTCCTCATACTTTGCCCCTGCTCCAACATGGGTCCTCCATGGGTTGCAGTTACTTCAGGAAATATCTATCTGCTCCACCATGGTTTTCTCCATGGCGTGCAGAGGAATCTCTGCTCCAACACGTGGCACACCTTCTCCCCCTCCTTCTCCTCTCACCATGGTGCCTGCAAGGTTGTTTCTCACACTTGCTTTTCTCCCTCCTCTCTCTCAGGCAGCATTTTGCCCTTTCTTAAATACACTTTACCTGAGGTGCTGAGGGGCTCAGCTATGCCCTGTGATGGGTCTGTTGGAGCTGGCTGGAACAAGCTGTTTCCGGCACAAGGTAGCCCTGGCCTCTCCTTACAGAAGTGACTCCCTGCAGCCCCTCCCACCAACACCTTGACACCTACTTCCAACACCTTGACACCTACATCCAATAAAAGGGCCAATATACAAGTTCTGTGTACTTCTATGTACCTCTAACTCTCCTATTTTGTTAGTATTAATTTTATAAAGTGAAATTTGATACATTAAATAACAGGAAGAATACAAAAACTAATAAAACTACTAGGAGCTATTTATAGACTATTAGGTTCAGGTTTTTTTCCCAAGTATATTTGGAAAGTTAACTATGAACGTTCTTTTTTTCATTTTGCAAGTTTTCAAGGTTAATCAAGCTGTCAGGAAGAAATTGCAAATATGTGTGCCTGCACTCAAGAGTATAAATGTGCAATCACAGCAGGAAAAGGAATATGTTTTCCACTTGGTTGCAATGCATTTATCAGGAGAGTTCTCAAGGAAAATGGTCTGTAACTTAGATGTAGTTTTAAGTCATTTTTAAAAATATCTTCTCACAGTATTGTTAATGCCATTTCAAAATACTGCTTTGTAAGGGTGTAAACTAGGAATGAACTCATAAGGAAGACAAATATATAGCTAAATCATATTTCTTTGCTCTGTTTTATCTTTGTCTTATATTGATTCCTAGCACTACATTTTCAAAAAGATGAGATTGCCACAGCCGCTACTGACAATTGTTTATCTAATTGGGCATGCAATCGAATTGCATGCAATTTAACTTTTCACCAGGTAACAAAATGAGACATGGGCTTGTCCTAGTAAAGATGGTTAGTGAGTCAAAAGAGAAAAGCATTTACTTTTAGTTCCTTCTTCTTTCTTCTTGAAAGCAATTTAAGATTAACATCATTTAAACAACCTTCTGTTCTTCTGCATGGACGGCAAAACAAGCTGGTAGTGTTAAAAATGAACTCTTCCCTTTCTTTACTGCTTTCATCACTAGTCTCTTAAAATTATTTTCTTTCTCTGGATTGATCAGCTGAAGTGTTAATCAATGGGGAAGGCATAAGTCAGCTGCATTGCTGTAGGAGCCACTATTAAAAGAAGAAACTCCTTGTTTTAAAACAGTATGAGTTTTACTGAGGCAGCAGTGAATGAAGAGCTCCTTAGCATAAGAACAAATATACTAGTCAAATCTGAGAAATATCTAGTCAGATAACTGGTTTTGTTAGTGACCTGTAGTGGACAGTTAAGTAAAAAGTAGATATTGACACATCATTATCTTGTACACCCTTCCAAATATAAGTTATGGCTAGCAATTAAGCTTTCAAGCAATATATAGCTAATATATGTCTTTTCCTGGAGCTCTTTTCCACCACTATATTTGTGTCACCATTTCAATACAGCACCAAAATTCAAGCACTTAAGTTTGTAGACTACAGACTTTATGTCCTAGGGAAAAAAGAAAAAGAGAAGCCAAAAAAGCAACAGTAACAAGACAAAAGTCTTACTTTGAGTGACATACAAATGAAATTTTGTATTTGTGTGTTTATTTTTCTTCAGAAGGCAGACATTTAGCTTTTTCAAGAAGAGTAATACAATAAAGGTGCTCAGTTGCTTTAAGTTAAGCAGCACTTCAGTGGGTTTCTGGGGGACTATTTTAGACTTTCTGTCTGTCATCTCTAAGTTCTGGCTATGCTTGCACCCTGCTTTTCTCAGCATTCTCTCAGTTTTCTCTGTCTTGTGCCACTTTCCTTTTACCCTGCCCCCCTCACCTGTCTCAGCCTGCCCTCTGCTTGGTGCTCACTGAGGAGACACATTTCTTCTGGAAATCTCTAATTGTCTCAGCATGGAGCTGACAGACAAAGCAAGCAGGCTTCTTTCTTCCCTGATGCTCAGAAATATATATCTTTCTACCACAAGTTTTAAACCAGAAATTTCTCTCTTGCAGGTGCTTTGGGATCCAGGTGAGCTTACTTTTCTTCCTAAACTGCAGGTTACCCACTTCCCCTGGTGGCCTTCACATTTGTTTACACTAAGTTTGATTGAGTACATGAATGAGATGTTGCTAAATGTGAGATGGCAAACCTTGTTTAGCCTCCAGCTAACAGCGCCACACCAGCTATTGACAGATCCCCCTAGGTGCCAGTACTCCCGTCCACTAGCCAGATAGCACCAATATCTTAGGCTGGTCTGAGCTGTCAGGTGCTCTTACATGTGAATGCCAAACTGACTGATAACTGTGGAAGCAAAAAAAAAAAGTGATTCTGTACTTTTTGTCTAGCCGAATTCTCTTTAACAACACTATTAATTACTGTTAATATTAATTTTGTTAATATTAACCAATAAAAGCAAAATTTTTTCTGCATACTGTACTGAAACTAGCTGAATGAGTAAGGATTAAAAAACGTGAATGAATGCTCCAAAGAATTTGGCACCAGGGTCATAAGGTTAACAAAGTAATAGGATGTTTTCATAAAATGTCCCTGAGCTTTCATGTTGAATTTTTGTTGAACACATTTTTCTTCACTTCCCAAAATCAAAACTACGGAAGCAACTTTGTCACATTTTTTATATCCTCATATTCAGATTTTTATTGATCATCACACTTTTCCTCTCCATTTCATATTCTAACACTGCTTTCAAAGCCTACCTCTTTCACCTATAGCTCCACAATTCTTGTCTGCCCCCCATATGAAAGACAGCAATATTTACAGCCACAGCATTCTTCTCTTCCCGTCTCTATGATCAGGCCTCTTCTCTCCACATCATCTCCCTAAGTCTTTTTCAGTGTCTCTTCTTGTCCTTAATTTCAACTTCAGTTTTCTCAGTGAAATGAGTAATTCCTAATTCCCCCCTTGTATCTGATCTTTCACCACATGTCTCTTTGTGACTTGAATATTCTGTGCATCCTTTTAGTCTGCTTGTCTTCTCCTTCCACTGTTACTGTCAAGCTCTGTGTGTTTCCTCCCCTCTCCTTCACATGGAATTATTTACCTGAACTGTAGTGTCCTTCTTCAAAAGCAGTTCTTCTGTTATTGCTTCCTTATTTTCTTACACATCATTCCCTAAAGAAGAGTATCAGGACATTTTTCTGATAAAGCAATGTAACATTTCATCATCTTTATTTCTCTCGGCCTCCATCTGTTTCACTTTTCTCCTTATCTGTGTCATTTTAATAGATTCAGCAAGCTCCCTGAGGCATGGGTAAAGAATCCCTATAAAATGCTGCATGACACTGGTGAAAACCTATAAAATTTTCAAAACAATAAAGATTTAAAATTAGAAATGCTTCCTTTAAATTAATTGCCAGTCTCATTTTTATGACGAAAATGGCACAGCCATATTATCAAGGACAGAACAAAAAGGAAGATGTATAATATATAAACCATCTACTTAGAACTTTCTCCATTTCAGTTTTACATAATCCTTCTTATCCTGCAAAATGTTTTTTATTATTTTTTAGGTAACCGAAGAATGATCATAAAAATATCCGTTTTCAAATTTCCTTTGAAAAGTACTGCATATGTTGTCTTGTGCATTGATGCTATTTTTCAAAATAGTTCTCAGCATTGTGGATGTATAACATGCTAAAATGGATTGTTTAAATACAGAGTCTACAAAAATCACTACTTTTATGATAAGCCTAATTGGATCCCATTGGCTGTTAACTGTGAATACGGTTGCTTGCTAATTGCTTGTTGTTTTCTCCTGAGCTATACTTTTCACAAATCAGATCAGCAAACTGACAACTTTTTAGAATAAAAATGATGCAGAAGTCTTTCATCTTTTTTTAATGTTTTAGTACAGTGAAAGCTTTGAAAAAGTCTTCTCTTTTTTGCTTTGCAGAGTAAATTGTCTTCACTCATGAAACAAGCCAGTATTGTTAATCTCAGACATTTTCTCTATAGCTACTCTTCCACCTGCCCATTTAAAATCATCAGTATATCATTTTCCCAAACGGTGTTTTATGTTTTTGTGTTCGGTGGGGTTTGGATTTTGGGTTGGGTTGGGTTGGTTTTTTTTTTTTTTTGGGGGGGGGGGGGGGGGGAGTGTTACACAGGATTTGCAGTGCCATGAGTGAGATAAGATGTCATCCCAGAGACTACACAATATGTAGGTGAAGTTAATATTCATAAACTGTAACCTCCAATTTTAATATGAGGCGCCATTTCTTTGATAAAGAAAAGATAATTAAAATCAGATACTTCTAATGATTAAAAAACAGGAAAAAAATCAAAACTGTTCCTGGAGTATCATAGCACAAGCTTAAAATTATGCATCCATAACTATTTTTACTGTCCAGATGACTCAAAAGTCAAAAAAGTTTTACAAATACCTCAACAAAATACTGAAGTTCTTACTCATAAGTAATTTTCTTTCACTAAACCAATCTCACTGATGCATACGCCCATGACAGACACAAACAGACTGCCACTAAAGGATCAGGAGGCAGTTTATTTTTCCCTTACATGGAGGCTGTCATGCACTTCAGCAGGTCCCTCATCTGAACAATTAGAGTACCAGTTACTGAATTCCAAAGAATTGTACTACATCCCAGCAAGGAAGACTAGGTATATCTTTAAATTTTATTCTTATTATGCATTTGCCACTATGTTAGGGACCAAAACAGCTTCACCTCAGTCTTTTCATCTGTAAAATATGAATGAACCCTGATATGTATGCAGGATTATTACACATTCAAGCTATCACAGAGCTCAAGATAAAAAATATGTCACATAATAATAATCATAATAATGTTCATTATTGTATTTGTGTCTTGAGCAGAAAGAATACTCAAATCAGGACTATGTAAAACAGTTGTCATAGTTATGATGAGGATTAATACTCTGAAAACAGAAGAAAGACAATGTTCATATTTTCAAGTTGTTCATCTCATTAAAATGTTGTTCCCTTTCCCACAGCTAATTTCTCTGCAGTCCAATGAGCTACACATTCCCCAATAGTTAATTTACCTCTCCCTTCAGTGTTCTAGCAGATGGGAAGTGAGTGGCAGTCTAGGAGGGTTGTACCATCCTCTTAAACCCTTCTATCAAAAATAAATTGAAGCTTAACAAAGGAACAAGAATTGTCATATGAACAAATGAGAGCTAGGTGAGTAAATTATTTTTTAACATAACATGAAGCTTCTTCTACTAAACTCCAGTAATTTATCTAACTCAAAAATATATGTCTGTCTTTTTCTTGTTCCACCTGCTTCAAAACCCCATGTTACAATATTTTACACCAAGTGGAATGTTATATTTCATGTTGGACATTGTTAACAAAGCTGAGGAAAATATAGGACTAAGCTTACACACCCCTCTCAAAGTGAGGACTATGGTTATGGGAAACAGTATCAATTAAATCCTCTGATAATGAATGAACCCATTTTTCCCAACAGTTTGACCAAACTGCCTGAAAACTTCCTAGACGGAGGTGAAGATTTAGAAAGATTTCATGCTTACTTTTTTGGTTGCTGAACTTTCATAGAATTTCTAAATAATAAAGTGCTGAGTGTTGGGGAAGATAACAAAGACAGTAGCCAAAAGCCTGTGGTTTAGACCAGTCACCTGAAAGCAGAAGGTTAAGATTCAAATCCATTCCTCCATATATCAAAGGATGCCTTGAGACAGGCAATGAAAAGGCACAGAAAATTGTTTTCCCAGTTACTCCACAGCTTGGTATTTAAGAAAATCCTCTAGCAAATTGCAGGCTTAAGTCTCCTGAGGCAGCAGAATAAATTGAATCAGGTTTTCTTAAATTGTGTGTGAATGCTCTAAGCATTGGACTCTTCATTAAATCTGTGATTTTAGCCATCAAACATGTCATTTTTTCAAACAAAGTTATTTGGCCAGTTCAAGCTAAGTACTCAAATACTTATAAAATGATCAACGCCTTTTTTTTTTTTTTCTTGAACTATGTTTTCATGATCAAGTCACCAGGTTTTACAGTACACATGCCAAATCTATCTTTACACAAATAATTAATAAGAGCCAATTGGAAACTAAAGAAATCAAGCAACTCTTAACCAAAGTATGTTACAGCAATAAATAAAGTGTATTCATAATAGGATACCATGAAGTCTGTTCGAATCAACCTCTTCATGAATGAAAAACACATTTTTGCTATGATTATTAACACTTTTGGATGGAAAATTAAACATAATTACATACATTCAAAAAGATAGTGAATTAAGTTACAACTAATTTTACTAAAACATTTGAAAAATAGCTTCGTATAGGAACAAAAAGATTAAAAGTTAACTAGCTTGTTTTGAAACCAACAACACACAAAAATAATATATCACTTCAGGTGAAACTAATTTTCAGGATTTAATAACATAGATAAAAACACTTATGATTCAGTTTTTAAATTATTAGTTTTGTTCTGATTTTTTTTTCAGTTGGTCTGAGTCAAAACCACCAAACCCTCAAAGAAGAACTTTAAATTTTGAGTGTTCAAGGTGGACGCCATGCCTACAAGCATTTTCACACATGCTAAAACATACTTATCATTTAGTGAAGGCTACGTTCCCTTTCAGTCTCTAAATTCTTGAAAGATACAGGATGGAGTTCAGTTGCCTAAATTGATGGTATTCAGAGTTGCTTTACTTGACAGTCTAGGATATCTCCTCTGGCCTCCAGGTCTTGCTCCAGAAACACATCAGTTTCTTGTAGGTCTTCCATCTGTGTATGTCAGGCAACCCTATGTGGATGTAACAGTGGGGAGCACAGTTCCCTGTAGAACAGGAGTAGGTTCTCTAATTCCTTCAAGAATAGGGAATATTTCTAAGGTTGCATCTAATGTGATGGCTTCTGTATCTAACAGGACTGTATAAGTAGCCAGTGATGAGTTTTTCCAAGGTGAATATCATGCTTGGGAACCTTGCCAACCCTTTCATCCAAATCAAAAAAGAGTTAACTGGGCTTTATCGGAAAATTGTTGACACAATCCCCATTGATATCCTTTTCTGTGAGTCCTCTATGTAGCCCCCCACCCTAAAAGGGAGCCCCAGTATTACAGGACCCATGGCCTGATATTCTGAAACACTGCATATTAATAATCAAGGTGCTTCTTCAAGAATAACTGTCCATTCCCAGGTAACAAACCTCTTTCACAAATTATATAAACGTCAAGCAATTATACCAAATCATGGAATAAGTGATTGTCAAAATCCTAAAGTACCTAAGGTCTGTTGGAGCACCTTCTTATTAGAGGATGAATGTAATTCCAATAATTGCTGTAAGGTATCAGAGGGAATACTGTATCTGCCACCTCGGCAGGTTATGCCTAAAAATCTGTTTGACTAAGTCCTTGTTATTTAGCTTTGGGATTTGATTTGTATTTGTAAATAAGATTTGTAATGGAAGGGACAGCACCATGATTTGTAAGATTTGTAAGATTTGTAATGGAAGGGACAGCACCATGTAGTGAGAAAAGAGGTAAAATATTTATCATTCACTATTATCAGTATACAAGGGGTTTCACCAATATTAATTAAAAAAATTTTGGCCATTTGGAAAGGTTTGTCAGAAGTTCCTCTGTTCATTTTACAGTAATAGGATTGCAGGAGCAGATGGGACAATACCAGTATCCAGGCTCTCAGTGCCCCCTCTCTCATAATTAATCCCATAGTTTCTGTCACTCACCTGTTGTAAACCCTAATCCTCAATGGAGATCACATGAGTATGTCTATTCTAAAACTCCTTTCTGTTTCTCAGGGCATTCTTTTGTGTCAGATGGATTGGTTTTAATGGGGAATTTCTGAATGTTTTGTCCCTTTTAATTTCCCTTTGGTGTTTGGGCAATATTGACCCAGCCTTCTCATTCTTTTAATGACTGTTGTTCTGGGGCTAGTTCCCCATCCTTGTTGCTTTCCCATAGGGGCTATCAAATTTTGCAGCCTGTGAGCCATTACAGTCTTCCAATCAGTGTTCCTACTGTGTAACATTAAGGCTAAACCCTTCAGCCCCCCAGGCACTGCATTTTACAGTAGTCTTGTTTTCCCTGCTGTGCTGCTAGCACAGTCATTATGTCCTAGGCTATAGCTCATTGCCCCTTAAGGACATCCCGAGCAGTCAGTCTCATTGCCCATTCAGCAAACCTGTCGGGAGTATTTCACGGAGAGGGAGGGCTACATTCCTATGATCCTGCCATTTGTCTAAGAGCATGTATCACCAAAGATAATAGAGAGAAGGTATAGGGACTAACCCCTGCATCAGGTTTATGAAGAATTATTCCTCCTCCAAGAAATATTTGTTTAGGCTCGTTCCGATCAAGAATAATGGTTCCAGGTCCCATTTGATAACACCATGACACCCATCTAGACACTTGGCTTTTTGCCGTATTTTAAGGACCTCTGCACTAGTTGTTGTGCAGTATAGATTGTAGTGGCTGCCCTGGGGTGGCAGGGAAGTGACTTTGCTTCTGGCAGGAGCTGGCAGTTGTACTGTGGAAGTTTGAGCGATGGGGTGCAAAGGGGCTGTCCTATCTGGATCAGATTGAGGTAACAAAGTGGGGGTAGGAGACCTGTTGCCAGAACCACACTCATGAAGCAGGGGCAAAAGGCCCGGAATCATCCTCCTTACTATCAGTTTTCAGCATATGTATCTTTTCAATGGTATCACTTCCTGAGAATGAGAGTGTATGCTCTTGCTCTGGTTGTTGTAAAGCCATGGGTCTGAGAAGAGTTTCTAATTCCTGAAGTAGCTGTTTTTTCATCAGGATTATGAGATTCAAGGGACAGTTGCTCTAACTGCTCTAAGTCACTGTAAAAGATCTCAAACTTCCTGCTTAACAGCTCTCAGCAAAGTGCCTGCAGTTGTTTATGTCCCTGTGAGAAGCCCAGTACTTTCCTGCCACTCCTGAAATTCTGCTCACGGGCTTGCTGTTTTCCATGTTCTCCTACTACCTTTTGATGTGTTCTTCTACCTTTTCCCAAATGTCTGTATCCACGATCTGTGTGTTTTACAGAATCCTACTTCTGACACTAATTAATTTCACAAACTAAAAGGCTACCCAGACTGCACATGTGTAGAGATAATGACCATGGGTTCACAGGATTCCGTAATACACAAGTATACGGAGGCTTTTTATCCTCTAAATTTCTCTATTTTATTACAGGTTACCGTAAGTACCACAGAAATCACCTGTAGCAAGTATACTACCTCAGAAATCATGACCAGCAAATATACCTAAGATTAATGAAGTGAATATATATATCTCTCAAGCTATTACAAATTACTATCAGTGGTCAATGATATAGTATCAATCAATAATATGGCAACAGTCAACCACAGTAGCAATCATTCGCATAGGAACACTTACACAGGTATACAGCATTACAGGTTACTACAAACTTACAATTAGTGAAGCAACTTATCAACAATACAACAGATATGACAGATTACTTATATGTGTATATAATATCAGTATCAAGTGAATTACACAGATTTCAGAAGGGGACAAACTATCCCAAAGTGGAGGACAAATCAATCCCAGAAGGGGACCCAACAATCCCAGATGTGGGACAACAAACTGAACTGACCCCAGAAGTGGCACAAGAGGGGGGACCAATAAAGTAACAAACAATATGACTTCAAAGATGATCCATGTCACGGAGTCTGGAATCAGACAGAAGTCCGCGGTGAGAGTCCAAGATCTTGTACAAAGTTCATGTGGAGAGTTCAGCCTGTTTAGCAAAGGAAAAGTACGTGCAGCACGGGAAGTTCTGAGAGAAAGGCTCCACTTTGGATAAAAATTAAGGCCTTTTTATATCATCGAGACATCATAAGATGTAGGACACCAGCACTTTGAGCAGCCAATAGATGCTGTTAAGTTCTATTTTTCACCTGTAACAGCCAAGAGATGATGAAGTTTTTTGTTCTTTCAGACCAATTTTATTTTCCCAGACTGTTTCCACTTTTTGAGATGATAAGCTGCCATTACAGTTTTTTGAGTTTTGCACTTATCGATGGTATCTCAGGATGTCTCCAGTTTCTAGGGACCCAGCTGTACTTCAAAGATGCCAGCTATGCTTTTCAAGGATGTTTCTGGTTCCCAGCCTTAGTTCCCAGGCTCACAGCTCCCAGGCTGGCAGGCAATTTCTCTGTCAGTATTCTTCAGCAGATATATTATTTTGTTCAATAATTTTCCCCTTCTAACCAGGCCACCTTTATGGCTGCTCACATCAACAGTAAAGTCCTCTACCTCCACTGACAATAACTGGAACTTTGACACTTACATTGCAGACAGGAAATGCAGTTGTTTGTGAACCTGGACTTGGACCTACTTGAAAGTAAAACTATTCCTGTGCAGCAGAAGTATTTGAAATCACTGACATTCAAATATTAAAAAACAAACAAACAAACAAAAAACCCCACCACAAACAAAAAAAAAAAACAACAAAAAATCCCAAAGGTATGCACTAGTGAAGTAAATATTTCCCTATAGTTGGTGGGAAGTATTATCTCTGTCATTATGCACTGTTACCGTACATGTGCTTATTCTGTCAGTGAGCATTATCACATCATTTCAGACCAGAATACTTCAGAATACTTTTACAGTCAGTTCTAACAGTTCTGAAGTTCTTATATAATATCAAGAAATAGAATCATAGAATATCTTAAGTTGGAAGGGACCCATAAGAATCATCGATTCCAACTCCCTGCTCCTTGCAGGATTATCTAAAACTAAATTATATGACTAAGAGCATCATCCAGATGCTCCTTGAACAGAAAAGGGGAAACTTATTTCACTCCTTTTCTATTCAAATGCGACTATTTGTATTTCTTCAAAAGTTGTAAACTTAATGGAAATTAAATTCTTAGGTGACTGACGATATGTTCTGCTCACATATTCATGGTTTGATATTAAGATGGAAGTTTTATCTAAGTCAGGCTGTCAGTGCCTTTGTGTTGTCCTTGTTTTGTTTCTTCAGTAGTGCCTGTGTAGCATGCAGTGTGGCTGACTACATAGAGCCTGCTTGGAATTGTAAGTTGCGTGTTAACTCAAGGTAGGTGCAGTCATGATGCCCTGGCAGTCCATTTCTTCGACTGTTCGCTGAGACTTCTTCAAATGCATCACACTTCCCTCACTGACTATAGACCAATTCTGTCCTTACAGAAGAAATGAGGAGGTAGATACTTCACATCTAAGAGGTTTCATCCCAACAGGCAGTCAGGACACAGCCTTGAGGTGCTATGGAAATTTGAAGCTGACCAGATATGTGCTTAGTGATCTTTGCCATCACCTGACAGGTCTCCATGGCTAAGAAAAGGCTAGGGAAAAATCGCTGGCCTACAGAACAGGTAGCATGCACAGGTTCTTGTAAAAAGTGATCAGAGCTAATCCACTATATATCAAATATTCCACTTTATAATCATTTCATAACTTATAATTCACAATTATAATACAGTTTATATATACACATAAAATTATATATGTATTTACTAACATTATTGCTATATTATTTCACAGAAAAAAGACATTCATAAAGGCACAAAGGGAAACCTTTATTTTTTAGAAACAAATAGCACACTACTAAGAATTTTCAGGACTACACATTTTCAAATTAAAGTATGCATAAAGAAACAAAAGGTTAAATATTTAGATGTCACAGTCTATTAATATATATATGCAAATAGTAGACCAAATATACCCCATGCAGCGCTACAGGCTTGGGGAAGAGTGGCTGGAAAGCTGCCTGGCTGAAAAGGACCTGGGGGTGTTGGTTGACAGACGTCTGGACATGAGCCAGCAGTGTGCCCAGGTGGCCAAGAAGGCCAACAGAATCCTGGCTTGTATCAGTGTGGCCACCATCCCTAGAAGTGTTCAAAAAACAGGTAGATGTGGCACTTGGGGACATGGTTTAGTCTAGTCTACCCTTGATTGGCTTAGAGTAGACTTGGTAGTGTAGGTTAATGGTTGGACTGGATGATCTTAAAGGTCTTTTCCAACCTAAACGGTTCTATGATTCTATGATTCTAAATGATGAACAGCCAATCTATTTTGCTGATATTTTGCAAATAAGTTGTATAACATTACGTTGAACAATACCTAGCAATAAGTGAGACAGAAATGCATATTCTCTTTGTTACCAGTTTTTTTTAAATAATTTGTCTTGCCTGTTCTTTCATGTAAAATTATCCAGGTGTGTTTTAAAGGTGTAGTCTTTATTTTATTTAAACATATATTTATGTCTTTTATGATTGATGCAAATAATTATAGTTACTGCTGTTACGGGTTTTTGCAAGTGCAATTTATATGTAAATTTAATTCTGAATTATTCATCTTGTTAAATCCGATCTTCCTGATAAACCATAAGACAATTAGTGTCTTATATGATTGCATTGTTTTCCTGTGCTACACACAGACATCAATTTTATTGATTTTTCTTAATTATATGAAAAAAACCCCTAATGAAAATAGCAATAATGACCCAAAAAGATCTAAGATACCTTTAAAAAGTAAATACCAATTCTAATAAAGGATTTGGTTCCCAAATCTGAAGGAATCTAGTCTAACAGAAACCTGAATTCTCTAATCTTTGCTTTGTATTAGAGACACCACAGGATAAGCAAAGAACACCAAACCAAAGAGCAGCAACTCCTCACCCCATAATAATTTTAGAAACAGAACTAAGGAGTTCCCTTTTTAGATAATTATGTTTACTGTGCCAAAATTTTCTCTCATCTGGCATTTTTTCTGCAGAGGTGGCTTCTATGACAAGACGCCAGAAGCTGCCCCCGTGTAGCACAGAGCTAGTTTCAACTGTCGCCAAGACAGACCCATCGCTGGCCAAAGCTGAGCCCATCAGTGACACTGGTGACACCTCTGTGATAACATATTCAAGAAAGGGCAAAAAAAGACTGTGCAGCAGATGGGAGGGAGAGGAGTAAGAAAATGTGAGAGACACAAGTATACAGACACCAAAGTCAGTGAAGAAGAAGGGGGAGGAGGTGCTCCAGGTGCTGGAGCAGAGATTCCCTTGCAGCCCATGGGGAAGACCATGATGATGCCGGTTGTCCCCCTGCAGCTCATGGAGGACCACAGTGGAGCAGATACCCACACTGCAGCCCATGGAGGATCCCATGGGCTACAGTAGGTGGATAAGTCCTGAAGTCAGGTGCAGCCTGTGAAGAGCCCACATTGGAGCAGGTTTTCTGGCAGGACCTGTGACCCTGTGGGGAATCCAAGCTGGAGCAGCCCACTACTAAGGGATCTACCCTGTGGAAAGGATCCATGCCAGAGCAGTTCTTGAAGAACTGCAGCTCCTGGGAAGGACCCACTTTGAAGAAGTTTGTAGCTCCTGGGAAGGACCCATTTTGAAGAACTTTGTGACAGGTTGTGTCCTGTGCAAGGGATCCCATGCTGGAACAGGGGAACAGTGAGAGGAGGAAGAAAAGGCAGAGATGAAGTGTTATGACCTGACTGCAATCCCCATTCTTTATCTCTCTGTGCCACTCATGGTGGTGGGAGATTAAAGAATCAGGAGTGAAGTTGAGCCTTGGAAGAATGGAGAGATGGGGAGAAAGTGGGTTTAGTTTTGTTTTTATTTCTCACTATCTGTCCTGGTTTCAGCTGGGATAGAGTTAATTTTCTTCCTAGCAGCAGGCATAGTGCTGTGTTTTGGATTTAGTAGGAGAAGAATGTTGATAACACGCTGATGTTTTTAGTTGTTGCTAAGTACTGCTTATGCTAGTCAAGGACTTGTCAGCTTCCCATGCTCTGCCAGGTGCACAAGAAACTGGGAGGGGGCACAGCCAGAAGAGTTGATCCAAACTGACCAAAGGGCTATTCCATACCATATGACGTCATGCTCAGTATAGAAACTGGGGGGGGTGTTGGCCAGGGAGCAGTGATGGCTGCTCGGGAACTGTCTGGGTATCAGTCGGTGGGTGGTGAGCAATTGCATTGTGCATCACTTGCTTTGTATATTGTTATTGTTATTATCATTATTATATTGTTATTATTATCATTACTATTTTACTTTATTTCAATTATTAAACTGTTCTTATCTCAACCCAGGAGTGTTTCTCGCTCTTACTCCTCCGATTCTCTCCCCCATCCCATCGGGGTAGGGGGAGTGAGCGAGCGGCTGCGTGGTGCTGAGTTGCTGGCTGGGGCTAAACCACGACACTATCCTACTCTGTTATTAATTGGCAATAACTTAAATTACTGTTCCTCAAATTGAGTCTTTTTTGCCCATGGTGGTAATTGGTGAGTGATCTCACTGCCCTTATCTTGAGCCATGAGCTTTTCATTACATTTTCTTCCCCTGTCTTCCTGAAAAGAGGGAGTGATAGAGCAGCTTGGTGGGCACCTGGCAGCCAGCCAAGATCAACACACTACAAAGGGCTCAGTTCTGCAAGGAGGAGAGAACTCTCCTGTCAAATATGAGATAATTTGCAACTTCCCAGACTATAATGCCATTGTGGTTTTCTTTCCCCTACAGGAAATATATGAACTATGTGTAACATGGGTCTTCACACAGCCAGCTAACTGAAACCAGAACCGAGGTGCCTAAATCCAAGAGTGATATGTTTTCAGACATCCTTTCCTCCAGCATTTCCCATTGGCTTACAACTTATTTTTACCCTGTTATTTGGCATATAATTCTCCCATGTAACCTATAAAAAATTTTTAAAAGCTTAATTCAGCCCTGTGAATTCCATTCTTGTAATGAATTTTCTAATTTTTAATTAATGAATACATTATCAAGCATTACAATGCCTAGTCTCTTTCTAACTCTAGCTTTAAATTTTTTTTGTGGCTCTATCTCTGTGCCCAGAGTTCTAATTGAGTAAGTCAGAGAAATATTTATCTGAAACCCATCGGTCTTCATTCCATATTAACAATACATCATCAGAGAAAGTTAGCAGCTCATAGATTTTTGAGTGAGTTAGGTAACTTAACTGCCATTTGTATCTCTGGAAAAATTTTTGTTTAAAATACTGAGTCACAGAAAGTTCATCAGAAACAAAAACTGGAATTTAGTGGTAGGAAACTAGCCTGGCTGAAGTCAATGTGAAAATTTGGTAGATCTGGACTGTGTGTATGTAGTTATACCAGTCTATTGTAGACTGTAATTTACCTATTTTCTTGAGTAGCTTTGGAAATTCCATCACTAGCATTAAATGATCAAATGGCTTTGGAAATTGTTAAAGTGTACATTTATAATGTTTTGCAAGCTGCAACAGCAAGGTATTTTTCTCAATAAATAAATAAATATAACATAAATAGATCCATACATTTCAATGTTGACTATTTTTCATGCATATTGTAATAATTATTGTTTTCAAGTGACAGATTTCTTGTCTGGAAGGATTATGCTCTGCTGCAACCACTGGAAGTTATGAAACTTTCACCTAGTTGGATGGTGAGAACAGTAATACTTCAAGCCTAGTGAAGTTTTGCTCTATAGTTATTAAAATAAATTATGGCTTGTGAAAAATATAATTAAATTCTGTTTGGAACAACAAAAGACTTATTGCATTTTCTGAGAACTTTGCTTTTACCTCGGGACTGTTGTATGAAGTGGACTGCCAATTAAAAGCATCAGAAATGCAGTACTACAATCTTGGTCTTTTCCTTAAACATTAAAAGCACCAAGCATTTTCACAAAAATAAAGACCAATATTAGAAATTTAGGGCTGATTCAGTTCTCAGCATACAGCCACCTACTGCTTTATTGATTTTTCTGGTTCAGAAGGACATAGGTTGCCTTCGGTTCCTGTGTAATATACATGACTCTTTTGTGGATGCCTTAGATACCCTAGGAAATCTCACAGGTATTAGGTACCTGAACTAAGCCCTTGTATTGAGTCTGGCTGAGATGGAGTTAATTTTCCTTGTAGCAGGCATCATAGTGCTGGGCTTTGTATTGGTAGCTAGAAAAATGTTGATAACACACCAGTGTCTTAGCTACTGCTGAGCAGTGCTCGCACAGCACCAAGGCTGTCTCTCCAACATTCCCCCCCCTCACCAGCAGGCTGGGGGTGGGCAAGATCTTGGGGCGTGACATAGGCAGAACAACTGACCCAAACTGACCAAAGGGATATGCCATACCCTATGATGTGTGCTCAGCAATAAAAGCTAAGAAAAAGGAGGAGGAAGTGGGAGCATTTGTTATTTATGACATTTGTCTTCCAGAGCAACCGCTACAAGTACTGAAGCCCTGCTTCCAGAGAAGTGGCTGGACGTTGCCTGCTGATGGGAAGTAGGGAACAAATCTTTTGTTCTCCTTTTCTTCTATTCATGGTATTTGCTTTTGCTTCTATTAAACTGCCTTTATCTTGATACACAAAGTTTTTTTCCATCTCATTTTCTCCCCAGCCATACATTGCTGTAGACGGGAGTGATCACAAAATCATAGAATAGAATCATAGAATCGTTTAGGTTGGAAGAGTCCTTTAACATCATCAAGTCCAACTGTTAACCTAACACTACCAACTCCACCACTAAAACATGTCCCTAAGTGCCATGTCTACACTTCTTTTAAACACCTCCAGGGATGGTGACTCCACCACCTCTAAGGGAAGCCTCTTCCAATGCTTGGCCACCCTTTCCATGAAGAAATTTTTCCTAATTTCCAACCTAAACCTCCCCTGGTGCAGACTGAGCCCATTTCCTCTCATCCTATCGCTAACTACATGGGAGAAGAGACCAACACCCACCTCACTACAACCTCCTTTCAGGGAGTTTTAGAGTGCTATAAGGTCTCCCCTCAGCCTCCTCTTCTCCAGGCTAAACAATCCCAGTTCCCCTGGCTGCTCCTTATAAGGCCTGTCCTCCAGACCCTTCACCAGCCTTGTTGCCCTTCTCTGGACATGCTCCAGCACCTCAATGTCTTTCTTGTAGTGAGGGGCCCAAAACTGGACACAGGATTCCAGGTGCGGCCTCACCAACGCCGAGTACAGGGGAACAATCACCTCCCTGCTCTTGCTGGCCACACTATTCCTGATACAGGCCAGGATACTGTTGGCCTTCTTGGCCACCTGGGCACACTGCTGGCTCGTGTTCAGCCGGCTGTCTACCAACACCCCCAGGTCCTTTTGCGCCAGGCATCTTCCCAGCCCATCAATCCAGCTTGTCCAGGTCCCTCTGCAGGGCCATCCTACCCTCGAGCAGATCGACACTCCCACCCAATTTGGTGTCATCTGCAAACTTACTGAGGGTGCACTCAACCCCTTCATCCAGATCTCTGATAAAGATATTAAACAAGACTGTCCCCAAAACGGAGTCCTGGGGAACACCACTTGTGACCAGTTGCCAACTGGATTTGACTGTTCACCACAACTCTCTGGGTTTGGCCACCCAACCAGTTTTTTACTCAGCAAACAGTACACTTGTCTAAGCCATGAGCAGCCAGCTTCCTAAGGAGAATGCTGCGGGAGACCGTGTCAAAGTCTTTACTAAAATCTAGGTAGACAATATCCACAGCCTTTCCCTTGTCTACTAAGCAGGTCACCTTGTCATAGAAAGAGATCAGGCTAGTCAGGCCAAGACCTGCCTTTCATAAAACCATGCTGACTGGGTTTGATCACCTGGTTGTCCTGTACATGCCACGTGATGGCACTCAAGATGATCTGCTCCATAATCTTCCATGGCACTGAAGTCAGGCTGACAGGCCTGTAGTTTCTTGGATCCTCCTTCTGGCCCTTCTTGTAGATAGGCGGCATGTTTTCTAACCTCCATGCAACTGGGACCTCCCCGGTTAGCCAGGACTGCTGATAAATGATTGAAAGTGGCTTGGTGAGCACTTTCACCAGCTGGTTCAATACCCTTGGGTGGATCCCTTCTGTCCTCATAGACTTGTGAGTGTCTAAGTGGTGTAGCAGGTCACTAACCATTTCCCCTTGGATTATGGGGGCTTCGTTCTGTTCACTGTCCCTGTCTTCCAGCTCAGGGGACTGGGTACCCGGGGAACAACTGGTCTTACTTGTAAAGACTGATGCAAAGAAGGCATTAAGTACCTCAGCCTTTTCCTCATCCTTTGTCACTATGTTTCCGCACCCCATCCAATAAAGGATGGAGGTTATCCTTAGACCTCCTTTTGGTGCTAATGTATTTATAGAAACATTTTTTATTGTTGATAGAGTGTCTTGGTGGCACCTGGTGTCCAGCCAAGGTGAACCCACCACAGCCCTCAATGTCATCCCCAAGAGAGTTAAGAAAAATAGAAGGAAACGTGGTAGAAGGATTAAGCAATGTCTAGAACTTGTTTTCACCTGCCTTATAAAAATAAGCAAGGTCAACTAAATTAAGAAGTGACAGACTCAAGAGTCTTTATTTATAAAAGGAAATGGTTTATACATGGACATGCAAATAGTAGACATTACTGACAAAGGAAGTTGCAGAGACCAAGAAACTTGTCTCTGAAAAGGAAGTGAGGTTCATCTGTAGTATTAATAAATCATGTTATGAAAAAGAAATCTGAAGGAATATTAATTCTCATGCTTATGTGTTGGAAACAGCTTTTTATTAAATAGAATAAAAAACACCACTGAGAGGGGAGGGCACTAAAACAAATGATGACAATTATTCTAAACCAAGCTCTTTTTCAGGTTCTTGTAACTAATGCTGGACAGTATGGAAAATATCTTTAATTGATTCTGGCATTTTCCAAAAGACTGTCACAAAATATTTTAAGGCAGGTCATTATTGTGAGCGCTAAAGCATTCAAATGTAGCAGCCAGGTAAAAAATAATACAGAAGAAAATTATTTCATGGTCACTACTGAAACACTGTAGTCAAGTAAAGGAAATTGGCTATTGGGGTGAAAACTGCAGACATATTTAGGGTTTGAAATAAGTGGTGTAAAAGATAGAATAAAGTTCTTAAAAGAATGGAAACTTCAGAGGGAAGATAATTTCAGAAGCAATTAGCTTGCATGTTCTCAATTCTTTGTATTCTTTTCAATGTTTTAAACACAGAATGAGAGAAAACAAATAGCATGTCTAAAAAAAATGTTTCTCATTAAAAGTAAGATAATAAGAAATAAAAAAAAAACCCAGATTGAATACCCCAAAATAATGGGTTCATAGAATCTGAAAAATTTAGTGGAACAAAGGTCAAATTTCAAATTCAAGCTTTAATGTTAACTTCTGTCTAGTTTTGCAAGTTTCTGAAGGACTGCCAAAGTAATTCACCAAGTTTTAAAACCATGGCCATTTACATTCAGTGAGCTAATATTTATTTATTTATTTATCTATCTATCCACTTATTTATATTCTGTAACATTTTCTCAGTGCTTTTTTCTCTGAATTTAGATATTAGCCTAGCGAGGGTGGGGGGGGCGGTGAGGGGGGGAATTACAAGAAAGATTACATTGATTATTTACTTTTTGACAGTTTTGTATTTAGCTTCCCTCCCTTTCCCCCACCTATAAAAAGGGAAATATATCTTTATTGTTCAAAAAGAAACATTTGTCATAGGAATGTCTCTAGTCTGCAAGAGCTGTTCTGTTACAGTGATGCTACATTTATTTTTACAAAAAATGAATATCTATAAAAAAATTAAGGGATTTTTCCTTGTTTGATGAAGTGGTGTGAGATTCAGTTGACAGTTCAATCACATACATCTGGATACCTATATAAAGGTAGTTATACATACAAGGTGGTTATCTAAGCTTCCACTTAAAATAAAATACTGCTAGACATCTCCTCACCCCTCCCGAATTGATGGACCACAAGATGGGGAGCAGGGGGGTAAAGCCCCTCCCACTGTAAGGGAAGATCACGTTCGAGACCACCTGAGGAACCTCAATGTACATAAGTCTATGGGACCTGATGAGATGCATCCTAGAGTCCTGAGCAACTTGGCTGATGTAGTTGCCAAGACACTCTCCATCATATCTGAAAAGTCATGGCAGTCAGGTGAAGACCCTGGTGACTGGAAGGGGAATGTTGTGCCCATTTATAAAAAGGGAAGAAAGGAGGACCCTGGAAACTACTGCCCTGTCAGCCTGACCTCTGTGCCTGGGAAGATCATGGAGCAGATCTTTCTAGAAGCTATGCTCAAACACATGGAGTACAGGGAGGTGATTTGTTCAAGAAAGAAAAAAAAAAAAGCCCACAGTGATTCCCAAAAAAACCCATATCTGGCTATTTTAAAAAAAGTTTAATTAGGAAGTCTTAGTATGAAAATATATGAAGTTAGATCAGACATAAAAAATAGTAGCCAATATGAATACACCGAATATACCTTTCCTTGTGTAACAGAAACAGAGACAGGAACCTGTGAAAACTTAAGACTAATCTTGTGGCAAAAATAATTAAAAACAACAAAAAAAAGTATCAATAAATGCAAAGCAGTGCACACGAGACAACTTACACACACACACATCCGATACATTCTAGGGACATAGATGAAACACCTACATTTACAGAATCCCAGAATGACAGAATGGCTGAGGTTGGAAGGGACCTATGGTGGTCATCTGGTCCAACCCCCCTTCTTAGGCAGGGCCACCTAGAGCTATATCTAGATGGCTTTTGAATATCTCCAAGGATGGAGATTGCACAACCTTTCTAGGCAACCTGTTCCAGTGTTTGACCACCCTCACAATGAAAAGAAAAAAAAAAAGTGCTTTCTTGCATGTGCAACTACTAACAGACTGTGGGAATTACTAGCAAATTTAGCAGTACAGTTCTTTTTGTGTGTTCTTAAAGGAAAGAGAACTACACTAACAGTGATTCTGATAGAGAAAACAGTAACTGCAAGATATTTGTTTATTCTGGTGCTTCAAGCTTTAGAGGGCAAATGAATCACTAAAAGAGAACATAAGGAAGGAAAACTACTGACTAAACAGGCATCTGTTTTATGTACTAGACATTTGGGGGCTAAAATTCTACCACATTTTATCCTACATAGATAGGCACTTAAAACTGTAGAAAATTTGACTGGGTGAGAATGGCTGTACATCATCCCAGTTTTTCACAGAAATATATGTCAGTAGAAAAAGAACTTGCTGATTAACATAGCTAATACACCAAAGATATGATATTAAATAATTACATGTCCTCCCACGTTTCCTTAATCTAAATCAGGTGAAATTTGTTTTCTTGACTGTGTAGTCCCAAGGTACTGTGCTTCATGTAACCGTACCCAGCCTGCCAAGACCAGAACAAAGTGATTTTAAAGCCGAAAGAACAAGCCTCTGCACTGTTAACCAAGCAGTGAAGTTCTGCAGGTGAAGTTTCAGTAGACCAAAATCTGCGGTAAAGCTCATGGCTAATAACTTACACAGGGAGGAGAGAAATAGGTCTTTGGGGTATGTACAAAACTACCCACACATATGTACTAAACTATGATTTAGGTATCAATGGGTATATCTACACTGCTAAATGCAAGAAAGGAGAAAGAATATTCAAGCATTGGACCCCAGTCATCTGCACAACTTCATCCTTAGCATGCTCCCTGTCTCTGTTCTGAAGCTTACCAGCTAGCTTTTCCCAAGTCAGGTTTTATACAATGGGTTAGCCCTGCTTACAGAGGGTGTGAAGCAGTGCCATTTGGCTTCAAGGCCAGGGAGCAGTGTGTGTGCCTCTTTTATTAGCACTATGGTTGTATCATACATCTGAGACTATGCTACAATTAAAACCCCTAGCGTTGCCCATTAAATTTATTTTGCAGTTGAGTTTTCTGTGGGCACAGAGTTCTGTCTCTGCACATACCCTGATTTTCTCCATTTTGATAATGCTAAGTTATTTAGCAGCACATTCTAATGCTTTATTTGGATGCATGAATTAAGTGTAAAGCCACTGAAGGGCTTAATTAGGAAGGCTTTCTCAAGTTATGTCTTATGTCCCGTAACAAGATTGTTTTCTCCACTAAATGTCATTGTAATTACCCCCATCTTCTTATAGTGTCATTCTGGAATATAACAGTCTTATGGATAAAGCACTTTTAAAATGTATGAGGTGCAGATTCAGTTTCCTCTCATGTAGCAGGTCAAAAGTGCAATGACTACTAGGTTACTGAGTATCCTATTTTGGGAAAGGTATGGTGTGAAGATGGTAATTTTTCATCTGTCTCTCTGAAATTATGCTATTTGCATACTACTACTACTACTACTACTACTACTACTACTACTACTACTACTACTACAACTTCCTAAGTGGGAAGAAAAAAGAGGAAAAAAGAACACCTAAAGATGACTGTATACCCTAAAGGTTAAGAAACTAATACAGAAGGACAGAGTTCAGGGTCCTGGCCACAGCAGCTAAGACCAAAGAAAACAGTCCCTGAAGCAAGCTACAAATGGATTTGACCCTGTCTTTTTCCCCCCTGTGCTCTAACCACATGGTTAGAAAATTGCATCACCTATTGCACTCAATCTTTTGTTTGTGATTTTTCTCTTTGGCTCAAAGACTCTGTAATTCTTTTTGCACAGGGACAATGTAAGCATGTGGGGTTGCCTTTAACTAGACACAATAACTTACTTTGTAAGCTGGCATGGTATTGTTTTTTCTAAATATTTTATTAAATTCAAAGAAAAAAATTACATTGATGTAGCTAAGAATGTATTATGTAAAGGTGCCAAAATGTCCTGGTGTGACACTTTCAGAGACCTTTTGCTGTGTATTCTTTCTAGATAAATTTTCAGTAGGATCTACTAAATTAAAAAAAAAAAAAGTAAAACAAAAAAATAATTGCACATTCTGATAGAATGTCATTTAGAAAAAAACCTTCCTTTTGTAGGAAACCAAACCTAATTAAAGACTTGGCTGAAATAAAACCCTGAAATACATTGTACAATAGCAATAAGATATGTTACATTGAGTTAACTGTTACACAACTTATCTAATTTGTTTCAGTACCCTTTTTATTGGAAAAAATATGAGTCTGTAACATCACCTCAAAAGAAATTCTATATTGCCCAGTCAAAGCAATTAATCTCTTCCAGTATGTTTGGGTTTTGTTTTGGTTTGTTTTTTTTTTATTTCCTCTCCCCCTCCCCTCCCCAGGTATTCCAAACACCAACATATTTCCATTGTAAGCATTGATTTCATGGCATTTTTAGGTATTGCTAAGTAGGCCCTCATTAGGTGTTAAAATGAATACTGTTAGCTACATTGATATTAATAAATATCACCTTGACTTTTGCAACACTGTCTCCCACAAAACTCTGTTATCTGAGTTAGGACATTATGGTCTGCATGGTTTTACAACCAGATGTGTAAAAAATGGCTTGAATGATAAGGCTCAGATAATAATGGTTAATGAGTTGTACTCTACCTAGAGTACTACATAAAGAGGACTACTCTATAAGTCTATCCTGGAACCTGTCCTGTTTAATACCTTTGTCAATGACCTGGAGAAAAAGACAGAGGGCACCTTCATCAAGTTTGAAGATGATACCAAATTGTGAGGGCACAAGCTGATACGCTGGATGGCATGGTGACCATTCAGAGACACCTAGAGAGGTTGGAGGAATTGGCCAACAGGAGCCTCATGAAATGAATGCAGTGTCCTGCCCCTGGGAAGGAAGACCCTCCTGCAGCAATGCAAATGGGAGACTGACGGGCTAGGCAGCAGCTCACAGCCCTCAGGGACCCTTGGGCCCCCAGGAGCCCCTGGGCTCCTGCCAGCAGGGACCATGGGGTGCTACTGGCTTGTTGTAACAGTCCCTTCTTCTTCTTGAGGGAAACTGGGGGGGTCAACATTAGGACTCAGAAGACCATTGAAAGGGAGAGCATAATGCCACCGAGAAGGGTTAGATGATAGGAAAATTATATATAACAATACTGACTGTAATACTAATGAGACTTTTGTGCACTGATTAAGTAATTTGGGTGGTTATTCTGTTAAATATTAATCAGACTAACAAGAAAGGGTATGGTCCCTTCTGTTACAACAAGATTTTGAGTGTAACAGGGGTTCTTGAGCAGGAAGAACTTGATTTTGGAAATGGACAGCTTTTTCTTCACTTTTGGATCACTTTTGCACATTTCAAAATGCAGTACACTTAGTTGGTCTTACTTTATTGGCCTGTAAATTCCAAGTTAAATTCCAAGTTTTATTATATATGCTACAGTTACTGTATATAGTCTGGATAGTGGTTCTTTCTTGGTTTCTTTCAAGAAATAATGTAAATTTTAAAGTAAAATGATTTAATAATAATTATATTAATTATTATAATTATGAATATATATACACATTTTAAAGTAAAATTAGTTTTAAAATAAAGCAAATAAACAGAATTAACAAATAAAGCCAAAAAGGTAAGTAAAGAATTGATTCCTATATTGAAATTTCTGAACTAACCAGTGTTTCTGGCTGATTAATCTATTTTAAGGAGTTAGTATTCTTACAGAAAAGGCTTCTTGTTGAATTCTGTCATCCACTAAAACTGGAAAATTTCAATCTGTTGCCCATATTACAAACAAAATATGCACTATGGAACATAATGTGCTTTAAAAGTGCACCATGAACAGCAGACTGCAATGTTCCAAATGAAAGCATCTTAATATTAAACAAAAATTGCCAATTTTCCAAACATCAGATTTTTCCTTCCAAATTATGACCAGATTGTCAGAAACCTAGGTGAGCATTTGAAGCTAGCAGGGCCATTACAGGCTCTAGTTTTATTTATAATACTCAGCGCAGTTTGTCCCATGTTACTGAAAGAATAAGAAAAAGAAAGGAAAATGGGTTTTAACAGCAGGCAACAGAACACACAGATGAAATTTGTATAGAAGATTAAATAGGCAGCAACTATAATTGTGGTAAGTCCTAGTGTTTCTTCTGGATAAAGTCTGAAAGTTAGAAGACAAAAATTCTCTGTTATAAAAAATATCCCGCTCTATTCAGCATTGGCATGGCCTCACCTCAAGTACTGTGTGCATTTCTGGGCCCCACAAGTTGAAAAGGATGTTAAAGTCCTTGAATGCATCCAGAGGAGGGCAACAAAACTGGTGAAAGGGCTGGAAGGAATGTCCTACGAAGAGTGGCTAAGGACTCTGGGTTTATCTAGTTTGGAGAAAAGGAGGCTAAAGGGTGACCTCGTTGCTCTCTACAGCTTCCTGAGGAGGGGAAGTGCAGAGGGAGGTGCTGTTGTCCTGGTATCCAGTGCCAGGATGTGTGGGAATGGTTCAAAGCTGCATCAGTGAGGGGGGTTCAGACTTGACATTAGGAAACATTTCTTTACTGAGAGGGTGTCAAACACTGGAACAGGCTTCCCAGAGAGGTGGCTGATGTCCCAAGCCTGTCAGTGTTCAAGAGGCATTTGGACAATGCCTTAATAACATGCTTTAACTTTTGGTTAGCCCTGAATTGGTCAGGGAGTTGGACTAGATGATCATTGTAAGTCCCTTCTAAGTTAAATAATCTATTCTCTCCTCTCCTCTCCTCTCCTCTCCTCTCCTCTCCTCTCCTCTCCTCTCCTCTCCTCTCCTCTCCTCTCCTCTCCTCTCCTCTCCTCTCCTCTCCTCTCCTCTCCTCTCCTCTCCTATCCTATCCTATCCTATCCTATCCTATTTGGTTCTGTAGGAATATTAGCATTCACAGAAGGCAGTGAAATTCATGGGCTGCATCAGAAATATAGCATAGTAATTACTTTAAAGCAGTTAGCCCTCTCAAGGTCATCAGACATGCTAGCTCTCATATGGAGAAGAAATGTCACACCTTAAAAAAGGGGGTTTTCTAAACAACATGTTAAAAAACACATAGCAAAGGTGTTTGTAATACATTGACATTACTGATTCCTGTCACAATGTTTGCAAAAAATTAATTAATATGCAGGGGCATAATTTAATTTCACTTCAAAGCACTGAGATGTCACTGCACAAGATCTTGAAAAGAGTAACTTCCCTATCTACACACTACTTTGAAAATATTATTTCAGTAAACAAGTGCTGTAGCACATTTTTCAGAAAAGACAAAACCATTTAGAAGCCCCTATTTAATAAACAGCTTTGTACCTCTAGAGCTTTATATTAAAGGAAAAAGCTGTATTTTGTTCTGTTGTTTACATAAGTGGATTATCTGATGCTTGTAATAATATGTTTTGGCTGGCCTATAGCTGTATGGAGTATATAACATCTTCTGCATCTTTCTACTTTCTTCATAAACTGCAGCTAAAAAAATTACATTTTCCATTTTATCCTGCTTTTTGAACAGTTAAAAACAAAACTCTCTTTAACATAAGCTTCTATACTGATACCAAGCTGAGAGAATTACAGAAAATTCTACCTTCCAGAATATAAAAAGAAATAAATCTCAGTAATGCTAATATATAACCTAGAATATATCAAATGGCTGATTTTTCTAACATTCTTTAAGTTTGATGCCAATTCTATAAAATAAAATAAAAATAGAAATGTAATGTATATATGAAGATTTACTGACAGTTGGTACCAAAGCTTGAGAAATGTCTTTAAAGAATGTGCAGGAAGAATAAGGGCCTGTGGGATAAACCTTAATAGGCTTGGAAGCTATTTTTAATCAGATTTATTGCAGACATAGTGCACCAAACAAGTTGGAGGACTCTGATGGAGCCAGGGACTCCACCTTTATGTATGCCCTTGAAATTAAATGGAGATATAATCAGAAATCTAGTCTTCTGACCTATTCAAAGTAAGTTACTCATTCACAAATATTACTATGACTGAGTAATACATAAGGACACTTTCAGTGTTTTATTTTCTGGGGAGTATAATAACAAAAAAAGAAAAAAAGTCTACTACTATTGTACAAATCTTCATTTGAACTAAAATACATGCCATATTTACTAAATAAATTTAGCAGTTTCACACACTGAAATAATTTAACAGCTGCTAAAATATTTTCAATTATTGAATATAGTTTCTGTCTTCTATATTGTTTTTATTATGCCTTTGCTACTGTTGACATCTTAATAATATAATTGCCAGACAAACTGGCATGGCTCTGGAAGAAACTCTTCAGTAATGCTACCTACTGCCCTTAGTACCATATCTGTTATAAAACCAAAACTGCTTAAATCAGTAAGTTACTTAACAGTCAGGAACAGCCTGTTGCAGGATCTCAGCTTCATGATAAGGAGGTTCAAAATGTTGCCCAACATAATCAAGTCACAGACCAGAGCATTTAAGTTTATCAGCTAGATATCATTCTAAAAGCTACCTAATGATGCATTATAGGCGATTACTTAATGAGGATGTTTCCTGCTCAGTAGGTAACAAATATACATTTCCTAGCTTGTTCATTCCCCCTCTACCCCTGAACTGTTGAATTACCATTTGTTATTTTGTTTTCAGAGTATAACAATTAGGAGCCTGTTCCAATCCTCCCATATGAATTATTTGTATGTCTTTATATTGAAAGCTGTTTACGGAGCTCACCTCATGGTCCCATTTTGTGTTTCCCACCTCTCAGACATTTCTACTCTGTGCCTTGACTTCCTGCTGAATTTGCAAGATTTCTGAAAGGGTGAGAGCCTTGCAGTCCCTTAAAAAACCTTGCTGGAAGGCACATTCTGATTACAACACCGTATTTTAATGACCTTTTTCACATAATCACACATATGCTCCTTTACTTTTTGTGAAAAACACTAAACCCAACAAATAAACAAACAAAAAAAAGCCCCAAACCAACTCAACCAACCAAACAAACAAACAAAAAGAAACCCCAAATCCAAACAATAAAATACCAAAACAAAACCAAGAAACTCCACCAAAACCAAAAACCACCAACAAAAGCTGCTATATCAGGTTATATTTAGTACTAAAATCGTATACTCTGAGGGACCTAGCTCTTAATGGAGACTATATAGAAAATTGAGAACTCTAATTCAGCTTCCTAAATTCCTCACCTAAGTCTCATTCAAAACTACTCATTAAATTTCTAAGGTATTAATTACCCAACTCTTTTTATTGAGATCTAACTCTTAGAATTGGAGCCAACAAAACACATGGAAGTGCTGACTCATTCAGATTTCCTCTAATTAAACATTTCTCAGAATAAAGTCCAAAGTTAGTGATGCAAAATCATAGCTCCAAACATTAGAACTTACTATTATGCATGTATTTTGGTCCTGAAAATATTCTTCTTGAAAAAATTAATGCAGTTAGGAAACACATACTAAATGGAATCCCACCAAGATCAACCCATGTCAACCATGTTGTAATAATGACTGGGATGACAGTGTGCTTGGAACAGAGATTGTATTTACCCAGTTTGCAGAAGATGCAAAGCTAGGATGATTAGTATTAAAAATAATCTTTATAAATTGCACTAAGATCCAAAATCAGCAAACCACCATTCAAACAAGGCAAGTGCAGAGTGTTATACTTAGCAGGAAGCGCACAGATGCAAAATATTGAATAGTTGAACCAGTAATTTCACTTCCACTTTTAAAATTTTATTTATTGCTAAATTCAGCTATTTTTCTCAATCGTGGGGAAAAAAACCCAAAAATACCACTAGAACAAACATTTGCAAAATGCCTAGACCAGCATTTACAACTTTATTATTTAACTTAAGCTAATTGGTAATCAATTAACTTAAACTGAAAGAGGCTTAAAACTCTGGCCTAGACAAATCCATAGAGGGAGAAGAGCTTGATAAATGAGATTTAAGACCATTGCCCATGTTGTTTCTTGCTGTGATAGGTAATGGTCTGATCATATCAGATACTTAACATCTTTTGTGAAGTTTTGGTGGTTGTTAGTTTCCACTGACTCTTGCATTTCACAAGACTAAGGATGAAATAGGTATGGTGCCTAGAAGGCAGAAAAATTTATTTTGTGGTACATGACACATCTACATGTACTACATGTAGATGTTAAAAAACAAACAAACAAAAAATCCCCAACAAACAAACCAACATTTTTTTTGTCATGTACGTAGCTCAGGATAGCAGTGAAACCCCTGTCTTCTATCCTAAGGAGTCCCCGTCTGTAAAACTGAACAGATATTACATTAGGAATTTGCTTTATTTCAGAGGAATTTGCTTGCTTGATTAAAAAAAGAAAAAATAATTTAAAAAAAAGGCCATATTGCTCTTTTACTTTGCTCACAGAAGGCTTCTCTCTCACAAGTAGACATCATAACAAATAACAATCATAATATGAAATCCAGGCCAATATTTTACTCTGGATATTAAGAAAGCTAAGAAAAAAATCAAACAACATTTGTTATGGAAGTTCTTACAAAATCTAAACAGATACTTTTGGAAATAAATTATTTATACTTAGAATGCTATTAAAAAAATAATAGTTCTAATAGAGATTAGGATTAGAAAGCCAAACAAGAATCAGCATTTTTTACTTCTGAACATTTTAGAGTAAGAAAAATACAATCATATTTGCACTATAAAATGTAACCATTCTTAAATAAAGTGTATTAAATAAGTATGTTGTACTTACACGGATATATAAGTGTGATATTATTTCAGGTTTACAAGGCATTATTAATAATGAAAATTCCTGATCACATTGCAGGGGGAGCTTAGCTCAAGAAATACTTAACACTATACGCTTAACACTATAAATACATTATTAACATGAATATCTGTCAATACTCCTTATTTCTCTTTAATGTAAGAACGCTAAAAAATAAGAACACTAAAAAAGTGGGGAAAGTTGAAAAAAGTTTTCTTTAGTAACTGATCAGCAACAGTAATGAGTCAGGTCTCTTGCTTACTTGGTAAGAAATGTATGTAGGATTTATTACATTTTCTTTTTGGTACATCAAAAATTGATCACAGATACTGACTACCGTATTGTTATTTTTAAAAAGAAAGGGAATACAGACATGAAGTCCAGGGTCTCCTTTCAACAGCGTGAGTTCCTAGAGGTTCTATATGCTTCTTGAACTTGGAACAAAAGGAGACATGTTTACTGGGCCAGGGAAGAATGTACTTTCTGCATTACTGAGTTATGATTTAGTTTGCACTCTCTTGTTCTACATAGAGAGGCATGCACCTGCCTCTAGAATATTTTTTCCATTCACCCTGCTGTCTCCATGTCATTGTAACTCATACTTTATTTAGGTAATTTGGTCTTCACAGACCACTACATCCCTGAGATCACTTTCCTTTTTGTATCAGAGGAGGTTGTGGTACCTCTCCTTGCTGCCTCAGACGTTAAGGGTCACTCTCCTGATACCCCCTACTTACAACAGTGGTTTAAACAGCCAGTTACAGCTGAAAGATGGTTTGGGAAGATGTCATGTCTGCTGTTAGATCTTGGTTACCAACTTCCAGCAAAGGCCAGATGACAAGAATGTGAGTGCATGTCCTCTCTTTCAGGTCAAAGACAAAAGAGTTGAGCTTAAATAATCACCTTCATAACTACCTCCATAAAGGTACCAAAGAACATACATCAGTCACAGCCCACAGTGGTTTAGAAAGCTACCACGTTTCAAATGTACGAGTATCAGAGTGTTATTGTCTAATCTTCAAACATATCAAATATTAACAAAAATTGGCTTATTATTTAGTATACAGCCTTGGGAAACATTAATTTAAGTATGGATTTGATGAATTCTGAGCTGTTACATAAAAGCAGCTTGGCTGAGATTTATTTAGCTTTATGGATAGATTCCAGTTGCCGAAAAACAGACAACTTGTGCAATTTGAGCATAATCTCTCATGTTCTGCGTGGTCTCCAACTGCTGCTTGAGAAGCATGTGAGTGTCCCATTGGTCCAGTATTGTATCTATAAAGTGCCTTAGAGCATGTGAAGTGTGAATAGATGCCCAGGGTTAAGCAACTGTATCCTGTCCTAGATGCTTACAATAATCATTTCTGAAGTGCAATTCACTTTTCCCAATTTAGATATGTGCCTTCAGATTTAATTAAATAGCTTTAAAATACCAATATCTCATCGTAAAGGAAGTGCAGATGACTATTGCAAATGTAGCTACAGTACAGTTAAAAGAGTCTGGAGATCTTTTCAGCTGACCAGATGTAGTGTCTGCTTTAGGATGTGACAATTAAAGACTTAGTTCAGTAGCCTTTATGTAGACTTCTAGTGCTCTCTAAGATGCCATAGAATACCTGAAATGTCCCCACACTTTTCTGGAGTGCCAGCTTGACAGGTTAAGTGGAGTCCCCCAGAGTGTGTAAAAAGACTTAAATTCAAGCAACTGAACCAAATATCTTGTGTCCTTTTTACCATGAGCTGTTAGAATAAGTCATTTATTTCTCCTCAGTTTTTGTTAATTACAAAGAAGTCATGAGTAAGATTATTACTAATCTTGTAATTTGTTATCTGTGTTAAGAAATATAGGGTCCTAAAGGAATGGTGAACTGTAATACTAATCAATGCAACAAAAATAGTAGGCTAAAAAATATACTGTGTAAACTCCTATTTTTTATGTCTTGTAGGTAGTGATAGGGGACACAAAATAGAGCAGTTTGCAAAGAGCTTTGCATTGTAAGAGTAGTAGGAACAGGATCTCCCTGAAGAAATGGTAAGTTTTTGACTTGTGTGATCATAGGTTTGGTTTTGGTAGCAACTGTACACTTTAGTGAGTATTCTCAGAGATTTCAGAATTATTTGCGGAGTAGTTACCTCTCAAGGGTTTCTGAAGGGAGGGGCTTGGTAAGTCTCTCCTTTGATCTAGAGGACGGCACAGAACTTGTACTGCATTAAAGCTTGTGTATTATATCCCCTGACTAATTTTCTTTTGTTGTTCCAGATAATTTTCAAGAAATCAAACTGACATTCAAGCTGTATACTTTTGGCTAGTTTTACTTGACATAAGTCATGCTCTTTTGTTTTCCTATATTATTATTGGCTGTCAGGTTTTTAGGAGGAGGCATATTGTTTTTTGGGGGTTTTGTTTTGTTTGGTTGTGGCATTTTTTGAGGGGGAAGTTGTCTTTAACTTTTTAATAATGGAATTAACACATACCTCACATTCAAAACTAGCAGTTACCTGACGGAGTTCTCCGTGGAGATTCAGTAAAGGCTCTTTCAGACCACACACATATTAAGCAAACCAACAAAATTGGTACACAATGATGTTGAGACTACTGCTTTTGCTTTCTTAAAGTATAGCTCTAGTAGTAAACAGTGGTATGTGTCTTTCACATACTGATCTGTCATTAAAGACTATGTCTATATAAAATTGGTCTGCTGACCTCACATGCTGGTACTACCTCTAGAGATGATGTCCAGTTGAAAAAACATTTGGTATGGGTTTGGTTTTTTTTTTAAGAGATAAATCCTGTACACTTTTTCTCCTGACACAATAACTTATTTTACTAAGAAAAATTAACTAAACTGTTATCACTGGGCCCAAAAGACTGCAGGCTTCAGACACATCTAAATCCATGGATTATTGTCCTGACTGCAGTTTCTTCTTTTTTATGACTGTTAAATTGCAGATATACTGTTATCACTTTTCTAATGTCATTTTAGTAGAGATTCAGAGCAAGGCAGTAAAAGAATTGTGAAAAATTAAAAGTAAGTTATTTTTAGTTTTTAGAAGAAACAATAATAATTTTTTGTTCAAATGAGCTCCTTCCACCAAATCTACCAGTTACTTTTAGACTGATACAACTTGTATTATAATGCCACTCCAGCAAGATTATCAGAATATCTCTCTGTACACAGTCTGTGTTTTAGCATATAATTTTTACTTTTTTCATTATAAACACATATCTTTGTAACTCTTTGTACCATTGTTCATCATCCTTTGCTGTCACACTTTCAAAATTTGCTGCATGCTTGTCATGGAAGGCAACATTTTCAAAAACCATGAGTCTTGTATATCTTATTCTTTTTCACAAATAAGATTAATAATCAAAGGAAAACAAGTTATTTTATTCAATTCTTGACTACATATTTTCTCAGATGTCAAATTCCTTCTCATTGTTTTATGTGGACTTTCTTGTTACTTATGGTTCGCTTAAGTCCCTCCACATTAGTTTTTCATAGATAATTTACATACTGTTGCTTATTAAATAAATAACACACTGAAATCTTCTGTCAGTTGCTGTCCCTGGGGTTGTAAATGACATTGGAATTTGTTCACTGGATATTTGGCATACTAAAATCAATATTGACTCTATATTGATATTTTTGAAAATAGAAAGTAGACATGTTAAAATAAATAGTTTAATGTCAGATATGATCAGCAGTTTTTGAAAATAAAGTCATGAGGGTTCTGCAGTCAAGAACTGTTACAATGTAGCCCATCATATTTTATGCATTTTAATTAATATGATACCCCAGATAAGATACTGTTAGACAAAAGATACAAAAATCAAGTGGTTCCCCAAAAGTTTGTGTTTGCTCTTCTCTTTCCATTTCTTATGCTTGCTGTACTAGTGCTTAACTGTTAGCTGCAGTATATTACAGATATTAATATATTCTACAATTAGTAGGCTTTTTTCCTCAGTGGAATATTGTTGACTTCAGTTCCACTTGTGGTACATTATAATTCTGAGATATTTTTATTTAAAAATTTTCTTAGTTATTTAGTCCCTAGGTTTGTATTTTGCTACCCTCTTGTAACGCTTCAGAGTTTTTACTTTCATTTTCTCATTTTTTAATCATTTTTGAAGTTTATTAAGATCAACTTATAAGTATGTTATTCAGCATGCTAGGAATTACCTAAGCACTTCTAGTTTTGTGTTCTCTATAAAATGTATATAAATTCATTGTCCCATCATTTAATTCACTAATGATAATACTGAGTAAACTAAGACTCAGACCAAGTCCTAGTTAGACAATGAACGATTTCAGTGCACATGTAACACAGTGTGAAACACAAATTCTGAACACACCTTTAAAATTTCAATGTTCACAGCTTTTAATTTCCTTTGAAAAAAAATGGGTAAGGGCAACAGAGACATGGCAGAACTGCAGAACACTTCAAGAGTTCTTTTACACTATAAGCAGAACCCTGTCTGTGAACTTCAGAGACAAGGCTTTACATGTGTGGTGGTTTGACCCTGGTTGGATGCCAAGTGCCCACCAAAGCCACTCTATCGCTCCCCTTCTCAACTGGACAGGGGAGAGAAAATATAATGAAAAAGCTTATGGGTCGAGATAAGGACAGGGAGATCACTTGGCAATTACCGTCACATGCAAAACAGACTCGGCTTGGGGAAAATCAGTTCAATTTATTACCAGTCAAGACTGAGTAAGAGAGAGGAGTGAGAACATGTGTAGGGTAATAAGAAATAAAACCAAATCTTAAAATACCTTCCCCCCATCTCTCCCTTCTTCCCCGGCCTCAACTTCACTCCCAATTTTCTGTACTTCTTCCCCCCGATCAGCACAGGGGGACAGGAAATGGGGGCTGTGGTCAGTTCATTACGTGTTGTCTCTGCTGCTCCTTCCTCCTCAGGGGAGGACTCCTCACACTCTTCCCCTGCTCCAGTGTGGGGTCCCTCCCACAGGAGACAGTCCTCCATGAACTTCTCCAATGTGGGTCCTTCCCACAGGCTACAGTTCTTCACAAACTGCTCCAGCGTGGGTCCCTTCCACAGGGTGCAATCCTTCCGGAACAGACTGCTCCAGTGTGGGTCCTCCCCACGGGGTCACAAGTCCTGCCAGCAAACCTGCTCCAGCGTGGGCTCCTCTCTCTCCATGGGTCCACAGGTCCTGCCAGGAGCCTGCTCCAGCACAGGCTTCCCACGGGGTCACAGACTCCTTTGAGCATATCCACCTTCTCTGGCGTGGGGTCCTCCACAGGCTGCAGGTGGATATCTGTTCCTCCGTGGGCCTCCATGGGCTGCAGGGGCACAGCTGCCTCACCATGGTCTTCACCACGGGCTGCAGGGGAATCTCTGCTCTGGCGCCTGGAGCACCTCCTCCCCCTCCTTCTTCACTGACCTTGGTGTCTGCATAGTAGTTCCTCTCCCGTATTCTCACTCCTCTCTCCTGACTGCTGTTGTGCAGCAGTTTTTTCTCCTTCTTAAATCTGTTATCCCAGAGGCACTAACACTATTGCTGATTGGCTCAGCTTTGGCCAGCAGCGGGTCCTTCTTGGAGCCAGCTGGCATTGGCTTTATTTGACATGGGGGAAGCTTCTAGCAGCTTCTCACAGAAGCCACCCTGGTAGCCCCCTCACTACCAAAACCTTGCCACACTAACCCAGTACAGCTGGTTTATTTGTATGCCTGCTTTTTTCCATTTAGGGGGTTGGATCACATGTGCACTTTGAGAATGCTGTTCCTGCAAATCTCACAGCACTTCTGAGGTCCTTTTTGTCCTCCAAGACACACTCCCTTTGGATGACTCCTAATGATTCCCTGAACAAGCTGAAGTCTGCTCTTCTGAAGTCCATGGTCTTTATTCCTTTACTTGTCTTTCTCATGCCCCATAAGATCTTAACCTCTAAAAGTTTATGGTCACCACAGCCAAAGCTGCTGTTGACAACCACATCTCCAAACAACTCTTTGCTATCTGCCAGCAGTAACTCCAGAAAGGCACCAACCCTTGTTGGTTGGTGAGACTGTTAAGAAACTGTCTTTGACACAGTCCAGAAATCTCCTAGATAACCCCCATTCACTCAAACTGCTCTCTTACACAATACACAATCCCTCCTCTTCTTCTGTCATTTCTGCCTTTCTGTAAATGGAACTGTTCTTTTCACTGTCTTATTTTTACTCGGAAATGTACTTATAAATCTCTTCCTTTTTCTTTTTTTTTATGTCCTTGTGTAGCTGTAACTGATTTCATGGTTATATCTTTCTGATAAAAACCTTACCTGCTTGACCTATTCCTTTATACTAACCTTCAGTCATGTCCTTATTTTTGGTTTTGTATGATTCCTTTTTTAATACATTTTTAAGTCATTACAGAGCTCATTATACAGCCATTATGCTATTTCGGTATGCCTCCTACCTTTCCTCAGCAATAGGATATTTTGCCACTAATTCATTCATCTTATTTTGCTGCTTCCATCTTTCCTTTCCTGCATAGTAATACTTTTTATTATTATTATTATTATTCTTACCCATATTACCTTCCAACTTCAGATGTTCAGTAATCTGCCTCTGATGATTAAAAACAAAAAAGAAATCTAAGGTAGCTTCTCTTCTAAAACTTTCTTCCATTTTATGAATCAAGACATTTTTCCAGGAACATTTAGGCTGTCTGTTCTGATAGATTTATTTTCCAGAAGATAGCCAGATATCTGAATCTCTCACTACAGCATGTCATATATTTTGAATACATGTTTTATAAAATAATTTTTAGGAGGGAAAAAAAAATCTTGTACCAATATGACCCTCGGTTTACTCCACCTAAACAAAATTAGGTGAACATATTATATTTTTATTTTAAAAGATAAAACTATGACATAATAATGGTGGGATTTGTCTGTACTGAGTCAAATAAAGCCTGATCTAGACATGCTAAGTTCTTTTTATAATCTTTTTATAATCAAAGAGACTGATAAATGTCAAGACAGATATCCAATATAGGTCAACTGAGTAATTTTGTGGATATTTTTTTTCTGTGACTTTCTTAAATAACAAACATTATATCTTTGCTTCTTAACTTATATCAAACAGAGTGTGACTTTATCTCTTAAAACCCAACAATAGATTAGCTGAATTTTTTTTTTTTTGAATATTAAAATAATTTTGGAAGTTCCAAAGAAATGGGAAATATTCAAAATGGAAGAAAAGTAAAAAATGAAAGTATCACTTCCCTTAATAGTTCAAATTAGTGGCACAGCTTCTCTAGTAATTCTGACACTGTGTTTACCAGGAAACTACATGTTTAGAAGGAAGTGTATATGAACTTAATGAAATTTTCTTACATTTTCAAAAATAGAATACTGATTTAAGGGACATGACAGAAGGGAGAATAGTTTATTGAATAGTTTGGGGAAGGGAAGGGAAGGGAAGGGAAGGGAAGGGAAGGGAAGGGAAGGGAAGGGAAGGGAAGGGAAGGGAAGGGAAGGGAAGGGAAGGGAAGGGAAGGGAAGGGAAGGGAAGGGAAGGGAAGGGAAGGGAAGGGAAGGGAAGGGAAGGGAAGGGAAGGGAAGGGAAGGGAAGGGAAGGGAAGGGAAGGGAAGGGAAGGGAAGGGAAGGGAAGGGAAGGGAAGGGAAGGGAAGGGAAGGGAAGGGAAGGGAAGGGAAGGGAAGGGAAGGGAAGGGAAGGGAAGGGAAGGGAAGGGAAGGGAAGGGAAGGGACCTTTAAAAGTCATCCAGTCTAAACCCCCTCTCCAATGAGCAGGGACATCTTCAAAAATATCAGGTTGCCCAGAGCTCTGTCCAGACTGACCTTGAATGTTTCCAGGGATCAGGCATCTACCACCTCTCTGGGCAACCTGTTCCAGTGTTTCACTACCCTCATCCTGAAAAATTTCTTCCTTATATCTAATCTAAATAAACCCTCTTATAGTTGAAAATCACTACCCTTTGTCCTATTGCAACAGGCCGTGCTAAAAAGTCTGTCCCTATCTTTCTTATAAGCCCCCTTCAAGTACTGAAAGGCTGCAATAAGGTCTCCCTGCAGCCTTCTCTTCTCCATGCTGAACAACCCCAACTCTCTCAGCCTGGCCTCATGGGAGAGGTGCTCCAGCCCTCAGATCATTTTTGTGGCCCTCTTCTGGACCCACTCCAACAGGTCCATGTCCTTCTTGTGCTGAGGGCTCCAGAGCTGGACCCAGTACTCCAGGTGAGGTCTTACCAGAGCAGAGTAGACAGGGGCAGAATCCCCTCCCTCGACCTGCTGGCCATGTTTCTTTTGATGCAGCCCAGCATTTGGTTGGCTTTCTGGGCTGAGTGCACCTTGTTGGCTCATATCTAGCTTTTCATCCACCAGTACCCTCAAGTCCTTCTCCGCAGGGCTGCTCTCAATCCCTTCATCCCACAGCCTGTATTGATATTGGGGGTTGCCCCATCCCAGGTGCAGGACCTTGCACTTGGCCTTGTTGAACCTCATGAGGTTCACACAGGCCCACCTCTCCAGCTTGTCCAGGTCCCTTTGGATGGCATCCTGTCCCTCAGGGATGTCAACCACACTACGCAGCTTGGTGTCATCTGCAAACTTGCTGAGGGTGCACTCGATCCCACGGTCTATGTCATTGGTGAAGATGTTAAACACCACTGGTCCCAATACGGACCCCTGAGGGACCCCACTTGTCACCAGTCTCCATGTAGACATTGAGCCATTAACCACTACCCTCTGGATGCAACCATCCAGCCAATTCCTTATCCACCAAACAGTCCACCCATCAAATCCATATCTCCCCAATTTAGAGAGAAGGATGTTGTGGGGGACCATGCTGAAGGCTTTACAGTAGTTCAGATAGATGACAGCTGTTGCTTTTCCCTTGTCCACTGATGCAGTTACTCCTTCATAGAAAGTCACTAGGTTGGTCAGGCAGGACTTGCCCTGGGTGAATCCGTGCTGGCTGTCTCGAATCACCTCCCTGTCTTCCATGTGCTTGAGCATAGCTTCTAGGAGGATCTGCTCCATGATCTTCCCAGGCACAGAGGTCAGGCTGACAGGGCAGTAGTTTCCAGGGTCCTCCTTTCTTCCCTTTTTATAAATGGGCACAATGTTTCCCTTTTTCCAGTCAGCAGGTACTTCACCTGACTGCCATGCCTTTTCAAATATCATGGAGAGTGTCTTGGCAACTACATCAGCCAATTCCCTCAAGACTCTGGGGTCCATCTCATCAGGTCCCATAGACTTGTGTACATTGAGGTTCCTCAGGTGGTCTCGAACATGATCTTCCCTTACAGTGAGAGGGGATTTACCCTCCTGCTCCCCATCTTGCAGTCCATTGACTTTGGAGGGGTGAGGAGAGAGGTTGCTGGTGAAGACTGAGGCAAAGAAGTTGTTGAGTACCTCAGCCTTCTCCTCCTCTGTTGATACTAGGTCACCTTTCTTGTTCATCGGCGGGGTACGCTTTCTTTAACCTTCCTTTTCTGATTGACATACCTGTAGAAGCCCTTCTTGTTATTCTATTTACATCCCTTGCCAAATTCAGCTCCAGCCTTGCCTTGGCCTTCCAGACCCCCTCCCTACACAACCGAGCTGTTTCCCTGTACTCTTCCCAGGACACCTGTCCCTGCTTCCACTGCCTGTGCAGTTCCCTCTTACTCTTTAGTTTGACCAGCAGGTCTCGACTCAGCCATGCTGGTCTCTTCCCTTCCTTGCCTGATTTTTTACACTTGGGGACTGATAGCTCTTGTGCTCTATGGAAGGTGTCCTTAAAGATCTGCCAGCTCTGTTCCATTCCCCTGTCCCTGAGGACCGTCTCCGAGGGGGTCCTTCTGACTAACTCCTTGAAGAGGTGGAAGTTTGCTTTCCTAAAATTTAGGGTCCTGACTGTACTCCTCACTTTTCCCATATCCCTCAGGAGTGTGAACTCCACCAACACGTGATCACTGCAGCCCAGGCTGCCTCCAGTCTTGACATCACCAATGAGATCACTTGCATTGTTGACCATCAGGTCCAGTATCGCGTCCCCTCAGGTAGGGGTGTCTATTACCTGGCTTATGTTGTCTATGCATTCCAGGAATGTCCTGGATTGCCTACAGCTCGTTGTATTGGTTTTCCAGCAAATGTCAGGGTGGTTGAAGTCCCCCAGAAGGAAAAGAGTCCACAAGTGCGAAGCCTCCCGGAGGTGGAGGAAGAAGGCTTCCACATACCCCTCCAAAGATCTTACTGCTTTTAATAGAAGTCATAGTTTTTTAGTATCTGAGTTTGTCAGAGGCACAAAAAGTGTCTTATAAATTACTATTAGAAAAAGATAATAGAAAACTTTTGTTTCTATTCAGGATTTTTTGTTGATTGAGTTTATGAGAAAAAGGGTTAGAAAAAAAGTCTGAATAATACTTACAGATCCTTAGAGTATTAATTTTCTGCACATATTTTACACTTCCTTGGTTTCTTATTATCCTTCTTTTTTACAGGCCATCAATGGACTCTTACCACATTAAAATCTTATACTGATGAAATAGCACTATAATTGAATTTCATATCTGGACATGACGCAATTGTGTTATTTATAAATGTAATGTAACAATAAGCAAGCAATGTATCTAAATAAAACATATCTGGAATGCAATTAAAATATCATTAATACAGTACCTGCATATAATTTCATAGACTGAATATTTGAGCTGGATACATTTCTTCTGATGAAGTTTATCACTCTACAGACATTGCATATTTTTTCAGAAACTTATGAAAAACATAACTTTCAGTAACTATCCAAAATATTAGCTAGAATGCAAGGTCATATATTCTTTCATTTCTGAAATAAAAGAGTATATTTAATGGACTGAAACATGATTTTTTTTTTTTTTTCTGCTGTAAAATTGCATTTCTTTGATAAACAGCTTGTCTAATGTTCAGACATGCAACTTTCAATGAAAACATCAGATAAAGCCACAAAGTAAGCAAATGTAAATTTTCTATGTGTGTATCTGACTAGAACATAAAAGAAAATGTAAGAGAAAAGAACACATTTTTTTTTTCCCTTGTACCTTATTTTTTCACTCATTGTAAATAAGAAAATGAAATTTTATCTATGTTTAAAAAAAAAGAACGATGGTCACAGACTCTTCCACATGAATTTGTTAACTTCATGGTCATTCAAAACTCAGATTTTAGGTTGTGCATTATGATATTACATCCCTATTAAAGGGCTCACTCTATCAAAGCTAAGGAAGAAGGGAAATAATCTTTCAGTCAGTAGACTGGTTTGTTATGAAAGCAAGTTTAATCCATCCATTCTGACAGAGCTGAAGTGCTGGTTTCCGCTGCAGTGACTTAGAGATGCTTACATTGTAAGTTGCACAAGGGGACAGGGGAATGGATGTAACAGTCCAACACTTTGCTTACTGTTCTGAGAGTATTTTGAAAGTTGACCACTAGTAACATATTGATATGATGACATGACCTGATATACATCGAATATTATAAGATTATTTGAAAAATATTGTACTTTATATGAAGGGACTCAATCTGTTAACTTCTATAGTTCTGAAATATGTACAGAAAAAATGGTTTGTTGAATAGATTTTAATGCAAGTGTTATTGCATCACATTCAGTAGACAATGGAAGAGATGTTTATTATTATTTAGTGCCATGAGAGAGAAAAAATAGCAATTATACCAGGCTTGCAAAAAGTCTTAGATTTTTTTTATATGAATGACTTTTACCAAGTTAAAAAGTGTGAGATTTCTCTATTGGATCACTTCCTATAAAACTCCTAAGAAAGGCAAGTTTTGCAGGGAGAGGTAATGACTTTTTAAATTAAACTAACTGGTGTAGTTCAGGGAAAACAGTCTTTTCGGGACACAAAGCCTTTTTAGTACATAAGTCAAAAGCCTTAAACAAATCAGGGCATCAGTGTTTTCTCTTTCAAATAAAGATGATTTTATATGAAAAATGTTTTTGTTTCAGTATTAAAGAATTGTGCCCTCTGTAACGTAATGTGCCCTCTCACATGTAATAGAAATATTTTTACATCTACTGAAAGGAAACTAACAGTATTCATTAGACTTTTTTTGCATCAAACTACCATTGTGCCTTATTTTTTAAGGTTTTTTATACTGTACTTAAAATAAAACCACAAAATTGTTAACTATAAAAGGCTAAATGAATAAAACAACCCAGGAAATGCAAGCAAAGTTAAGAGTAATTTTGTTGTTAGATACCAAAATAGCAATTGCATAGAAGCTATAGTAATGGTAAAAGCAAAAAGTGTAAGAAGGCGGCATAATGGTAGGAAAGATACTGGATAAAGTTATACCAAGACAAGAGATGAAGAAAAAAAACACAAGAAAATAATCTCAGTTTTAAGAGAGGTTTGCAAGATGCTATAATTGAAACAAAACTGAAGAAAATAAGTAAAAATGAAGACAGGTTATAAAAGGTATGGGGAGAAATGTCATGCACTACAATAACAAGGAAAGGTTCAGACAATAACTTCCCTCTCTAAGAGAAAGTGCTACAGATAGTGAGACTGAAATACAGGTTAGAATGGATCAGAGCTGAATAGCTTCAAGCATTGTTAGAGTTCAGATCTGCATTCAGCCTGTCTGAGCATTTGGAACAAAATCTAGAATTCTTTGATAAGGTATAGTAAAACTGCAAATGTTAAGATATAATCTAATTATTCTACATGTTTATGAATAGCATTTTCACCACCTTTCTAGTTGTTCATCAACTGTTTTTACAGAGCTTTTCTCATTTTCAACAGTATGACCTGGGAAGAAAAGTACATACTACAACTTCACCTTTAACCAGCAGTACAACTGGGAACTCCTTAGGATTCAGTCTCAACAGTAGCCAACCAGTGTCTGCAACACAATGTCCTCAGGCATTTCCACCCATGATTTTTTTCTGTAGAGTACAGCGGGGCTTACATAGAAGTGCCCCCAGTGGAATTAGTGAAGACAATATATAAAATCACCTCATTTTGTCACAGTTAGATACTTCAGGTATTTAGGGTGTGATTCAGATTTAATTCAGACAGCCAGATTTAGGTACCTACAAGTGATGCAGGTACCTGAGCTCCCATTACAGTCATAATGGACACACACAGTCAGTATCTCCATCTCTGTTGAGACCGAAGAGCTATTCACCTCACCCTAAGGCAGATTATGTCTGTGTTTAGTCACCTGAACATGGGTACCTTTTGCAATGCTCTAGGTGTATGAGACATCGTCAAGAGGGTTGCAGATATAGGGGACCTGTAGCATTTTGGAAGGGGAGTTGGATACCCAGCAGGATGCTCCAGAGCATTTTGACTATCTCTAGACATCTATGAGTAGAAATAAGTCCGTACCTTTGATCTAGTAAATCACATGCTAAACCTCATTGACTATTTTAGCTAAATCTCCTTTGGCTATAACTAAAGCTTAATCACATCGCTCACATACAGACACCGTTATTGACAGTTAAACCAGATATCTGAATCTGATACTGATCAGTCCTGCTCCTGATCCCTTTCAGCTATTCACATTTTACATAGCACCAATTTACACAAATTTTACTTGCTAGAGCAGACTTTGAGGTCATTCTGAGGAAAGCCAAAATCTGGGAAAATTTTCCTTTTTAGCTTTCAGTATTTTTTCAGGATCTGAAATCATATCTGCATACAAATATGTTTGTCAAAGTTACCAGAAAAAAAAAGAATAACCCAACCAGTTCAAGGAAGACATACTTTATAATAAACTGCTGTTATACTTTAAGCTATATAATTCTTCATGCTTGACAGCAGACCACAAAAACACTTCTTCCCCTAGAAAATTTTCTAAATAAGAAAGATGACTGCATTCTCATTATTGTTAATATCATATTCCCACCTACACAGATTCACTTTTTTTTACTTCTGTCTAACAAGAGAGATCTTGCATCTCACTTTATCATGTATAATGAACCAGTTACTGAAAATACAGTTGTTTTTCTTACCTGCAATGAAATCTCTATATCTTGATGTTATCATTAAAAACTGGACATAAAAACAGGAGACAGCTTTTATGTGTGCTGTTCTCAGTATGGTTTCCAAAGCAAAAGACAACAGAATATACTTTAGTCCATTATTTTTCTCCCTAACTCAAAAATATTTTAGAAGGCAGATGCATGGCATTGTTAATCCTTTAATCCAGCATTTTTTTTTTAAAAAAAAAAGTTCCTGAGCATAGCTATTAAGAAAAGTGGGATAAGATGTTAACTAATATCTATAAAAATACTCACACACATATTCATGTACCGAGTGTCTTCAATTAAATATAACAGATCTGCTATTCTAATGTTTATAGGCTTACACCAATTCACTTTCCAAGTCACAGGATAATGACCAGTCTATAAAACTCTGGAAAAATCATGACAATGAAGTGAAACAGAAAGTCATCACAATTTTTTCTATAATGCATGAGATCAGAATCAAAATTGTATTTTTTATTCACATATGATTTGAAAATATCCTTTTTAATCACCATGTCTAGTTTATCACATCTTGCAGATTTGTGGAACTAGATATTTGTGTATATATAATTTTCAGATAAATTAAATATCCATTCTTCCAGAACAGTGGGTGATACATATTTAAAATAAACGCATTTTTGTTGCTAAGACAGCTCAACCAACATGATGTTACTAAGACAGCTCAACCAACAACTAGATGTAAGATTTTTTTTCTTTGAAAAAATCAAGTAAACTCCTTAGTGATAAAATCTACTCATTATTACACAGCAGTTGAAACCTATTATGGATACTGATATTTATTAATAACAAAAACTATAGCAGAAATAAAGTAATAGCTATTACATTATTATACTGTAATTGTTACTTTTGTTGTTATTACAGTTATCGGCATTTGTACTTAATTGCATCCATTAAGATTAGAAGCTCTTGATCTATCTGTACAGATATACATAAAGATTTAGACTATCAGAATTTTCTTACACTTCAATACATGCAAAAGGTAGTTCTGGCAGAATTTATATCCTCATATCTGATGCAGCAGAAACAGAAGTCCAGCATCATCCAGTTGTGGAAACTTGCAATTAATAAATCCTTTTCCAGTTAGTCTGAAAGTTTCCTTGGCACATAAACTTGGATGCTCAGTCTGAGCACTCTCAAGTGCTTAGTTCAAGTATTTAGGATTAAAATTGCAACAAAGTGTCAATGATATTTGGACTTCAGGAAGAAAATACTTAAGTCAGAGAACAATGTGATTCAATAAACATGTTGTTAACAAGCTTAACACTACACTGACATGGTACAAAAGAATATTTACTAGAAGTACCAAGTTAAACACAGCTGCAACATACACCTGTGTTGACAAATTACAGTAATGGTGTTTCTACCAACCTCTTTGAACAGTAGGTTTAAAGCACTTACACACAGAGTAGGGGACATGGATTCTTGTCCTTCTGTAACTGAAAGGAATAGAAGCTGTAGTTCCCATTTCCCAGGCGAGTGCACTAGCCACTAAGCTAACAGTAGGAATTAATAGGAAAAGGGAAATTTTAGTGCCCCAATTCACCAGCTGAATTGGTCCCTTATGAAAAGAGAAGAAAAAAGGCGCAGGACACTGCAAGCCTAACGGCTGGACTTTTTCTCAAGCAAGGCAAATACTACCTACTTTATATGGTTGATGAGGACATGAGAATGGCAAAAAAATAAATAGTTTACTGGGCACTACAGAATGCAGAAAAATGAGAATTTAGGATTATAGTCACATACTTAAGCAAACTTTTAGAATTACTGTCACTAAAGCAAAAAGAAGCTGCAAATACAGTTTATTGGCAGTCCAAATGTTTGCTAAACATCTGGCATGATAAACAGGTATCAAATTTGTTCATCTGTTTTGTTGTCTTATTTGGGTTTTTTTGGGGTACAACACCAAATGTCATTAAGTGGTAGATGATATTTTTAATATTTCTAATTTAAGTACATTGGAAAAATAGTTTTTAAACCCCAAAATTATAAACTATGGCTCACAGGCTCAATTGATTAGGGACATGCTTCATCCTCTTGATTCTTTTTTAAGCTTAAAAAATCTGGTACTTTTCCAGAATGATATTTCTAGAATTTGTTTTCTTTTTAAGCTGCCTTTATTCTTCAAATACTTTTTATGAATGAGAGTAATTTAATCTTCTAGGAGCTTTCCTTCTGGTAATTTAAGATCATTAGCTAGAACATTTTCTGGATTAGCAAAGACAGATATAGATAAACATTTAACAAAATACATTCTTTACCACTGCCAGCCCATTTTACTTCCTGAAACACAGGGTCTTTCACAGGTGAATGTATTATGTTGTTATGATAATTTTTTGGCAAAAAGAGAAGATATTGAAGCAATACTAGATAGATTTAGATTTTGTCAGTGGGGTCCTATTCTACTATTCTAAATGCAGTTAACCTTCCTTATGTATTTGTGAAGATGCATCCTTAGGAGCATTGTTTTATTTAATTTTATTTATTATTAACTGGCAACAGTGCATATTTTCATTTACTGTAATGTAGAGTAGCAAATGTTCTTCCTGATCTGAGCTCATTTCTAGTATTTTCCAAACAATATTTTTCTGCAAAGTTACTACAGAAATAACACAAAAATCAAAACTGTCTCCACTGGAGCACTGGAGACAAAGCTGGCAAGTGTCATTGCTGAAAGAGACTGGGAAGCTTGGATGTTTCTTTAAAGGAAAAGCCAATGGTGTAATTGAGAGAATAGTTTTTATATAAACCAGAGTTTCTCTTTTTCAGATGCCTCAAAATAACTTTCTTGAAATCTTTTCACTCTAAGGACAATACTAGTCTCAAGTGACATGCTCTACTTTAAGAATGGATGCCTCCACTTGCTAATAATAAATAGAATCTGTAGAAAAGAAGTTGCTATCTCTTCACATTTTATTTTGTTCTCACGACTGAGCAAAAGTTCTCTGTGGAATACAAGTCAGAGCTGAAAAGAATGGAAGGTAGGTTGTTTTAACATTGTATCCCTTTAGGCTTCAAGTGAACTTCAGGAAAACCTTTATTTTCTGTTATTTGCTTACTCTGAAGAGACTGTCAATTTTATTGCTTACAGAACAAACACTTATGGAGTCACAGTGCTCTGCAATTTCTGATTCAGACTAAGCTTTCTGTATATGTACTATTTCTTAAATATTTGTTTTATGACGTCTGTACTTGTCACATGCATCTCCTTTTCACTGATCTTGTTTTCATCCTTGTCTTTGTGAAGATTCATCTAGGTTTTTGTTACTTCATTTTAATTTTCTTTTCATGCTGCACTACTTCAGGCAAAAAATGAGTCATATTCACGCATGACAAAGTTGTCTTAATTCTGAGACTCCTTTGGCTATTCAACCCACTTCAATGGAAAGCGCCACATTCTCGTTTATGAGGCGTATGCATCTGACTCTTCCTCTGATGCTTAGTGCAAAACACTTGTTGCTGGCCAGCCTTGGCAGGACCACACTAACATCACTTTGGCCTTGGATAACGAAATGATACAACAAGGTTGCAGACTGACTATGTCAGCCTCTGTCCCAGTATATCTTCACCTGCAATGATGGAAATCTGAAATGGTAACTGACAGCTCATGACAGAGTTTGAAATATACTTGTTTTCAAAAACAGTTTTATTGATGGCCACAGTTGCCTCAGGCTGATATTAACTTTTAGATTTCATTGGCTCCAATGGTCTTGGGGGGATCATCCTAGTATTTTTATTTTCCTTTTTCATTAATCACAGTCTTATTGCATTTTTATTTCAACACAATAATGTTAAATAACAGCAATAAGTACAGGTAGAATCATTCAGACAGGATAATGGCAATGAGTTTTAAAAGAAATGTCTAATGTTCCATTAGATGTAATAACCAATCTTCTCAAATCATCTTTTTCACTGTTGTACTAAAACAGATTTCATATTCAGGAAAGAAAATGCATTATTTAATTGAAGCTACAAGACTTCAAACCATGGTTTGTTTGTTGTTGGTTTTTTTTTCCTTTTAAAGTGTTCTTAAAAGATCTAGCAGTTTTTGTAACAAAGGATGACTCAAAATAAGCTTTCTTAAGCATCTTTGGTAGCTGGAAGAGTTACCTTTAAAGTGACTAAATTCTGCAGAGTTGCTGGAGAGATTAAACAGTAGAAACAGAGAAACAAAGCTTTTAATTCAGATAAAAATGAATCATGCAATGTATTTTTCGCTAGTATATCCTGATTATTTCCAGGAGCATTTGACTGGTTGGCTTCGGAAAGATGCGGAGCTTGTTTTAAGTTGAAGATACACAGGGATTCAGAGCCACTTGAGGTGACCTGGTATATCCCAGTTGAACACCAGCTGCAACTGCAGAAAGGTAAGGTTTTCTCTGGGACCTTTATTGTGTCTTCCAGCCTCACACAGCTAATCTGCTCAGCACGTCTTAAAGGACACTAGCTGGCCAAGACAACTCAACTTAGCCCTCAGTATTCCTAGTAGGTTTTTGAAGAGTGTCTCTCACATACCCACATTGAGTTTAGGTATATTAAGCTCCCACTCATGTTATGCATTCACCATACAAGTTAGGTTTTCAGAATGATATTTGATCTTTACTACAGGTACACGTAAATTTTCATTCACTGCAGTGGAGACAAGGTGCAATTCCCTTGAGTCTGGACTAGCAATTTAAGAAACAATGAAATAATTTTAAGTGTTCTTTGGATTGTGCTCAGCTAACATTGCTATCCATGCTTCCATAAGAATTTAGCTACTATACTATATGGAAATTATTAACCACTACATAAGGAGTGGATTTTTTTTTTTTTTTTTCCTGAAGTTATTACTTTAAGCTAGAAGCAAGTAAGTAAATAAACCATGAATATGTCTGGCTCATTTCATCTACATGAACTGGTATTATGATGTGCTTTTATTCCAATCTTTATAAAGGGTAAATGTGCAATAAATATTCATTAAAAATACTTCTGTAATTTCTAAGTCTTATAGATTTGAACACCTGCTGTTTTAACAACTATGTATCTTGGATTAAAACATAATTTGCATTTCACAAAATAAAACAAAGCAAAATATATTAAATTTTTTCTTTGCAGTCTTTTTTTTTGGGGGGGGTGGGGGGGGTGGTAAGTAGATCTTTTTGTATTTATCCCAGAAATCACAATGAAATATCTCAGTTTTTAATTCTTACTCAAACAATTCTAAACCTGCAAAACTTTAGTGTTAGAAGCATTTTCTATTTGTGAAAATAGCTGCAGGTCATAAATAGTCCTCAAAGTCTGTACCTCCTAAATTTAAGATGCCAGATGGTCATGATAAGAAGATGTAAATTCATATATGACACAACAATTCACTTCATTTATGGATGTAAATCTCATCTTTTTATTTGGTGTATAAAGACTCAATGATATTCTGTTTCTGCTAGTCTCTCCTTGAATATGATGTTTTAACCTAAATTACTAAACTGCATAAATTCAAGTCTAAGAAGTGTTGATTAGATCCACTCATTTCTTCTCCCTCAGAAAAGAACTGTAAACCACAGACTCTTACCAGCCTTTACTAGTATGTTGATACTGTTATATTTACATAAACAAAAATCATAAAGAGACAAGAAAAAGGTAGGAGCTTAGATTATCATGAGGCAAAAGTCATAAATATTTGATCACTCCAGTAATTATGCATTCATAATGAAGCCACTCACTTTCACAAAGATGAAAACACTACCTCCGCCCAGAAAGAACAGCAGCGTTTATTTCAATCTGAGCTCATAAATTATCATAATAGCTGCACATAACAAACAAGACTGTGACTGTCAACTTGCTTTTCAACTCTGTTTTGTTTCTGATAGAATATCCAGCAGTGACCAGATATTTCAAGGACATCTCATACATACATGGAAAGCAGGAAAAAGGAAAGATAAGCAGTTGTGAAACACTGACCATTTTGTTTTACTAAGCATATACATGAAATTCATAAAGAGAATTTGTGTCAATGACTGGTCAGCTCTTGTAAGCACAAGACCTGAAGTGCTTGAGACACAGATGTAGGATGTTACTCTGCATTCAGTTTTGAAAGCAAATTAAGATGTGATTCAAGATAGGAAAAGGGTCCTCCAATTATTCTGGGTCTCCTGCTGCTGTAAGACAGCATGTCTGCATGTTTGTGGTGAGACAATTGTGCTTTCCTCATGGGGGGAGGTGGGAGGTGGTAGAGGAGTCCTCAACTGGACATGATTAGTTCTAAGTGATATACTCTGGATAATCCAGACTCCGTATAGTTTTAATTTACCTCTGCCAAGTCTTTTCATCATAGTATAGTAATTTTGCTGTGCTTTAGCTAGGTGAAATTTTATTTGCTTTGTAATAACAGAATTAAGCTGATATTAAATTTTTACTAGCTTGTGCAAATAACTTACGTTAATATTAGCCTTTTGCCATCAGTCTCAGTAATTAGTCAAATTTAAATCAGATTTTCTTTTTTCCAACTCTTTTTCTTAATGAAACCTTAACTTCCATAAATTTTGTAGTTAATGGTTTTAAAGTGCCTTATTTCTAGGATTAATGTGGTCAGAGGACACATTACCAGGTAACTGCATAAAGGTTTCCATCAATATGATAAATAAGGACATGGTTATTTCCCTAACAAAGTTGTGCTGGAGGGTTATGTTTCATCACAGTAACATTATAAGGGGATCTTCCTGTTCTCTTCATACAGGTATGTAGCTTTGATTGACAGTTTGTCTTTTTGGACGGTACACAAGCCCTGTGAGATCAAGTACTGCGTTATGTTCTTAGCTGATCGCACGCATTATCTTTCCTCAGATACGTTAATTTTCTTCCACGAATAAGCTTTCCTAAGGATTATGTGAGGCTATGTGGAAGGAGAGTGTTTGCTTCTTTAAGGGTATCTGGTCAAGGACATTTTTCAATGCAAAAAGGGATAATAAAAAAAAGGAGGAAACCATAAACAAGAACATACAGGGACAGAAACCTGACCAAACCTGGCCAGTCACACTAATTGATGAGGGCACGTGGGAGTGTGAGAATATTTATTCCAGCAAGGGTATCTGACTGGGGACCTTGTCAATCAGGAAACTAAAGAAAAAAGGGGGAACTCAGAAACAAGATATACAGAGACACAGACCTGACAAAACAAACTTGATGACAATGACAAGAAACGAACGTCACCACTGACACAGGTTGATGGGCTATCAAGAAACTACAGGCACCACTTCCAGGGAGATCAACCTGGAGTTTGCAGCTGATATGACTGTAAACCAGAGGTACCCCAGTCTGGGAGGTGTTTAGCCATACAAACCCATGAGGACACATGCAAGGGAAGGGGAAGCAAGGAGGAACAAAGAGGGTGGGTAGACAGAAAAGGTTATAAAAGGGTCCGGTCGCTTGTAAACAGAGACTATCAGTGCGCTTGTCTGGCTGAGCCCTGTGCCTGGTTACCGCAGTCTGTCCTGTCTTCTTATATCTTCTTATTAAATCTTTCCTTAAGTCTCTTTCTGTGTAATCTCGCTCTCTATCCCATATGTACATGTGCTGTAAGGACTAAGAGCCAGCTGCTGGTGAGACCTGTGTGTGTGTGAGTGGAATTTGTCAGTGGCCAGTGGTGTCAGCTACTGGAGCGAGTGGGGCTCCTAGTGCCAGTAGTTGGAGGTGCCTTAGCTCTCTGGATCTAGAGAGGGTCCTACAGTTGTGCCCAGAGTGCCAACTACTGGGGCAACTGGCGTGAATGGATCTGGTGCCAGCTACTGGAGTCAGACCAGCAGTGTAAGTGTCCCTGACTTGTGATGTCAGCTGCCGGAGCGAGTGTGTGTCCCTGTCCATCGCTCATTCAGGTGTAGTCTCTAGCTGTCCCACCTCCACTGCATTCTGTGATTCAGGCTCTCACCTCCGCAGAGTCACTGTGGATACCCTTGATCTCCTGTTTATCCTCCTGATATTACACAGAATGCTGATTTCATCCAGCACCTGATGACTCAATGTCTTGAGCAGATTATGCCTCCTATAAGTGACACCACTCTGGTCCCTAGTCCCAGGGAGAGGCCAATGCCCTCCCTGCATCCCATGGTCTGAATAATGGTATCACAGAATGCTTGAGGTTGGAAGGGACTTCTGGAAGTCATCTGGTCCAAACCACCTGGGGGTGGGGTGGGGCAGGACCTTTTTTTATCAAGAACCAACCTATCAGGAAGCAGCTTACAATCAGGAACACGCCAATCAAGAAAAAGGTAACAGAAGTTGTTACCTGCAGGGTCCCCTGGAAGCTTCCAGAAGCATTCCCGCTAACAAGGTGGCTACCTCTGAAGCTCTTTAATTGGAAAAATCAAACCAGCTCACTTAATCTTATACAACTAATAGAGAAAAAAAAGGAAGTGGAAGCACAATTAAGTATATATATGCCTGCAAGTGTGTGTGCATGTGTGTGTATGGTTAATTCAAGCAATGAGAAAAATAAATCTCTCAGTTGTGCCAAAAAAACGTAAATCAGATCTTACTTATATTTTAGTAACAGGCCTAAACATCCCTCAATTAAAATACCTAAGCAGGCAAAAGGGGCTGGAGGGGCAGAGAGGAAGAGGAAGCCAGATCTTTTTCAGTGGTATGCGGTGACAGGACTAGAGGCAATGGGCACAAAATGAAGCACAGGAGTTTCCCTCTGAACATCAGGAAACACTTTTTTACTGTGAAGTTGACTAAACACTAAAATAGGTTGCCCAGAGAGGTTGTGGAGTCTTCATCCTTGGAGGTCCCTTCCAACCTCAGCCATTCTGTGATTCTGTGATTCAATTATGTGTTATTTCTGGCAGAGATGAATAGCTTTCATTACAGTCTAATCAACTTAAGTCTTTAAAAACCTACAATCTCTATTTATAAACTACCAACTACCATAGTAACTAAGCATAATATTTCTTCAGTATTTTTATAAAATTGATATGAAGGTTTGAACAAAGATACTGACACAGTATTTTAATTTAGCAGTAAAATGATGCTCTGAGCTTAAATCCAAGGGGGGGCGGGGGGGAAGAAATAAATCTTCTAAATGCCTGTTCTATAAGATCTGTCTTCTAACATAAACATTATCAGACATTTTCATCTGTTTCAAGAGACAAATATGAAAGTTTTTTTTCTGCATCCTTAAAAAAGACCCTAACTGGAAACTTCAGGGAGTGAATGAGTTTGCTAATCACTGACCATATCCACTTGAAAATAAGGAAACTTTATCCAAGTTTAAAACTAAAATCTCTTAATCAGCAGTATGGTTGCCAATTAACTTCATGTGGATATTTGTAAGGACTCTAGTGATGCAGTTTAGAAAGGGGATTTTACAACAAAAACAAATATGTTGAAAGCGTTTTGGCACTTCTAGGCATCCAAATTACAAAATCATCAAAAGCATCTCCAGGACAAGCAAGATTAATTACTGGATGATACTAGTATCTGGTCTTTGTGTTTCCCCAAGGTGTTTTACTTCAGTAATGAGACCACTAATTCATCTTGTAAGACATAGGAGAGTAAAATGTTCACTTTCTTCACCAATAAATTGATTCATGAAGTCAGAAGAGGTCCAAAGAATATGGAATTCAGAGACAGAATATTTGCTAAAGGTTTTAGTGGTTTAATTGCAAAAAACCCACCCGTTTAAAGTCCTACAACTATCTTACATATATAGAAATTTACTGGAGATTCATGCTGGTTGTTAAGAATAACGCATATCATAGAATCATAGAATGCTTTGGGTTGGAAGGGACCTTGAGAGATCATCGAGCCCAACCCCCCTCTGCAGTGAGCAGGGATTGAACCTGTGAACTTGGCGTTATTAGCACCATGTTCTAACCAACTGAGCTAACCCAGCTGGTCATCAGGAAATAGAAATTCATCATCTTCTGCCCTTCACTTTGGGTATTTTTTTATTTTTGAAGGTGCAGTGTTTATCAAAAGTATTAGGAACTCCATCAGCTGTGTGCACTGAAAGTGGCTTCAAGAACTCTTTTTGGAAAATGGAAGTCTAAGAAAACTTCAAAGGACAAATGATGACTAACAGAATTTTAAAAATGCTTCTTTTGGAGAATTCTTAAAACCACCTCCCCTCCCCACCCTGTCCCACTGTGGCCGCAGTGGTGGTGGTGGCGGTGGTGCAGCCTGGCATGGCAGGGGAGGTCTTCCTCAGGGGGCCGGGGCAGCCTTGGCTGGTTGGGGCTGTTTGGAGCGGGTTTGCTCCCCCTTTCCACTGGCTGACATGACTGATGCTGGTGGCAATGGCCGGACATACTGCAGGCTGACGCTGAAGACACACAACAGCCCTTTGTGTCACAGGGTTTTTTGGGGGTACCTGCCACCCTCCCCTGCTGGGATCCCAGCAGGCAGCTGATGGGCCTGGAGGGAAAGGAATGCACTCCAAGGTGTTTCCACTCATGCTCATTTTATGGCCTGTAGCGATATCTGCTAGGCTGCTTTGGTCTGTTTCAGTGTCTTTTTTTCCAATTACTGTTTCATCAGAACTGTTTTGTTCTTGGCAAGGAGAAGAATGATTCAGATAAATTGGCATTTTCTGATGTAAATCTGTTTAGTTAAAAATATCCTTGTCTACTCTGCCAAACACATGTACTCTAGCACTGTGCGGTTTAGCAAAATACGTAAGCATGGGATTTAAGCATATAATTGAGTACACTCTTGTTAGGTAGGGATTGCTTAATTAAAGTCAAGCATTAATTAGGTTCCTTCCAGATGATTCAAAGGGCTCTCATCATTGCCTACTCTTATTAATCCCAACCTAAACAAGTTGTATGATGCTTCAAGCCTGTTACTCTTGTTTCTCTGCTCCTTGTTTAGTATGCCTTTAAAAGGCTACATTTGCTCATATTTGCTGTTATATATATAAGAAGAAAACAGCTTCATCCTTTATATTTTATGAATATTTAAGTATCTGTATTTATACATTTAGCCTGATTAGTGGATACATATGAAAGTGTATAAGGTCAGGGCAGATGTGTTGTGATATGTTGTCATGACAGAAATCATGACAGATATAAAAGAAGTTTTTCTAGATGCCAGTGTTTAAGAGAGTGGAATTTGGGTAATACGGACCAGGACTGGAGAACCCTGCAGAGGTATCCTGAATTACAAATACAGACATGCCTATGAACGTGACAAGGGAGTAACAGGAATAGCACAGTGTAGATTAGCAGGCTCTGGGATTCAACTGTGTGGCAGAAGACCGAGAAAAGGGAATCCATGTTATGCTTGGTCTTCCTGCCAGGAAGGAACAAGGAAGACTAGGAAAGTCATGTTGAGTTGCAGGCTTTAAGAACTGTGAATTTGGCTGCTATGAGATGTGCGGCCTTGAAATCTGTATTTCATGTACACACACCCTGTTAGAAGACATACAAACACAAACAAAGGATAAGAAACAGCCTGATAATTTGCAATCACTTCTAATGTCACTTTTGAATATATGAAGTTTTAATTAACAATGTAAGGACAATATGTCTGTTTATATCATAGAATCATATACACGTGTATGACTGGTCAACAGCTGCTCCAGGAGAGCTTGTAAAACTTATGAGTTGCAGAAATTCAAGGAAATAACTAGGAAATTCTAAGAAAGAACTACATGCTTATAAGACTATAACTCATTAAGACAGCCTAATTCTTATGAGTTGAAAATCAGAAGCATTCAAAACACAGGCCTGTGACACCTGTAAATTAAAAGTCTGTTAATCAGCACATAATTGAAATTAGTTTACTTTGAAATCAAATGTAAGCTGGCTAAAATGGTGTAAGCAACAAGAGTATTTAAATATTTTATAAAACTGTGATGGTATAGCCAGGCACAAAGCATAAGCATTTTACATAAATATGTAAGCAATGTGACTAACAAAGAGGTAAATAAAAACATGCAGTTGCGCTTAGGAAGCATGAGAAAACACATAGACAAGGACTGAAGTGGGAGAAATTGCAAGAGGGAGAGCAAAGAACAAGAAAAGCACAAGGCTTGCTTTGGGATTAGGACTTGGAATAGGTAGAATTTCTGCTAAGCACAGAAGAAGCATGCCTGGCAAAACTAAAAACAAGACAAGCATCACTGGGTGCAGATGAGATACCCTCTCTGGGGAAGAGGCTAGAAACAAACCCAAGGATGACTGAGCAAAGATAGAGAGGAAACAAGATGAACGTACTTCTGGACTGACTTTTCTCACCAAAGAGCTCTCAAACCTGATCATCATGACCTCTGCAACTGAGGACTGTCACAGACCTCAGTGTTGACTTTATGGCATAGTACTATATACTCACTGCTAATTTAGGCTGTTACAGTTAGACTTTGTCAGTTTGTATATGTAGTAATGATGACTCATAATTTGTAACAGCTAACCATTTGCACCAAGTGTGCCATAGATGAATTGAGAAAATTGGTTTTTAAACTTTAAGACATGCTTGATATTTCAGTCTTCTAAACACTCCCCTCACAGCAATCTCTAATTCTCTAGTTGTATACATGCGCATATATGCAGTTGCAGTAAATGCTTATTTCAGTGAAGGAACAACTGACCTGACTGATTAGTGTGGTGATTTACTCTGTCATAAAATTATCAGATAATGCAGTAACTCTCAGCTGAGACCACATAGTGGGAGAGTCAGTAATTATTTCTCTTATTTTCACTTGTAGTAGCAGTCATATAACTACTACTGCTCTTTCTGGCTATCTTTGTGTACAGAAAGTAAGAGGAACCTAAAGTCACTTCTCCTAATTTAGACCTTTGATAGGTATCTAAACTAAGTAAAGTGAAATTTAGGTAGAATGCCTACTTTCTTACTTTAAGAATGTTTTAAGATTGAGTTTCAATTCTTACATTTCTTAGGTTCATTTACAGTGCAGAGAGTATGAAATACTCTTAAAATAAAAAAATGACACTTTTTATATGTTTTGAAATATGACCGAGGAATTAAAGAATAGATCTGTAGAATTAGGCTTACTGACTTGAGTCAGGCTACTAATGTTTTTAGTTAAGTACATCTGAGGTGCTTCAATGGACTAGGGCCTAAGGACATTATAATGACACTTGAAATATATCTCCTATCAGAATGTGCATCGTTCACTTCCTCATGCAGTTTTTCAGGAATAGTTGCAATGTCCTTAAGTGTTTTAAAAATAAAGAATCGTATAAAACCAAAATATAGAAACAGAAAGTTTCAGTATATTCTCCCTTTATGTTGGAGATTGAAATGGCTTGGTGTGCTATATTTCAATGATTTTATAAAGCAAATATTCAGATTTTGACCTACATGCAAAACAGTAGAAAATGTGGATCTTCCTGACCACTGATAATAGTACAAGAATTTTAGCATGCTGATTAAGATTGTTAGAATGTGTCCTTGGATTTATTTCTGGAATATGTCTGATTGAATTCAATCTGTTGCTAGGAAATCTTCAATAGTTCAATATTGATTTATGAAGCATATTTAAGATTTTTTTTCTTTTACATGTCTGTATACATTTAGGTGTCTTCTACAAATGGCTTTAAACATAAAAATTACTAGCAATGTCTGTACTGTTAAATAGCAAAACCACAACTTAAGGCTAAGAACTGTCTGGTACAGAAGCAAAATCAGTAAAACACATTACTGTTGATTTAAGCAGGAATGTCTTTTTAATTTGAATGTAGCATTTTTTTACATTTTATGTGTAATACCTGCATAAGCTTTCTGTTTTTATCAAATTCTAGCAGTTAAAAATTGTAAATTGTTCTTTGACTTTTACTGAGTCTGTTGTGCTAAAACCCATAAATGAATTATCTCAAATGGATTTTCTCTTTACAGATGACATTTTTTTCCCTCTTGTCATAATTGTACCCAGTTGTTTTCCTGTTTCCATCATAATCACTGGTGGTTTTCTTATTCTAAAGATATTTGGATAAGCACTTTACTGCATTTTCCATTACAGAATTCAGTATAGTTTCTCTTCACTCTGTCTGTTCACTTCCTGGGTGAGTAGTTCTCTATAATGTGAGTCATAATCTTCACCAAGCTATTTCAGCAGTCTGGATTATCCCAGGAACTCTATCTATTTCTTTTGGCTGCACACTGTCTAGTAGCAGTATGAAAACATCTCAGGAGGGACCAAGGTGATAACATATTTTCTGCTTTCTTTTTCTTCTCAGGGCTTTACCACTCCATGTTTAATGATAATTTTTGTTATTATTTTACCTCAGTTTGTGGTCACGCTTAACAAAGAGCGGTTATTCATTGTTACTAATTTAAAGCAATGTTATTAACAACTACAGTATTACCTATTGTGTTTAATGAGGCTTGAGACAAAGCTTAGTGAAGTCTATGGCAAATTTTCCATTAAGTACAATGATGCAGAATATATATTGGATTTGGAATGAATATTTTAATTTTAAATAAACATTTAGTATTTAACTAATCTTCAATAATAGCAATAAGTCATGCAATTATTAACATTGTTATTTGGGAAAATGGAATCTTTTTATGAAAAGTATTTATGAAAAGTATGATTAATGTTTTTGAGCTGCATTCTCTCCAGAATAGGAATGTTAAATATTATTTTGACATCAAAGCATAACATTTTTAAGACAGTGTGTAAATACCAATACCTTTACAAAACAAACAAAAAAATCCCTTGCCAAATGTCAGGCTGCTTGAATAGATTTCCTTCTAAGCATTTTGGTGAAAACTGGGAAAAATGAAACAAGATTAATATGAGTAAGAAGAGAAAAAGTAAGATAGATCTTTAGTCCTGAGGTAATTGACTGTAATGCTACCGTAAGTGAAAGAAATATCTAAATTGGTCTGTGATCTTATTGGAGCTTCTACTGGTTTGTTTTGTTTCGTTTTGTTTCGAGTTTTGTTTTTTGGTTGGTTTGGTTGTTTTTTTCCCCAATATATCTTTATTGGAAAATTAAAGCTCTCAAGCTTGATCACCTTGACCTCCATGACTAAGAAACACGGAAGACCATAGTTATCAGTGCTAATTATACAGTATCAACTATATAGCATTAAATACTCAGAGATAATGTAGGATACGATTGTTGTGTACAGGTTGAAGTTTAAGATTTCATTTTAAGGTTCAAAGCAAGCCCTATTCTCTAGTTTTCTAAACACTCCCATCACAGATAACTCGAATTCCCAACAGATACATGTATTTTTTCAGTTGTAATATTAGATGCTCGTTGTATTAATAATAACCTAATGATGTACAAACAAAGAAGTAGAAGAATAGTACTAGTAAAAGTTCTGAAATGAAAGGTAACATTAGTAGATTGATGCTATTATTCTTAATTAAAAAAAAAAAACAACCTAGAAGGTGTCAAAGTCTTTAACTTGTATAGTCTTGTGGGTTTGGCTTTTTTTTGTTTGTTTGTTTATTTTTCTTATGATATAACCCACTGAGTTTAACATTCTGATATGCTTGTTGAGCAGCAAAAGAAAAGGCAAACAACTTTTACTTATATGTATTCATTTGGAATAGTAATAACTGTTCATATGGCGAACGTATTCTAAAGCATATAAAATAATATAGGGAAGGGAAAAAACAGGAAGTAAAGGGTCTAAGAAAAAAATAATAAATGCCTTCAATAGTAATAAAATATGTCTACCAGAAGGAACTTTAACCTTCTCTTCCTGTTGAACAATCCTGTGTGTCATAGCTTAGGAAAAACCTACTTTGGACACAAAAATGTCTCTACTGTCCTTGTACTTTACATGCCTTCCTTGTTACATAATATTGCATCCTACACAATTTTATTTTGGAAGTTGGGTGTGACATTTTTTGTGAATCTTACATATCATTTGGCCTTCTCTTTCAGATATCTTTGGGCAGATGAAATTATTGATCTGGAAACTTCAGTTGTTATCAGTTAATACCAGTTAATACTATGTATGGCCTGGGACATTTGCTCTCAAAGACTTTTAGAGACCTGTCTGTACTTGCTGTGAACTTCTAGTTTTTGCGTCTGTTGTTAAGGATGAGAATATGAGGTACAGCACTGCAAGTGAATAGGTAGGAAAAAAAAAAAAAAGAAAACGCTAGGAAAAAAAAGAGGGAAGGAAGAGAAGACAGTAATGACTGAGGTACTTCAGGTTTTCTTTGCTACTATTTTTACCGGTAATATTTGCTCTCATGTCTCCCAGGTCCCAGTACCTAGTGCCACAATCTGAGAAAGTCAAACACTAAGTTAGCATGAAAATACTGTTAGAGGAAAGAGTTCACACACTGGAGAGCAGGTCTGCCAGTCAGAGGGACATGGAAAAGCTGGAGAAATGGGCTGGCAGAAGCCTCATGAAGTTCAATAAAAGCAAATAGAAAGTCCTGTACCAGGGATGGAGTAACCCCATACACAGTACAGGATGGAAGGCCACTGTATGGAAAGGAGTGTTGCAGAAAAGGATCTGAAAGTCCTGGCAGACAGTAAGCTGAAATTGAGGGAGCAGTGTGCTCCTGAGAAGACAAAGGCCAAATGCATGCTATTGTAGTGGTCTTAACTGTATTAGAAAGAATTATCCAAGAAGAAGAGGGAGAGGGATTTTTTTTTTTTTTTTCCCCTGTACCCAGTACTTCTGAGACTGCATCTGGAGTACTGTGTCCTATTTGGTGCTTTTTAGTACAATAAAAACAATGACAAGCTGGAATAAATTCAGTGGAGGGCCACTGGCACTCTATGAAGGCTGGAGCACTTGAGATTCAAGGAGAGGTTCAGACAGATGGATTTATTCAACCTTAAGAAAATACTAAGGGGACCCTATAGTCTTCACCTACCTGATGGATAACTATAGGGAAGATGAAGCCAAAATTTTCTCTCAGATGCACAGTGAAAAGATGAGAGGCATCAGACAAGGTGCCATGATGAAAATTTCACACAGATGTAAGTGAAAATTATTCAAAAGAAAGGTGAACATATACTGGAACTGGTAACTCAGAGAAGTTGTGGAATGTGTGTGCTTGAAGATATTCTGAACTTGGGTGGACAAAGTGCTGAGCAACCTGAAGTAAGTTTTATGTTTGCCCTGGTTTGTGTGAATGGCTTGGCCAGATGATCTCCAGATATCTATGATTCTGAAAAAAGAATAAAGGCTGAATGAAATTTTCTTCCTTGTCTGTGAAGATTTCTAAATCACTACCTTTTAGATAAACCAGTATATTCACTTGTAATTGGCACAATGTTTCCTTGCTGTCACATCAAGTGACTTACACAGTGCTCTTGAGTTATGTTAGCTCAGTCACAATTGTAGTCCTTAATACAACAGATACAGGTCTTAAAATTTGGGCTGCAGTTCTCACATTATTTATTTATTTATTTATTTATTTATTTATTTCAGAGCAGAGTGTTTAGTGATGGACAGTCTTTTGGTCTTTATCTTCAGTATATTTGAGCTACCACCTAAGAAAACCTAACTCATCAGCAAAAACTTATAATATATTGTGGTTGAAATGCATGCCATACATGACATTCAGAGACATTTCTCCTAGCAAAAGCAACAGTAATGCCAATTAGCTTCTTCCTATTTCCTGTTCAAATTGATTGATATGCTTAATATTATAAGTACTCCTGAAACTAACTGCACTAAAATATAGTTAATAAAAATTTAATCTTTCCACACATGCCATATATATTAAAATGGACAAAATCACAACTGAAAAGAATAATAAAAAAAAAGAAAAAGAAAAAGTGGGAAAGATTCTAGTAAGGGAAGATTAATTAAGGTATAATGAGTTCCTCCATTATAGATAAGTCTAAATTTGTATCTATACAGATAGCAATATTTTTTAAGGTTAGATATGGTGTTGCAGTGGTTTAAGTAACTATTTTACTAATGAAAGTTTCAGGCTCACTTTGTTAGTAGAAAATTCATTCTAAAAATACCAGGCATAATTTAATGTGATATTTTAAAACATCTCATATTAAAAATAACATTCTGAAGATCTTTCACTATTTTTATATAGCTAGTGTCGAGGAGGAGGTGAAGAAGCAGCAAGAGTGCTGCTTAGTCAACTACAACATAAACAAAATAGGCTGGTGATCAATATACTTGTTAATTTTTCCTACCTCATTTTTACAAATATAAATGAATATACAAGATTCATAACAGTGAAGAGATTTTTTTCTCTTTTCTTTTCTTAGAAAGAGGTGTTTGAGAAAATGTACATGTTATATAAAGACAGGTAAAAGTAAGCACATTGTTTAGATCTTTCTCTTCCGAATATATCTCAATGAGTTTTCAGTACATACATATCTGCATGCCGTTGGGTTGTAGTCAGTCCTCAAAGTCTACAAACATTGTTTCTAGAGTATTAGTCAATCCTAACAAAATATAATTAATCACCTAATTACAGATTGTAATTGATATTATTTGATGATTTCTATAGTTGCTTGGTTGAAACAAAATCTAGCATGATATTTTTAAAGTGTGCATATGTGAAGTTGGATGTCTGATTTACCATCTGCATTGAAAGGACAGGAAAAAATGTTCAGAATAGTACAATTAAAAAAAAAAACATCATCTAAACAAGAAGGAAAAACAACACTGAATATTTTTCATCTTTTTATACATGTGAACGCAGCATGGATTTTGTGCAGAATAATTTTGGATATATTTCCATAAACTGATAAATTTATCATTTTCTACCCAGTATATTATACTGTGTAATATTGTGATTGCATTTTGTAATGTAAAAGCTGTTTTTCAATACTCATGCAAGTTTTGTCATAAATGCGGATATAAAATATTGATATTGTTTAGAGGTTATTTTGAAATAAGCTTATGTAAAACAACGTTTAGTGATGACTACTTGTGATCTTAAATATTAACATATGTGTTTTAAAATGGTAATTTAATAACAATTCTCTATTTGCAAATTGTTTAGTAACACTGTTTAAATAGAGACATAAGTTCAGGAAGACACATTGCTGTTCTTAATTTAGTTTTTTCTTGCAGTGGTTTTCATTTACTTCACAATGCCTTTTCATTTCTCAAATTGTCTTGAGAGATATAACAAGTGAGGAACTTAGGAGAACTCCACATTATCACCCTCTGTAAAATACTCTATTGGACCAGATCCTTCAAGGATTAATAACACTGCATAAAATAAGTTGTACATAATTTTGAATTATTTGAATTATATTAATAAGTAATGCATTTTGTTATAGATTAAGAAAGAAATACTGAAAATTTTATTGCCAGAGTTCCTGATGACATCTTTCTAGATGCTTTAGCATCTATAAGCATTTGATTGCTATCCCCCTTGACCTGCCTGCTGTCTTCATTGCAGGAGATAGTGATATGTCTGAAATTGCATTCTGACCTGGATTTCATTATTGTGTCCACTATCATGTTTCTTCCTAAATTTCTGCTTATTTTAGCAAACCTCTGAGAATCATAGAATCATAGAATGGTTTGGGTTTGAAGGGAAATTAAAGATCATCTTGTTCCAACCCCCCTGCCGTGGGCAGGGACATCCTTCACTAGATCAAGTTGTTCAAAGCTCCCTCCCACTCTTCCAATGATGGCGCATCCACAACTTTTTTGGGCAACCTTTCCCAGTATCTCACCACCCTCATAGTAAAGAATTTCTTCCTTATTTCCTCTTTCAGTTTAAATCCATTACCCTTTGTCATATCACTATAAGCCCTGGTAAAAAGTCTCTCTCCATCTTATAATCCCCCTTTAAGTACTGAAATGCCACATGGTTCTCTTTCACATCTTTCTTTTTTTTTCTTTCTTTTTAACTTATTTATTTATTTATTTATTTATTTATAACTGATATCTAGAAGTACCTGGACAAAGATGTGACTAGTAAGTTCACATCACTGCCTACTGCACTGAACAAGATCATTCAGTTGTCACAAAGTTCTCCTTTGTCAAATGTGACATTTCAGAGACTGATTCATGGTAACTATCTTAGACATGCACCTTCACATGGAACAAGTTCATTGTCTGAAGCACCCATATCTTTCCAGTTACTATAGAGGCAATTCAGCAATTTTCTTGTTGGGCCTCCAGCTACGGTCTGCCACAAGTGCTGTTTCATATAGAATCCGCCAAACTTGTACAGATGATGTACCTGTGCTGTACGTGATAGATATCTTTGGTCATCTCTAATGACACTAAATTACTATAATTAGGCAAATATATCCTGTCCTGTGTGACTGCTTTATGTGTCTTCTTTAGCATGAGACGAAGAGCTGACTGAATTCCACTCTATACAGGCTAGATCCTTTTGCTCTGTAATGAGACCATACCAACTCACATGCTGGTACTTAACATTTGGTCACCTGTTTGTAGACTTGAATTTAAATGTCTGTAGTCTGAAGCTGAATTTTATCCATATTTTTGGACATGAAATTAATTAGAACTAGCATTAGGATGGGTGAATTCCAAATTAATAATCTAATTCTGCAATATGCTAAGGCAACCCAAAATTTAACAGGTATGTTAACTTCCAGAAAAAAAAACAAACCCAAAACCAAAAAGTTTGCCTATTGGAATTGTATGTGTGTGGTTAAACTGTGGTTTCCTTTCCCTTCTTTTTTTTTTTTTTTTTTTTTTTTTTTTTTTTAACTATTGTCTACTTGAATAGAGTTGATTTGAAAACTAAACTCAAATCCATATTGAGCCAACCTCTGTATTTCCTTTTCATGCACTACAAATATTGAAGTCCACTTGCCTGGAAGTCCCACAATTTCCCAATTTCAAACTTTTTGTACAGTATGTAATTTCTTTAGTGTCCTTAAGTAGAGACAACACAAAAAAGAGACATAAGTAGTTTGCTTCTCAGTAGGGTAAAAGTTTATTAATAAAAAGCACAATATTACAACACATGACATAGAAAAGGAGGAAGTTCAGGTTTCCTTAATTAATTAACACATTAACTTTGTATTAATCCTTCACGCATCTGAAAAGGACAAACTGAAGCCAAAATGGAAGATGTTAAGGGGTTTTATTTATTTGTTTCTTTCTTTCTTTGACTTTTAAACTGAAACGTCTTAAAACATATTAATAAAATTTGTAAATGGCTTGTGTACTTGTCATTAGCCAGAACTACCTGAAATAGTATTATCTAATGGGAGAGATTATAACTTTCTCTCCAAAAATATTTTTTAAAAATCTGCCTTTATAATAGTTGATAAAACACAAATAACAACAGAGTAAACTAATAGTCAACAGCACTAAGTGGAGCATAATATCAATAGGGGTTTATCCCTTCTGTTTCTGTGCCAGATACTTTAAGTGAAAAACATCTACTGCCTCATTACTCTTCAAATTAGGTGATAAGTACATTTTTTGGTGTCTGCTTCTGCAAGTTGCCTACATTAGAATCAGACTAAAAACTTAATATCTTGTTAGGAACCTAATTTTGAATAAAGCCTTAATTTTGTTAAGACTGTTGTTTCATTTAATCTTTTCAACATCTCAAAAAAGAATCCAGAGCAACACTGTTCTGCAAGTCCAATCATCATAGAAACATACACATTAAACTTAAAACTTACAGATTAATGGTAAGATTTTGGAAATGATGTTGCAAATCTTAATACACTCAAAAAATTGACATGAGAAATGAAAGAAAAGAATGGCTTTTGATTATATATTTTTTTCTTTTCTTATATTGTTTCTTTTAGTAATAGGTGCTATTTTATCTCAGTAGGGATCTTGGCCATGCTTTCCTCACTACTATGAGTAGCTAGCCATTACTTTCAGCATCTAGGATTAATTTCATGGTATTCTTTCACATATAAATTTATGTAAATTCCATCAAATATACAAGAGAATATACTACATTTGTTTTCCTTTTACCTATTATCTTTTTATCTTATAAATAAAAGTAAAAGGCAGAATTTTACATTATACATTGTTTTCCTTCAAAGCTTAATATGAAATTGATTTTTTTTTTTGACCAAGACATGAGGAAAGAAAAAAGATCAGCTATTAAATGTAGAATAAATTAAATGGGAGTTATTAGGAAATAATTTAAGAAGTTGTTGCTGCCAGAATGGAGCAAAAAAAAGGGTGAAGAGGAGGAGGCCAGCATCTTTGATGCCATTGTGACTACTGAGAATTAAAACGAGAGTACTGCGGCTGCAAATGAGCCAAGCTGTACGCATTGTATAGTGGCCCTGACAGATGAAAATCCATTTTGGCTTATTGCTCAACCACTTTCAGAATCACTGTATTAGCTAGTACTGAAATAGAAAAAAAAAAAAAAAAAAAGTAGCAAAATCCATCTGTTCATCTTAGCTTCCCTAAATGCAAGAGCCAGAAAAGTTCCCTCTCTTGTCTTTTTCCCCCCTCAGTAGCAGGCATTGTGTATAGGAGAGCTGAGATAGCACTGTAAATCGAAAAACTGCAATAAACACTGTATAAATGAACTCTAGTTCCTTAACACCATCAATACTCTATAGATCGTTATCATCCCCATTCAGCAGTCGTTTTAGAAGCTGTAAATTTGGGGCCTTTTTGCAGCTAAGATGTTAGACTGGATCCTTGGCTTTCTCTTTCTGTCAGTGGTTTATTCACTAGTACCTAGCTCTCTTGTACCTTTTCTACCATGGCTCTGTTTCCATTTGATGAAACATATATATGCTGGGAAGTAAGACAGATCGTCTTTAAATGTAGATGGATTACCTGAGTGCCAGAGCTGGTAAAGAAACATTATGCTACCACTTGTGAACAGTTTGGCATGTTCAGCCAGAGGTTTACCAAAGCCCAAGGCTTAAATGTGTCCAAATTCCGTGAAGTTCTACATTACTCCTAGGATTAGGAGTAACTCCTAGGATAGGATTTTCCCTATTTATTAGGGAAAATAAACAGAATTTTTTTGTTACCTACAACATGCTGCAGAGGAAAGTAGAAATGATAAATTGTTGTTGTTTATATATATATATATATATATATATATATATATGTATGTATGTATGTGTCAGAGATTCTGTTGTTTAACTCCTGAGTACTGCTACATGGTTCTACAGTGTGTTTTCTCCTCCCTATGGCTTTTACATTTCATCTCTTTTTATTGTCAGTACTTCAGTGTATTTTTCACTTGTTTTGACCATCCCATGTGTTCAACAGTACAATGTAAAGTACTGTGATTTAGAAATAACAAGTATTTAATTAAGAGTGTAAGAGTTGGAACCCAAATCTCCACTTAAACTTTCAAAACCTCTTTCCAGTCCAGAAACTGAAAATTGCTGTGTTTAATTTGCAAACCCTTTTGTGAACTGAACCCTGCAGAAATCATACAGCCCCATACACCATTTGAGATTAATAACAGCATCTGCAGCAAATCAGTCAGTAATTGAGAGAAAATTAAACAGAAAAGGCAGGAAACAAACAAACAAACAAAACCACCAACAACCACAAAAAAAGAAGGCAGTACAGCATTTCTGAAAATCAGTTGCCAGAGAAGCAGTAACACTACATAAAAAGAATGTAAGCATTGAGATTAGATGGAAAGATGAACTTCTGAATAGTTTTTAAAATAATTGAAAAATAAAAAGCTCAGATTCTGTATTTCCAGATTAATTTTTCCAGTTATTTTTTATTATTTTTTTTTTATTCACAGTTACAAAATAGGATCCTTATTTTAGATTCATTTTTTATGTTTCCTATTTCTGAAACCTGGTTAAAATTCAGAATTTTTATAGAATTTTGAGACAGGAAATGTTAGCATTTTGAGTCAACTGAGATGTTCTTTCAGTATGCCCATAAATAGGAGTATAATTTAATCAAATTATGTGGGATGACCAGTGTTAGAAAGGATGAATTCACATCTGAAAGCTAACTCTTCTTTTCAATAACAGATCTCACAATACATTTTATTCACTCTCCCTTATAGAGAAAAGTTACACTAATTTCAAATCAATACATTATGTGTATTCATTAATAATTGTTTTGCCTTTTTTTGGAAATGGGAAAAAAAACCCTAAAGTAAATTAGTAAACTATTCTGAATACCAAAATATCACCTGTTATTTTTATACGTCAGAATCAGTGCATAATAATTATTATGACAGAACTTGTTATTTCATGTCCTTTAAAGCAGTTTATGGAAATTTAAATACTAGCCACAGTACAAAATGATGAAAAAACAATGCTTTGTAATATTTATAATGTTTTTTAGAAATCACAGTATGAAATTACTAACAATCTCCATACCCCCAAGGAAAAACAATTGATTATAAGAACAAAAAGTAAGTATTTAAACACAATTAAACATAACATCCAGATAGTAGTCTTTCTTTTTTTCCCTTAAGAAAATATTCCAAACTGTGTAAAAGCCCATCTTAAATCATAAATCTTGCCTGTGATATCATAGACCACTTAATACTGAACATTATGGTAGACCAAAGAAAGCAGATGGAGAAAAAAATGAAGCAGCTACTGATTATAGTAAATAAAGCCTTTGCTTCATTAAAATACTTTCTCAAACTAGAGAAAAGGCAGGCAGGGAGAGGGCAGAATACAAAACCCCACCACCTTTTGTCTTAGTTGTTTCAGTAATATTTAATGAAGTGTCAACCTGTCCTTAAATTTTCATAAAAGGTTCTTCACTACATCAGTAGATTGCTAGATCACTGGACTCCGGCGAATGGGCACATGCATCAAGCTATTTGAAGGGCTGTGGCTAACAATCATAGGAAAGACAAAGGAACTCCAGTAGTATGTTTTATTTCATCCTGCAGTAAATACCTAACTGTTGTACCCTTTTGGGGGGCTCAGATTATCTGAACCATCATTTTAGTTGAAACTTCCAAAAACTTCAGAAGTTGAAACAGAAATTGAAAATTTTAATATGATTTTTCCCCCAGCTATGAATAAATTGACATTTAATAGTCTTACATTTTGTTCTCTCTCATGTAAAGCAAATGTATGGTACACTCATCAATGCCGCATGTACGGGGCTGATCACTTTCAGAAACTGTGTTCATTCCAAGTTCTTATTCAAACATAATTGAAAACATTCACAAAAAAAGGAAATAATATTAATTAAAAAAATGGGTGTTAGTATAGGCATAAAGTTAGCTATTCTTTTCCAACATTTGCATCACATAATGCATTATACTGCTAGCTTTTAAGGCATGAATATGATAAGTGTATTTTCATGGGAGAGAATATGTAGAGGATATTCTTTCTTGTTACATCCAGGACATCCATTTTTAGGGCCTAAAAAGAACCATGGTGAGGCAAATTAGATTATTGGTTTATATTAAAATTTGTCAGGATGTCTTACTTTGATGGTATTGGAGATTTTTCTCTTCACCATTTTACAAATCTCTACAGAGTCTTCCATGTTTGTATTAGGTCTCTGGAAAGTACTTTTTGTCTGTATTCTTTCACATGGACTCTCACTATGATTCTGTAGTTTGGTTCTCCAGGGTAAATTCTTGGCTGCTTCTTTTTGAAATGCTTTGATTTCTTATAGTTATGCTATCTTAACAATGAAAACTCACTTTGTTGAAACTTCTTTTTTGAAGTATATGGATATTTTGCCTTCAGGATATGGGGTAAATGCATCCTTTTCTTAAAATGAAATTCTAAAGAAGAATTGAAATAAACAAAACATATTTGACCTGTGAAATAAAGCAGACTGTATGACATAAGGATTCTTTGCTTCACCTAAAAATTTCATTTCAGATGGGGGTCTGTCATTACTGCTGCATTTTATGTTAGTTGTAAAAATACCATCCAACCACAGCATTAGAAAAGCAAGCCTGAAGAATAGTAATTTTATTATTATTACATAATCATGAAAAACCATAGCAAACATCAAAAGACAAAATTTACGTAAGGATTTGTTCTCAGGGTTACACTGCTTTTGCTCAACTTCTTACATCACTGGACTCACTCAAGTATATTAAAGATTTATATTTACTTCATTGCTGTCTCTTATTCTATAGGCATATATTTTTATGGGTGTTGATATGAACATCGTTTTGAGTAGCATTTGATTTATATGCCCTGATTGCTTAGCCCTTAAAGTGAAATTATTGCAAATAAAAGAAGTCATCACACACAAAAAATACCCTGAGGCTGAACTTATACATGTTGCAATGCTTCTTTTCTGTTTCAGACTAAAAGTACAATGGTATCTTGCTCTTCAGATTTATCTCCTCAGAGTCTGTCCTTTTCAAAGCCAATGACACAAATAATAATATCAAATTACGATTAAATGAGTCAGTATGCATTTAGTAACTGAGTGAAGAACTTAACATAGGACCATCAGTTTACATTATAATTCTTTATTGTTGATACATTCAATTAAAAAGATTATTCATGTTTAATTCATTAAAAAGTACAGTCACCAAGCAACATTTATCTCAGTACCCTGTGTCAGTGTACTGTCTGCAGGTGTCCAGATGTTGGCAGTGGAGGGGCTGTAGGGCTGGACACAATCAGTTCCAGACAGCTGCAACGGACCCACTGCATGGTACAGCTGAGCCCCTTAGCCAAGATGGTGGCACCTCGGGAAATCAGGTTTAAGAAAGGGTAAAATGCTGCACAGGCAGTGAGGAATGAGGAAAAAAAATGTGAGAAACAGCCCTGTGATCACCAAGGACAGAGAAGAAGAGGGTGGGGAGGTGTTCCTGGTGCTGGAGCAGAGATTGCCCTGCAGCCTCTGGAGAAGACCATGGTGAAGCAGGTTGCCCCCCTGCAGCTCATGAAGGACCACAGCGGAGCAGATACCCACACTGCAGCCCATGGAGGACTCCATGTGACAGCAGGTGGACATGTCCCGAAGGAAGCTGCTGCCCGTGGAGAGCCCATGCAGTAGCAGGCTCTCGTCTTATTTTCTCCTCCTGTTCTGCTGAGGAGGAGGAGGGAGAGAATGGCTGGGTGGGTGTCTGGCAGCCAGACAAGGTCAGCCTGCCACAGTCAATTTTCCTTTTATACCAAAATCCCAGAAACACTGCAAAACAGTGAGGTAGCATAGGGAACATGTTATCTCCTGCTGATATCCCTTATTAAAATGAAATAATACGTATGCAGCACCAAAGCATGTTACAACATTATTGTAAAAATTCACATCATTATTTACTGTGGATTTCACCAACAAGCCCAGTCTGACTTACTCTAAGCTCAGTTTGTCAAATTCAGGGCTGTTATTATATCTTTTAAGGGAAATGTTTCAAGAGTTTAAACTGTGTTATGTGTTCTATGTTTAAACTGGATACAGGCCTCTGCTTTTCTTTATTCCCTTCTATGTTTCCTCAGTTGCACATCTTCATACCTCTACTGTTCCTTGTTTTTCTAACACCTCCCCACCTCCCCACATTTTCTGCTACCCACCATTCTTTTCTCAGATACAATAATTCTGTCTCAAGATAACATTCACTACGATTCTGTAATGCAGAAACAAAGCATCAGTATGTATATAGAAGATGTTATTCTCTCTGTTTCATAACTGTCAGCATCACAATCTCTTGGACTTTATTTTATCATCTATCATCTCCATACAAGACCTAGTCTCACCCACATGAATCTAACCTCTGCTGACAAGACATGTTCGGCAGCTACAATCTTCTAGTTACTATGACAGAATTAACACATTTCATACAGTCCTTTCCAACACAACACAATTCATGCAGCTACTCTTTCTGCTATCCATAAATGACAAATGAATTTTAATTTAGCTTTAATTACTTTATCTGCTGCCTCTCTTAGCAACAGATGACACCAAAATTAAACCTCATACCGTGTCACCTAGCTAGGTTATGAACAAGAGAGGGATATTATATATTTGTAATGCTTATAATACATAAGGAGGACAGATTTGTCAATACTATTATATTCAGGGATTTCTTAAGTTCAAAGCATTTAAACATTAGTTAACTAAGTCCTGAATGCAATGGAAGGTAACTACATTTGAGTTCAGCTTCCCTTCCTCACAAAAATTATTACTGTGTTTGCAGACTCTTTTTTTCCCCCTATGTCCTGCTCTAGACAGTTCTACATGAAAATACGAGGGGTTTCATACCCCTCTCATCCATTAGGCATGTAGCCAAAAGCAGAATAATTTATTTTTTCACCCTGTTAATGATAGACAGAACTCTTGTTAGGTGGATAGGTAACCAATTTTGTTTTTTGGAGTTACAGAACAGGTTGGTTGAATTTCCACCTGTTTATTCTTAGTCTAATCAAAGTCTTAACAGTCTAACCAACAAGTTATTAGTACAGTTAAAGTGATGCTAACAGTACAAATTATAGGCAGTTAAAATTACAGATGTGTGTTGTGTTTTAAATGTGTATAAGTTTATAAATAGATATATGTTATACATATAAATATACGTATGAAAACTTCGTAGTATCAATCCCTTTCTCTGTTTTCATGCTCACCCTTCTGCTGCCCCTATGGTGGGTTTTACAGTGGATAGTTTCTGTCTGAGATGAATCTGTACGGGGAGTCATCAGCTACCTAGGTTCTTCACTGGGAGTGGTACAACGTTGATTCTCCTGGTTTCTTCTTCCACACACTAGGATCTACCTCAGGTAATTTTTATGTCTGCTAACATGCTCAACACCTTGTTCCCTTTTCATTGGTCTGCAAGTCCATGATGTATTCAGATGCTCTGTATATGGTGTGCTTTACATATGCTGGATGCTCATCCTTTGTGCTCTTTGTTATCTCAAAAATTTATTTTGCCCAGATCGCAAGAGTGCATTTCTTTGGTGGCCAGAAATTCACCATTGATGAGGTTTGTATAGGTCTAGAGACTCCAGTATTATCTTGTGCCCAGGCTTTCAAGGCCTTTGTTGTCACACAGTTGCCCTTTTCCATACTGCATTTTATTCTAGTGTTTCAGATAGTTCTTCCTAAATGGTATAAACTGTGCTATAACTATCTGTTAGTTACTAAATGCATACAATGATGAGCATTACACCATACATTGGTAAAAAAACCAATAAAAGCTGAAACAAAGCAGGCAATATTTAGGTGGTAATGAGGTAATTATTGTGGCCGGTTAGCTCAGCTGGTTAGAGCGTGGTGCTAATAACGCCAAGGTCACGGGTTCAATCCCCGTACGGGCCAGTTGCCTCTTTTGGCCAGTCTTGTTTAATGTCTTTCTCAATGATCTGGGTGAGGGGATTGAGTGCACCCTCAGTAAGTTTGCAGACAACACCCAACTAGACAGGAGTGTCAATCTGCTGGAGGGTAGGATGGCCCTGCAGAGGGACCTGGACAGGCTGGACAGATGGGCCGAGGCCAACTGTATGAGGTTTAACAAGGCCAAGTGCCGGGTCCTGCACTTCGGTCACAACAACCCCATGCAACGCTACAGGCTTGGGGAAGAGCGGCTGGAAAGATGCCTGGCCAAAAAGGACCTGGGGGTGTTGGTCGACAGCTGGCTAAACATGAGGCAGCAGTGTGCCCAGGTGGCCAGGAAGGCCAACAGCATCCTGGCTTGGATCAGGAATAGTGTGGCCAGCAAGAGCAGGGAGGTGATTGTCCCCCTGTACTCAGCGCTGGTGAGGCCACACCTGGAATCCTGTGTCCAGTTTTGGGCCCCTCAATACAAGAAAGACATTGAGGTGCTGGAGCATGTTCAGAGAAGGGCAGCAAAGCTGTTGAAGGGTCTTGGAGCACAGGCCTTATGAGGAGCGGCTGAGGGAACTGGGGTTGTTCAGCCTGGAGAAGAGGAGGCTGAGGGGAGACCTTATCGCTCTCTACAACTCCCTGAAAGGAGGTTGTAGTGAGGTGGGTGTTGGTCTCCCATGTAGTTAGCAATAGGACGAGAGGAAATGTTCTCAAGCTGCACCAGGGGAGGTTTAGATTGGAAATTAGGAAAAATTTCTTCACGGAAAGGGTGGTCAAGCATTGGAAGAGGCTGCCCAGAGAGGTGGTGGAGTCACCATCCCTGCAAGTGTTCAAAAAACGGGTAGACATGGCACTTCTGGACATGGTTTAGTGTAGTCTACCCTTAATTGGTTTAGTGTGGACTTGGTAATGTTATGTTAATGGTTGGACTGGATGATCTTAAAGGTCTTTTCCAACCTAAAGGATTCTATGATTCTATAATTCTATAATTGCTGTTACAAATTAAAACAAAACTCTAGGCAGGTCAAAGCAAGTCCAGACAAATCCAGGCAGGTATTGGCGTCTGATTTGTAAGTTTAACAAAACCTGTTGGAAGCAATGACAACTCAGTATTTACTGGGGTACAGTGCTACAAATAATAACATTGGGCATTAGATTAGCAGTACATCACTGCTAATTCCAGCCCATTCTCTTTATTTGCTTTGCATAGCTGCTTCAAATACCATCAGCTTAGCACAGGTGAAATTCATTCACCACATGAATAGCAAATAGGATTTTTCATCTTGAAGTGATTTTTCCAGTATTTCCAATTTTATAAGTTTAGAATTTTTTATATATATTTTTTTTATAAATGTAACAAAACTTCCAATAATTTACAGGTATTTTTAAAATAAGCACAGTCACAGCTTTTCTTCAATCTTACATGCTTCAACAAACCATAATAGCAACAATAACAAGTATACATCGGTTCAATAAAATGAAGGAATTTCCAGAAGTGAAAGGACCTGTTGTACGAGAATTCGAGAATTTCAAGAAGTTTTTAAATTAATATCCCTTACACTTCAAGGTTACTAAACTTCTTTAATCCCCGCAAGTGTTCAAGACCTGTTTTGTTGTATGCAGTTAATGTATATAAGTTTAAATATAGCAGATTGTAAACACCACTTCTTTTTCTTGTATATTGATAACAAATGTTTTTCTTAACTATTTAAATAGACATTTGACTGACAACAGTTTGATATAGTTTTATCTGTATTGTCTCCTAGTGTGTACTTAGAACATAATTTACTTCAGTTAAGCAAGTTGTGAAGTCTCAGGAAACAAAATAAGTTTTCAGAATTAAATCTTACAATGGAATCTTGTTTAAGCTTTATTTTCAGTATTGTTATCTGTATTTTCCAGGAAAATAGTTCATAGAATGGCATGTGTTATCTGTATTTGGAAAAAACATAGATTTTCATTAAACAGAAGGTTGCTGACTGTATCTTGAAACAAATAATTTTAAGAGTTCTGGAACTAATGAATACTCCCCTGGGGATGGATTGAATCTCCATCTGGAAGTACCCATTTCTATATAGAACTGTATGTGACTGCAGGAGCATCCTAAGATGCTTCTAGGAAGATGAATCTCATCTTCCTTTCACATGGATATAAACTGACACCAGTCCATGCAAATTTTATTCCTCTCTTGCAGGCCAGGAGTCTCGTCTAGCCAAGATGCAAAAGGCAAATTATGCCAAACCGCTTAATTGTCAAAATATTCTTTCCTCTAATCTAATCCTCTGTTCTTGTCATTCCTGATGTATTGAATCAATTTTTAAGGAGGCACTAGAAAACAAAGTCATAAGAAGAAACTGTCATCAAAGTAGCTTTCAGAAAACTTATCCTTAAATCTATGCTTATGTGTGTATATATATATATATTTATGCATGTTCCTATGTATGCATAACGTGTTTATTGTATGGTGGTGTAATTTTATTGCCTGAACTTCTTCAGGCGGGTTCTTCTAGTGGAAGGAAAAGTGAAGCAGAGATAATAGGTTTTGAAATAATGAAACACGCAAGATGTGAGATGACTAATGGAAGACCCCACAGAAGCATACAGTAAACACAGAATAAAGAGTTGTCAAAATTGAACAGGAAAAAATAAAAACTACTACAGGGGACTGTTGAAGATAATAGGCAGTGATCCAGTGTTTGTGTTCCTCAAGAAAGGGAGAAAGTGCAAATATTGTTCAGAGTGAAGAGTAAGTGGAACTTGTTAGTTCTGATGTAAGTGGATAATTCAGCTTAGATTTTCTTCTATACCTGCTTAGAACAATTGGAAAGGATAACAGAACAAGATGCATTATTTGCTAAATATTGTTTGGGCACTTTTTTTTTTTCCCCAGTTGTGCTTGCTTAGTTAACCGTATAGACTCTAAATCCTCTTAGTCTACCTAATGGAAGCATTAACAGCACATTGATTTCTGCATGTGTGCATATTCCCTCATACTTTGTGCATAGGTCATTAGAATTGGTTGCTACTGAAGGTAACAATATACTGTTGTCAATTTAAAACTTAATTTCAGCATGATTTATGTCATATCCCAGAAAAACTCAACAAATAAATTGTGTTTTGTAGTACAAAGGCTACCGCAAAATGTAGAAGTGCGAATATATCTGATTTTATCAGAATGCACTGCACTGCTTTTTTCCAATAAAAATAAAATATGTCTAAATCTAAGATTCGGCTTCAGGGCAATTTATTTTTTCCCTGTGTGTAAGGACTACTTTTATTTGAAGTAATATTCTCCCATTCAGGATTGTGTGGCCACTCCAGCTCTATGGTTTTGAAAGGCTGTTATTCAGAGAAAAATGAAGGAAAAAGGTTTCTTCTGACTGACCAAAAAAATTTAGTTCAGGGGAGAGTTGGTAAACTGAGTGCTGAACTGACAGATATGGACGCTGAAATCCTGATTAATGGAAAATCCATGTTAGTACTTTTGTAAGTGACAAAATAGATTTTTTTGGAGTGTTTCTGCCTCTCTGCTTCTAACTTTGTTTGCCAGGACAATCTCTAGGGATAAATAAATTGTTCAGGCATTGGTTTCTGAGGCTGCCAGAAATGGTATCTCACAAAAGAATTTTCTTTGTGAGTGGATAATTTGTGAACTGAACAAGTGCCTTTTGCAACTAATTCTGTGGTTTCAAGTAATTTCTCTGATTTCAAGAATACTGTTTTGGAATCAAGGCTTTTTTTCAAGAGCTAGATGTCATGTTATATAGATTTCACATTACATATGCATTGGTATATATTTATATACATATATACACACATATATGTGTAAAAATATATATTTTTATATATGGTCGTACACAATAGCATCTATTTAATAGACGTGCATACTGGAAGACATGTAGTATGATTTGTTTCCTTCTAACTTCACTGACCAACAGTGTAGGTATGCAAAGGAGATTTCCTCCACAGTCAGTGGAAATAAACAATTTTCCTAGGAAGAAGGAGAATTCTGGCAAGAGTTTTAAGATGAGCCAGCATGGTTTACAGAAGTGATGATTTCTCTCTACAGATTTTAAAGCAACAGCACATGTACATATGATCAGATAAGTCCCACTCCAAGTTTCTACAATATTGAATCAAATACCCTGGACACTTAAAGCATGTGTCCAAATACAGGCACTTCTTTTCACTTTAAGAAGTTCTGAGTACGTCACAATTCTTGTGATTTCACACATTGCCTGAAAATACACTGTTTTATTGTTGTCCAAACTCAAATTTCATTCTAAAAGTTTTATTTCAACAGTGATTTCAAACATAGTTTTGAGAAATACTACTGATTAGCTCAGTTGGTTAGAGCATGGTGCTAATAACGCCAAGTTCACAGGTTCAATCCCTGCTTGCTGCAGGGGGGGTTGGGCTCGATGATCTCTCAAGGTCCCTTCCAACCCAAAGCATTCTATGATTATATGATTCTATTTAAGCTACTTAATTGTTGTCTTCAATTAGATCTTAAAATATAAAATATGTTAAATTGTGAGATGTCCTGCAAAACTTGGTTCTTTATTAAAGGCTGCAGTGTACCCTCTGTAAGCATAAAAAGTCAAAATTCTTTGATCTCGTTGTGCAGTGGACCTAGGTATCTATCTCTTCTACTCTTAAATATTTCTTTCTGGCGAGCCTACTCAGGTGGAGTTGGTGGGTAATATTACATCTCTGGCAACAGTTTTACTGCATTACTAATAAAATGTCCTTTGAATCTTTAACCACATTTGAGTTCACAAGTAATCTGCAATTTGTGTGAGAAATACTTAGTGAAAAGCTGAAATCTTGGGGTTTTTTTACTATTCTTTCATATATTTTCTGTGTTTCCTATTTCAAGTACACATTTTTATTCTACTAACCACAGTACTGTTATAGTAGTGCCCAGTGAAGTGTGAGTCAGGCAGCACCTATTAATCACATCATTTAGTCTCTGTCTTATGAACATGACTATATTAAAACAAAACAAAAATGAGGAAAAAAGTCCACAACAAAGAGAAAAAAAAACCACAACACTTTTTCTTCAATACCTTTTCCCACTCTGTATTTCATTTAAGGACTTGAAACTAAAGTTACTTAGATTAATGTAGTGCCTCAAGAATGTTGATAGTTTCAAAATAAACTGTAGTGTTTGCTAACTGTGTGGAAGCTTCTTTGCAGAGATGTACAATGAATAGCTCAAGGGTTGTTTGTTTGCTTTGCTTTGTATGATTTTATTTTCCTAACTTGAACGGAGACCTTAAATATTCAGAATTCACTAAACATAAAGAAATATAAAGACAATACATAAAAGAAATGAAAACATAAAATTATTTGAGTGCAGAAAATTCTTTGATATAACTGGTTCTTTGTAAGACAAAATAGCAGCAATGAACATAATGACAACAACTTAAATTAAACATAAAATGCAAATTTATTTTGAGAAAAAATGTGACAAGCCCTAGTGTAATCAGGCTTCAAAATTAATATTACGTTACTTCAAAAGATTTCAGCTTATCTTGGCTGTCAGCTGTATTGTGCTATACAATAGCTACAGGTTCCTCTTTTGTATGGTGTACACAAAAGCTACTGCATGCGTGATACTTTTCCTCTCACGTCTTGTTTGATTTATCTATTTGTTGTTTGATTATAATTCCAGAATGTGAAAAAAACCCTCAAACAAAGAGCAGCAGACCAACAACAACACAACCATGCCACAAAACATGCTATATATGAACAAAATGTTATGGGTATGGTTAACTGTAAATACATGAATAATATCAGCCTACTCCATCCAGCCTCTAAACAAACACTGATTGTTCCTGAAGTCAGAAGTGTTGCAAATCTTAAGTGACTTCCCAACATGTCAAAATCAATGAACAAGCCATTAGCAAAAATGATGAAGTCTTATATTCAGTACCTTCATGTACATAGAAGGACATATAAAAGGCACATTGAAAGGTTCCAGATGTCCATTCATTTTAAATTACCTTCAAGACCTCAAGAAATACATCTGAGCATTACTTAGGCAGTGGTGTAGACATTATTTCACCAGTTTGGACATGAAAAAAAAAAAAAAAAAGTTGAAAATATATGACCATTTAATTTGAAGATACATCTTCAAATGGAATTTGTGTAATTATGTGTAATTATCTCAGGATATACCAGAAAGAGAAAAGGTACAGCTAAAAGCATACAGTAGTATTAGAGTTATTCCATATGTGGAAGTCTAAAGCAATTAAAATTCTTGCTTAGAGATGAAAATTTGGACACGTATAGTGGTAATATAAAAATGTATATTGCTGAACTCCTGGTTACCTAAGATTTACTTAATTATCATAATTTAAGTGGAAAAAGTAAATTAAAAGGACAAAAAGATCTGAGCAAGAGGGAACTGTTAGTCAGGAATTTTATTTAATACTATTTTTAGCCTCACAGCAAAATTTAACTCCCTACCATTCATAAACTCCCTACTATTCATAAACTCCGAATATTCTGGGGTACAAGCATTAACAGAAATAGAAAAAACTACTGTATGTATATTAACATGGATAAGCATTCTTAATGCACTCCTACAAAATGAAGAAAAAAATAGTTCAATACTTAAGTCATCCCCTTCATCCTAAAGGCTGGGAAATTCTCCTTATGGACAAGTTTGTAAAGGTATTTTAACACATACTAATATTTAAGTATCTGACTATTCCTTCTGTAAACAATGGAAAGTATTTTCAATGTTTGTCTTCTGTTTAAATCAGTAGAAATTGTCCTGTGCACTTCAAGAAAAGGAAGATTTCCTGGATATTTTGATAGTAGCGTTTTTTAATAGTGATTGTCAAAGGCAAGTTAAAGCATGACATGAACAAACCTGAAAAATATCTTACCTGTCATATTAGTCTGTAGAGTTTCTTATTCAGCCTGATTATCAATGCTATGTTGCATGAATTCATAAGTACTTTTAATCATAATTAATTTACCATTAAACCGTAGGACCAGTATTTACTCTAATGATGACAAGACAGAAAAATGCATGCCTGACCCACTTGATTCAGTTTTATTAAAATATTTTAAATGAACATGTATTCTAAATTAACCTTAATACTCGAAAACAGTCCTATAAGTTTGATTTTTTTTTAATCCAGAAAATATTATTGCAATATTTTTTCACATGATGTGCTATTAAGATGGATATGCTCAATATAAAAGCAGTGTGAAAACCAACCCATTGTAAGTACTAGGCTTTATTATCCTCTCATAGTGTTTCAAAACACAAGATAAGAAGTTTCTCAACACCTCCCACATGCCAAAGTCTTTTAAAGCTTGATTAATCTGTTACTTATGGCAGAAGCAGGAATATGTAATTCTCCTCCACTGGATAATCTATGGGGTATAATAACCATTATCACTAAAGCTGCCAAATCCTCATCATTGTCAAGCATATTTATAATACACTTTACCTCCCAATCATTATATTGTAGCTATACGTATTTTAATAATCATTGATAAGACTATATGATACATTGTTTTATCACTAGTCCATATCCACAAAGCCATTTGTCACTGATGGGTCAATATACATCCATGTTAAAACAAACAAACAAACAAACAAAAAATTCACAGACATATTACAGTATAATGAATTCTGAGTACTCTAGTCTCAAAGAAAGATCGTTATTTTATTGTTATTCTATATATCAATTCCTTGGAAGCCATAAGAATCTCTAAACATAGAATTCGTGGATATGGCAATTTTAATTGTTCATCTAGCTACAGTTTGAACTGAAGTCACAGAAGTGGGTAGATTTTTTTTTAATGATACTGCTTTCATCTAAGTTTGTACTTATCAAAGTAAATAATAAAAAACTATTAAAGTAAATAGTAAATTTTTACAATATTATTGAAAAAATAGTCAAAATTATGTTCTGAAAATCTCACACTATCTCTTTAATGAAATTTTAGCCTTATTAGTATCTTATTACTACATATTAGTAATCATGTCTTATATTACTACTAACTATCCTGCCTTTTGGAAAGTGAGGATAATATCTATTAAACTTGGACATAATCATTGTGAAATCATACAAAATTGTCATGGTTTAACCCCAGCCAGCAACTAAGCATCACACAGACACTTGTTCATTCCCCCCCTCAGTGGGATGGGGGAGAGAATTGGAAGAGTAAAAGTGAGAAAACACGTGGGTTGAGGTAAAGACAGTTTCATAAATAAAGCAAAAGCCACGCACGCAAGCAAAGCAAAACAAGCAATTCATTCACTACTTCTCATCGGCAGGCAGGTGTTCAGACATCTCCAGGAAAGAAAGGCTCCATCACATGTAACTGTTACTTAGGAAGACAAATGCCATCACTCTGAACATCCCGCTCTTCCTTCTGCTTCCCCCAGTTTGATATGCTGAGCATGGTGTCATATGGTATGGAATATCCCTTCTGTCCATTGTGGTCAGCTGTCCTGGCTGTGTCCCCTCCCAGCTTCTTGTGCACCCCCAGCCTACTCCCTGGTGGGGTGGTGTGAGAAGCAGAAAAGGCCTTGACTCTGTGTAAGCACTGCTCAGCAATAGTTAAAACATCCCTGTATTATCAACACTGGTTTTCAGCAGAAATCCAAAACATAGCCCCTTACCAGCTACTATGAAGAAAATTAACTCTATCCCAGCCAAACCTGCACATTCTCCAACCCTTCTTCCATACCATTTATGTCATGCTCAGGTCCCACACTATCCAATACATCCTCATTAACCACCACCTGCCTTCCCATCCTTTGATATAATACTCAGATATTCCCTTATTCTATAGACCACCCTTGTAAAATATCCATAAAATGCCCACATACGTCCATTAAGTTCATTTAGTCCATGACTTTGGGCTCCACCTGTTGTGGTGGTCACTCAGGACAGGAGAGGTGCTGTGATGCGTGGAGTTACTGAGCTCCAAAGCCAGCTCAGGTCATGTCACTGCTGCACTTGCACTGCTTCTTGTAAGGCTTGACTTGCATTGGTTCAGGTGGTTCTGCTACAGCTATTCCTATAACATGCAACTCAAATCCTGGGTTACAACAATTTAAAGGTATTTCCATTACAATCTCCACCCTGGTATCTTTGACCAGACCATTGGGTTTAACATTGCCTCCCCTTGCCCCTGCTCCAGCTTGGATTTATCCACAGACTGCAGTCCCTTAGGGGTGTACCTGCTCCAAGTGGAGACTTACCTATGTGCCACAGGCTCTCCAGGGGTATAACTGCTGCTGCATAGACTTATCCACAACCACTGTCACTTTGAGGTGCACCTGTTCCATCATGGCCTTTTCCATGGGCCACAACATCTTCAGAGATGTACCTGCTCCAGCGTGGCCTTACCCACAGCCACAGTACCTTCAGAAGTAAACCTGCTCCCACATGGCCTTACCCATGGCTGCAGTCCCTCCAGACGTGCACCTGCTCTGTCATGGGCTTATCCACTGCCACACACTTTGAGGTGCTCCAGCATGACCTCATGCACAGCCACTGATGCTTCAAGGTGTACCTGTTGCAGCATGGACTTAGCCACAAATGCTTTGAGGTGTACCTTCTCCAGCGTGGACTTAGCCTTGGGCCACAACCCCTTCAGAGGTGTACCTCATGCCCCATGAATAACATGGCAAATTTATTAGGAAATTGGTGAGCAACTGTATCAGGCTTTAAAGATAAATCAATTTCTACTTAATTTCTTTAAAAAAAACCTGCACTCCCTGTACTTTTTACATGAAGAGGTAAGTTGAAGAGCTTAGCATATCTTGTCTGAAGTAACTGAATTACTGACTTGGTGATAACCCTTTTATTCTTCTGGTTGTTAATGGTGATGTAACAAAGGAGCTCAGCTGTTCACTTCTGTATCAAGTACAGAGATGAGAAACTATAAAAATACAGTAGCAGAAAGTGCTTACTAATGTCCTACTGAAAATGTTGACATATTGGCATCTAAAACTAACATTTTTGTTATTTCTGTGATCATACTGCCAAGTGTCACGAATGGAGGTTTGAGAATCCTGATTATTATGTTAATTTATCGTGAATGAGTGACTTTATACAGTTTGATTTAGTAGCAGTTTAGAATTTACTTGTGACAAATTGCAGGATTTGATTGTGATATTTTAATAATAATTATATTGCATTTATAATAAAATGTTTATCAATATTTATTAATATATTTAAATTAATATGTTTGAATAAATATAATAATAATAAATATTTTAATTTCTATTTACACTTCCTAGCTCAGGATGATTCTCTAGCCCAATACATTTTTCAGAATCTTAATTTTCCTTTGTAAACATTGTGTGACAGTAAGACTTTCCTCTGTATGAAAGTCTCTCCAACATCAAAATTCTAAACTTTTAATGCTGAAAATTTCAGATTAATACAATAGCCATGTAAAGGATACACTATGAAATGTTTCCTGGTGTTGTAAATGCCATTCATTAACTCAGTAGTGATGTGAAAAGCAACTAAGTTCATGGAGAAATACTGGATGAAACACATTAAGAATCTTACTGAAGCGTAAGAAATATCTATGCTCATTCAACTTTTTTGCAAGTGTTCTTTTTACTGATTCCTAGTTTTACAGACTTTTTTTCCTGAAAAATAAGGGAAAAGTTACAAAATAACATCTTCAGATTTTTTTCCTAGTTATTGAAAAACTGATTGGTTTGTCTAAGGAAGTAATGAGGATGTTTACAGTCCCTGAAGAAAATTCCTGTTGCACAGAGATGCATTCTGGTAGAAACTGATCATATGGTCATTAGATGTCCTGTGTGTTTTTACAGTATGTACCATTTCATATTAAACACACTATCAGGAAAATCTAGGATCCAAAAATAGATAAAATTTTGAAACAGTACATTCCTTAAGTGTTTAATTTTTAAGGACTCACTAAGGCACACTTCCTGCACATGTTTGTGAACTATTGGCAAATATTTCCTTAGCATTTGCCTGTGGTTACCAAGGACTGTTTAGCTTTTTAATACCTCATGCCAGTGAGTACTTAACATGAATGAAGGAGCACCTGAAAATACTTTTTTGGACATTACACAGAACTCAGTAATGTATTTTTCGGTTCTAATAGGTCAGTTTATGCTGGATTTCACTTGACATAAAACTGATATGATGCAATTGAAACTAACAGAGTGCAACTGAAACTTATAGAACTTATTTAAGAAGCTAACTTCTTGTCTTTACATAACTTTTATCAATAAAATATATAATGAGCTGTAACCAATTCTTGATTAGGAGGGTTGTCTTTATTTTTTTGTGTTTTTTCTGAAGACATTAGAGACATAAATATACATGTTATCAGCAGTTAAGACATTACTATTATTTCCTGACCACTCAACTTTTTTCCTGAGGAACTCTATTTATCATCTGTAGAATATGTTTGTTCCTGGATGGGAAAATACACCCTTTTGTAAGTACTACTACAGAAATGCCCAAAGAAAACATGAACAAAATGCCAGGAAAAATGTGCTGTTGTCATGCATAACCAAAACAAAAATTCATGTAATTTATTTTAGGCAAGATATAAAAAGGCCTGACCATAAGCACAGGAGATGACATTTCTCAATATTAGAACCTGAATGTGCTAAACAACTATATATATAGATGTCAAGAAACTTCTCACTCAAAAATCTGCTTTCTCAATAACATTTTTTTCTGTGCTAAGTATATCAGGCTTCTCTCTGTAGAGCTGAATTTTATTTGAAGTTGTTAAAAGACAAGAGATCCATGAAAATACTCAGTTGTGAAAACACCAAGCTAATTTCATTCCATCAAATTCATCAACACCAAGCAATTTTACTGCTGGTTTGGAAAAAATTTTATTCAGAGACATTATTTAGAGAGACCAAAAATGAGCCAACAGTCTCTATCCCTGTATGCAATTTTGAAAATTTTCACATATTTGACATACTGTCATACAATGTCTATTATCATGAAAAAGTCCTAAACCAGGTATTTGATCACATTTTCTGAACATATTATGAAAGACATGTAAAAAACCAGACCTCTTATCTTTAAAGACAAAGATAATATAATTTGTGTAGTAGATAAACAAATAAAATGTTTCCCCTTCTTATTACTGCTGTGTTATTCAGATTGTCTTTTTCTGTAGTATACAATGTGGTTTTGTGTATGAAAATGTCTGTATCTCTATAAATTATCACTGAAATAATTTCAACAACTGTATCAAGTTAACTGTGCAGAGTAGGATTCAGTCCACTTAACATTGGTACATAACTCATCCAAGTCTTGATTAGAGAAGCAATTCTCCCAATCTAGATATCTACAAATCCACTTTAACCCTACTTTAGATTCTTTATGGAAGCTGAGACCTTCCACTTGGAGGTCTGGAGGAGCTTCACTTCAGTGAAGTAGCACATAGGACAACTGCAATGGAAAAAATTCCTTAATATCATTGTATGCATCTCATTTTCTTCAGTGCTACACATGATCAGTAGGAAAAGAATTCCCATAAAAAGCTGTGAAGCCACTGCCTTACTTTCATCCAAACCCCTTATTAAAACATTACTATGATGAAGCTCATAGGAAGCTAATCCTTAGGCAGGTGGCAAAATAACTGATTACTGCTGCTACCTTGTTTAATGTACCCATAATTTATTCAATTAATTCTGCAGTTTGTCTCACTAATCTAGTCTGGTTGATCTTTTAGAAGCTTTTGGGGACTGTGATTAACATTTTCTGGAAGTTCAGTCAAAAGAACAAAAGAACTATGTTCAAAAGACTTCATAATTTCCAAAGTTTTCTGCTTTCTCATTTTTGATGAGCCCAAGAATAAATTTACTAACTTACTTTTCTCTTTCAGTATTCAGAAAGTCAGAAAGAAGCAGTGATGTTATGGTTTCCTGTTCATGACAGATATTGCCCTACTTGCCATCTCTCAACACTACTTTGTGAAATTGGTTGATCCAATATGACATAATGTAAAAAACCCAGTATTTTGGAATACTGAAAGTTACCTTGAGAAATGCCTTTTTTCCCAAATAAAGATGAAGGTATCCTGAATGAAATAAAATGCTAAAAGAAAAGTTTACTTGTCTGTGTTGTGCTGAATTTGTAAGAACAAACAAAAACTTCTCTAGAAAAATAGAAATTAACAACAATACTAAAAGAAGCATAAAACCAAACTGAGAGTTTTTATCATTTACACAAAGCACACAAGCTTCTCTAGAGACATGATTATAACAGTCTTTGAAATATTTTTGTGGTTGGACTCAGAATATTAAGAAGAATATTGAAATATTTAGATTCAAATGTGGTCTCTGGTTGTTGAAAAGCTCGTGTATAGGCATATGTGAATACAGCTTGGCTTCAGAATGGTATCCACTTCCCAGACTGCAACAGATATTAAATTCAAGAAATTATACACATTGGCAGTACAATTCTCAAATATATGTGAAGTTTCTTTTATGTATTAAGTTTCTAAATGTCAGGTTTTTTAGCCAAAAGTGAAAAAAATAGCACTGTAAATAGAAAAATGTACAGAAAATGTACAACATATGTATGTTTTTCTAAAGATCAAGGATATTAGGATATAGGAAACTGAGGTTTGGCTTTTTTTTTTTTCCGTCATTTTTTATACAGGAATTAAATAATGCATCACTTTCCAGTTACTAAAAAAAGCACATTGAATAAAAAAAAAAAAAAGTGGTTGGAAAGCAATGTTGGTCTCATTTTTCCAAAAAAAGGGTGAGTTACATACCTCTCCTTTACTTCAGAGTTTTGACTCTCAGTTTAGTGTTTATTTTGTTTGTGGAGAGATGGACCCTTTCCTTCCATGAGTTTAAAATATTACTAAAATGGTATACAAAAAAGGGTGCCAAATGTAAGAAAGAAAAGTAACAAAAGGATGAGTTTAATGATAATGAGATATGAGAAGGACATAAGTACAGATAAAAAGCAGTAAAGAAAAAAATATTTTAACTGACACAAGAAAAAAAAAAAAAAAAAAAGACAAATTCCAGGCACTAGGCCTGCTTTGGGTTTAAAATAAATACAACATTAAAAGCCAAATACAACAGAGAACAATTACCTTGATTTTAACTTGGTTCTGTTAATCAGAGTGACATAAGTAGAGACAGAATTGTGCAAAGACCTGAAAGTAAAAGAAGTACAAGGAGCAAGCCAGAAGAGGAGCCAAGTAGCATTTTAAGTAGACATGCAAGCTGTAATATAATGAAGAAGTAGGAATAAATTTAGGAGAAAGCAATTAAGTAGTAATTTATGCCAACTCCTATCTGTATATATATAAACTACCCAATAGGCCATTGAGGAGAACAATCCACAAAGCCATTTTTTAATTGGCAAATTGAGCTGTCAGAATTGAACACTTCAGAAACACTTGTTGAATATAGTGAAATTATTTTTTTGAGAAAAAAATATGACACAAAGACAAAATTAAAAGTTCAACTACACCAGTTGCATAAATATGTACTGTTAATGGAAAAAATCACTTACATGCAAAAACAGAAATGGGTGTATCTGAAAACACATATCTAATTTGTGAACCATTTGAAGTCAACTGCATACAAATGTTTTAATGAAACATTTTTCTGTAAAAAGAATAACCAGACTTCTCAGTCTGACTTTGGAAAATTTGAAATCTAGATTAGCAACATGAGCCTGTCAATAGTATAAAGTACTGAAAGGCATGAACATGAATGCTAATATTCTAGAAAAAAATGCAGGCATCCAAAACAGGACCCACATAGCATGCTAGTTAGTTGCATAGTTATTATGTTTGTAAAAGTAAAGGATAGAGGTAAAGATCCTCTTTCTAAAATCAAGAATATTAGTTCTGAAGTGGCAAGACTAGATTATGCATTTTTTCCTTTGTTTATTTTTTCCTATTTTTTCTTTCTTAAATAGAGAAATGCTCAGAATAACAATTAACATTTAGTTACTGAAGGGGGGAGAAAAGTAGTAATTAAAAAATATTTGAGAGGAATGCTGCTCTCTGTCTTCAGACAAAAAGAATGCCTCTACCTCTTCTCTACTTTGAAGAAGAGCGATCTTCTTCAGGGGCCTTAGCAATTTGGTCTCATTCTCATGTTAAAGGAAAATAACATATTTTATGACATACATTACAGAGGGAAATGTCTTATACATCCTTTGTGCCATGCACTGAAGAGAAAAAAATGTAATTATTCTAGCTCACTAATTAAATTAGGATTGCCAGTTCACTAAGTATAGAAACCTTTTATCAGAAGATAGAGAGAGAATCTGTGAGTTTTCATACAGGGTTTTTTTGCTTGTGTGTAACATCGCTGAGGAGGGGGAGATTCTTGTTCAGGTTTTTCTTTCCCAGTCAAAGTAAATCTAATGATTAAGCAACCACAATAAAGGAAAATAAAACCAGATTTTTAAACTGTATCACAAAGAGGTACAAAACCAGAATAAAAATTATGTGGTTTTGTTTTTTTTTTTTTTTAAGTCTGATCCTTTTGGTTCCTAAGGATTCCCTTTCTAACAACAAGCTAAAGGAGTAAACTCCCAGTAACAGTACTGTGTTATAACACTGAGCAGGACAGACTGTTTTGTTACATTAAACCTTAAGTATTTTAATCAAAATGACATTTACACAAAACTAGAAAGTTTTTTATCTGACTTTCTTCCTTTTAATAAGTTTTCAGATGTAAATTTTAGGAATATTTGGAAATCCCCAACATTAACATTTTAAGTTACTATTTTAAATATCAGCAACGATTTTGGTCTCAACAATGGCAAAGGCAAAAAATATTTCTCTAAGATACTGCTGCAAGAGTAGAGGCAGGTAAAGCTACACTATAGCTAAGAGAGAAGGGATTGTGGATGTTGCAGGTTGCAGATCTGGGAAATACAAAGAGCAACAACATAAGACACATCATGTTTTAGAGCATACTTTATAAATTCAGTCAGATAAGTGAAGATAAAGTATCAATGTTTGTGGAGTTTTTGATATGGATGTTATATCTAGTATCATCAAGTTATGAGACACCATCTGTTCTGAAAAAAAACCCTGCTTTATTAATAGATTTCTGTAAAATTGTCAAAGATGTGTCAGATGCTATACGGGTAGATTCCTCATGAAAAGTTATGCAGCATCTAAATAACTAATCCAGGGTGTTAATTAGAACAAATACTGAACTTTTATGACATTTTTGTCAGCTTATAATGGTTTGAATTCAGATTAGCATATTTTTTTCCACTTTAAGCCAAAGTAACTTTTGTGCTTTGTATGGTAAAAATCTGAGCACAGCAATGGCACTTCCGTAAAATAATTAAATGGCTTAATTGGTTTTGAGGTCACAGGTGAAAACTAATTTGATCTTGTCCTGGTTTCAGCTGGGATAGAGTTAATTTTCTTCCTAGTGGCAGGCATAATGCTGTGTTTTGGATTTAGGGTGAGAATAATGCTGATAACACACCAATGTTTTAGCTGTTGCTAAGTAGTGTTTACACTAAGTCAAGGACTTTTCAGCTTCCCATGCTCTGCCAGGCGCACAAGAAACTGGGAGGGGGCACAGCCAGAATGGTTGATCCAAACTGACCAAAGGGCTATTCCATACCATATGACGTCATGCTCAGTATAGAAACTGGGGGCAGTTGCCCAGGGAGCAGCGATCGCTGCTCGGGAACTGTCTGGGTATCGGTCGGTGGGTGGTGAGCAATTGCACTGTGCATCACTTGCTTTGTATATTATTATTACTACTATTATTATATTGTTATTATTACTACTACTATTTTGCTTTATTTTGTTTCAATTATTAAACTGTTCTTGTCTCAACCCAGGAGTTTTCTCACTCCTCTGATTCTCTCCCCCATTCCATTGGGGCAGGGGGAGTGAGTGAGAGGCTCAGTGGTGCTTAGTTGCTGGCTGGGGTTAAGCCACAACATATTATTTCCTATTTTCACAAAAACACTCCACAGTCAGAAACCTGTTCAAGGCTGTCAGCTGTTACTCAAGAAATACATAAGAATGAAGTGTCAGAGTTGTAGTAAGTCAGGCTGTGAAGTTGTTTCGAGAAGTCACTTACTCATAGCCTTTATACCTGATCCTTTCCAGACTTTTATATCTGATTCTTTCCAGTCCTTGTTGGCATGCATTTTCAGAGGCAGTTCATGCAATTATGCAAACAATTATCCTGATCTTTTGGGTTGTATATTCCTAAAGAAAATGAGAGAAAAGTGAAGATAAAGAGATTTCAGGATTTCTATGTAAATGAACCTCATTCAGGATTTAAAAAAAAAAAAAAAAAAATCCACCCCCAAAAAGAAATCTGACAGTGAATACAACATGTAACAAACAATGCAGAAAAAAAGTAGGTGTTGCACAAATAAGTGCTGCACAGAAAGAAGGGTTTAACTAAATTTATCTTTCTTGCCCTTATTTTGCATTCAGGTCTTAATTCCTGGTTGTCCTCTTTGTCTGCTCCAGTGTGAATCCGAGTTCTTTATGGCTGAAAAGCAAAGGTACAGAATAAAGAAGAGTCCTGTTTGCAGACTCTACTGTCCATATAACATGAATATAAGTTAAGCCAGATTTGACCCTGCCAGCCCTTTGCAGTCTCCCAAGGTTAGACCAGCAGTCTGTGGCATCCGGAGTAACTCAGGAGAAAAATGAGTGCTAGAGCACACTGGTCTTCTAGGCAGTGTTCTCATGCTGTCTTGACAGAAAGGTTAAATATCATGTCTTTACGTGCGCCTAACATGATGTGCTGTATAGCCATACTGCAGATATTCCTGAGTATTAAGTAAAACACCCATGTGCAAATTGGTTCCCTTAGCCAGAGAACGGCAGAACACTCCTGCGGCAGTTACTAACTCTGTAACAGATACAGCCTTTGCATTCCAAAATATCCACATGTGTCATCACTGTTTTTTATAGGCTATGCAGCTATGAGACTATGGGAGATAATAGGTCCTAGATGACCTATTATCTGTTACATGTGAGAGATGCTTTGAAGTAAGAATATATGTATATAGAGGATCTCAGAATAAGTCTAGAAATGTAAGTAGACCTACATCTACAGGAGTAAACCTGGAATTCCGAACGCAATATGTCAAATAGCCCTCTACTACCAGGAGAGAACAAGTTTTCCAAGTGTAAGGTTTTTTAAAGAAAATAAAATGTAGTCTTTTGTCAAACTGTTTCCTTATCCCACTACTTGCCTAAATGACATGATCTAAAGTCCAGTCACCTAAGCAATTATTAGAAGCATCTTCAAATATTTAAGTTTTCCAGATTATGTAATTAATAGTAATATAAATTATTTTATGTGAAGGAAAAAGCTGTCTTAAAGTGTTGAAAGTGTACATATCATTTTCAGCTAAAAGTTGAATTTGGATCATTAAGATTACAAATACTCCTTTACCTTGCTGAAACTTCTGTGTTGCCATGAGACGCTCAAGAGATGACACTGTTTTAACAGTTTTAAACTATTCTTAAGCTGCCTTGAACCAAAAAATCTGCTTGTGTTATTGAAATGAAATATTGACATTGTCACAGATGTACACTAAGACTAACTCAAACGAAGGACAAACTCAAACAATTTTGTTTCACGGAACAGGCAAAACCACACAACAGAAAACAATGAGAAACAGGGTTAAACCAAAATCAATCAACACTCCAATAACATTTAACACATAACAGGTTCGAGATGTCAGTTGGGGTATTGTTACTACATGTCAATACGTTGTCTCACAAAGGGAGTTCGTTACCCTGTATGCAATAATCCAATTCACACACTGAATCTTAAAAGGGCTAACTCCTTTGCCAACCCTACAAGAGACTCGAATTCTCATCAATGCTATTGGTAACACATCTATCCATTTCATTTGAGTTTCCTGACAAAGTTTTGAAATCTGCCTTTTCAGAGTCTGATTCTTTCGTTCAACCTTGCCACTTGATTGTGGTCTCCAAGCAGCATTTAAGTCCCATGTAATTTGTAAAGACTTTGCAACTTCCTGAACTATTTGAGCTATAAAATGTGGTGCATTATTGGAGAGCATTCCTTCAGGCACCCCAAATCTAGGAATTATCTCCTTTAACAATATTCTCACTACTTCCCACGCCTTATTGGTATGACACAGGAAAGCTTCAGGCCATCCTGAAAAGGTGTCTAATAACACCAACAGATATCTATACTGATTGCATTTTGGCAGTTCAGAAAAATCAATTTGCCAGTATTCCCCAGGGGTCTGACCCCTCCTGACCTCTCCAGGAGGAGGTCTTTACTGTATTTTTGCATTATTCTTACAACATATTGGGCACTGGTTCACAATAAAGTTTGCAAAAGTTTGCATCTTCAGTCCTACAGCATATCTTTTGATACTTGCAACCAGAACATCCATTCCCATATGAGATTCACTATGGGTCTTCTTCAATATTTCTCTCACCATTGGAGTAGTAATCAATACTTGCCCATCTTTGGTTATCCATCATCCTTCCCTTGACTTGGTACACTAAATATTTGGCAAGCTGATCCTCTTTCTTAGAAAATTTCAGAGGTTCCCATTGAACTTTTCTTCATCGGGACATGGTTTAGTGTAGTCTATCCTTAATTAGTTTAGTGTGGACTTGGTAATGTTAGGTTAATGGTTGGACTGGATGATCTTAAAGGTCTTTTCCAACCTAAACCAGAGTCCTGAGGGAATTGGCTGATGTAGTTGCCAAGACACTCTCCATGATATTTGAAAAGTCGTGGCAGTCAGGGGAAGTCCCTGAGGACTGGAAAAACGGGAATGTTGTGCCCATTTTTAAAAAGAGAAGAAAGGAGGACCCTGGGAACTATCGACCTGTCAGCCTCACCTCTGTGCCTGGGAAGATCATGGAACAGATCCTCCTAGAAGATATGTTCAAGCACGTGGAAGACAGGGAGGTGATTTGAGACAGCCAGCACGGATTCACCAAGGGCAAGTCCTGCCTGACCAACCTAGTGACTTTCTATGAAGGAGTAACTGCATCAGTGGACAAGGGAAAAGCAACAGCTGTCATCTATCTGAACTACTGTAAAGCCTTCAGCATGGTCCCCCACAACATCCTTCTCTCTAAATTGGAGAGATATGGATTTGATGGGTGGACTGTTCGGTGGATAGGGAATTGGCTGGATGGTTGCATCCAGACGGTCATGGTCAATGGCTCGATGTCTACATGGAGACCGGTGACAAGGGGAGTTGCTCAGGCATCTGTTCTGGGACCAGTGCTGTTTAATATCTTCATCAAGGACATAGACAGTGGGATCGAGTGCACCCTCAGCAAGTCTGCAGATGACACTAAGCTGAGTGGTGCGGTTGACACACCAGGACGAGATGTCATCCAAAGGGACCTGGACAATCTGGAGAGGTGGGCCTGTGTGAACCTCATGAGGTTCAACAAGGCCAAGTGCAAGGTCCTGCACCTGGGACGGGGCAACCCCCGGTATCAGTACAGGTTGGGGGATGAAGAGACTGAGAGCAGCCCTGCGGCGATGGACTTGTGGGTACTGGTGGATGAAAAGCTGGACATGAGCCGGCAATGTGCACTTACAGCCCAGAAAGCCAACCGTATCATGGGCTGCATCAAAAGAAGCGTGGCCAGCAGGTCAGGGGAGGTGATTCTGCCCCTCTGCTCTGCTCTGGTGAGACCTCACCTGGAGTACTGCGTCCAGCTCTGGGGCCCTCAGCACAAGAAGGACATAGACCTGCTGGAGCGGGTCCAGAAGAGGGCCACCAAAGTGATCCGAGGGCTGGAAAACCTCTCCTACGAGGGCAGGCTGAGAGAGTTGGGGTTGTTCAGCCTGGGGAAGAGAAGGCTGCGAGGAGACCTTATTGCAACCTTCCAGTACTTAAAGGGGGCATATAGGAAAGATGGGGAGAACCTTTTTAATAAGGCCTGTTGTGACAGGACAAGGAATAATGGATTTAAACTAAAGAAGAATAGATTTAGACTGGATCTAAGGAAGAAATTTTTTACAATGAGGGTGATGAAGCACTGGAAGGGGTTGCCCAGAGAGGTGGTGGAGGCCCCATCCCTGGCAACATTCAAGGTGAGGTTGGCTGGGGCTCTGAGCAACCTGATCTGGTTAAAGCTGTCCCTGCTTACTGCAGGGGCGTTGGGCTAGATGACCCCTAAAGGTCCCTTCCAACCCAAAGCATTCTATGATTCTATGATAAACGATTCTATGATCCTATGATTCTATGGGATCAATGCTCCAGTTAGTGATCCCCTTTCCGCAACTCTTTTGGCTGCTTCATCTGCTTTTCAATGTCCTTTAATTATTTCTGTTTGTCCTTTCTGATGAGCTTTGCAATATACAATTGAAACTTCTCTTGGTCCCAGAACAACTTGCAACAATTTTAAAATTTCCGGTCCATATTTAATAGGGGTTCCTTGAGAAGACAGCAACCCGTACTCTTTCCAAATCGCCCCATGCATGTGGACCACTCCAAACACATATTTGGATTCTGTATAAATATTTACTCTTTTATCTTTAGATAGCTCTAAATCTCAAGTGAGAGTTATAATTTCTGCTTTCTGAGCTGAGGTATTGGGTGCTGAGGTATTGAAGCTCGTGCTTCAATCTCTTCATGGAGGGTTACTACAGCATATCCAGCTTTCCTTTCTCTGTTTACCACAAAACTACTTCCATCTGTAAAAAGTTCAATTTCTGGATTGATTATAGGCACATCCTTTAAATCAGGTCTACTGGAGTATACCTGTTCGATAACCTTCAGGCAGTCATGCTCCAGTTCCCCTTTTTTATCTATTGGCATTAAGGTGGCAGGATTCAAGGTTGAAGACATCTTTAAAGTGACATCATCTTGTTCGATCAATACCATCTGATACTGAGATAACCTACTAGGGGAAATCCAACGATGCCTCTTTTGTTCAAGTAGAGCTATCACAGCATGTGGTACCAAAAATGTGATAGGTTGCCCCAAGGTTAGATTCCGGGCTTCCTTAATTAACAACATCAGCGCTGCCACAGCCCTTAGGCATGCAGGCTACCTTTTGCTTACTTCATCTAGCTATTTGGAGAAGTAAGCCACTGGTCTCTTCCAGTCTCCTAGAGTCTGGGTCAGGAATCCTAGTGCCACATGTTGTCTTTCATGGAAGGCAAAAGGTTTGGTTAAATCCGGTAAACCCAAAGCAGGACCCCTCATCAATCTAGTTTTGATGGAGTCAAATCCTTTTCGGCACTCTGGTGTCCATTCCAAAATTTCTCTGTGTCTCTTGATAGCTTCATATAACTGCTTGGTAATCAGACTAAAATTTGGTATCCAGAGTCTGCAGCATCCAGCCATCCCCAAAAATCCTTGCAGTTCTTTCTTAGACTGGGGCGGGGGGGGGAGACAAATAGCCTCTTTCCTTTCTGTTCCCAACTTCCTCTCCCCTCAGGATATTTCAAAACCTAGGTAGGTTATAGTGGTTTGCACTATCTGGGCCTTTTGTCAAGATACCCAGTATCCACCCAGTCCCAAAAAGTTAAGCAGGCTAATAGCAGCCTTTATACATTCTTGTCTAGTTCCAGCTCCTAATAAGATGTCATCCACATATTGCAGTAAAGTAGTAGAAAAATTCTTACCTTGCCAATCTTCTAATTCCTTTGCAAGTACATTACCAAAAAGGGTTGGGCTATTCTTAAAGCCTTTGAAGAAGCACAGTGCAACAAAGTTGCACTTTCCTGACAGTAGCTGGGCTTTCCTGCTCAAAGGCAAACACCTTCTGGCTTTCTTACTCAGTGGTATACAGAAAAAGGCATCCTTTAAATCCAGTACTGGAAAATAAGCATTAATCTTATGTATTGAAGACAAAAGAGTATAAGGATTTGGAATGACCGGGTGCACGTCAACAACTATTCAATTTATTTCCCTTAGATCCTGTACCAATCGGTACTCCTGAGTATGCGGTTTCTTTACAGGTAGTATTGGAGTATTATACTTAGATTAACATTCTCACAATAGTCCATACTGAATAACGTATTTATCAAAGGTTCCAGATGAATTCTGGCTTCTAATTTAATAGGATATTATTTCTTTCTTACTGGTTCCATTCTTGGTTTCAGTTCAATTTTTACCGGTGCAGCATTCTTGGCTTGTCTGGGTTTCTTAGTGGCCCAGACCGGGGGTATCACAGTGTTTAGGATCTCTTCTGGAATTTCTACTTCTTCCGATCTCTTCTCTGTCAATAAACACAACTGAGCCTTCCACGCTGTTTCTGAATAGAACATTCAGAGAAAGTTAACTGTGATCTTAATTTACACAACATGTCTCGTCCCAGGACAGGAAGGGGACATTCTGGCATATATAGAAATTTGTGAGTCAGAGTTGTATTCCTGACTGTGCATTCCATTGGTTTTAAAGTGGGTTTTAAAGCGTGCTTTCCTGTGACCCCAATAATTGGCATATAAGTTTTACTTAAAGGTCCCTTATAACTTGAAGCTACAGAATGCATAGCTCTAGTACCTACTAAAAAATCTGTTATTCCATTCCCCAGCCTGACTGGAACCAGGCGATCAGCTGGGGAAATTTTGATATTTTCCCCCGGTCCCCTTCATTCAGAATCTTTGGTTCCAAGCATAATTAAGTCTGCATCTGGGGCAGACCCCCCTTGGATCCTTTGACCCTTTTGTCCCTTCTTCCGGCATTCATTTTTCCAGTGGCATTCCTCCTTGCAATATGCACATTGATTTTGTCCTACGGGTCCATACGTAACGGGGCCAAAACATTGTCTTCAGCCTCTCCCTCTGCCTATTCTTCCTCCCTGATAACATCCTCTACTCCTTTCTTAGCCTCTCATAGAGTTCCCTGCAATAGCTACCACCAATAGGGCAGCTTGTACATTTTGACTTTTGTGTTTTTCTTTCACCTTCTCTCTCTTTTCCATTTCTTCCTGATTATTATATACCTCATAGGCTATTTCTATCAACTGAAAACTTGACATTCCTCCTACCACATCTACCTTCTGCAACTTTTGTCTTATATCTGGGGCAGATTGCCCAGTAAACAACACGTTAAACATTCTTCTATTAGCTTCTTCCTCAGGATGCAAATCCATCCACTTTCTTGCACTTTCACAGTCTTTCTAGAAAGCTGAGGGATTTTCATTCCCTTCCTTTCTTGATTCATACAACTTTGCCATATTTTTCCATTTGGAACCTCATGCTATACCCCATACAAAATCAATCATTGATACTGTTTAAGCATTGTTTTTCCTGTACTAATATTAGGATCCCATTCTGGGTCTGTTTTAGACATATGCTCTTCAGGATTATCATTGGTATTCTGTCACTCATTTTCTTCCCTGTTTTTTTAAACACTAACCAGTTTTCCTCTGTACTAAAGAAAGTATTTAACAATGCTTGAATGTCATAGAATCATAGAATCATAGAATCATAGAATCATAGAAGGCTTTGGGTTAGAAGGGACCTTTAGAGGTCATCTAGCCCAACCCCCCTGCAGTGAGCAGGGACAGCTTTAACTAGATCAGGTTGCTCAGAGCCCCGTCCAACCTCACCTTGAATGTTGCCAGGGATGGGGCCTCTACCACCTCTCTGGGCAACCCCTTCCAGTGCTTCACTATCCTTCTCCTGAAAAATTTCTTTCTTATGTCTAGTCTAAATCTATTCTTCTTTAGTTTAAATCCATTAGTCCTTGTCCTGTCACAATATGCCTTGCTAAAAAGATTGTCCCCATCTTTCCTGTAGGCCCCCTTTATGTACTGAGAGGCTGCAGTAAAGTGTCCTTGCAGCCTTCTCTTATCTAGGCTGAACAACCCAATTGTCTCAGCCTGTCCTCGTAGGAGAGGTGCTCCAGCCCTCAGATCATTTTGGTGGCCCTCTTCTGGACCCACTCCAACAGGTCCATGTCCTTCTTGTGCTGAGGGCTCCAGAGCTGGACGCAGTACTCCAGATGAGGTCTCACCAGAGCAGAGTAGAGGGGCAGAATCACCTCCCTCGACCTGCTGGCCACGCTTCTTTTGATGCAGCCTGCGATACCGTTGGCTTTCTGGGCTGCAAGCACACATTGTTGGCTCACGTCCAGCTTTTCATCCACCAGTACCCACAAGTCCATCTCTGCAGGGCTGCTCTCAAGCCCTTCAACCCCAGCCTGTATTGATATCAGGGGTTGCCCTGTCCCAGGTGCAGGACCTTGCACTTGGCCTTGTTGAACCTCATGAGGTTCACACAGGCCCACCTCTCCAGATTGTCCAGGTCCCTCTGGATGACATCTCGTCCTCCTGGTGTGTCAACCGTACCTCTCAGCTTGGGAACTTGCTGAGGGTGCACTTGATCCCACTGTCTATGTCCTTGATGAAGATATTAAACAGCACTGGTCCCAGAACAGACGCCTGAGCAACTCCCCTTGTCACCGGTCTCCATGTAGACATCGAGCCATTGACCATGACCGTCTGGATGCAACCATCCAGCCAATTCCCTATCCACCGAACAGTCCACCCATCAAATCCATATCTCTCCAATTTAGAGAGAAGGATGTTGTGGGGGACCATGCTGAAGGCTTTACAGTAGTTCAGATAGATGACAGCTGTTGCTTTTCCCTTGTCCACTGATGCAGTTACTCCTTCATAGAAAGTCACTAGGTTGGTCAGGCAGGACTTGCCCTGGGTGAAGCCGTGCTGGCTGTCTCAAATCACCTCCCTGTCTTCCACGTGCTTGAACATATCTTCTAGGAGGGTCTGTTCCATGATCTTCCCAGGCACAGAGGTGAGGCTGACAGGTCGATAGTTCCCAGGGTCCTTCTTTCTTCCCTTTTTAAAAATGGGCACAACATTCCCGTTTTTCCAGTCCTCAGGGACTTCCCCTGACTACCATGACTTTTCAAATATTATGGAGAGTGTCTTGGCAACTACATCAGCCAAGTTGCTCAGGACTCTGGGATGCATGTCATCAGGTCCCATAGACTTGTGTACACTGAGGTTCCTCAGGTGGTCTTGAACGTGATCTTCCCTTACAGTGGGAGGGCTTTTCCCACCTCATATCACCCCAATTCGGATTGTGGGTGAGCATAATTGTTTCCATGCGCTGATGGACTATTTTCTGAATTTTCTCGGTAAGACCCTAGCTGTTGTTTCCAATTCAATAAATCTGATGTGGTAAATGGGATGTGTACATACACTGGTTCCTCTGCCCCTATCGCTTGGCCTGAATGAGTCCTGTATTACGGTGTGTTGTGCCCTAGTTCTTCCTGATATGGGGTCTCGTCTCTGTTCCAAACAAGGAATCTTTGTTATAATTAAACCTCTCTTCTTTAATCTTAGCTACCATTAACTGCACATCTTCCAGTTCCTCTGACCCTTTGATACATCTTGTCCTAATATCACAGGCAGAACAGCACCTCTTTTTTGGCTTATCCTTTTCCTCAGCTAACACATGTATACCATTAGGGACATTATCTACCAGTTTACATTTCCTTCTAGTTTCATAATCACTTCACAAAGCAAAAAATTAGATGAACATATGGTACTTCATCCCATTTATCCATTCTTCTACAGAACAACATTAATTGTAAGATAGTATTATAATGCAAAATTCAATTTTCAGGCCATTCTTCACTCTCTTCTAATTTATACATTGGCCACCACTGTTTACAATACTTTTGCATTTTTCCTTTATTTAAGGGATCCCCTCCGAATTTATTCCAACTTTTCAGGATGCATCCTAAAGGACAGCAAGGCTGTGTATAAGTAGAGGATGCAAAACCCATATTTAAATTACAGAAAGTTGTTACAGAAAATGCTTTAACCAGAACCTCACACACTCAGCTTTAGGACAAGAATATTTTACCCTTTTTCTTTCCCCACTTCTATGTGTGGAGGCTTAAGCTCCTGCTGCAGTCCTCTCGCTGGAGCAACTTATACAGAGCAATTCCAGAAACAGAAACAGATTTCCTACTCACTGATAGCCCTTGCTCTTATTACATCAATAGCTCTGCAGCGTTGCACCATTGTGTCGCTCACTGCCCAGCTGCAGAGCCGGAACTGTCGGAGTACCTGATCAAATGGTCGGTGTGCACTGGAACACACACAGATCCCCTGCTCCTTGACCAGAGTGGCAAGTCAAACCCAGCAAGGCAATTAGGGTCCCCTCTAGGTCGCCAAAACTGTTGTCTCGCAAAGGGAGTTTGTTACCCAGTGTGCAATAATCCAATTCACACACTGAGTCGAGATAACAATTTTATTTTATTTCTGCGAAGAGATGGGTGCTAGGTGGCAATTCCACAAAGCTAGCACACCCTCACTGTAATATTTTACTCTATTTACACTTATGTTGCCATATATCAGTCCTTTATATTAGCATATTGTACCATCATTGGTTCTTAGTCACTTCTCCTTGATTTAAAGACACAATGTTCCATAATTTCACTGCACAGGCCCAGTGTGTAAGGGCCTTGACATGGAGGCGGGAATATTTTGGCAAAGAAAGAGGTGTGTTTTTCCCATGCAAATGAACATAGTTCATTTGAAGTTCATATACTCTTTTAGTTCGCGTCAAATTCCATGCTCTGCTGCCAAAGAATTTCTTTGTGAGTGATAAGTTTCTGTTTTATCTAACGTTTTGTCCTTGGGTAAATTTCATTGTCTCTTAGCTCACCTCGACATTATGTTATCTGAGATATCAAATACACACAAGAATGATGATCCAAAGTGTGCATAGGCACTCACTCATAAGGGGAAAACTCTCTCTCTCGTGGGTACCCAGAAAATGTAATTGCTCACCTGGGAAAGAGAGGCAAGGGCTCACTCAAGGTTATATCCAGAAAAAATCACTCACTGAAAGGAGGTGAGGGCACTCAATCCCAGGAGGTTTCTTCAGGTGGTGTCCCAACCTAAGGGGAGAGGTTTAAAACACAGACATGCTGCTCTGAGAAGACCACTCAAAGTGGGTCTCTGGCAGTGCCCCTTTTATACCCTGGGTCGGATCTGAGCTGTGATCATATTTGATCATGATCAGTCTAGAAGTTTCTCTGAGCCAAGGTGCCTCACTGGCTCTGCACCCTCTCTGTCGACCTAGTGTCCCCACCTCTCCTGCTCCCTCTACCGAGTGGAGCACAAAAGGTGCGAAAATGAGGTTTGAGAAGCCCGTGATCACCATCTTAAAAGCCCCAATCTTCATGGGGGAGGGGTGGTGGAGTGTACCTGTCACAGACATAAGCAAGGCTTTGAGTTAATTTTCAGATTTTTCTTACTTTGCCCCATAAAAATATCAAAGAACTTTGTAAATTCTGCAGATAGGCTTAAGTAGAATATTGGAACATATATTTTAAAAGGGAAATAGCACAACTTCTGGGAAGAATTACAGAAGTTTTACAAAAAGATCCCCCTTTTCCCTACGCTGTTCTTGCATGCTTGTTCTCTTTCCAACTCGGTGATTTTTGGAAACAAAATCTTCAGTCTCTTCTAGATCCAACAAGGTTTCTTTCAATCACATCTTAGGTCAGCCTGTTCCTGTTCTTCACAATTTCCCAGTCTCCATTTGCTGAAGGCTTCCTTTTGTTTTTTTATTACTCCCTCTGCATGATTGAGTGCTCTTCCCTGTATTCCAGAAGGTTGCCCCAGTTCAGCAGCCGTGGCTGATCCCACAGAAAGACTGACTTCCCCCTTTTTCAACAAGTTCTACTTGATTCAACAGACAGCAGTCAAGACAAGCAAAACAGAGAACATCATTCCCTGCTGACTGGCCACATCCTTTAAAAAAAGCAAAATAATAACTTAAACCTAGCAATAAGCAAGGCAAATATGTCATTATTTTTGGAAAATAAACTGGTATTATTTCATTACTGGCATTATACCCAAACAACTGAACTGTGAACACTTAGAAATAATTCTTATAAAAAAGACAATGCAAAAGATTTTACTGAAATAATTTTATATAAGCTGAAAATGTCATGTCACACAATTCAAAATATTTGAAAAAAATATGCAGGGGGAGGATCATGAAATGTAAAGAAAGGTGAGAAATTAGATTTTGCCAGCAGAGGGAAATATCGGTTTCAAAAGTAGCTGAAAAAACATACAAAAATGCTTGTACAATCAAGTAGCAAACAGCTCCTATGAATACTAAATTACACTCATTGCCACATTTGCAATGCCAAGCTCCTCTTATTCTGTTTTTCTTCAGTAGTGTAGTCATTAACCGTGCTTCAGTCACTTGTGCTATTTGCTACAAACAATATAACTTGGCTAATTTTGTGAGACAGGATTTTTCTGCAGACTTGAAACTTTCAGCAAACTTCCTAATGCACAAAAAGCTTTCAAGAAACAAAATGTGTCTATTTTGGAATTGTATCAACTAGCTGCTTGCAGTTTCACTTGGTATTGACATGAAAGCTTAAGCAATACAGTTGGATTGATTGAATCTTTCTTTGAAGTAAGAAGTTCATCTGAACCTGAAGCTCAAAGAAAAAGTCATGGAGTATAAAACCAAGATGAACTAAAACTATACAAAAGTTCTTCAAACCAAAATACAATTTTGTGTGGCTCCGTTTATAGCTTAATTTCAATCCTCTTCTCAGTTACTTACTAAGTATTTTCAATTATTGGAAAGTAATCTTAAATTTAAAGTTAATTTCTGTCATTCCTCAAAGGTAATGAAAGTATTTGAAAGGAAATTTTACAATGATATATCACAAATAAAGGATTACCTGGAAGTTAGAAGACATTTCATATAAATAGCACATGGATTTTCGTTAAAAGAAAATATGTTGTACCCAAGAGACATGGGGCTGCCACAGCTCCGTGTCCCCAGGTTCAACCAGCAGCAAGACTGAAGTAGGCACATGCACACAGGGCACATGTACGCCACATACATACGTGGTCAGCCACACAGATAACAGGCAGACACTCAGAGCACTCACATGACACAGACAATACCAATGGCCTCATGCTGCTCCCCTCTCTGGCTTATCGGTCCCAATAACCAGCCATCGCTGTGCTCTCACCCTCAGAGGCAAACAGGCGGTCTCACAAGCAGAGTTGGTAGGGACCCCCACAGTGATGGAGCTGGGAGTACCCTGGCAGGGTATTATGTGGTCTCCTGCTCCTGGCATTGTCTCTCTGAGCTCTTCTGTGGGTGTGCAGATGAATTAACACGTTGATTCAAAGGTGACTCATTTCATCTTCTTTGCAGTAGACAAAGTATCTTACAAATCAATGGGAAAGGTCAAAGTTAGGAGAGTGTGTTAGGACTCAAGTGTTAAATTTTCTTTGAATAAATGCACACATTTTGAAGAGAGGCATTAGTCTAAGAGGTTCATCTGATGTAATGGAAAATTACTCATATGCTGAGGTTAAATTCTTCAGATCTATCCTGTGTTAACTATCACATGAAGAGACTAGAGTTTTAAAAAAATTAACTGCATTATTGGTTTGACTCGTTCCCACAAATTTCTTTCTTCTTTTTCATGAGCCTTTATTCTGACTAAACACTGCTTATTTGTCTATACATATCTGCTAGTATACAAATATTTGGCTGCTTTTTGGATGAAATGAAGTTTAACAATGACAAAATCCTTCATTGAAAAGGCATAGTCTATACAGTGTCAGAATCGTTCACTAAAGAGTTGTGAAATCCTGTTTAATGATTTGGCCATAGAAATTTCATTTTAAATGAAGAAACATATTTTTCATTAAAAGAGTCTTAACTACAAATTAGTTACAGCATGGCTCCTGTTTTTACAACTCATTAAAATTTGGTGAACTTACTTCCTGGAGTTTGGCCTAAACTGTTTCCTAGGGATTACACATAGAAATTTCTCAATTACTATAACATATACAGAACAGTGATAAACCAATAGCATTGAAAGTTATTATAATACATTATCTTCTGCTATATGTCACCTGCAGTTAAATAGATGCCTATCATTTAATTGTTATATTTAAAATCTATTTGCACTCTTTCTGTTCTCCACATGAGTATTTCATATTCTTTAATCTTTCTGTGAATGTGTAAGATATAACAGTGTTGTGGTTTAACCTAGCAGGCAGCTAAACACCACACAGCCTTTCATTCACTCCCCCCTCAGTGGGATGGGGGACAGAATAAGAAAAAAAAGGTAAAACTTTTTTTGAGATAAGGTTGAGGGTTTGAGGGTTGAGATAAGGACAATTTAATAGGACAGAAAATAAAGGGAAAATAATAATAATTATAAAAGAATATACAAAACAACTGATGCACAATGCAATTGCTTACCACCCGCCGACCGATGCCCAGCCAGATCCCAAGCAGCAGACCCTGGCCAAATTTTACACTAGTTTATATACTAAGCATGACATCATATGGTATGGGATATCCCTTTGGTCAGTGCAGTCAGCTGTCCCAGCCATGTCCCCACCCAACTTTTTGTGCACGCCTCGCCTACTCACTGGTGGGGTGGTGTGAGAAGCAGGAAAAGGCCTTAACTCTGTGTAAGCACTGCTCGGCAGTAACTAAAACATCAATGTATTACCAACATTATTCTCATCCTAAATCCAAAACACAGCACTATACCAGCTACTAGAAAGAAAATTAACTTAATCCCAGCTGAAATCACAACAGACAACAATAGTTTATGCCTTTAAACTTCATGGGGTTTGGTGTTTTCCAATTTTTTAATTAAAGCACTTCTCTTGGACTATGTACATACTCAAAATGAAACATTTTACTTAGAGTTTGTAAGAATCCCTAAAGTTTAAGTTTATTCATAATCACTCCTTTTGCACATTTGCACAGCAGACATACTACTCTAGAGAACCAATGACATCTGTCAGAAGAGTTACTTATATCATGGTTATATCACATACTTGCTCATTAATGATCAATTATTTCAATTCTGTTTCTGCAATGGAACATTGTCTTGCTTTTCCTTCCAGCACATGTACAGAATTTTGGTTTTATATATCTGCTTTATAGTATGTATAAGACATTACTTGTTGTAGAAAGTATACACAGAGACAGTGAAGAACATACGTATTGAACACATGAAAATGTAGTTATATTTTTATGTTCATATTCATTACATATCCAAAATTTCTAGGCATGTATGGAGTTTTCAAATTAAAAAAAAAAAAAAAACAAACCCCATTGCCTATATTAAATGTTGACCTCTCTGAAAGGAATTTAATTGGTTTTAAGTCTTAAAATGGCTTATTTTTTTTCAAATTTGTTTGCTTCTCCATTTTTCTTAACTCTGTGACACCTTTGTTTTATAGATAATGACAAAAACCTTATTTTCATTAGTTTTCCAAAATCCTGTCGCAGTTATTACATTATTTCATGTTTCATGTAATTCTATGAAGATTATTTAAGATTTTTTCTAAACCTTTCATATATATTCAAAAATTATCTTAAACTTTACTTTATCAAAATAGCAACCAAGTATATATATGTATGTATTAGTAGAGTAGTATAGACAAATAAGCAGTGTTTAGTCAGAACAAAACCTCATGAAAACAAAGAAATAAATTTGTGGGAACAATTCAAAACACTTAATCTATCATTTAGCTATATGAAAACCTCCTAGAAGAGATATTCAGAAAATGTATGACCTTTTAGCATTCTTAACAGCCAGACAAAACCACTATTGGGCTAATGAAGTATGTATCAGCCAAATGATGAATACGTCATGCTTTTAGTCCCATAGCCAAACTGAATTTGTCAATAACCCAAAGGGCACAATAGTTTTCAGACAGTCTAGTCCATGCAAAAATCTATGCAACTAAGAAAACAACATGCATCTTTGAAGAAACCCCAAAATACTGCAGACAAATTCACTATGATACAAAACCCAAGCTCCTATGATTATATAACACTGGTTGTTAAATATCTCCTTAGCCTGAAACCTAAAAGGAGAATCATTAAATGATGACAGTCCATAGTGGAAGATGACCATGCCTATGTCTTTGTCTCCTCAGAGCTCCTCTTTCCCAGTTGTTCTAGCTTTAAGCAGCCTTACCAGAAATGAACTTCCCAGAGATGAAAATGTACACAATAGAGCTATCTTCCTGACACCACAGTAAATGTCTCCATGATCAGTGTATCAAAATCCTAGAATTATATAACTGTATACTTCAGATGTAGTGTACTTCACCAAAACCTTTAGTCATTACCTGCTTCACCGGAACAGATTTCCACCCTCACCATCTCCAAGGAATTTGTTATCTTTATACTTGGTAACCCTTCCTTTGTTCGACAGCTGTTTTGCCCAGTTTTTCCAGCCTATACTTACAGAGTCAAATAACCAAGCTAAACATAAACTATTATTGGCAGTACATATATTTACTTTTGAAAGCAGATCCTTCTGTTTCATGTATAAAAAAAGTTCATCTACTTGAAAACTCATCTGTTTGTTAAACTGAATTGGTCTAATAAAACTGTTACCTCTCGGTGCAAACTTCACTGGTTTATATCTTTAGATCAAAGCTACAGCAATGATATTATAATGCCACGAAAAGCAACTTACAGGCATTCATTATGAAAGTCACACATGTGCAAACTATACAAGTCATATCTAAGAAGCCTGAAAATTCATACACATAATGCTCTGGTTTCAGCTGGGATAGAGTTAATTTTCTTTCTAGTAGAGGGCATAGTGCTGTGTTTTGGATTTAGTGTGAGAATAATGTTGATAACGCACTGATGTTTTAGTTGTTGCTGAGTACTGCTTATTCTAGTGAAGGACTTTTCAGCTTCTCGTTCTCTGCCAGGTGCATAAGAAGCTGGGAGGGGGCACAGCCAGAATAGTTGATCCAAACTGACCAAAGGGCTGTTCCATACCATATGATGTCATGCTCAGTATATAGACTAGGGCGAGTTTGCCCAGGGGCAGCGATCACTGCTCGGGGACTGGCTGGGCATTGCTCAGTCGGTGGTGAGCAATTGCATTGTGCATCACTTACTTTGTATATAATTACTACTACTACTACTACTACTACTACTACTGTTTTACTTTATTTTATTTCAATTATTAAACTGTTCTTATCTCAGCCCATGAGTTTTCTTACCTTTTACCCCACCAAGGAGGGGAGGAGTGAGCGAGTGGCTATGTGGTGCTGAGTTGCTGGCTAGGGTTAAACCACAACAGTCCTTTTTGGCACCCAGTATGGGGCATGAAGTGTTTGAGATAATAACAGATTAACCAGAGCTTACTGAGGAATCTGTTAACAGTTGCCAGTCACAATATTGATTCATCTGTTCTTGGTATTAGTTTATCTGATCTGCACTATGCTCCTTTTTTTGCTGTACATGTTAAAGATTGGTGTTGGGTTTTGCAGTTTGCTGTGCTCTGCAGTGATTAGTGATGTTTTGCCTGGGAGATTTGTTATTAAAACACTGACCTTGAGTTTTATCTGATATTTGGGTTTGGTCATATGACAGCATGCTCAGTATACAAACTAGAAGGGGTTGACCGGGGGGCAGTGATTGCTGCTTGGCGACTGGCTGGGCATCGGTCAGTGGGTGACAGGCAATTGCATTGTGCATCACTCCTTTTGTGTATTCTTTTATCATTAATGTTATTATTATTACTTTCTCTTCCTCTACTGTCCTATTAAACTGCCTTTATGTCAACTCACAGGTTTTACTTTTTTTTTCCGATTCTCTCCCCCATCCTGCTGTAGGGAGGTGTTGAGTGAGCGGCTGTGTGGTGCTTAGTTGCCAAGTGGGGTTAAACCACGACACATAACATGATTTAAATATGTCTATGAATCAGCACTTTTTCATGGGCTTCCAGTCAGCTTGCTCCTATCCTTTATAGCCAGGCAATGGACAAATAGAATCATAGAATTGTTGAAGTTGGAAAAAACCTTTAAGATCACCCAGTCCAACCATTAACCTAACACTAACAAGTCCACCAGTAAACCAGTTCAGGGCAGAGTAGCAATTTCATGTTTCCTGGCTTGGTGGATGGATTATTTTTCAATGAAAGTAAAAAGTAGGAATCATTAAGGTTGGAAAGGATCTCTAAGATCATCAGCCCAACCGTCAACCCAACACCACCATGCCCACTAAAACATGTCCCTAAGTGGCATATCTACCTGTTTTTTGAACACTTACAGGGATGGTGATTTCACCACCTCTCTGGGCAGCCTCTTCCAATGCTTGACTACCCATTCCGTGAAGAAATTTCTCCTAATTTCCAACCTAAACCTGCCCCAACGCAGCTTGAGCCCATTTCCTCTCGTCCTATCACTAGCTACCTGGGAGAAGAGACCAACACCTACCTCGCCACAACCTCCTTTCAGGGAGTTGTAGAGAGCGATAAGGTCTCCCCTCAGCCTCCTCTTCTCCAGGCTAAACAATCCCAGTTCCCTCAGCTGCTCCTCATAAGACTTGCTCTCTAGACCCTTCACCAGCTCTGTTGCCCTTCTCTGGACATGCTCCAGCACCTCAATGTCTTTCTTGTACTGAGGGGACCAAATAATGACATTATGTTACCATCTGAGGCAAGTAATGAATAAACAAATAAAAAAGATTTGCAAGTCCAATACCTTTCATTATCTACAAGTCTGTTACAATACCTTGAAATTATATCAATTACTCTGTCTTAAGGAAAATTCCCCTCTTTTTTGTTTTTTGTTTTTTGGTTTTGGGTTTTGGTTTGTTTTGGGGTTTTGTTTTTTTTTTTTTGAGACCCTAAAACATACTGCAAACCTGACCTGGGATAGATTCCTGCATAGAGAAGTTGGCTAATCAGTTTGGTTTTGGATTAGCTTGTCTAAATAATACGAAACTACAAGAATTTTGATGTTAATAAGATGAATTTGTATCATAAAATATATGCAGATTGCTCAAACAGTCCGCATTTTCTACAACCCCTCTTACAAATGCCTGACTCAATTACAGAGTCTTTAAAAAAGAGTCAAAATATTACACCATTTTTTGAAAATCACACACATTTGGGGAACCAGATGCTCAATTAAAAGGCTCTCTCTTCCTTAAAATAACATTGCAACATAGTTAGCAAAGGTTGGCAGAAGTCATTTGGGAGAACCCAGATTTCCAAGTGGAAGCAGCACTGAAATAACTGTGTGTCTAAAATTAGCATGTTCTGACGATGCAATTCAAAAACATGGAGGTTGTAATCGTGACACTAAACTTAAGGGATGTTAGGCTAAAACAGAGCAGGTTTTAAAAGTCAAATCTGAAGTATTAAACAATTTAATTATGCTAAGTATTCAAAATCTAAAAAGAGAAAAAGAAAAAGATTATTTTTAAAATCCATAGTCTGACAGAATGTAAAGCCTATCTGCGGGAAGTAATATTGAACTAGATGTATGGCATAGGAGTTAAAAAAAGGAAACGATGTTCCATATGTTGATAAACAAAGTAAATTGTACTCTATCAAAAACTTAAGAAGTTTCTTAAAATAATTTGATACAGAGTAATTATGTTTATTTTATTTCAATGCCAGAAGCACGTAATGTATTTTCAGATGAAGTTGATAATTTTTTTCCTTAACTTTAACAACATTAAGTTGCTACTGAGTAAATACATGGTCTTATATTACCTAGAGATAAAACTAAAAATTAATCTGTAATATATGTCATCTCTTTTGCAAAACAAACATTTGATATTTCAAGGATCTTTCATCATCAATAGAACTAGAAACCAAGAAGGTATTGCTTTCATTTATTGTTACTTAAGGAAAAAAATCTCAAATCTGCAATAAAAATATAGACACTTCAAATGCCACACTTTATATACTACTCAAAAGCAGCCTCAGCTTCAGTGGCTGTAGCCTTTCATTTTCCCAGTTTGAGATGAAACTTCCCTCGCAGTCTTGAATGTCACCTTGAACTCCCACCTCTAACCTCACCGCTCATCAGACCAGTTTCCAGTCATCTAACATTTTATGTTTCCCTGCCATGACCTATTGTGCTGGTTTTGACTGGGATAGAGTTAATTTTCTTCATAGTGGCTAGTGTGGACCTATGTTTTGGATTTGTGACCAAAACAGTATTGATAATACAGGCATGTTTCATGGTGCTTACACAGAGTCAAGGCCTTTTCTGCTTCTTACACTGCCCTTACAGCGAGTTAGCTGGGGGTGCACAAGAAGCTGAGAGGGGACATATCCGGGGCAGCTGACCCACCTGACAAAAGGATATCCCATAATATATAACATCATGCTCAGCAATAAAAGCTGGGGGAAGAGGAAGAAGGGGGGACATTTGGAGTGATTGTGTTTGTCTTCCCAAGTAACTGTTATTGATGATGGGGTCCTGCTTTCCTGGAAATGGCTGAACATCTGCCTGCCGATGGGACATAGTGAATGAATTCCTTATTTTGCTTTGCTTGCATGTGCAGCTTTTGTTTTTGCTATTAAGCTCTGCTATTAAGCTCTCTTTATTTCAACCCACGAGTTTTTGCACGTTTACCCTTGCAATTCTCTCCCCCATCCCACTGTGGGGGAGCGAGTGAGCAGCTGTGTGGTGCTGAGCTGTCTACTGGGGCTCACCCACAACAGCTGTATTCCCCACTCTGGTTCATAGGACTCTGAGACATCCTGAAATCCCGGCCTCCAGGCTGTCACGTGCTCCTATGCTACCGCATTGATTCGTGATTTTTGAAAGGTCAGCCCTGTTACTGCTAGCCAAATATCAAGGTACCAAGGTACTTGGTGCTATCTGATCTCTACCTGTGCTGAATGGACAAGCAGAGGCAGCAGTTTTCAAAAATTCTAAGAGGAGGAGTCAGACTTTCACATCAGAGGATTTTGTGCATATATTGGCTAACCATGAATGACATGATTACCTCTCCAAAAGTGGAGGAAAACTGTTGTCAAGGGCTGGTGGCAGATGAAAATTAATGGTGGTGATTCGAATGGACCCATTTATTATTTTGCTCACTTAAAAAATTAATTTTGGTGTCAGATTCTGGGGCCTTGATCCACAGATGACTCCAAATGAAAGTGAAAAAGTGATGTTAATTTATTTTTGCCTTAGTTCATGTACTAAGTACACATTTTAAATGACAATCAGCTGAGTCAGTTATGTAAAAGTGAATTGATTTCTTACAATATTTAATCAAAACCCACCTTGAGCAAAAATGCAAGTTAACACCTCAGATCATTCCGCAAATTACAGCAAATCTAGTATGTATCAGATCAACACCTAAAGATTCCCTAGAAGAAACATTCTGCTTCTAATCTGCATATCTTCCTCTTTTTTGCAAAATGAGGATAAATTATACTAAGAATAATTGCTGTGTGAAGAACACATAATGCAAAATGCCTGAAGGTTTTCTAGACTTGCCATTATAATTGCTACTATTACAAATTGATGTCCCTTTTGCATTTCATTTCTTAAAGTGAGAGGTTACTTGAAGATATCCATGCAGGAAAACCTGTATCCTCTTTCATTTCCCTGCCTGCTACAGAGGGGATATAATGATAAAATAATATAAATGTTTCTTCCATCTTTCTTTTTTCACTCTCTGAATTTAACCAGAGTCCATTTTCCCTTCTGCATCCATGAATTTATGTAAAAATGCTTTCCTCTTTTTTTGACAATTTCATTGCTGTTCTCTCTGATTTCCTTTTTTGTTCAATTCTCAAACTCCTTATCTACAAGTATATTAAATTCTCAGAAATGATAAGGGTAGAGATATTCTTATATTAATACAGATATAGATGTTTGTATGTATGTATATGTGTATGTGTGTATATATATAATTGCGGAATTTTAAAAGCCTTTAAATTAGTCTGGCAGATTTAAAGCCTTAACAGCAAGCTAAAAATCCCTGAAATACTTTTATAGAATCATAAACCTTAGCACTTACTTGCATTTTGCTTGTCTAAAAATTATTATGCAGTGTCTGCAGAAGAAACAGAACAATAAAACAGAAGAGTAATATTCTTCTTAATGTAAGTCTGTACCCTACAAACTCTTTCTTTAGTAGAAAAAAAGAGTACTCTTAATTTTGAGACCTCAAAATTTTGAAGGTAATAATGCAATTATTCATCTAGATGAGTGAGAAGAGCTTGGGGTCCATTCCTGTGAAAATGTGGTGCTTCAGGTTTCACACCAGATGAACAGATGGGGATTATCTCTAAGTACTAACTGAATAACCACAATGAAATTTGATGTGATTACACTGATTCATATGAGAGAACAGTTCTGGTATTTATAAATTGGAATCTATAATATGAATTTATAAATCTTTATCTAGATTTTATTTATTAATTTATAGAACTGAAGAAATATTCATCGCATATACACCATAGAGGCATAACCAAATTAAGTAATAAGAAGTATGTTGTTGTATAACATATTACAATAATTTGTTCTGCCACATAACAAGTCAGAAAAATCTGACTTACTGTGGGAAAACATGATCTACTAGGCAAAATGAGAATCAGTTGCAAAAGCATCCCAATTTGGGGTTTTTTTGCAAGACAGCAAATAAACCGATGCAAAGCAGCTATAGAACTTATCTTTCCATATCATCATAACCTATAGATGACTAGTGTCCTATTGCTTCTTAGTTTTAACAATAAAAAGGAGTTCTAAAGCAACCGCTGTCTCATATTATTTAAATAGTAAACTGAAAAATCAAAGTTTTAGAAGACCATCTCTTGCAAGATAAAATATTGGAAGACTATTAGAATTGTCCCTTACTCAGAAACAACTGTTTAACAGAAAGTGGCTTTAGAACCTGAAAATGTTTACATCATAAAGCACAGCTGGTATTGCTTGTTATTAGTTTTTCCCATGAAGAAACAAACAAACAAACAAACAAGTAAATGAGAAGAGTAACAAAACTATGATGCCCACAAATAGGTGAATTTTGATCTCCCAGTATTTTTACTGATAACTACTCACTTTTGTGAACAAAAGGACTGGTTTACTAGTATTGAAAAAAACCAAGACTTTTTATGTGAAAATAGACTGTATATCTAAAGAAAGACATGCGTGAGCATACCTGGAAATGCTCATGCCAAAAACATTTACATTATCACACTGTGTAGGAACACAATAAAAATAAATAAATCAATGAAAGCCCTGTGAGATGGTCAGTAAAGGTAATTTGTGCATTCCCCTCCTCTCCAGGAAAAAATAAAAGTTTTTACCCTTTTTTAAATATGTTATCACACAGGCACCACCAGCATCACTGATGGTCTCAGTTTTGGCCAATGGTGGGTCCGTTTTGGAGATGACTAGAAGTGGCTGTGACTGACATGGAAGCAGCTCCTGTCTTCTCACAGAAGCCACCCCTGTAGTGCCCCCGCTACCAAAACCTTGCCAGATAAACCCAATACATTCCCACATTGAACTCTTTTCTGGCATCAAAGCACAGATGATGCGCAAGATGGTACATTCAGATATAAAGAACTTGTCAAATTTTTCTCATAGCTTATTTACTTCTCATTGTGTGTTTCTGGCTGATTCTTGGAATGAAACTATTGTACTGTTGGCTATTGTCTGTAGTCTATAATGTCTATAGTCTATATTGACTATTGTCATGTCTGCCACTGTTCATTTTGGGGTTTTTTTGCAAACTCAGATTTTGTATTTTGTCCAGCAGAAATGATTAATTTTTAAATATATTTTCACTCTTAACATTATCTGTTTTGATCTATGTATTTCAAAGTAGTAGTATATGATTTCATTTCCATTTTAGAATTTTACAAGTTTCCAAATATTTCACTCCAGCTGGACCTCCATTACAAGATTTAGAAAACCATGTTTCTGTTAACTATACCTGTGGTAGTTCATATGCCTGGCAAAGTCTTCCAATAACTGATATTGGAAAGGCAAGTTAGGTACAGTAAGTTTTTATGTTGCAGTACTATAAAGAAGACAATATTTAAAACTACTTAGTTTTTGATAGTGAAAATATCAACTTTATGAACTGAGCCTATGTTATTAAGATGTTGAACATCAACACACCTTTCTGCTTTGCAGTTATAAGTAATGATCACATTTCTAAACTGATATGCAGGGCTGGGGTTTCAAAGATAAAGACGGATATCTAAACTTAGACATACATACATAAGGGACATGGGATGCAATTCCATGCTAAGATAGCTGCCTAAGATATTTGGTGTGTATGATATTCAATGGGGTTTTTTGCTGCTTATTCACTGAATTCAGACCACAGATTCTGGCTGTTACTTTGAAGTAGCTAAAGTGAGATGAACTAATCTACATCCCCAGTAGAAAAAAAAGAATCACAGAAAGGTTGAGGTTGCAAGGCACCTCAGGAGGCCATTGGTCCAACCTGCCTTGCTCAAGCAGAGCCGCCTAGAGCCAGTTGCTCAGGACCATGTCCAGATGGCTTTTGAAGATCTCCAAGGATGGAGATTCCACAACATCCGTGGGCAACCTGTTCCAGTGCTCAGTCACACTCACAACAAAAAAGTGTTTTGTGATGCTCCTGCATTTCAGGTTGTGCCCATTGCCTCTTGTCCTGCCACTGAGCATCACTGAAAAGAGCCTGGCTCCATCCTCTTTGCACACTCCCTTCAAGCATATATGTATACATTGATGAGATCACTCCTTGAGGATTCTCTTCTCCAGGATGAACAGTCCCAGCTCTCTCAGCCTTTCCTCATACATGTGGAGTAGACAGCAGTCATGTAAAACCTTGCTACTGGCCCAGCTATGCCCATTCAGCATTTCTGCTGTACCTGACTTGCCTGGCTTATGCAGAATTTTTGACCCTGCTGCAGACTTCTTGTCAATGGTCCTGCAACGTCAGTATCAACACTGATCACAAGACTTGCACCTGAACTGTCCAATGAATACTAGCTGGGGAAAAGGAATTACATGTAACCATTGTGAAAGTGGCAGTACAAGAGGTTATAGCAACAGGCAGCATCATTATAGAACTTGTATGAAAGCACAAAATAAGATCAGTATTCCATGTCAAAATGCTGAATTTTGATAGCCATTATAAACTGCTGGTCACTCAGCATAACTTAGAGCTGTTACCTAAACACTACAGAGCATATCACATAAAATAGGCTTCCACCTTGGATATGCATCACTGCATATCAGGTACATGTATTCACAGGATCATTCAGATGTCTTATGGTCATTAGCAGGCATCAAGCCAGCTCAGTCTCCCACACTAAAAGCCCTGTCTTCCCCAGGAATATCTATTAGCCATGCAGGGAATTTAAAAGCTAGAGGGTTCTCTTTCTGGAGCCAATTAAAAATACTCGGAAGCCCCAGAAAGCATTTCTGTTCAGATGGTACCTATGTGGAACATGAGCAGAATGTTTCCAGAAAAAAAAGACAGGTAAGAAGCAAAGAACTGTTTCTGCTCTTGCCCTAAAAGGTGCAAAATGGAAAAGCAAGTGGGGCCTACATAACTCCATGCCCAGAAGATGGCGAGCTTAATTCCCAAGCAGCTTTTAAAATGACCTTTTAATAACATTAAGAAAAATAAGAACAAGACCCTACAAACAGGTATATATATATTAAATTAGTAATTAAAATATAATAGTAAAAAGATGTTATCCTTTAAACCCCTGGTCTGGTCCCTTCTCCCATCTGTACCTCGAGCGGTTTCTTCCCTTTCTACATAGCTACTCAGGACCTCTAGCTTTAGTAGGCCTGCTGCTGTGGATGCCATCCAACGCCTGCCTTTTGCAGGCATGCGGTGTCATATGTTGGCTCTTTTCCTGGTGCCACTGAAAACCACAATGATAGCCAGTGACACAGACTGTGGGATGATTTGCCTGATGTTCAGAAAGGCAGGCTTATGAAAATGTCCTGCACATATGCCAGCTCTCTTGATTTCTCCCTTGAAGTAGTAACTGTGGTACAAAATTCTTATTATTAAGATTTTTCCCCTCTACCTTAGTAGACTGTCCAGAGCACAACCACCAATTCAAGTCCATCATACGATTCATACCCTACACAAAGTTCCTGTCTAGCAACCCTTGGTGAGCTTCCTGCAGTTGCCTTCCAGATATTCTCTGTAATGATCCTCTCTTTTCATATTTTTGGTATGCTGCAAGATACTGAATATGCTGTGCCTCTGCAACAGCTCAGATGGTGCTCATATAATTTCTTAGGAGAATTAAGGGCAAGAGAGAGAGAGTGAATAGGGCAAGGGACAATGAAGCAAACTAGAGTTTCTCGGTGCCATTTGGAGGAAGGTCTGTAACCACCTTACTCTTTCCTGTGTGTGTATGTCTGTATCTTTGCACAGAAGCAGAATTGTGGCTTACTGAGGTCAAAGTTGCTTGCAGTCTCAGTCTTTCCTCATGGGAAACAGAAGAGGACACCCACCTATGTTTGCAGTGACTGAGGGTTTTTACAAAAGTTATTGTGAACCAGCAGCTTCTTAGATATAAATTTGTATTCTCATAGGCTGGAGACATGTAAGACTCACAAAAACATATCTGTTAGATTTCATGAGACTGCCATCCACAAACTCTTTGTTCAGTCCGACCTTATAAGTCAAAATTTTGTGCTGTGAGAGTTGCTGCCTAGGACAGAGTATAGCAAGAAGACCAAAAGTCCTAACATCAGTCTGGCTTCTCCTTGCATAAGCATTATCCGAAAGATGTTCCCTTTGCCCATTTAAGTATTCCACAGCCTGTCCTCTCTGCCACGTTAGTCACCAATTCCCCTCTATAATAAAACAGTAGTAACATTTATTTCACATCAGTGTTGTGGTACTGCTTCAGCTTAAGATGACACAGAATTACCCAAGTGCTCTTGTTACCATAAATGATACATAGCACAGATGCCTCTGTTGTGTGCTAGATACTCTCTGCATCAACATCTGTTCTAGTGTCATGCATTTCATTTGCAGTACCATCCTGTGTATTCCTTCTTCCTTCAGAGACTACCTTCATCTACTTGCATTTTATATTTGTTCATTTGAGAGCTGTAGGTTGTTGTTTTCCTTTTCACAGGAAAAATGCTCTACAGTACCCCATGGGTCAGCACAAAAGAGGTTTAACTAGGCTACTGTTTCTGAAATTTTCCACGGTATTCCATGATGAATCATCTGTATATTCTTTTAAATACTTTTAATCTGTTTTACAGATAAATTCCTTTCAAAGCACAGGATTTTTATTTTTATTGTTTTTTTTTATCTTCCCAGCATACAGACTCTTCTTCCACATCATCTTTCTTTTGATGATCTGATCCAGGGAATAAGGTATAATTAAAAGTGCAAAAGAAACCGAGCTTCCCAAATACAATTATTACAAGAACTGCTGCCTGATCACTTATATCAGTTCTCAGCAATTTTTTAACTTCAGTATTAACCTGGACCTCCCTAAAAGTCATATAATGGTTTTTGTAATAATTTCACTTACACAGATTCTCCATTTTAATATTGCATAAATTATTGTCCTCTTTCATTTGAAATATAGCATGACATTATTTATTTAAGTATCAGTAAAGTTCAAACTAATCCAATAAGACAGAGTCTTTGTCCTAGCAAAAAATGTTGGCTGCTATTTTAAGTGCATCAAAATGTTGACATGTCATTTATAGCTAAAATTGTTAAGAAAAAAAAAAAAAGGAAATGAAGATTTGTGGCTGAAAAAAGCAATTCTAGAAAAAATGTTTGGTAATGATAAAAAGCTCTTCTTCCCACTCATGGGGGAGCGCAGAGGTAGAGGAACCCCAATATCTTAGTTGGAAAGACAAACACCACCCTGGCCTAGGGGTCAGCTGAGATGCACATGTGCATCTGTGTGTCTGTGTGTGTGTCTGTCCATCTGTGCCTGAGGCAACTGGGTGAGAGCAAACATCTAGGACCAGCTGATGGATGGACCGTGCATGGAATCCCAGTTCCAGGAGGGATCCAAAGTTTTTGTGTGTTTGTGAGTCTGTGTGATGGTGCATGTGTGCAATGGGGTCTGCACCAGCAACTGGAGTAGGGCTGCAGCACAGGGGCTCAGTGCAGGTGCCAGCAACTGGGCAGACAACTGGCTGAGCCAGAGAGATCCATGTTGCACAGATGTATATATACACATATATATTTTCCCCTAATTGGCCTTTATTCCGATCAGCCACAGAGGGGAGCAGGATGAGGTTGGTTGTGCTGTGTTCATGTGAATTCTCTTTGTGTGTGTCTGTGATTGGTGTGGCCAGCTGTCTATATATGTAAGTGTTGTATATGTCTACCCCTGCATGTGCCCATTGGGAATACATGCTCAGCCACCCTCCTGGCTTGATATGGCGATGTGGAGCTGAAGCAGTCTCTTCTCCATTGGGCTATTGGTTTTGACAGCTCCCTAATACAAAAATGTATGCTGACATGATGATCTCAAATAATATTTCACTTCAGGTTAAGTCTGAAGGATACACTTGTATATGTGATTTTATTTTGATGTTCTCAAAATGTTTTAATTCTAGCCTTTTTTCTTACAATTCTATTGATGTTTTAAATTGTAATTAAGATAATTATTGTATTAATTTGTTTTATAAATTCAGAGATGTTTATTTTGAAGGAACCATAATGGAGCTGCCAGAAGAAAAAAGTGTATACAGAATATATAACGGAAAACTATTCCAGAACAAAATGTAGACTTCTGTGCTGTAATATTTCAACAGCTGCAAAAAGAAATGATTCAGTGATTCTAAAACAAATTCTGCTAAATTTTCATTTTTCCATTTGATGTCTTTTGGTTTTATTTCCTCCACAAAATCAGAAAAATACCAGTGTTTAAGAATATCCTATGCAATGTTTTTTGAACACTCTTATTCACAAGACTTTTCTGGATGTATAGTAAACATGCCTACTCTGCTAAATAAAAGAAGGCTGGGGAAGCATATCTTAGTGATGGACTCCTTACCCTATAATCCCTGCTCACTCCCTGCCTCTGTCTCGGGCTATTCCAACAATCATCTGTCCAAGATAATGGCCAGGTGTGCTTCAGGGGTTATTTCACTGTAGGGATCACTTCTGAGAGGTGTGATGGATGAGACTGCACCAAATGTGATTCACCTTAGAATCTTCAAACAATCTTTTATATACTTAAGCCACACTCTAGCTTTGCAGGAGGTACTCTTGGTTTTGTGGTATGAAAATCACCTCTCTTGTATACTGTATAACAGTTCTCCCAATATTCTCGATACTTGGAACTGAGAGAATAAAAAGCCCTACTCAGGAAACATTATTTATGTCTTAAGTTTACAGAGACATTATATGGTTGACAGAAAAGATTAAAGGCTAAGTGTGGGCTTAGCTGGTCTGCTTTACTGTTTAAGCTAATTTCAGCACATATGGGCTCCTCTGCTTTTGTTTGGGATTCATGGACTAATTTCTGGAGCAAGTGTATCTAACAATAGCAAAGTAAATGCCCATGCTTATAAGGTTTCAGCAGGATTTATCTTCCATGATGTTGTGCTAGTACAGAGACATGGGGCAGAGAAAAAACCTGACACATTTTGCATGGGAAGTCTTGCTCTGTAGCAGTCCACTGTGCAAGATTAACCTTACTGAGCTGCAATGATAATGAGCAGAATCTATCTTCATTGAACAAACACCCCCATTAAAGTAACAAAAAAGGCACTACATGTACAGCTTCAGCATTTGTTGTAAAGAATCTTTGTCCAAAGTTTGTCAAATCAGGTTTTGCCATCAGTGAAAGGTATTACCGTTAAAGCTAATGAATACATCTTACATATTTAGGTATGCAGCCAAATGTATTTTCAATGTTGGTTAGATAATATGGCACTTACTGTAACTGTACAAACTACCTAGCATTACCTCATACTCTTTAAAGACTAATGAACCTTACATAGTTGTCCCCAGCTTGGTTTTGCTTATGATTATTTTTTCTTAATGAACTTGCATATCTGGATCCAATAAAAAACCTACTTAGCAGAATAGTTTAATTCTGCTGATTTAAGAAGAATCTGAAAAGCAGCTCAGGCAGTGATGCAGTCATCTTTACTTAGGATGCTCCCTTGAGGCTGAACTCTTCCTCTCTTGCTGCCCTTCTCCACCTTCCTGACCGAGGTTTTTAATTGTACTGCTAAGAAAAACTGCTCTTTGCTGTAATTGTAGCCATTTTCCAATATATTTCTTTGTTTTTTTTTTTTTTTTTCTCTTCCTTTCTTCATTACTACTTACCATTTGGAAAATAGCCAATAAATATGAGCAACGTAGGTTGATTAGTTATGTTTTTTGTACTCGTTATCACAAATGGAGCCAAGCCTAAAATTGACAGTGTTTTATGGTATTACTCCATATCTTCCTAGTGCTTACACCTAAATAATGTAACTCAAAATAAATGTACAAAAATTTAAGAAGACATATTTTATCAAATACCCCCCAGACAATCTAGTTTTGTATTTGTGAGGGACGAAATGGCTGAATATTTGTCTCAAAGGTTGTCCACATGAAGCTAACAGAATCTTGCAGGAATTCGCATGCAAGATATACGGCAGCAAGGCCATAGTAACATCCCGCTTGGTGTAAATAACTGGCTGTGGGTGTGTTTATGCCTTTGGCGCATGAGACCCCGGGCGTAGGGGGGGGCTCAGAGACATGGGATGCATGCCGTCACCCTGGGCAAGCAGGACATGAGGGAGTTCTGCACAAGCATGAAGTTGTTGCCTCAGGCACACAGCCTATAAAAGACCCCCACCCCAGACTCCGGTGTGATCACCCACCACCGAAGACCCCACAAGCACAGACCCCCATGATGACACGGATCCATGGTGGTGACTATTTGTGCTTTTCTATCCCGAACTCTTGCTTAATTATCTTGTTTTCCTTCTTTCTCTATCGCTATTTTTCTCTCTTCTCCGAGTGATTAATAAACGAGTGGACTTATGACATCTGACCTCATTTGTGTCTTAATCTCGCTTGATGGGGTCAAACCTGAAATGAGAGGTCAGGCTAGCCACCACTAGCCCCCAAGACTCGTCTGAGGTAGGCTAAAATGCAAGGGGGTCTTCCTTTCATCCAAATCGGATCATAACAGTATTGTACTGTATTGTATCATTCTTAGTTTCTTCAGTTTTATTTTTTCTGAATGCTGCAATTATGGAAGACACTTAAAAGTGTACAAATTATGGATGTTCCTGACAAATAAACCTTATATGTATTTTAACAGTTTTATTCCGTCTCCCTATCATGACACAACATTGGACTTAAGAATCAACCTTGTCTTGGGTCTGAAATGCTGATTTCGGCATTCTTTGTTTTACTTATGTCTGGAAGTGACTTCTATATCTAAGTCTTTTGCTGTTTTTTGTTTTGTTTTGCTTCTGCTTTATTTTGTTTTGTTTTGTTCTGATAAGACAATTTGTCTTTTAAACTCTGTTTTCTGGGATTGTCAGAGTTGTGGCATTTTAATTTGAATAGTAAAAGGCTTGCTGAACACTTATCAGTTTGAAGCTTAAAGGAATTAAAATTTCTTTTAGGCCGATCATTTGAAGGGTTGATATGTGAGGTAGTCTCAGTGCATGAGGAAAGCACAAGCACAGGATCAAGTATAGTGGAATAATCAGCAGGAGTTTCTGATCTGTATTAAGTCCCCGCTGGAGACAATGATTTTCTGGTTAATGTGCTTGCCTAAAATATGTTAGACTTCAGTTAAATTATCTATTTTGCCCAGAATGCTTTCCAGACCATGCCTGGGATGCATAAACTGGGGGAGTGACTTGCATGTCTGAACATGGATGACATTTCCCACATAGACATTGGGCCATGGTGTCCAGCCTTTGGTTGCTACTAAAAGTGAATTCAGGCCATGTGTAGTTGCCTGTATCATAAAAGACAGCCTCTTGTAGATGCTCCGGTACCTAAGATATCTATTCTAATATCCCAAAATGTCTAAAATGACAGTAGACATAGATGTAGTCATAAATGTATCTACTCTAGGACAAGCTGTTCTCCAAATTCCATGGACAGAATCAGGTTGAAGTGATTTAAAGAGTCTACAATATGGGGCTAAATTTAACCCCTAGTAAAAGGATTATTTTGTTCAGAAAAAGAAAATGTGACATTTTGACTAGAACTTTTTGTTAAACATCAGATAGAAATAAAACCTTGGTTCCAGTTCCTCCTCCAAGAACTATATCTTTGTTTTATTTAATAACTGATTAATGTGGAATGTTTTGTGGACTAACAACATTTAGGATGAGTAAAAATTAATTACCCTAGAAATGGAAAGACAAAACTGATAACATTCTTGATCTTCATTCCGGTACCACTCTTTGGGGTTCAACCAAGCTTTCTTGAGAGCAGTTGAAAACTTTCTTCTTTCCTTTACCTATTCTTTCTTACCACTTCAGATTAATAAATTAATAGTTGAAGCACACTTCTGTGAATATGTGCATTTTTACTCACTCATGAAAAAGAAAGCATTGAAATGAAGCTTTCCATATCTTGGAAACTGTATAACAAGAATGCTTTCCTATAAAGGGTATGGAAGGAAAGAAATCACCACTGTCAATTTTGGTTTTGAATGAAAACTTGTTTAGGGTGGATTCTGATTAGTGAGGACACTCAAGATAGGTGGCTTAAATAATTGAGAGACATGAGAATGAAAGCACTTTTGGAGGAAAATATACTGCTAATTTATTGATAATCTCTATCAATAGAGATTGTCCTATCAATAGAGATAAAATTGACATAAGATCAAGCATCAGATTTCTTTATATAATTTTCAGAAAAAATAGCATATCTTTGCTTCATAAACATCACCTTAAATGATGGCAGATTTCTGATTAAAAAAGCAATTCAATTGACTGAATTAAATTTAAATTCAATACTAAATTATCATTTCTTATGTGAAAAACAAACATATGGATTATTAGTACTAAAGTTGAGATGGCTTAAAAAAACTTTTTTAGAAAATTATTTAATTCAGAATTATTTTTATTTAACTTTCAAAGATAAATTCTTCAGACAACAATAGATAAACTACGTAACTTTTTACAAATTCTCCAAAGTGGTTTTTCCCTCATTCCATGAATATCTGTCGAAATACATGTGAGGTATTTTAGACTGTAGTTATACAAGTGCAGTTGTGAGTGACTCATTAAACACAAAACTATAATTAATCACATCTTAACATCTAATTGCACATTAATATGGAACTCTTGTGCATAACTCAACAAACCTGATTATTAAACAGTAGAATAACTGGAGAGGCCTCAGTACATAAAGGCATGAAGTTTAAAGGGTGTGAAATCTCTCATAGTCCTAAGCTGAACCTTTTGGTGCATAACTTGTGGAATAAAACTGACTACTGAACATTATTTTTAAGGTCCATTCAGTATAAATCACATATGAAATAACATATATAAGGTCTGGTGTCGTAAAGACATAAAGTAATTAGAGACTTCCATTATCTCTCCCAGGCCTTGGCTAGTTCAAAATGGGATTTCTTTTCTTTCTTGTTAGACAGAAACAGTAAGTTCGATGAGCAGAATCCAGATGAGAATTTCCTCTTCCATTTTTTGGGGGGGAAATAAAACACATTTGTGTCTGACATTTCTCTCCTGACAAAGAGGATCCAGTGTAGTCAGGTAGGAAGAAAGACTTCAGAAATTTTCCACTGGTCCCTTGCAAAGATATTCAAATCTCTCTCCTCCTATACTCATATGTTTTTTGTCCAAACCCCTCTTCTGTCTTTTGCTATCCACGTCATCCATATTGATGAGTTTTTCCTTAAAGTTTGGTAGAACATTCCTGTTCTACCAGCCACTGTTCTTTTTTGCTGCTTACTGAGGAATGGAAATTTTCCAAATTTTCTGCAGATTCAAATGTTGAATAGACACTGGAATTTTCATAAGTCATTCATTCATTTATTTTTATATAGATATATGCACACACACATATATACGTATGTATATATGCTTACACACACATATGAGCCACCTCTTTGACAGTTTTCAAAATAAAACTTTCATAATGTAACATTTTCTGGGAAAAAAACTCCACCTTTATTCTCTTGATAAAGATTACACATTTTGAGATTTACTGTGGAGCTGATTTTCTGTAGAGAGAGATGTGTGGAAAGGAGATTTTTTTGTGGGTTTTTTTTTGTTTGTTTTAAAACTGTTTGTCTAATATCCATTATTTCTATTCTGAAGAACTGGAAGTAATTTAATCATATTGCAAGAGGTAATTGTGAACTTTGTTGACTGGTGATATATGGTGATATACAATCATTTGAGATGAGATGAGACAGTCAGAAATTGGTGATGTTCTTTAATAAAAATGTTATACATTTTAGAAAGCAAATATGTAGAGTGGATATAGATAAAAAAAATAAGCAGCAGAATACTGCTGGGAGGATATTTTGAGAAAAAAAGAGAGTCATTCAACATAATGGAATATTTTTTGAGATAGAATGACCAACAAAATTTTCTGAGTTGTCAGATTGGAGAAAAATTGCAGGGAGGTAGTAGAGAACATATAACAAGATAAAAAAGAGACATTAGAAGTAGAATAGAATTAAATCAATTTGAAAAGGACTTAGTCACTTGTAAGATTGTCTCTAGCTCTCATGCTCTGCTCCTACTCACCCTTATTTTGAGCTCTCATCAGCCAGGTAGGTGCATCCTGGTTTTCTGCTCTTATGTTAAAAACACTGCACAACAATAATATTAAACTCACTGCTGTGTCTTTTTCACACTGTCATAACAGTAGGTAAAATACTTTCTTGCTTGAGAAGTTCTGAACATTTTTCAATTCATAAAATATTTAAAATTTACTGGGTTTAACCGCATAATCAGTTAATTACAAGTCAGAAATCATCACCAAGTTTTATGCACTGGAAGCTGCCGGAAAAAAAACAGGCACCAAATATTTTTATAAATGTAAATGAGCTGTTTTGTTAAATAAAGTAAGATCATAACTTTATTGAAATAAAACATCTGTAAATGTCTAAGAAACGGGTGTGGGATCTGAAACTGTGTCTTGTAACATTAACAATTATTTCAGCAAATTGCTTGCATAATCGCTGCCCCATTATAAAACATGCTGGTGAGCTCTTCAGTTGGTGTGAATAAATAAATTCATCAACTTCTGTGTGAAATCATAGTAGATAGTGATCTGGGACAGTATACTTTGACTGCTTTGGAATGGCCAGGGATAAGATGACACTAACTACTTACTGATTTTGGTAGGATCTTTTCCAAGGAAGAACTCTCCAGAATAGTTTTGATATAATACATTCTTCTTGTTTTATTAATATTGTGAAAACCTGTCACTGCACAAAATGACAGAAATAGTAAGTTGCAGGGGGAGTTTAGCATCTTCTGTTCCCACAGAGAAGTTAGTGAACCACACAAGACTGACTTTCACAGCACTACATCCACTGTCTGGAGAGAGCACCATTCACAGCTTGTTGAGAGAAGGAGAAGAGGAGAGCTGGCAAGGAGTGACCAGCCAGTGAAGAACCAACCTGAAGGGATGTTCTAGGAAAGGGAAATCTGGCCAAAGCCACACAGGTTTGGCTCAGATATAGCCACAAATCTTCATTGAATATCATGTTGTCATACAGCTTGACCTCTTGAGTCTCTCTTGAGACTTCAAATGTGATCAAGGATTTTGGTTCCCAGCAGGACTAAAGGATCCTGCAGTCCAGGTTCACCCATTCCAGCAGAAGGTTCTGCACCATGGTCACGTGATCCCAGCCATGGAGCAGGGTGTCACTGTGCAGGTCGCTGGAGGACCGAGCGCTGGGAAAGGATCCCCAGGGCTCACTCAGACACTGGTGGGCCCACTTCATCAGCACAGTCCAAAGAGAGCTCTGAATGTCAGTTGGCAGGTTCTGGAACTTGAAATCTTCCTAAATTTGCAGGAGGAGGCTCTGTAATGTTGCTGGATCAGGTACCTCCTCCTTCAGCTGGAGCATTCTTTCACACTCATGGCTCCCCTCCAACCCTGTGCACCTTTTTGGTGTGCAACCTGCTGCAGCTTCTCCCCGTTGTGGTGTATCAGTCATAGGCAGTCATGGACTGCTTGCCGGGGTTTATCATGGAGGAGAAAGAAAGGAGGTTTTCAGTCAGATCTCTCTGCTTTCCACCACTGCATGCCCTTTTCTTGACACCTGAAGCCTGCCAGAGACATATGTGCAAACTCTAGCCTTAACATGATGGCTATAAAAAACAAACTGACTGCAATGCTAAGCTGACTGGCTGGAATTCCCAGCAGAAAGGCATGGTCTGTGTGAGACTGAGGATAATTTAATAAAATCATGGAAAGATGAATGAGTAAATACCTGACTGGGTGACACAGGAGCACACATGCTGCCAGTGTGTTAGGTTAGACATTCCTTGTGTGGAAAGGATTACTAACAAGTAATCCTTAGTATTTACTAACGGAAGGGTTACTAAGAAGACTAACAATTGCAGCTTGGTTATTGATTTATGTAATAAAAGGCAGAGCTTTAGCTGCTGTGTGACAAGGATGAGAGCAGAGATTGAGGGATTGTGTGCTTCATTGCTTTCCTGGGGTAGGCACAAGCATAAGGAAAGCAAGGGACTGCTTTGTAATGGCATCACTCACACAGACACCAGGAAGGGAGTCCTCTCGTCCTCCAGACAGGGCTAGGGCTCACATCTTGACTGAACTGATGAATTTGAGCACTAGAAATATATGACTTTTTTTTTTTTTTTTTTTTTTTGTAGCAATCTATGTTTGAGGAAGTAGAATCTTAAAGTAAGCAATTTACTCTGCTTAGCCAGACACTGATGGTTCAGAGTGTATTGGATAACATACTTAATATGGTTGGCAGCAAATAAAAAAAATATAAGCTCCTATTAAATAATGTGTCCCTTTTCTTCAGCCTCCAGTTGACATTAGTCACTGCTTGTTCAGATATATCCTAAAAAATAAATTAAATGGCTTTAAAAAACCACTCATTTGGAGCTTTTCCTCTCATAATTAATGTATCTCAACAAGATGTTTTACAATCAGTTTAGAACTTTTGTTAAATCATTTTCTTTAGAAAAAATACAGAAACTTTATGTAAAGAAAACATATATATCATCAAATTTGAGTAGAACAAATCCCATATGCTTTAATGTGCTAATTTTGTAAGAGAAAGGCAGAACAGACAATACAGTTGAGCAAGGGAAAAACAGCTCAGTCTACCAACATTTCTATTTATAGAAAATTTTCTGTACTTAAATAAGGAACAGAAGTACCTTTAAATGAAAATTTTCCAAGTAGAACATAGACTGCCTTTTTCCAAGACAACTTTCTTTCTGTGATTACTTCTTATAGAGCTAAATTCTCACAATATGCAGGTGTAGTACAGACAGACTTTGTCTCTAGCTTAAATTGAATTTGCTATGTCATTCTGAGAAGGCTATGCATTTGTTGTGAACTAAGCTTATTCCACTAAATTCCCCAGTCAGCATACAAATTTAGAACTGCAATTTACAATTGGCCACTTCTAGAATGAATTCACAGGAACAGAGTGGAAATAATCTTCTGGTATTGAATAGAATTTTGTCTGATAGTTGACTTTATTGTCTGTTTGAATAAAAAGGTGCAAAATCTCTTCTAATTACAGACTAACCAACCCAGGAACATTCTTGCTAATGACAATGAAGTACACTTCAAAATCTTTGTCTATTAGTTTATCATATATTTTATCCCTTGTTCATTCTGTAATATATTATAGACCTCCACTGCCTCTGGGGTTATTATGAGATTATGGATAGTGTCTTTCACTGACTTCTGTGGACTGCTTTGCATCCTGACAGGTTTGTTGCACCTCTTAAACAGTGTTGTTAATTAAGGAAAAAGGGAGAGAAGACTTGATTTCTTCTTTTTTTTTTTCCCCCTCTTTTTCTCATTAAAGTGCTTTTCTATCTATTATATATTATTCCTCTTTCTGTTTTAATAAGGGCTAATGCCTACACAATAGCATGTATATTATTTTCTGGTGTTTTGATCATGATTTAAAAATCAATAGTTTAACCCTTTTATCCATGTTTATGACTGTTGTGTAGACTACTCAAATATAAATTTAGCAGTAAGATTGTATTACCTTTGAAAATGTGACTTTTTTATATTTTATAAAGCCTTATATACTTAGAGTAGATTTATATTTTTAATTCATAATTTATTATTGAGTTTGTTTACTGTCTTCCATCACCTTTATTTTTAAACAAAGAGAGTGGAAAGGAAGCAGAAGAATAATGAGAAAAGAAAAGCATAAAGGAGATGGATAGTAATGAAAACAAAGTGTGCAAGCTAAGGAAAATTGAGAAAAGGATAAATTGCTGACAGGCTATAAAAAACAAAAGGAAAAAACCCATGAGGAAAAAGTCAGTGTATTCTTAGATTTACATTCTGAATCCTAGAAGAAAAAGAGAACATTGTTTTCTCTGAACAGTTCTAGCACTGTTTTTTGTAGTCTATTTAACAGAAATCAGAATCAGTCTTCTGACTGTAATACTTAAATGGAAAGGTGGAAAGCATAATGGCCATTGCTCGTGAGTTACACTGATTGCAGAAAGCATTTTTCTCTATTTTTCACATGCCAATGTGGGAGGTGATGTTTTTTGTTATTAGAAGAGCACTACATTTATGTAATATTTTGTGCAGTTAAAGACACAATCTCTAGTAAAGTATGTTGTACTTACTCATACAAAACTGAATAAAGCTCAAGATTTTCAGACAGTACCAGATTTTAGCTAACATGACTTTAATGGCAACAGAATCAAAACAGCTAAAAGACATTCAATGCAAAGAGAAAATTATCTGTCTGTTCTGAAGTATTCCAAGACACCTGTGTTTTCCTTATCTCACTTTGTTTCTGACAGCAGCAGACGGACAGACAGGTAAGTAGCATCTCACAGTGCTGATCAGTGACAGGGTTCTCACTCTAGATTTGTAGGGTTTTGTAAGGCTTTGTGGTACCAACAGTGAGACATAAGTAGTGCTTTTCCGAAAAAGCAGATACAGAATCTCTGTGACCCCTACTAAAGTAATCGAAGACGACCAAGCACCTGCACTTTTCTTAAACAGCTGGTATGAAATTTCCATCTGATGGTTACCCTTTTGTGACCGTGATGGCTTGACTCCAGCTGGCAGGTAAGCCTTTACCCAGTTGCTCACTCAGTCCACCCTATCAGGATGGAGAAGAGAACTGGAAGGGCAAAAATGAGAAAACACATGGGTTGAGATAAAGACAATATGATAGATGAAGGGGGAAAACAACCCAAACCCCAAACCAGAAAAAAACCCAAGTGATGCTAAATGCAATCACTTAACACCTGCCACCAGCAGAATGATACTGAGCCAGGCCCTGAGCAATGGCTACTTTGGAAAAAGTCCCCCCCCCAGCTTTCATTGCTGTGCATGATGTTGTATGGTATGGGATATCCCTTTGGTCAGCTGGCATCAGCTATCCCGGCTGTGTCGCCTCCCAGCCTTTTCTCTGCCCCCAGCCTACTCACTGAGGGGGCAAAGTGGGAAACAGAAAAGTCCTTGACACTGTGTAAACACTGCTGAGCAATAGCCAAAACATGTTATCAGCACTGTTTTGGTGAGAAATCTAAAATACAGGCTGCTATGAAGAAAATTAACTCCATTCCAGCTCGATCCAGCACAGTGATAAAACCCATAACCACAAAATAGAATAAGTGAGGCCAGGGGTCAGTGGTGGCGCCTCTTACAAGAAGTTCACAATCAGCTAATTTGAAGCTGATCTAGTCAATAAATTTCCTTTAAAAATTAATTTTCTGTTTGTCAAGAACACTCTGCATGAGACTAAGCCATGTGACTGCAGGTGTGAAACCAAATACATTCTGAGAACTTGCTCAGTGGAGAATGTCTAATGGTCTTAAGTTATACATATTAAAAAACATCAAACCATTGTGGTGAAAAATGGCTCAGCAAAATTATGGACAGATATATTTCATAAAGAGAAGTGAAAATGAGCCTGGTTTAGGGGTAATTTTTTATTCTCGTGAGTTTTCTTGTTTATCATCAGTGATAAAAGGACTTTTCCAAGCATTTTAACATATATTTTCAAAAATAAAAGCAAAAAGTTCTAAAAAGTAAACTCCAAATTCTGCTTTTCCTGATTTGTTCAACCTATCCCTTATAAAGGAATGACAAAAAACCCCCTAACATATTTTGACAATATTTTGAAAGGCAAGTCAGGAGGAAATTTACTGTAAAAATAGCTGAACAACCACTGCTGATAATAAAGGGCAAAATAAGTATTATGGCTACTAGTGGAAAAAAATCACCCCAAATAGAAATATCTCCTTACCCACTGATCCCTTTGTTATGTTTCTGATGTTTATTTGGGTCACATCTTTAATACATGTGTTCTGTGCTGGATCAGCTTTCTAATATGCAGCTAGTTTCCTCACAGATTTCTTCACATAAAGCAGTAAACTTGAACGCCTCAAAAAAAAAAAAAAAAAAAAAAAAAAAATCACTCGGTGTCCTTTGAAACTGGGTTCTTTAACACTATGTCCCATGTAATGGCCATCTAGGAGTATGTCATGTAATTTGCATTTTTTACAAGTTAATTTGAAAATATTGTCCTATTGGATAGGTTTATCCTTCTCAGATAAGAACAGGTTCTGAAGGTTAATCTTACCTTCAGTTAATTTCCTGAAGCTAAGTAGCTGTCTAAAATCCTGCATCATGTGCAGTATAATAGTTCATTTATCTTCCAAATCATTCTCTTTACTCTGTAAGTACAGTATTTTTATGTATTGGATGCCTACAATAATCTTTTGAAATTAATGGGATAATTTATTTTAACATTAATCTGTTGTTTCAACCTCTCTGAGAACTAGTAGGTAGTGTTGTGTCATGTAATATTTTGAAGATCTTTTTCCACCTGCAAGAGATATACACTTATTTTTATTTTCATATGCTTTATTACACCCTTTTATTTGATCGTTGAAATGCTGAATAAGATATACCTTTATAAGGAATGTCCATGGGCTAGACTTTTGCAGCCATCAAGTGTGGCAAACCTAAGAATAGAAGAATATGTCTGTACTAACATGCTAAACAGAGCCAGGAAACATTTATTGGGACTGCAATTAAAATGTATGTATTGTTAAATTGTTAAATTGGTTTTACCCTGAGCCAGCTAACATGCTTCCACACAATTTCTGGGTGTGTTTAAGAGGCAGAGATCAATCCATAACTTATTATAAGGATATTTAGTGGTTGCTGAGTTTTGTCCCCTGCAATAACTCAGAACCTTTCATATACTGTGCATCCTGTGACTCTAGGGATATCAAAAGCTACGAGGCACAGCCCTTGCCTATCTTTGTTTTAAAAATTAATGACTTCAAGTTATTTGAGATTTTTAAAAAGATCAGAAGCTTAAAAATCTCTATCACAGGAAGAGAAGAGGGAAGAAAATGCTGGCAAGTAATTTTTTACATGAAAATAGTCAAAAATCCTGTGCCAATCTAATGTTATGGAAAATCCTTTCTGGTAATAAAACAGATGATCTAGGGATCTCAGACATGTGAGCAACACCAGCCACCCTAGAGGTTTTGCAAAACCATTATGATGCCAAATGTAATCTGTCCAACATTGTTTTTCTTCCTGAGGACAACCATGAATGTTTCAGCATTTACTTTCATACCATAAAATATTTTCCTCCTTCATTTAATACTTTTCTTTACACCTGTGGAGGTAGTTCAACTCATTAGCATGGAAAAAGTATATCAATATTTTGTTTTCTAATTTGCAAGTCAAAGTAATAGGGACATCTGTAATTTCTAAATAAATGTAATTGTTCATCAGAACCTTTGTTGTTGTTGAGCATATTTAAATCACCTTCTTATTTATAATTTTTTTATAAATTTTTAAATGTTTTAATGTCTAAAAATAATACTTACCTGCATTGAAACCATATTTCTATCTTTTGTTTTGCAAGGTGGCTTGAAACTGAAGGTATAGATAAATGTGCTATCAAAATGTCCCCATCATTTGATGGATGTTTTTGCACTTTGGTCTTATTTGGAAAAGAATAATTGATATAATACCACATTTCTCTCCCCCCACTCCCAAAAAATCCATTCCTTATTCCTGTGCTCCTTTTATTAGTAACTTCTCTCTTATCTCTTTACTTTGCTTTCACAAATATATAGAACTGGAGAGTTTGACATTTATACTAAAATGTTAGCCTAAGGGTGGTAAGCTACACTGTCTGGGTGAACACCTCTATATTTAATTTTCCAAATGTTAAATCATTTATTTTGGGCAGTAACTCCTATAATAATTACAATCAATTTTTCTTATTTAGGATTTTCAGAACATCATGTGGTCACAATAGATGCTTGTAATAGGGAAACTATATATATATGAAACAAGAGCTATTGTGCTTTAAGGAAAAGACTGTTGCTAAATGCAGATGCAGAGCACAAAATCCCAGAAGGGACAGGAGGGCGCATTTGGGTACTAACATGCAGCTCCAGCAAGAGCTTCCAACTGTTGAGTTGCTGCACAGAGGAATTAATGATATGCTTTCAAAAGAGCCACCACAGTCTCATGGAGACAGCCAGGTTTTTTTGACTAATGTGGCGGGCGGGGCGGGGGGGAAGATCTGGCATCATCTGCACATTCCTATCTCCTTTTCAAGACAGTACTTGACAATATATAGTAAATAATATCTCATGTTTACTTACAAGTCTACTGAGTCATCTTCTAGGCAATCCTTACGCAGTGCACACAAGGTCTTAAATCTTTTCATAAGCATATTACCCTTAATAAGTATGGTCAAAATGCTGTGTAATAAAATAAGAACTTTATCTACAATATCATTCAACATGACAACTTAGATAGCTTGCTAGCATCCCCTGAATTTAAGGAGTAAATACGGCTTAAATTCAACATCCCAATCAAGTCACAACTTTTCTTTGATATTGTATATAAACAGAGCAACAGTAGTTTGCTAGCTTACAATAGTAAAATCATATAGAGGGATAGGGTTAATGTGTACTTTCCAAGCATAATGATAAATACTAAAATGTTTGTTATAAATAAATGCATTATTCAGGTGAAGGTACTCTTCACATAAGTATATACTGACTTCTGAAGAATAGGAATTTGATGAGAATTCCTGCTTTTCTAAGCATATACAGAGAAAGTTTGTTTAGAAAAGTAGACAGAGGGTTTAGATACTGTTTGGACAATCTCTGTACATCTTTGTTTTCTTATAAAATATTGTTTTTCTTCATACCTGGTCTATGATCTCTGTGGGATATCTGTGTACTATGTACTGTACTTCAGAGATACTAGCCATAATAATTAAAACAATAAGTAAAATGTTTCTTTTCTTTCTGATTCCAAACTCAAGGTATTCTGTGTCTACACAATAAATTATTTTTTTTCATGTAAAATTTATTGGGTTTCATAAATGAAGCTTTCATGTTTTGATGGTCTTCACAAATTCCCAAAGGTTTCCTCCTTACATGGAAGGAAACTACATTGGGAACAGGAAATATTCTACCCTCAGGACAAGATTTAGTTCCTGTCCTTAGTTCAGAAAGGTGGAAAAATATATATATTTTCAAATTTAGCTTCTTTGCTATTTCCTGGGAAGGTGCTACAGGAATTATAATGAGTCATAAGACTTGTTCTCTAGACCCTTCATCAGCTTCATTGCCCTTCTCTGGACATGCTCCAGCACCTCAATATCCTTCTTGTACTGAGAGGCCCAAACCAAGCACAGTATTTGAGATGAAGGCTCACCAGTGCTGAGTACAGGGGGACAATCACTTCCCTTGTCCTGCTGGCCACACTATTTCTGATACAAGCCAGGATGCTGTTGGCCTTGGCCACCTGGGCACACTGATGGCTCATGTTCAGCCAGCTGTTGACCAGCACCCCCAGGTCCTTTTCTGCCAGGCAGCTTTCCAGCCACTGTTCCTCAAGGCTGTGTTGCATGTAGTTGTTGCAACCCAAGTGCAGGACCTGACATGTGGCCTTGTTGAACTTGATACAATTGGCCTCAGCCCAACGATCCAGCCTTCCTTCCCTCAAGTAGATCAACACTCCCACCCAACTTGGTGTCGTCTGCAAACTTACTGAGGGTGCTCTCGATCCCCTCATTCAGATAATTGATAAAGAAATTAAACAGATTCCGCCTCCGATGCTGAGCACTTGTGACCGGTCACAAACTGGATTTAACTCTGTTCACCACAACTCTTTGGGCCAAGCCATTCAGCCATTTTTTTACCCAGCAAACAGTACATCTGTCCAAGCCATGAGCAGCCAGTTTCTCCAGGAGAATGTTGTGGAAGACAGTGCAAAGGTTTAACTAAAATCCAGGTAAACAACTTCCACAGACTTTCCCCCATCTACTAAGCAGGTCACCTTGTCATAAAAGGAGATCAGGTTAGTCAGGCCAGGACCTGACTTTCATAAACCCATGCTGACTGGGCCTGATCACCTGGTTGTCCTGTACGTGCCATGTGATGGCACTCAGGATGATCTGCTCCACAACCTTGCCTGGGACCGAGATCAGACTGACAGGCCTGTAATTCCTTGAATCCTCCTTCCAGCCCTTCTTGTAGATGGGTGTCATGTTTTCTAACCTCCAGTCAACTGGGACCTCCCCGGTTAGCCAGGACTGCTGATAAATGATTGAAAGTGGCTTGGTGAACCCCTCCACCAGCTGCCTCAGTAGCCTTGGGTGGATCCCTTCTGTCCCCATAGACTTGTGTGTGTCTAAGTGGTGTAGCAGGTCACTAACCATTTCCCCTTGGATTATGGGGGCTTCATTCTGCTCCCTGTCCCTGTCTTCCAGCTCAGGGGGCTGGGTACCCAGAGAACAACTGGTCTTACTATTAAAGACTGATGCAAAGAAGGAATTAAGTACCTCATCCTTTGTCACTATGTTTCCTCACGACATCCAATAAAGGATGGAGATTCTCCTTAGCCCTCCTTTTGTTGCTAATGTGTTTATAGGAACTTTATCATCTTTTACAGCAGTAGCCAGATTAAGTTCTAGTTAGGCTTTGGCTTTTCTAATTTTCTCCCTGTATAACCTCATGACATCCTTGTAGTCCTCCTGAGTTGCCTGCCCCTTCTTCCAGAGGTCATAAACTCTTTTTTTCCTGAGTTCCAGCCAAAGATCTCTGTTCAACCAAGCCAGTCTTCTTCCCTTCAGGCTCATCTTTCAGGACATGGGGACAGCCTGCTCCTGCACATTTAAGATTTAAGTCCAATGTAGCAGTTCTGCTGACCCCCTCCTTACTTATCCAGGAATGAAAAACTCTATCATTTCATGATCACTGTGCCCAAGACGGCCTCCAACCATCACATCACCCACAAGTCCTTCCCTGGAAACAACAGGTCCAGCAGGGTGCTTCCCCTAGTTGGCTTGCTCATGAGCTGTGTCAGGAACTTACCTTCCACACACTACAGGAACCTCCCAGACTCTTTCTTCTCTGCTGTATTGTATTTCCAGCAGACATCTGGTAAGTTGAAGTCCCCCATGAGAACAAGGGATACTGATTGTAAAACTTGTCCCAGCTTCTTATAGAATATTTCTTCTGCCTCTTCATCTTGGTTGGGTGATCCATAACAGACTCCCACCATGATATCTGCCTTGTTGGCCTTCCATCTGATTGTTACCCATAAATGCTCAACCCCACAGTCACCATCATTAAGCTCTAGACAGTCAAAACACTCCCACCAAAACAATCCCCAAAACAGGGCTACCCCACCACCTCTCCTTCCTTGCCTATCACTTCTGAAGAGTTTATAGCCATCCAGTGCAGCACTCTAGCTGTGTGAGTCATCCCACCATGTTTCTGTGACAGCAACTATATCATAGTTTTCCTACTGCATAATGTTTTCCAGCTCCTCCTGTTTACTGCCCATGCTGCATGCACTGGTGTAGCTGCACTTCAGTTGGGCTATTGATCCCACCACCTTTTGGGGGGAAGAAGCCCTAATTCCAACACGACCATTCTCAGGCATTTCCATGGTTTCTAACACATCCATAACCCTTGTGTCTTTGCTGCTGTGGGGATCTCCATCCTCTGCCTCCACTGAGACAGCAGACCAAAGGACCTTGCTAGCACACCATATCTCAAATGTTGGCATGCTGTCTGTAGGCTTATCTCTAGTGAGCCTGGTTTTATCCCTTTCCCCCTTAAAATCTAGTTTAAAGCTAGATTCAACGAGCCCTGCTAACTCCTGTGCAAAGATCCTTTTCTCCCTTTGAGACAGGTGTACCCCATCTATTGCCAGCAGGCCTGGTGTCATATAAAGTGACCAATGATCAAAACCACCAAAATTCTGCCAGTGATACCAGGCTTGGAGTCAGGTATTGATCTTCTGGCTCCTCCTGTTTCTTCCCTCATCATTCCCTGCAACTACAAAGATAGAGTAGAATACTTCTTGTGTTCCTGATCCCTTAACCAGTTGTTCCAAGGCCCTGAAGTGTCTCTTGATTGCCCTCGGACTTTTTGTTGCAACTTCATTGCTGCCTACCTGAAAAATCAATAATGGATAATAATCTGAGGGCCATACCAGGGTAGGAAGTTTTCTTTTCACATGTTTAACCCGGGCCCCAGGGAGGCATCAGATTTCCCTAAGAAGTGGGTCCAGTCTGAATATTGGGCCTTCTGTTCCCTTCAGAAGGGAGTCTCCTATGGCAATGATCCATCATTTTTTCTTTTTGGAAACAGTTTTAATGCAGGGCGTAAGCTGACTTAACCTCAGTGACATCTCCTAGCTAGATGAACCTTCATCCTCATTATTGTTAGGTTCCACTTGCAGACCCTTGTACCTATTATGCAAGGGCACCTGGGAAGGTGGGGTAGTCACAGGAGAAGTGCCTGCTGCGCTGGGGAAGCAACTTGTCACCATTGCCTGCTAACCCTGAAGTCACTGTATTCAGCCAGGCAGAGAGAAGATAGGGAATCCTCCGAATCCTGCATCCTGTCTGCCTGTTGGGCCTGTTTCAGGGAAGGTAGGGTGCGATTCCGGTAGTCTATCTCTGTCTCATACTCCCTGATACTCCTCAACTTACTCACCTCCTCCCAGAGCTCTGTTACTACACAGAGGAGTTCCTCTACCTGGGCACACCTCCCACAGGTGTGCTCACTACTGCTGTCCGATACTGGCATAAAAGTACGGCACACCCTGCAGCCTGACACCTGGGTGGCAGCGTGTTCCCACCGGCGCACTGTTTGGGAATCTGCATCAGTTGTGGCAGGAGCAGAGTGTAGAGAGGCTAAGGCTTTCTGCCAGGTGGATGCCGTTGTTCCCTGGTCGAGGTGGCAGAGCCTCAGCACCTTTCCTGCATGCCCTTCCGCACCACTCCCTGTTTGCCCTCTCTGGTCACCAGCGCTCCCCAGGGGCTTCTCTTATACCCATGGGGGGGCTTGGCCACCCTTGCTCCTGGCCCCTCCCAGGTCTCGTTAGCCACTGTCATGCAAGCTGCCAGCTCTTTGTGGCTTTCTCGGCTCCCCCCCGAGGTTCTCCCAGTTGGGGAACCTCCCTGTACACCATGCTGGAGAGCTCTGCTGCGGATCAGATCCTGCCCGCGCTGGAGCTGCTCACCTCGGTGACTGAGTTCTAGTTTTGGTCACACCCCATTTAAACCTCCCACGAGTTCATAGGATCCTCTTTCCCAATCCTCCTGAAGAAAATGGGGGGAAAAAACCTCAAAACCACAACCAAAAAAACCCAAGGGGAATCCTTGTTTATGATGGCAATTTTGCATGAAAATTAAGGGGGTTTTTAGTGCAATATTTCTAATGTAAGCTTCCATAGGGTCAATACACTGAAACAAATGCCTGTCTTGCCTGGTATAGCAGCTGTGGCATGAAAATTCCTTTAAATCTCCACAACAATAAAAGAATAACTTGACATATAATGATACTTATCAATTTCAACTCTTTCAGGTGAAATATATCATACATTTCTGCATAAAAAAATACAATCATTCTAGCACACCATATTATTACCTGCACTGATGTTTTTCTGATCTTTAATTTCATTTTAAGGTGGCTCTACAAACAGCTACTTCCTCATTCAAAAAGCTATCCTTCACTATTTTTGTTTTTAGAAGGAATGAATTGCATGGTTTACACATGGGGCAATTTAGCACCAGTTAGTGCTGATATATATTATGTATATTTTATAGCATGAATCCAGAGATAATTTAACATGATAATACAATAGGAAAGCAGTACTTAATCTCACTATGAATATTTGAAATAGGATTTGTAATTACTATTTCCTTTGGGAGATTAAAATATTAAAGCCATGCTAGTCACATAGACCATTCTTATGACACTACTATGCATAAACATCTCATTGATTTTATTTCCTAGCATCTTTCATATAAGCTATCCAAAAGTGTTGGTAGATGCTGACGGCATCTGACCTAAATCAGACACTGACAAGGTGATATCAGGATGCTCAGTTCATCTGTCCAGGTGTTCTGCTAGCTAGGGAAAGCACCCTGGGTCATCCTGGCCCTAGAAGCAGATTTGATACGTTGTATGTTCAGAGTGGCAGGTTTGGATTATTGCTCTGATTTAGGTTGTGCTGATCAATTGCAAGACAGGACTGGCTTGCAAGGATCCCCAAACAGCCCCAGTCACCTGATTTGCATACCTTATTATCTCTTTTCCCATTTCTTGACCTTACCTTCTATTGCTGCATATCTCCCTTTCTCTGCCTTTGTCTATTCCCAAATAAACAGCCTATTGATTCCATCTTTGTTACATCCATATCCAAATTTGATTTATCTGATGCTGTTACCTGGACCATATCTTCCTTATGTGGTGTCCCAGATGGGGTTACCAAGGCACTGCAGGACTCTGCTCCCCTAAAGGTCCAGGGTGCACCCCTTCAGCTGTCTGTGACGTTTGGCCATTTCTCCCAAACATCTCCCTAACAACCTGCACAGTACCTCAGAGTGGTATCTGTAACTTTTGTAAGCTTCTCACTCTTATTTGTAATGTCCAGCAATTTCTCATCTCATGTCTAGCAGTTTCTCATGTCCTGTTCAGTTAACTTAATCTCAGATGAGTGCCTACTCAGTGCCCCAGATATTTGCGTGAAAGCTTAGCATAAACATCCACATTCAGGCATCAAGGAAAAGAACAAATATTGTATTGCAAAACTGTATTTTAAAAGATATAAGTTTTAACTTTAAAAAAAAAATCTTAAAATTAAATTTAACAGCAAATATTTACAAGACAAACTAAACTAATACGCAAAAATTTTCAATTCTGCATGAGGAATATTTTAATACCCACAGTATTATCTTTTACTATTGATAGGAAAAATAATTTATTCAGATTTCATACCTTTATCAGTTGTAATATTTGGATTTTTTTTAATAAGTACAGGGACTATTTTTTGTCTCATTCAGTATCTACTACATCTTTTGACTTTCATTTTGCAAGCTAAAATTGAGGGCTTTTTTCTTGGTTTAGAGCAGACTAAGGATGGATCAAGTGAAGAAGGTTCCAAAGGCATACAGCTTTCACACATTAGTCCAGAAAATTCCTACTGGGTGCAATGAATAAAATATAAATGAATGGTTGTTTCTGCAATTTCCAATTAAAATATTATAGGAACAATAAAGAGATTAAACACTAACATGTAGGGAAAAAATATACATACTTTTTACATGCTTACAGTTGAAGAAGCCATCACTGGTTTGATTCAGTTTTATTCTTTTGTAGAACATAATCTATATTAATATGAAATATATACATTTTTTTCAGGAAACAAAAAAACTGTGAAAATGGAGAATTCTATAACATGTTCTGTGGGACTGACACTGTGAAGGTCTTAATGACAATATTTTCCTATTTTACAGGAATGTTGCAAATCTAAATTCATTAGTGTTAATAAATCAGTGCTGGGAAGTAAGGCCCACAATAGCAAGAGAAAAAAACAAAATACGATAAATCATTTACATCAATTAATTTTGGATTATAATTGATAGAATTAATACTGGGTGTATATTATATCTTGACCTCCAGGTGATTTGTGATTTATTCTGCATTTTTATGCCTTCCATCTGTAAGCTGTACCTTAAAGTGAAATTGTTTATCATCAGCATCAAGTGAGTAAGGTTTTTTTTTTGTCCAGAATTACAGCCCATCATGTAACATTGCTTACTAATTAAAGTTACAAAATTACTATCATTTGTACATCATATGCTTTCATTTTCCTTCCCTCTGCCTCACATTTTAGAATGTTAATTTATTTTTTCTACCTATTGTTTCATTTTCATTTTTTCTTCTTTCTATTGCATTTCTGATTTTATTTTTACCTCTAAACCTTGCAATATTCTATTCTTTTAAATAGTTATTTTTCTTCTATCAGAATTTTAATATGTTGCACTCTTTCATAGACTAGAATGCAAAAAAAAGTTGAAAGTTGAATTATTTTAATTGCTACTTATTCCTTATCTGTATTATATGAACTGTGTTTAGTCTTTTAAGAGATATCCAGCCTACACATTTCCTCCTTGTCCACGGTCTCAACAGTGTAAAGTTTCCTCTTTTTTTTTTTTTTTTGGTGGGTTTTGGGTGGGTTTTTTTTCCCCTACTGTTAATAAAAGAGCAAATCATAGTACCTTAAAAATTCAAAAGTGTGGAAATTAAATGTTATGGCAAATTAGTAATCTATAGAAAACCTAGCAAACACTGAACGATCTGTGCATAAACATGTATTTATTTTTTCCATTAAATTAGGTGTTGAACTGTTATATTTTTTTACTATTGAAAGGCCATCATAGTAAAAGAAGACAGTGCTGTAGATGATAGATAATTAAAGGGCTATCTGAAGCATTCCTAGTGAGTACAATGACTGCAGAAATGAAAAAACTTTTCACACTTTAATTTTCAGAAGCACACAGTGCTGGAATCCAGATGTTATTGTTGCCATTGATGCATCCTCACCTTGTCTGCTTTTCCTGTTCCTGACAGTTCAAAATCCTGAAAAATTCCGTATGAAAGAGTTAAAATAAACCAAATCAGATTTTAGAATAGAGGCTAGATTTGAAATAAAATTTACATTATTACATGGTAGAATAGCTCTTTACAGACCATACTGTGTGACATAAGGATATCCAAATTGACTGTAAGTAAGTAGATGCATAAGAAATTCAGATATTCTTTCTAAATGAAAAATACATAGTTCTGTGACTATATTTAATTACCTCACTAATGTTTCAGAAAATGAATTAAATGAAAAGGATTAAAGTTAGAGAAAACAAACAGATCTTCTAAAACGGCTGAAGTCAATCGTTTGACAATGTCTCCTTGGCAATCATCACAAACATACTGTATGTATCTGAAATGTATTTTCTCAATTATTTCAAGAACATAAGCTTCACAAATGATTACATAATTTCCTAATTAATTTCTGTATTTTTTAAATTTAAATTTTTTTATGTACAAATATACACTCAAATATGCATAAATAGTAAAAAAGATAGATTCATCATCAGCAAACAATACTTTGCATGGAAAATCAGCTGATGTAATTGTCCTGGTTTCAGCTGGGATAGAGTTAATTTTCTTCCTAGTAGCAGGCATAGTGCTGTGGTTTGGATTTAGAATGAAAAGAATGTTGACAACACACTGATGTTTTTAGTTGTTGCTAAGTACTGCTCATGCTAGTCAAGGACTTTTTCAGCTTCCCATGCTCTGCCAGGCGCACAAGAAACTGGGAGGGGGCACAGCCAGAACAGTTGATCCAAACTGACCAAAGGGCTATTCCGTACCATATGATGTCATGCTCAGTATATAAACTGGGGGGGGGGTTGGCCGAGGAGCAGCGATCGCTGCTCAGGAACTGTCTGGGTATTGGTCGGTGGGTGGTGAGCAATTGCATTGTGCATCACTTGCTTTGTATATTATTATTATTATTATTATATTGTTACTATTATCATTAGTATTTTACTTTATTTCAATTATTAAACTGTTCTTATCTCAACCCAGGAGTGTTTCTCACTCTTACTCCTCCAGTTCTCTCCCCCATCCCATCGGGGTAGGGGGAGTGAGCGAGCGGCTGCGTGGTGCTTAGTTGCTGGCTGGGGCTAAACCACGACAGTAATGAAAATCTAATGAAAATCTGTAATAGCATTTTATAATGTAAGCTTACAACCAGTGCCAATAATGTTCTCAATTATGTTGTAAGAAAACAGCCTCCTCACTCTTTATTTGAGGTACTCGTATTCTCTGTGTTGTATGTATGTGAACTGTAACTGTGAATCAGTTGTGGACACAAACAATTTATTTTTCCACACAGAGGTTTTGGTTTTTCTCCGTTTTGGTGGAAGGAGACAATGTAGTGTTTAAGAGAGAGATTTTCTTAAGATCAAACTCTTAAGAAAGGAAAAATTTTTAAGTCTCTTTTAGTCCTCTCTCTGTGGGGGGTTGTTTGATTTGTTTTGTGGTTTTGTTTTTTTTTTTAACATAAACCAAACAATAGGACATTCCTGTGCTATTTTCTTGTTTTCCGTACTAATAGTTAAATTACAATTACCTGTTCCCAAAAAATGCCAATGGTTCTTGATTTCAATATTATCCAGTAATAAGTATGTATTATGAAATGTTTTATGAGTTATGGTTTTCCTTGTTAAAAGAGGTAGAAACTTTTCTCTAGCTTAAACTAAACTTAAACTTCAAGCCTTTGATTTTCATGCCATCTAGGGTAGTGATATTAAGAACATCCTGTTCTTAGATATCTATGAAGAAATCAAGACATCCTGTTCTCCCCTCATCATCCTTATCCACAGAAAGATAAAGAAGATTTCTTGAATCTTTCACAATAAAGCCTGTTTATTAACATTCAACCATGCTTTTGGTTATTTTCTGAATCTACCTTATATATTTTAACATGTATCTTGAAGTACTGGGAGATGGGAATATAGCTTATTATGTATGATATTTTGGCTAACTGTATGAACCTTTGCATTTTGTGGTGATGTGCTCTAAAAGGTGAGGCTCAAACATTGTATGGCAAGGCATTAACTCATCTCTATATATAGCATAAAGTGGGTTTCTGTTCACAAAAATCATAGCACAACTGCCTAGATAAATTAGCAAAGTCCTGGGTGAAGTAGTTTTTTGAATCATCATTCAGCAGCACTGTCAAAGACAGGATATTGATGCTAATGAACCAATAATCTGCCTGAGGTAAATTGTCTGAACTAAATTCTGTGCTGATTTACATCCTGTGCTCAATCAAAGAAATCATATATTATTTGTATTGTCTGTTCCAATTGCAGTGTCTCCTGCATTATTAAAGCATTATTAATAGCTATTTTTAGATCAGTTAATTGCTAATCTTATGGATAATTTGTCCTAACTGATATTTTCAAATTTTCTTTTCAAGTAAATGCTTTATTTTGTTTTCTGATAAAATTTACCTCAGTAAAATAGAAAAAACAAAAACAAACCACAAAACTCATTATTTTACTCTGTATGCAAAGCAAATTATTGCTAGTGGATTTCCCCACTGCCATTAAGTAGATCAGTTTACAGTAGTTGGGACTGCAGAAAAAAGCCTTTTGAAATAGGCTGGCACCCCTGGCACGAGTATACACTGGGTGCCAACCACCTGGAAAGCACCTTGGCAGAAAAGGACCTAGGGATTCTGGTGGACAAGGCATTGACCACGAGGTAACAATGAACAGCTGAGGCAAATGTGACCAACAGTATCCTGGGCTGCATTAGGGGAAGCATCATCTGCACGTCGAGGGAGGTGATCTTTAGCCTCTACCCAGCACTGCTGAGGCCACATCTGGATCCCTGGGTGCAGGTCTGGGCTCCCCAGAACAAGGGAGACCTGGATATACTGGAGTGAGTCCAGCAAAGGGACATGAGGTTGATTTAGGCCTTGGAGCATCTGTCATATGAGGAGAGGCTGAGAGGGCTGGGATTCAGCTCCCTTCTCTCAAAGAAGAGAAGGCTCAGTGGCAACTTATCAATGTGGATAAATACCTGGAGGTGGGGACTAAAGAAGACAGAGCCAAACTCTTCTCAGTGGTGTCCAGTTATGAGACAAGAGACAATGGGAACAAATTGAAAAGCAAGAAATATCACTTAAACATAAGAAAATAACCTTTTTACCATGAGGGTGACTAGGTGTTGCAGCATGTTGACCAGAGAAGTTGTGGTGGAGTCTCCATCCCTGAAGATATTCAAACCCTGATTCTCACAGATTGGGACAACTTGCACTAGATAACTATGCTTTCAGCAGAGGTGTTGGACTACATGATTTCCATAGTTTTCTCCCAACTTCAATGATTTTGTCATTCTGTGAAAATCCTCTGCACTAAAATTAATAAATTACAGAGAAAAGGACTACTTTAATTTTTTTATTGATCCAGTAATTTCTTGGTGTAATTCTAATGTAAATTTGGAAATACGTACATGTGAACAGATGTCCAAAAGTCAGATTTTTAGGAAGATTTAGAGCAAGATCTAAAAGGAAGCATGATTCTGTTTTTTCATATCCCTTTACATGGTTATTATTGTTTGTTCTTAAAGGGTTTTTTTTTTTGATACTTCAGTGGTTCAATTAATCTTATTCAGATTTATTTACCTAAAAGGCAGTTGTGAGCTAGCTTTTGAATCCGTAGTTCATTTGTCATTTATGAGAAGTTGTAGGCATCGTCACAAAATAATTTATTCAATCTGAATCAATATATCTAAATTAATCAAGAAGTGCCTATCTTTCCATCAACAATAGAAAGACTATAAAGCCTAGACAGCTAATTAATAATAGACCTGTAACTTTGATGTGGATGATATTAAGTGAGATGAACACAGAACAAGACATTGATAAGTCAGTAAAGATTACCCTACTTTGATATGTATGCAGATGTGGATATGCTGTCACAGCCAAAAAAAGTCTACAAAATCCTAATACACTTTCAGTGGGAACACAGATACTCTAAGCTTAATTTAATTGTGCATACCTAAGTGTCCAGTATTATTTGACTGTAGGGTGTCTGAGACATCCTCACGGAATTGGTAGGTATGATATGGTACTGTCCTGGTTTCGGCTGGGATAGAGTTAATTTTCTTCCTAGTAGCAGGCATAGTGCTGTGTTTTGGATTTAGAATGAGAATAATGTTGATAACACGCTGATGTTTTTAGTTGTTGCTGAGTACTGCTTATGCTAGTCAAGGACTTTTCAGCTTCCCATGCTCTGCCAGCTGCACAAGAAACTGAAAGGAGGCACAGCCAGAATAGTTGATCCAAACTGCCCAAAGGGCTATTCCATACCACATGACGTCATGCTCAGTATATAAACTGGGAGGGGTTGGCCGGGGAGCAGCGATGGCTGCTCGGGAACTGTCTGTGTATCAGTCGGTGGGTGGTGAGCAACTGCATTGTGCATCACTTGCTTTGCATATTATTATTATTATTATTATTATTATTATTATTATTATTATTATTATTATTATTATTATTATATTGTTACTATTATCATTAGTATTTTACTTTATTTCAATTCTTAAACTGTTCTTATCTCAACGCAGGAGTGTTTCTCACTCTTACTCCTCCAATTCTCTCCCCCATCCCATCGGGGCAGGGGGAGCACTGTGTGGTGCTTGGTTGCTGGCTGGGGCTAAACCACGACAGGTACATACACTGTTAGGTAAATAATGCCATTCCAGATGCTAAGCATGTCACATAAAGACTCTATGGCAGCTTGAATTGCACTGGATACCTCTATCTGCATGACTGAAGTGAGTCTGTCAAAAGAAACATGCATTCATGAACTGTATTCACAGTATTTCTGAACTTGGTTCAGAACATTCTTAAGAAGTTACTCTGTCTTAATTCCTTCCAAGCCATCTTGTTATTTCTGAAGCTTAAGGGATAATTCTCCATGTTGCTTCTGCACACACCAATCTAAGAGAGACTGACAGGCAATAATTACATTAAACTTCAGAATGTCTATATTGTGTAAATTAAAGCTTCAAAACATATTAAAAAACCACCAACAACAACAGAAAAACCTTGGCTAATGGAAAAGTCCTATAAAGAGATCACCAACCTGACAACTTTTCTAGACAGTTAAGCCTGTAAGAGGTTGATGGCAATTTCCTTCAGTCTTCAATGGTCTGAAACCATACGTTTTTATTGTTGTTTCACACATGCAAACTAGGTTTGATGGAACTGGTAATTAGCAACTAGTAAGCCAATCTCATTAGATAGTTTCTAATGATTGTCAAAAACTTCCAGTTGCCATTAAGCATTATCTCAATTATAGGTTTCATAAAGAAATGTATATTTTATTTCACTTGCCCGTCTGTTTATTCATAGTTTTACTATGTTGTTCTTTTCTATTTAACAAATAGTGATATGAATAGTCCAAATCTACATCTCTGAAACATATAAAATGTTAATTGAAATAGTTAAAAATGTTTATGTAAAACATATTTGTAGGATCAGGTCCACAATCTCTCTTGAAGTAATGTCATTATTTTTGAGCATGTTGAAAGTGTAGTAATTAGTTTCAAAATTTATTCAAACACATAAAAGGGAGCTTAAAGCTTTAGATTTTGACAGAATCTGAAACCTGGATTTCCTTTTTAAATGGTCACATTAGCAAAAGAGAAAACCACTTTTGAAGGTTAGGTTTTGATTCTAACTTTTAGCTCCTTCCTGTTCTTTCTGTCATTCTCTATTTACAATGGGGGTTTGTCAGCCCAAGGGTACAAATTCTTACCTTTGTGAAAAAATAAATGTATGGGAGAGAGAAATAAGAATAATGGTATTAGTTCCACCATACAACCTTCTGTTACTAAAATAAGAACTTAAAGATCATCATTTGCCCTGAATAGCTTTTTTTAAAAAAAAAAAAATGACAGATTATTTCACACTAAAAAAATATTTAAATTATTATCCTGTATTGTTATCACAAGTAAATCTGGACTACCACTACAAACATAAGCTATGGAAAGACACTTAAGGTGGAGTTAATCAGAATATTTTTAAAGGAATTAAAGTCTATACTGTTTTCACCATGTTTTCAAAAGTTTGGGAAGAATTCAGTGTCAGAATGGGGGAAATATTTGGGTAAAATAAGCCCTTCATTCTGTAGCCAAAATACAGTTGTGACAGTTATAAATTAAAGTGCACTTATCAGAAAATAATTAGGATGAGTCAACCTTGAACCCAAATACAAGTACACTAAGCTAGTGTTAGCATCAACAGTATGTAAGCACAGTGTAACACTCTGATGGCCTAGCCAGTCACAGGACATTAGCATGTCACACAAGCATTTGTGCAGTGCTACTAACCAAAGGAGCAAAGATGTGTGTAGCTGCACATAATAGGGATCCAAGCAACAGAAAAGTTGTGCAAGGACGAGACAAACACACAGGACTACAAACAGACAGAATGTCCTGCCAAGCACTCCAGTAGGATAACTAGAAAACCAAAACAAATGAGAGAACCATCAGCAGTAAGCACTGAGCTTACTGCTAAATGAGATAAGCATCTGCTGTATTAGCAGCGGATGGGATCCTTCTTTTGGGAGAGGGACAAGAAACATAGAATCATAGAATCATAGAATCGTTTAGGTTGGAAAAGACCTTTAAGATCATCCAGTCCAACCATTAACCTACACTACCAAGTCTACTCTAAGCCAATCAAGGGTGGACTAGACTAAACCATGTCCCCAAGTGCCACATCTACCCGTTTTTTGAACGCTTCCAGGGATGGTGACTCCACCACCTCTCTGGGCAGCCTCTTCCAATTCTTGACCACCCTTTCTGTAAAGAAATTTTTCCTAATTTCCAACCTAAACCTCCCCTGGCGCAGCTTAAGCCCATTTCCTCCCGTCCTATCGCTAACTACATGGGAGAAGAGACATAAAAACATTAGGTGTAAGTGAGGCAAACTGGAAAAGTTAGAAGACAGCTCACTTCAGTTCCTGCTTCCCTCATCAAAGTATTTTCAAGGGTGATCACCTTGATTTTCACAGTGAAGAACCGCCCAAAACTGTTGCCATCAGAGCTGAAAGCATCACGTTTGTGTTCTTGTATACTCATAGTTAATATCGAATACAAGTCTTAAGGACTAATAGTTTTGTCTGTGTTATGGGAACAATTAATAGTGCTGAAGAACTGTTAGAAAGGAGTGCACTGTAAATCACTTAATTTAATTAAGTTTTATTTCAAGGTTTAAGACTGATTTGTCAGTGTTCTAATCACTCCCATCACCCTGATCTGTAATTTCATAACTGATATATAAACATATTTGATTGCAACAATTCTGAGTGATAAACATTACAATTATTTTTTAGTTTTTTAAATTACAGTAGGGTCTATTTTTTCATGTATTTGGTAAATATTGAACACACACTACAAATATTCATGATTCCACAACACTTGTTAAAATTTTTAAGATACTTAAGATAAAATACAAAGTCTAAGTTATATATAGTTTGAGGTTGCAGGTAAAGGAAAGAACAGGTGAAAGTTTTAAATTCTCCATGTGACATAGTACATAAATGATTTATTCACTTGATTTCTGTTGCCAGTAATTGGAAGCTATTCAGACTCAGTCAGGACTCATAAAACAAAGTGCATTCTTGCATTTTTTCTTCTTCTTCTCAGAATATTCTCTATGCTTTGTCATTCTAGAAGTAGATGGTGTAGAATGGCGTATGCTGCTTCCAAGACACACAGGCATTTCCCTCAGAAATTTCTTCCACAAAATGTAGGCTCTTTCATACATTTGAATAGTAGGAAACTTTCTTGAAGAAGTTTTGAGTACAAAACCCAGCTAGAACTGCTAATATCAAACAAAACACAGTTACTGACTGAAATTAATTTTTGTACAGAAGATCCTATGAAATTTCCTTCTATGTGGAAGACCTTGTTTTAAGGGCTTTTTACGGCTAAGGTATTTCATAAAGGCTAACGGCAGGCCTTGTAGTATCTACACTGCTTAGAAGTCATTCTGCAGAAGTTGTAAAATTACCCTTTTTACCTTTCAATTTAGTAAACAGATTTGGATAAACTAAATGTGCTACTAGTTGGTAGCAAACCTATAGATTCATGGGTCATAGGATGCATGTTGCTATTTCAACATTTATTCAGAACATATTTATATGTTATGTATATATGTATGTGTGTCAAGTATTTTTTTCCCTACAGACTTTGGAGGTACACAGGAAAGTTTGAAAACATGATCAGACTATAATTCACGTAGCAACTGTGAATCTGCAGTCAGCCTGAATCTGTCACTGACAGCCCTGACAGAAATGAATTGTCTCGCATCCTAATGCACCCAAGACCTCCTGCTCAAGCATATACATACTTTAATAGCAGGTATCAGTACCACATGCCTTCATGTGTGCTGTCTCTTTAGGAATAACAGGGGGCTTCTCTTGAGCCTAAGAAGAAAAGTATACCACTGTTCCACTCTATTTGAAAGGGATTGGCCTTGGCCTCTTTCTACTCCAAAGGGACAAAGGGCTAGACTGTAGGGCTGAAACCATAATGACAGGGCTAAGGAGAGCTTGTGGTAGGAAAAAAGAACTCTAAACCTGTTAGCACACTGGTAAGAAGAAAACGTGAAAACCATTTCAAGCTGTCTTCTGGCCTGCTGCAATGATGGTTTTATATGAAAGTAGCAATTTTCTTGTATCAAACTATTAAATTTTCCCCATATAAAATGATCTTTTTTTTTCTCTCTCTCTGAAAGCTAGCTGGAAAACTGGTTTTCTCTCTTGCACCATAACAAGTATCAGTTCCTAAGTCTGAAGCAAAATTATCAGAACATTGTATCAAATGTAACTGAGCAAATCTGTAGAGGCATTTAAGAAATCGGACAATTTAGTGCTCCGTATGTTACAGGAAATCTCTAACTCACCCAGAAGTATACCTTTTCTCAATGGTATACAACAGTAGCTCAAATACAGGTAATAGCCTCTTCACTATGTTTTTGCTCTTATAGATAATTTAAGTGTTTTCTACCTGGATTAAAGTTATTTCTAGTGTAGCTTCACTGGCATGAATGAATTGATTGGGCAGACTCACAGGAGACTTGATTTTAGCTCCTCCAATGTTTTTTACTCTGTGATAGTGAGAATTTGATTAAATAATATTTTCACAATTATAAGAACAAGCAAAGCTGGAATTAAAAGAAACTGATTTTTTTTCCCCCCCAAAAAAAGACAAAAACCCAAAACATGATATTCTTGCATCAGTTAACACAAACATAATGCTCATAGCAGGTTCTTTGGAAAACAAATAGATTTTGGAAGTTTAAAATTACCCATTCAAAAGTGCTTCAGCAACTCCAAAATACAAACAGGGACTTTCTTTACTTGGCTGCATCTAGCAGCACAAGATGCAACCTGCCTGCAGCATATACCTGTTCAGCGAGTGGTATAATGTTATGTCACACACAGGCAAGTTTCCAAGGGTTATATTGATTCTGATGATATTCTAATCCCTGATTAAGAGACAAAATTTTGTATTCAGTGCTCTTATGATAACACCTATAAGTGGCCTGAAAGCCTAATGCCCGCAGGTGGATCTCCGTTAGGTACACATTCCTAAGAGCAAGAAGTTTGGAACAAAACATACTATTTTCATGAAATCTGGTTTGCTCATGAATCTTATACCCATTGATTAATATTATTAGCATCTCAATTTGAAGTATTTTTTGCTCAAACATTGAATCATGAGAACTTCTTGACGTACATATTAATAAATCAGTTATAAAAGGTCACTTTTGTATATAGATTGCAAACCTTCAGTAGGACTTCTCTCGTAAATTTTCCCTGCAGGCCCAGCATAAGAGCAGTGACAGTCCAAATTTTTCATTTTAGACAATATGTCAACAGAGGCTGTAAAATAAATTACAGCCTATATTATAAACTTTGATAGCTCTTCCAAAGAAAGCATTCTTTCTTAAAGGCTACAGCTGAAGGCTTCAGGAAGAATTAGAATGGAAATGATGGAACTGGAAGGGAGTATCACAACACAGTCTATTATGTATTAGCTCATTAATTCTGGTTGTATGTAGAAAGGTTGAACTCAGTCATGTATGACCCCAAAACTCAGAATTCAAGGCTGGATTTTGTTTCACTGTGCTAAAAAAAAAGTTTATTTGGATATAAATGTCATAAAGACGAAATTAAACTATATGAAAAGTAAACATATTAAGGCATTTGGATAGAAGTAGAATAAAAAGTTAGACCATAATTTTAAATATATTAAGTAAACTCAGTGAATATGTAATGATGAGCAGATTCTTGCTATAATGTCAAACTCCATCCCTGTAGCATTTTGTTTCTTCTTCTTACAAGTAACGCCCAGAACCTTACTACATGAAATAATCTCAACAGAAGAAAGTATTGGATAAAGAGCCAAAAAGAAATCCAAATCAATGTGACCTGCAATTCTTGATCAATAACTGTCAAGGTAATTTTGCAAACTAGGACTGCTTAACAATTAAAGTATGAAGTTAAGTAATTTAAAGGTAAGGGAAACAATTTAAAATACAAAAACTGACAACATAACAATCATAGTGAGCTAAATAATAACCACTCAATAAGAATTAATTAAAATAATATGCAATACGCATAATACTGTAAATAGAAAATATTAAGAGGAAAATCTCAGGAAAACATGAGAATCTGTAATCTTATTTTAAAATACACATACATGTATGATACTGAAATTGTGAACAAGCTATTAATCAGAAACATCATAATCTAGGGAAGAATGCAAAACTGAAGAAAGGCCACAGTGGAATAATTCAGCATATTAAATGTTGGACATGAATATAACCTTTTGACACATGATAATATCTTGAAGAATGTTTATGGAAGAAGTGTTATCAATTATTTAAATATTATACTATTAATATATATACTTGTCACAGAAAACACCTGCCTTAATAAGATAAATGAAAAAGTATCCATATAGACTTTTCATGCCAGCTTGCCAATATAGACTGTGGTTTATCAGGGTAGTGGAGCAAGTCGTTTGCTTCTACCTTGTCCTGGGTTTGTTTGTTTGTTTGTTTGTTCTTGTTGGTTGTTTTGGTTTGTTTTCGGGTTTTTTGGTTGGTTTTTTTTTCTTTTTTCATGAGAAAGACTTATGTTTTCTTTCCTTTGGGGCTGGATGGAACATGGGTTAAAAGAATAGCCTTTTCCCTAGTTGATATGTTTTTTATCACAAAAGATTTGAGGTTTTATCCTGGGTTTCAAAGTTCATTCCAAATTAAAATTTATAGCAAAATCAAGGAGTTCTTAACCCACATAACTGAAAACACTATTTAATTTAAACAAAACCAGTGTTATAATGCAGAATGTCAGTGTTGTTGGATTCCCCGCCACCACCCTTAATATCAGAGGCAGTGTTCTTGATTTGAAGTGAGACAGGTAGAAATCAGTCAGGTTTAAAAAGAGCCCACAACTATATATAATATTTTATTATTATACATAGTCAGATTAAACAGATATTTCCAAAATTCATAAGCAATAAAATGCAATGGCTTTAAAAGAACTGCCTGTGAAAAAACATATATTGTCATATAAGATGCACTAGGATATCTGACACATGACCATATGGTTGGCAGATCCAAAAATTGTAGCCCTACACTTTTTGAGACAGGAGCACAAGAATTCTGGAAGACTACTCCATGGGTGGTGATAGTTTGCATATACAAACAGTTACTCACATACAGCATAACACAGTTGCTTAAGAAGGGCATTTAGACCATTTCAGTCCATGCTTTTGTGTATCCAGACATCTGTACGTGGATGACAGATAAGATATAGGATTTATAGGAGGACAATGCTCCTCTACATTGTCAGCTGGAGACCACAGAAAGCTATTCCACAGTCTGAATGCCACTAGATGCCTACATTACTACTGTTCAGGTTCCTGAGTGTAATATATATTTCATGTGATATGTGTTTATAAAACAGTTAACACCAAGTGATAGTTTATATGTCATGTTTGCCTGTATTATGACCTTGGTATTTTTCTTCATATCTTCAAAGCATGACTGCTGGGTTTTTTGTGTTGAATTCTTTCAGAGATGAGAAATCTCCATTGTGTTCCTTTCTGTAGGATGATAATCTAGACATATAATCTATTTGTACATACAGAAGTCCATGCCACTGTGCTGAGTGTGAAAATGCAAATGATGAAGTAGCATTGTGGTCTCAAAATGCGAACCCAAGAATTACAGCCTCTGGTGACTATTCATTAATAGAGATTAAATATCCTTCTGTGGGAGTTTAAGTAACTATTCCAAGTACGAAACTAAAGTAGTTAACCAGGTTAAGAAAGGGTTAATTTGATTGGTGCAATAGTTGCATGGTCTGTTTATGTGATGGGCTAAACCACTAGCCAACAACAGATAAAATCCCCTGACAGTCAGCAATCATATGCTAGCTCTACCATTTTAATAAAACTTTATTCATTCTGTTTTATTCCCTAACCTGAAAACAGTATGAATAGCAGAAGCATAAAATATAATAATTTATATTATATATAATAAAAACTATGTTTAATATAATAATTTATACTGTATTATAAAAATAGATATTATAATAATTGCCAACTCCAGTTAAGCACAATGCAATTAGAGAAAGGATAGTGTTGCTTTGATGTGAAGGTGTTTGACAGATATCCCAGGGGGTTATTGTGGTATTCATTTCTGAGCAACTTTTGCCTCCAAAGCCAAGGGGGAATTGTGCTTATAAATGGAAAGCACAAAATGTCTCTAAGCTGTGTAAAGATCATACCATTAGACTTCCGTTCTTACCTGGTTTAATTCAGTTAATGTTAGAAGCTTTGTGATTTTGTCATTATTGAAGGAAAATTAGATACACTACATTTTTTATGATACAATGTAAGGTATATTACATAATATATTGAATGACTTTAATAAATAGCAAATAATTAGAATCAATCTCATTTTTAAATTTTTAAAATTCCTAACAAGATAGGGGTCTCACACCAGTAAACATTGTACAGAGATTTTGGATACATAGTTTATAGGAAGTACTTTTTTATATACAAGTATATATGCCCACATATGTCTGCCTCATTGTCTTTTTACATTATTCAATGTCTCAAGTGTCTGACTACTCCAAATATTCACTTTCTTCACGGTTTCCACTATGCCACAGACCCCAGAAATACTATGACAAAAGAAGTCGGAGGACAAAATATGCTGTACTTGGTCCTAAGTACAGTGAAGACTTTCTAGGTGGGATTTGGTTTTCTTTTTAATGAGATGAGGAAAAAGGCTGTGCACTTAAAGCAACTGAAGTAAAAAAAAAAGAGATGGGATAGGTTAAAAAGGAGTGAGCGGAACAGGTGATATTACCTCTCTAGATACTTACAGATTCCTTCACAGCATGAGAGACAGGTTCAACTACTTCCCATTCTTGTTCATTAGAGACATATTTTTCTTCACTGAAGTAAATTCAGTTAGCTATGAATATGCACAATGAAAATACCCAAAACTCCTAGAATAACAGGGAGAACTAAAGCAACAGTCACTCAAGCACGTTGGTATCAGAAAAACCGTCATATTGCTCAGGCTTCCTTCTCCTAACTGATGGCATTTTGTGGCTGCAGACTGAAACAATAAATTCTGCATGTAACCTCCTGATGCAGGGTGAGACTAAAATCAGTTATGTAAGGCAGCTTATATAGCTCCCAATCCTGTATATTGAGCACCTTCAAATTCTTAATGCATTTCTTTCCCTACCTCTTTGTGAAAGATCTACGTTTTATTATACACATTCACAAGGAGTTAAACTGAAGCCATGGTGGAGGAGGATGTGCTTAGGGCTCAGGTTTTTAGATAGCTTGCTGTCCTAAACAGTAAATAAGCTTATAGCACAAAGCAGCTAAATATAGCAGGCATTTATAGAAATCCCACTCATGTCTATCTGTGTCTTTACACGCTCAATTAGCTTTGAAAAATTTGCCTAACGTGTCTAGGTCAGTGTAATATAAGGAGTTTATAGCAGAGTTGCAAGTTGAATCCAGTTTTGCTAAATATTAGACTAAGTTCCTTAACCACAAGAAAATCCTTTGCTTTTGACCTAGAAATCTATTTAATGCTCCACCTTGGCTTAAGAAAACCAGAAGAAAAGCATCATTTGAGGTGTTCTGTGCAGATTTAGGTGAATGTTTATCTTCAGCATCAGGGAATCAGAAAGGGTAAATTTTTATTTGTAAAGTGGTAAACATTAAAATAGACTATGAGTACAATCTCTGTCCAGGCTTCCTAAATATATACTCTGCTTATCCATTTATCAGCGTACTTTTTGGTAGGCACTACTGGGAATACATGGCCAGATTATTTTTTCTCCTTCTCATCCCCCATGAGTGATCACTCTTATGCTTTGCCTGTAAACATTCCTTGTACCTTCTTTGCCAGCAGGTATTCAATCCTGCAAACTGAAACATATTGGCAGTCCATTTCACATGCATATTCAGGCCCTTTCCTTTGCATGGAGCAATGAATGAGCTGCTGGTCTAACTTAGGGTACTGATGCCTGTGTGAGTGAAAGAAATTATCTCATTGAACATGTGTCTAGTCTGTGTTTGTGAGCATAGCTTCCCATGAATAAATAATTCTGGATATGCTAATCTATAAGAAAATATAGGCAAGGTCACTCAGTGCTGTACTGTTCAGCTGCTCTGAACAAGGCTCTCTGGGATAATAAAAACAGATTCCAGTTTTGTTTTGTCTTGTATCATTATCCTCACATGGCATTCTGGTAAAAGGTAAAGCATAAAAGTAAGATACAGATATTCAAGCGGGAAGAGACAAAAACAGAGCATTATGTTGCACAGTGTAGATCCTTTACTGAATGAGACTAGTTGGGGAAGGATCTGAGTATTAGTCCTTTTCTAAATGTGCCTGTAGGTTTTCCCATGGTTTTGGTTTTGATCAAGCACCAAAACAAACAAATCGACAGAGAAGGAAAGGAGTTCCCCAATTCATGACATACATAAGCAAGCACTAGAAATTAAATATGAAATAGCAGATTACATTACCTGGTTAAATAAGCTTGATGTAGTAGACTGCATAGAGCAAACCCAATGGTTTTAGTGGTTTCTAGGACATTCCAGCTATTTTTTGCCTCCACCTAATTTCAGTGTATGGACAAAACAGTAACTGATGTCATACAACATGTAACAATATTGTCTCCACTCAACAGCTGAGATACAGAGTAAGTGATATTTCAGTATACTTCCAGCTATAGGTCATTGTTTCAGATCATGTTGCTAAACTTCAGTGGTTTAAAAAGCCATCTCAAGACAGAAAGGTTAAGAAAATAAAGTGAAGTGAGAAGCCAAGCCAGTAAGGGAGGAACATACTTACACTTACAAACCAGGAAGAACTGGTCAGGGATGTGAAGATCAGGGGCAGCCTTGGCTGTGATGACCATGAGATAGTAGAGTTCAAGATCCTGAGTAGAGGAGAAAAGGAAAAAGCAGCATCCCCACCCTTAACTTCAAGAAAACAGATTCTGTGCCTGTTTGGGGACATGCTTGGAAGAATCCCAGGGATACAGCCCTGGCGAGAAGAGGTGTCCAGGAGAGCAGGTTGATTTTTGAGGACCACATCCTCCAAGCTCCCAGACAATCCATCCACACAGGCAGGAAGTCGAGCAAGGGTGGCCAATGGCCTGCATGGATGAACAAGAAGCTCCTGACTAAACTCAAACACAAAAAGGAAGCATGCAGGAAGTGGAAGGAGGGACAAGTGACACAGAAGGAATATTAGAAACACTGTCTGAGTATACAGGTATGGTGTTGGAAAAGCCAAAGCCCATATAGTGATCAGTGGAGGTTTCTGAGGTCTGGAAGAAAGCAAATGTCACTTTGGCAAGGAGGATCCCAGGAAGTAAGGCCAGTCAGCCTTACCTGAATCTCGGGGAAGGCAATGGAGCAAATAATCCTGGAAACCATATCCAAAGATATGAAGGATATTTGAGACTTATTATTTAATATAATTATCTGTCATACAAGTTTTTATGTACACAGTTATTCATATAACAAATATGTGATTATTAGTTATCAGTTTCAACAAAATTCATTCTTTCAATGCTTGACTCTCTTTTAGAAATTTTTTGGGTACTCTGTGAAGGAGAAATAATATTGTATATTTTTGCTATGCTGTCCAGCTAGTGTCAAGTATGGTTCAGCTTATCCTAAAGTAAACATCTCCAAAATATTGACTGAATTTATCTTGCAGAACATGTTGGCTTACCTTCTTTTTCCTGATGGTAAATCTTCTGTGAAGCTTGGAATACAGTTGCATTTTCCAAATATGTTGGGTTTTTTTTTTTTTTTACCCAAGACATTCTGTACATTATTTAGGGTAAACATTCACGTGAACAGAAGAAAGAATTTGTAAGGAGACGTATTGCTGAAATCTTTAGTTTCTGGTAGGCTTTATTGTAGTCAAGGGATTACAAAAACTGCATAAAGGTTACTTCTTTCTATCACCTCAGAAAGAGCTGGTAGCATAAAATGCCAGGAATGGAAGAGAAACATGGAATTCTACATGAAGAAGAATAAATCCCCCAATTCCATCCACTTTCCATTGAAGTTAACATTTTTAGCCTCTACACGCCATACGCTGTTTCCTTACTCTCTATTGCAATGACTAACTTCAGAAATAGCTACACTCATAATATCAGGAGTAATTAATACATAAAAATTTTCCTTTTTTCTTTTAACCATTTTTAGGTAGTGAATAATGCACTCCAGTTCTCATATCACTCGTTTGCATGCTTTTCTGGACTAAAATATCATAGCAATAGCTATAAAAAGAAGTAAACACATAAACCAACATTGCTGATACAGAAAATTGCACTTCCCTTCTTCAAATGCTAAAATCCCTCACAGGGCAGAGAGACCTCGGTAGATCCTCTTCTGGATTTGGCTGCAGCCTCATTTAAGCAAGTTGTGTTGATCCCTCAATGTGAGTTATGACCCAAAAACAGTTCAGAGAAACAGATTCAGAAAAAAATTTATTACAAAGAACTATATACATATATATATTTGTATAGTTATGCATAGCTGTATGTATGTGTATATAGTTTCCTATATATACACACACATATATATGTATGTATCTTCAAATTAATTGTGAATTACAGACACATCTAATGGGTAACAGTAGAATAATTCAAATATTGCTTGTAAAATATACATAAATATTAACACTGATAAACTGAATAGAATTATGAAAGACAACACTAAAATCATACATTTTAAAAACACTGTAAAACACCAAAGCATCCAGTTACTAGGGCTAAATTCTGCCAACACTGCAGATGTTAGATTGCAAGAAAAAAGGGTCATACTGCATTTGCAAAAGTAGCTTGGAAAAGCATGCAGATCTCTCAGCGTGAATAGGAATTCAAGGCCAGAGATATACTGCTCTAGGACAGAACCTATTTTTTATTATCTAATCACTACCTTAATTTTGCTTTACTACAAATATGTTAAACTGATGTACTTAGTATACCATCCTGTTCCTAGGTAAGCATGATCTATAAAATATAAAAATGTGTCCAATATGTAACAACATTTATTGTAGCTTTTCTATTTTTTGGTTGTTTCTTTCCAGCAGTGCAGATGAGAAGTTAATGTCTTCTACCATCTCTTGTGTTTGTCATTTTCTTTGGTTCTTCTCTTGAAATATCTTTTTTAGATGAACATAGGTTAAAATTTTAATTTGCACTGTTCCTTTGAAAAATCTAGAAATGTCTGTTCATCCACAAAAGTCTATTAGTACTTTCCAGCATTTCTTTGTATACATTTTCACTTATACGTGATGATAGTGACAGGTCTGGTTTGGGGGGGGTTCACTTTATGTTTGTATAGTATCTATACAAACAGCTCCTAGAGGTTTTAAAGTCTACAGTCAGTTTTCTTATCTTTTTCTGTATGTGGTCAGTGCATTGCTCTTGGGAATGAATTACAATTCACAAGGTTACACAAAGACAGGGAACAACAGGAGCAGAGCCGCTCCCTGGGGGCCAGTAACAGGATCCATCAAAAGTCCCAGCCAAATGGAGGGGATGGATCAAATCAAGGGACCATCCGGGTTGTCCAGGCAGAAGCAAAAAGAGACAGATCTGGACACATGGATACAGTGTCCAGCAGTCCAGAGTCCATTGAGGAGACAGGTATGGAGACAAGTACAACACATATCCAAGGAACCCAGCTAAGAAACAAGCTAACTGTAGAGCAGAGCTGAGAAGACACGGCTGGAGAGTTACAGCTACAATATAGCTCACACAAGGACCAGAGGCTAATGCCTAAGCTTCAGTGGAGCTCCCTGGACTACCAGGCTGAGGGTATGGGTGGAGGCCCCTGGAGAAGCTGGTGAGAGTCATTAAGGCCTATTAGTGCATTCAGGGCCCTGACACTCAAATTTAGTGATACAGTTGTGTTCAAAATGGAGACGTTGTCTGTATCATATATCTCTATAAAACAACAAAATAAAAGGTGGGTGAAGATCATGGTTGTTTATGATGCTTTCATACTATGAAAATACTATACATCTCACAAGTGTTGTGGTTATAATGGAAATGATCCATCACCTTCCTTCTTTTTTTTTTTTTTTAATATGAAATTATTTAAATAATTTTTTAAACTGTTTTGATTAAGAGGTTCCAGTAAAATTTATCTGGAATGGATTAATCTAAACATTGACACTACAAATTACAAATGATTTTCCAGTAGGAGCTGCTATTGATAAAAATCATGGGTTAAAAAACATACGAAGAGTTAAAAGTTAAAACAGGAAGAAGGAAAAGATGAAGATCATTGTTTCTCAGTTTAAGTTCATGGAATGTGTAAAAACAAATTATTTTAGCCTTCACAGCACTGTTCAAAAACAAATAAAAGGAAAAAGGCTGGCACAAAGATCAGAGCACCTAAATTAAACCTGCACTGGTGCAAATTCTCCCACAACAATATCTTACAACTGTAATTTATTTCTAAGTATTGTAGTACCGAGGTATGTCTCATCGAAGTTTGTATCTCGTGATCCTACTGAGTTCTGTTACACTGTAGGCTACATTTACATTGAAGCTACTGAAAGTGCCCTCCAAATGGGCAATTGCTAGCCCACCAGACAAGTGGAATAGTGATAACACTGTGGGCCTTTGGCTTTAATTTCTAAATGTAAGTAACAAAGAAGTCCAAGCAAAACTTCAGCTATGCAGAAAATAAAGGAAGAGTTCTACTAATTTCGATGGGAGCCACCTTTAACTTGCAGCTCTATAACTACAAATTTAAAAGTTTGCATGGACCTTCTTCCTTCATTATCCCAACTGATTATTCCAAATTACCTAGTCCAAATAAATTTGTTTAGATTTTTCTTAAATTTTAGCACAGACAGCTGAAAACAGAAATTCTTTTACAGAGAAGTAGTGGTCATTGACAGATTTCATGGCCTATCCTAACTGTAGCAAGGTAACTTCTTATAAACCCAAATGTAGCAAATGTGATTTTCTGTAACATTTTATAGAGCAATTTAAATTACATAGGATGATCAATCTAGTCAATTTGACCTTGTTGGAACCTTACTTTTATATTAATATGAATGACAGGCTAACCAAGGCCGATAATGCTCTGTAGAGTTCTTCTTGACATACCTCCAAATTATATTATGTTACAAGAAACATTCTGTCATTTTTTAACATATCATCTGAATAACCTTTCTTCAGCATCCTTCAGTACTAAGTTTTAATGCTATGTCAAAAGTCTTACAAAATTCAAGACAGTTTTTTTTTTCTTTTTTTTTTCTTCTAGTCAATTATTTTAATAGCAAAAAGCTGCTCCAGAAATGGTAAGTACAAGCTTTATCTGATATTTGTAAAAAATAAACAACCTGTGTAATATGGTATGTAATAAAATGTTTTCCTTTGAGTATGACAGATATTCAGGATGTCTTTTCAGCATGTTTTTAGTATTACAACCTTAGGAGCAATCTCAAAACTGCAAGACTGTGAAAAGATTGACAGTCTATAATACAAGCATATTAAACTACAGGTGTTTGGTCTGCCACAAATACTGGTGTAGATTCTGATGCTGACATTGATGGGTCCTGTATATCGACAGCTAAAGATGAAAGACTGAAACAATGACACAAGGAATCCTCTAGACATGAGTCCCTTGGCACCAGACTATTTGACAGCCCTAATTATCTTGACTGGCAAATGAATGTCTAAGAGCTTATATGTGTTTGAATTTTGTACTATAGTTTGTCAAAACTGTTATGTCTTGTTAAAGAAGTATATGAATTTCATTTCTTGGGGAAAAGATTGTCATTGCCAACATAGCACAATTTGAAAAATTTTGAAAACTTCCTACTTAACCATATGAACATTGCATTTTTTCCCTAAATAAATTTGAAGGGAAGTTAGACTACTGCTTAATTTTGGATGGCCTTATCACAGGGAACTTCATACAAAATGGGTAGATATGAAGACTGTGATCTAACACAGAGGATATAAATGCAGGTCTCACAAATCCTGTGTTTTTTACCGACTTGCCCAGGAACTGGTTCTCTAACAGGAAAGAATTCGCTCTGTGACTGGACAGTTACATATATTCCCTCATGAGGAATTTCTGAACTTCACCATTAAAGTCATGTCTTTGAAAACCTAATTTCAGTATCTCCCACATAACAGTCAAATAGTGCTTACTATTGTAAGTCAGATAAGAATATGTAAAAAGCACTTTCTATACAGTCTACGTGAACATATGTCATGTAATTTGTTTTTAATGTCAGTATAAGGCTAGTTAGAAAAGAGTTACTAACAGCATTGTTGTTTTCTAAATATGTTTTGGTATTTCTCTTATGAATGAGATCAAGAATGATCTTTTCCTTTATTTTTAGATACAAATAACAACCATAAACAGAATAATCTTTAAAAAAATAAGGTCCATCTTCATTACTCTCTTCAGCATGCTTCTATGTTCTTTGTATGATAAAGATTCATGTTAATGATACAGTAAAATTTACAACCTATATACTCTATACATATTCTATACAGAGCTTGTTTAGTGTTGATCTCTTTTTGATCTGCATTTGCTTGATTATGCGAGAATGAAATTCCTTCTTTCTTCCACAATAAAATTTGAACCCTACTTTCAAACACTTCTACAGTTTTATTCAAAATTACTTTGATATCACACTTTAATATGGTGCTAGTATTATCTAAAATGCTCTTGATGCCACTTCAAAAAACATCTGTCTAAAATCCAGTTAATGAAAAGGTGAGATAAATGGTTTTTCTTTCAGTGCCAGGAAGGTTAATATTTCTAATGCCAAAATAACATTTTTGGGGCATAAAGAAAGAGGAGCTATCTAAGACTAGTAATAAGTGCTGACATGCTAAGGGAAGGTTAAAGTGATGAAATCCAAGACATAAAAGTGTCAGAAAATGAAGTGGGTTTTAATCACAATGTGCTGCATGACCTTAAAGACAGACATGATGAACAAAACAGAAAAACAGAAAAGTATAAGATGAGGAGAAATATAGCTATGTCTGCCTGGTGAAAACCTATGACTATTTATATATATTTTTTTATTTTTTAAAGTCAAAACCTTACTCTAATTTAGTAATATTAAGCAATTAAATGAAGACTAGGTAGTAAAACAGATAAGCACAGATGGATTTATATTAAAAAATAAAAGGCAAAAAAGGCAAGAAATACATTAAAAACAGTGGCATTTCATGTTTATTGTATCATTCTCTGAGATAACTGGAGGGTTCTGTTTCTGTGGCTCTCTTTTTTTTCACAGTAACTACAATGTTCCTTGATCATGGACAAGTGCTTAAGTCAATTGTAATTGATTTTGCACATATGCAGATACCACACAATGATTCCATTAACTTACTCTGATATTTAAGCAACATAGGTGTTACCATTGTTTCAATCTGGATCTTAAATTGGCAAATAACTGTGTCAATGAAATGACACAGTTTTCATACACAGTTTGTGTATGAAAAACAAAACAAAACATGTGGTAAACTTAAAAATATAGGATGGCTAGAAATTTTCAATAAGAATATTTGTCTTGTTGAAGATGTTTTTGTGATTTTTGTTTTTATGAAGAATGCCTTTTTTTCTTTTTTTTTTTCCCCCCAGATGGATCAGTTGCTTTGATTAAGACTCATCTGGCCAAACACAGATGACAAGACCTGAACCTGTCATTCTCAAGACCTCTTTTCTTTTTAAATTAAGCACTAACAGAACACTGTTCACCGGATCCTAAGATAAATATCTAACCTTAGTCAAATTAAAAATCTTAAAATGATCTTTTTCTTCCCTCTACTAACAAAGAGATCTTAAAATGCCCAGATCAGAGTTTCACATCTACCTTGTTGTACTCCTTTTCCTGTCCAGTGTAACAGCTTGAATTTGAAGTGGATATAAACATGCAAAATGAAGTAACCAAGATTTCATGTTGTACATCTTACTTAGGTTTGTAAGTCAAGACTTTTAGATACTATCAGTTTACATACAAAAATATGATGCTTAACTGTCCCAACCATTTGAGGTTTTACAGTCAATACTCAAAGAAGAAATTAAATTTATGTTTGCCATTGTGTTGATTAGTAGTAACTAATTTTCTATGTCGTTAAATCAGCAACTTCATTGGTCGAAAGCTTATCACAAATAATGGAGGAAAATACTTGGCTCTGGTATATGCACTACTGTTAGTAATTTGGGGTCTATCATCTGTATGAATGAAAATCCTGTTGAAGTGGATGAAAGTAGTACACATGTGTCCTGGTTTCGGCTGGGATAGAGTTAATTGTCTTCCTAGCAGCAGGCATAGTGCTGTGTTTTGGATTTAGTAGGAGAAGAATGTTGATAACATGCTGATGTTTTTAGTTGTTGCTGAGTACTGCTTATGCTAGTCAAGGACTTTTCAGCTTCCCATGCTCTGCCAGGTGCACAAGAAACTGGGAGGGGGCACAGCCAAAATAGTTGATCCAAACTGACCAAAGGGCTATTCCATACCATATGACGTCATGCTCAGTATATAAACTGGGCGGGGGGTTGGCCGGGAAGCAGCGATCGCTGCTCGGGAACTGTCTGGGTATCGGTCGGTGGGTGGTGAGCAATGGCATTGTGCATCACTTGCTTCATGTATCATTATTATTATTATCATTATTATACTGTTACTATTAGCATTACTATTTTACTTTTATTTCAATTCTTAAACTGTTCTTATCTCAGCCCAGGAGTGTTTCTCACTCTTACTCCTCCGATTCTCTCCCCCATCCCATCGGGGTAGGGGGAGTGAGCGAGCGGCTGCGTGGTGCTGAGTTGCTGGCTGGGGCTAAACCACGACAACATGAATCTAATGGATAGTCAAATAAAAATATATATTTAGATATATGTTCTTTTGAACAAAGCTAGTATCATTAATTCATTTAAAAAAAAACCGTTTTCAACAGAGTCGTTCTGCCAAAGGTGTTGTAAGTCTTAGAGAATCTAGAACTGTTGTAATGAAAGAAGATTTATTGCAGTTCTGTCTGAGGGTGTAAATCATAGCCACCACTCTGAGGCTGAGCTTATGTGTCAAGATAAAGAAAGCAACTGGGAGAGTTCGTATCCTGGAGCAGTAGTATCCTGTAGGACTGCAGCCTGTGGAGAGGACCCACACTGGAGCAGGGGAAAAGTGTGAAGAGAAAGGAGTAGCAGAGAGGAAGTGTTATGAAACGACCATAAACCCCCATTCCCCATGCCCCTGTGCTGTTCAGGGTGGTGGACAGATGAGTTGGGTATGAAGGAGTGAAACTAAGCCTGGGAAACAAGGGGGTTGAAGTGTACAGAGAAGGTGTCTTAGTTTTTGTCGTTTTTTTTTCTCACTACCCAAATCTATTTTCATTAGCAATAAATTAAATTAATTTTCCCCAAGTTAAGTCTGTTTTGCTTATGTCGGTAATTGGTAAGCAATCTCAGTGTCTTTATCTCAACCCAAAAGCTTTTTAACCTTATTTTCTTCCTCTGTCCTGTTGAGGACGGGAATGAGAGAACATATGGGCAGGCATCTAGCAGCTGGTCAAGGTCAATCCACCACACTTATTCATGAGTAGGAATTACTTTTTGTGGTAATGCTGTGGTGCTTGATGGATTAAAACAATACACACAAAGCACAGGTGAAAGCACTTGGTAAGAATCATTTCAACCTGAAAAGTACCATTGCTGGCAATGAGATGATTTCTAGAGTTTTCTTGTAACACATATCCTCAAACAGAATGAGAACCTTGCGCAGTGATGGTTCAGGCTCAGTGTTAATTTCTGATATACAAAACCCAATCCCTATTTCACAGTCTCATCAATCTCTGTAACATGTTCTTCCCCTTAAGAAATTGTGGCTTATATATTTGTTCTGAAATGAGTTAACTATTTCAAATGTGAGGATAAAAGCCAGCCTCTTGATAACAAGAATAATGTGGAAGAACAATAAAGTTCTTCTGAAAATTAATGTTTGTGTCTTTTTACTTAAAGAAAAAATAATTAAATCAAGCTCATCAACTCGTTTAAAATGTAACAAGTCCAATAGCTAAATACTTATAGAATTGTTTCAGAAGTGGAAAGAAATCAGAAAGCAAAACAGAAACCCATAGTTTAAAAAAGATCAAAATGAGTAAATTTTCTTATCTAGGTTGCAGGAAAAAGAACACAAGCTTTGGCAAGGTTTGAAAACCTTTTAAACTATCTTTTTTTGGCATCTCTAGCAGTGTTTCAATTACTGTGTGAAGATACAGCAAGTTACTCTTTAAAAGTTTATCTCACATAGATAGATCTAAAACACTATAATTTGCATGAACCTTAATGATTTTTGAGGCCCTAGCTAGCTTAAAATTATATCATATTTCTTCTTTGAACACACCTTGAAAAGATACATTTGTAATCATATTTTTTTATTGGCAACTAAGCTCTATCATGTAGACGTGTACAAATTTTACAGTATGTGAGAACTACTAATGTAGAGCTAATTAATTAAAATAGGGAATTCAAAGTAAATGTTCAGTTCATACTACTTAGTTTCTTAAGTGAATATTTTTTTAACTGAACAAATAAGACAGTCCTAATTCCTGCAGTTCAATTGAAAGAAATGAAATTTATTATACTTATTTAAAGATCGTTCAAGATTTAGACACTGATTCTATCGGAAATGTTTTATGAATAGTAAAAGGGATTAGGAGATAACAGAACATGAAGCTTTTCACTTCATAGTTCTTCCTCTGTTTAAATGAGAATTGTGTCACAAGTGGCTGATACTTCGTTATTGACTGGTTTTCTGAGAGTAAGTAACAGTGCTGGGGAAACTAGTTTAGATATTCAAAAATACATTCCATAAACTACTCAAATAACATAACTAGAATTGATTTACTACTGCAGTATTAGAATCCTTACCTGCCATCTATTGTGAGATGTTTCAACGCAACTAATAGAAAGTCTATTCAAAACCCAGTTATTACATATATTGTTTATAGATATATAGATTAGGTATATGGGGGGGGGGTGTGTGTGTGTATGTCTGCTTGTGTGTGTCTCTGTGAGACATGCTCAGCTTTTCTACTGGTTGAACGTACTGGTGAACAGGAAAGCAGCAGCCAGTTCTCTCAGCCTGGGACAGAGATCCTGGGTCCCTGGGTATGCTGGGATGAGGTCCAGCAGCAGGGCAGGAGGAATTCCCTCCTAACACCTCTTAGTAACAAGAAAACAAGCATATTCAAGAGAAGTCATATCCTTTTCCTATCATTTTTTGGCCAGTTTGAACTAAGGAAGAAAAGAAAATTTACCTATGCAGAGCCCATAACTCCCCAATCCCCATTCTGTGTATTAGCTACTTGACTATTTCTAATTTCCAAGCAACAATAAGTAATTTCTTTTCAAAAGAAATTTAAAACAGCATTCATATTTTTCTCCACTGAGTAGAAACTGTAGTGTTCTAACACAATGACAGATGGCAAAATCAGTGTCTGCGTACTCCTACCATAATTTGCAAGAGCAAAAGCAAAGAAAAAATCAGAACCTATCATAAATTAGTCATTATTTTCTCAATTATGTTTCTAGCTGCCTGTTCAAGTTGCAACTGGATAAATTTGGAACGATCTATAAAAGGGCAGTTATGCAAGAAAAATACTGTGTGATGAATTAGACTCTTCCTGTACAGCACACAGCCGATTGCAAAACAAGAATGCAATTTCATGCCTTTATAACTAACATTTTCAAAAAGGTGTAATTTGAATTTCACACTTGTCAGCAGTGATCATGATCTAGCTTAGCCTTTTCTTGGGTGAAAATGTTTTGCCCCTGGATTCCCAAGTTTATTAAAGATTCTGTCCTTCTGACATTAAGTAACCTGTGTTTTGACAGTCACTTCTGATTAACTCTGGCCCATCAAAGATTACTAGAGATAACCCCATCAGTTTTCCAGAATACTTATTTTCATTTTATGTTCTGGCCTGCAAAGAAGCAATAATACTTAGATTTTCCTTTATAAGGAGGAAATCTTGAAACCTTACTCATAACACTGAGTAACACTACTCAGTTCAGTTGGATTACTTGCCTCCCTATGTTTTCTCAGCCTGAGTTAAGGTATTAGAACACACTTGCTGACTACTGTTTTACTTGCAACATTATAGACATTGTCGAGGTGTTTAAGCACCCGTTATATTCCATTCAAACCCAGTCAATGCAATTAATGTTGCCTTAAGAGGTTGAGAAGGAGCTAGTTACATCAACAGAAATATGTAATGCTGATTGAGACCATGGCAAATACAAGACATCTGTAATGGATTGGTAGATAAGACACAGTTAATGGGAGTCTTCTGCAGCTACAGCTGAAATTGAGGTGGACTACCACAGCTTGTAAAGTGACACTACGAACCCACATATACAACTGAAACCTTCCCTCCTGTAAAACCACTTTATGATGATGATATCACACTAAGAAGGAAGTCATTTAATTGATCCTGAAGATAAAGCCCCTCCATAAGGCAAGTGTGACCTGTATTCTGCTTTCATGAAAGTATCTTTTCATTTGATTGCCTCAAACTAATACTTATCAAATCAGCCAGTTATTTTCATGTTATTTATTGCTTTTCTTAATGACTGGGTTGTCTACAGACCTTGTCAATGATATTCTTTCAGGAGTTTCAAAATAAACAAAACAAAACAAAAAACCTCAAGAGGCCAGAAACTAATTCCAGAGGAATTAAATTAAAACTATAATTAATTAAAATGCAATGTTCTGTTTTCAGCTGCATTTTCAGACTTCACAGTTTTAAATGTATCTAATGCTTACCATTTGATTTTGCATTATTTTAGTATTTAGTAGAATGTGTGACGGTAGTCTAAATATATTATGTCAACATTACTAAACTTAGCAACCAGATATGTTACTTTAAAAGAAAGAGTAGCAAATTACTTCAGTAGATCTGCTTTCTTTAGTCTCATTTTGATTTTCATGAATTGTACTAACATCTCTGTCCCTCTTCTCTTGCTTTTTTTGTCCAAGTTGTATATTAGGTCTACATTTATTCAGGTCATCTTGTTTACCTTTTAAGTACTGTCATAAGACTAACTTTCTGGCAGTATTCTGGAACACTTCCAGTGTTAGATGATGTTTGGACAAAGCACCATAAGTTCTCTTGCTCTTTGTCCAGTTTTTCTAAAAGTTTTGGATGACAATTTGAGTGAACTTACAAGATAAAAATATCTATACTCCATAACTGTGTTTTAGATTCTCCAGAGTTATATTAGGAAACTAAAATACTTCCGCATTATTGCCAACTGTCTGATTATTTTTTTTTTCTAAACACAGGTAACCCCTTTTTTGTTATTACTGCTATTGACTATGCTACTATATATGTCTAGCAATGGAGCAATGTTAGATATAGGGTATCATTCCAGCTATTATATTTAAAAAATACTTCCTGTGAAATGCTGGCTACAGCAGCTTTTCTCCTGTGCTCCTTTGCTGTGTCTCATAATTTTTTACATGCATTAACTCCTAATTCTTACTTCTGTAAACTCTTCTTTTTCCTAGTCTCTATTTGGTATTTTTATTGATGTTTTTACTATTTCTGAAATTATTAAGTTCTGGAGAGGAAAGAGTTCTGTGCATCAAGGTGAGAGAAACAAAGAAAACCTGATTTTTTTTGGTCAATATTTAAGAATGGAAATGAAATCTCATTAATTATAAATATATTTCAGTCATTTACATAGTATTTATTGTAATATGTCACCAAAATATTTTATATTAAATAAAAAATATATTTTTTGCCAACACCAGTATTGATCTAATATTTTAAATGTTAGTTTCAACATAACTAGTCAAACATTCCCAGAGGTTTGTAGAATGCAGACTCTATACTTTGATAACGAACTGGAAAAAAAAACAAAAACAAAACAAAACAAACAAAAAAACCCAGGTGATATTAATCAGTCTTGTCTTTTACTTCTTTATAAGCAAGCTATTTAAGAATCTCCAGGGAAAAGAAATGAATTAAATTAGCCATCCCATTTAAATGCTAAATACTGTGAGAATTGGTCTACCTTTTCCTGCCTCATTTGTGTCATCTATTTAGATATTAAAGGAGACCAGGAATGTTTATTACCCCAGGAAACAAATAAGTTAATTTCTTTATCAATTTTTGACTTGGTGCTGTGAGATCAGAAGGACATTTAACTCCAAGTAAAAAAGGACACTACATTGACACTTGGCTTTTTTCCCATTTAACCCAAAGACCTGTGAGGCGTTCATTAGTTAAAAATCATTATTCTAGGTCATACACAGAGACAAGGAGAATTAGTTACAGGTTTCAAAATCAGGGTAGGATATCTGACCTTGGGGAGAAAATATGACTCATCTATATATGATAATTTCCCCCAAAATCGCTTATTAGAGTCCTAACTTCTAAGACTGAATAATTTCACTTGTATTGTCAAACATTTTTTTTTTTTTTTCAAAAGCCACTTGTCTCTATCCCTTTCTATAGAGCAAACATTCAAGACATTTTTTAATGGCAGTTAGATGTCAATATCAGCTCTAAAGTTCATGTAATTTTTGAAGCAGACACGGTATGTTTCTTAATTTTTTGCTAATGACTTTTCCACAAAAGGTGTTCTTCAGGTCACCTTCTAGTGTTTTCAGATGTGATATAAATAGATATATGTGAATATTAGTGCAAAGAACATTTAAAACCAGCATTTTTGAGTGGTACATATAAATGCCTGATAGGTATGGGAGCTCAAGCAGATCTAGTACAGTCATTAGGGAATTCGATAATTTTCTCCTTTAAATTTACAACTATGTAATCTTATACTATAAACAAAACTTTTTTCCCCTTTTTTAAAATTATGTAACTCAATATGAAATCCCAGGTAACTTTCCATTTTTTTTAGCTGCATTCTAGTTTAACAATAATTTGCTCATACTGACAAATCCCTGTTGTATGAGAGCCATGTTTAGTTCTAAGCATTCTCCAGTCTTTATACAATTTCAGTTTTGCTGGTTTTGACAGCATAAAAATGTCCCAGACTACATAGTGTCTGTAGAAGACTGTAAGGATTGTTTACTTATTTCCTAAGCATTCATCAGAGGGATTGAACTGATTTTGTTTATCAAAGTGAAAAGTTTACAGAGGAAGAGGAGAAAGCAAGACAAGATGGGACTTTAGCATGTTCTGTTTAAAGAGGCATAGGAGGGAAAGTTGTCACAGGACATAAAATCAGAAGAAAAATGTTCCAATTAGACTCAAAAATTATTATTGTTAATTTTATATAAAGCACATTTCTTGTGAGAATGTAGTGGAAAATGATGCACAAACCAATTTGCAAATTCAGAAAGAAGTTAGTAACTATTTTAAACTGGAAAAAATTACACATCGGGTGATAGAATGTGAAAATAATGCAAAGTATTTAATGGCTTTTCAAAAAATGTATTTTTTTTGCTTTGAAAATTTAAAAATGTTCTCAACATAATGTTTATTAAAACATTTTTATTCATTTCATACATTGACTTAATCAGAATAAAAAAGATTAAATAACACCAAACAAAAAATAAATGTACATACACACCAAATATATATATTATATATATAATAAACACACACATTTCTCACTCTGTATTGAAACCTGAAATCTGAGTAGCAAAATAATCCACTTTACAATCTGCCTTTAATTTATCCAACCTACAAAAAGTAGTCATATACACTTTCAGTTCTTTTCTTGTATGAAAATGATTATTGTTTTCTTTAATCTGAATTTCTCAAATGAAATGCATTTCATATTTACAGAAAAATTCTGTTTATATGAATATGATTTAAAAGTATGCATTATGCAGATAACACCCATGTGGACAAGCCAGAATGAATCGTAGATAATACACATCTTGCAAGGCAGAACAGGCTGATACTGACAATGAGAAGAGGAATTAATCTGCTGGACCACACTGGTCTTGTTTGATCTGAAAAGTGCACATTAACACTAGCCATATATAATAGTGATTGTTAAATAGAGTAGATATACCCTTTGGTTCCAGCTTCCCTTGCCAAAGAGCTCTCATGCTTGGCCATCTCAATCTCAGAAGCCAAGAACCATAGACAGCTCTAAAGATCAGAGCCAAAATGACTCATAGTATAGCTAAATATACCTATTTATACTAGGATTGACTAATATAGTTGATTAATGTTTGATTCTTAGTTATTAACAGACAGGTTCAACTATTAGATGAACCTAAATAAACGCTTGCTTGAAGTTTCGAGATTTGCCTTGTGTCTCAAATCTATTTGAACCCTAATCACAGCAGTCCACTCTTCCCCAATAACAATGCAACACTGGAGTTTGGTATTCTCCTCTTAATTGGTTGTATGCATTTCAAATTAATACAGAGATGTAAAGCTACTCATAAGCAAACATAAGTTTTAAGGCCCTCTTGATCCTCCCTGTAAATTGTAATCACAATGCATTCTGTTAATGTTATGCTCACATCACATATGAAAAAGCTTAATATGAGTGAAAAAAAACTGTAAAAAAAACATTTTCAAAGACCTCCAGTGTTTAAAAGGCCTCTAACATTTCTTTAGATTAAAATGTATTAAATTAAATGGGTATTAAAAATGTATGTCTTTCAATGACATATAATGCTGTAACTGCTGTTCAGCAGAGAGTTGTAAAAGTTTTAACAGCTAAACAGTTTTGTTTATCTGATACTTTTAAATCATAAAAGAAACAAATGATTGGCATGGCTACCCTAATAATTAATATTTAATTCCTATTCTATTTTTTATGTATTGGCCATAGTCTGCAGTTGCTGGTTTGAAAACATAGACTAGGTTTCTCTTTTTTTTTTTCCCCACAGGAACCTGGGATCCCAGCATCACATGAATAAGTGAGTAGGGTGAACAACAGCTCTGAAAGAGTCTGGAAATATTGTGAGTTTTGGCTGACACAAACCACTAGCCTTTCTATCATGAATAATTTCAAAGTTTGAAGTGTCTCTACAGTAAAGGCACTGAATTATACAATGTTATCCAGGCAGTCTGGCTTTGCACAACATACCCAGAAAAGGGAGGATGTTGGTAGTTGTCTTCAAGAGTTCACCTCTTACTTTCAAAGTTCTGTTTTTCTGCTCTGCATGTCAGGCAGATCTTCTGTCCAGCAAATACTTCTGATTCAGCAATTCCCTAACCGGCAGTCTGAGGTACAGCTCAATCAAGAAATGTCATATTATAGCAGAATAAACACAAAAGAAAGGCCAAGGAAAAAGACTTGTAATATATTACCTTTTTAAAATTAAGTTAATTTAAGGAGGTGTTTGGGGTTTTTTTTAGGTATTGTACAATCAGAATCATGGTTCTTACATTGGCAAAGTTTATGGAGCTCTTCATATTTCCTTCACAAAGTTCAGTACAAATTTAGTATCCTTGCTGTCATGGTTTACATTTTTATGCCATACATAAATCAAATGTACTGCACACTACTTCTAATTATAGAACAGCATTTCAGCTCCAAGTAAAGGAACACAATGCTCTGACAGAAGTGCACGTAAGGGTAGTCAAGCATTGGAACAGGCTGCCTAGAGAGGTGTGGAGTCACCATCCCTGGAAGCGTTCAAAAACTGGGTAGATGTGGCAGTTTGGGACACGGTTTATTTTAGTCTACCCTTGATTGGTTTAGTGTGGACTTGGTAATGTTAGGTTAATGATTGGACTGGATGATCTTTGACTGTATAGAGCTCGACAGTGGTGATGATAAGGGCGAGTGCTTATGGGTAAGGATGAGGGGGAAGGCTGGAAAGGCGGATGTCCTGTTGGGAGTCTGCTATAGACCACCCAACCACGATGTAGAGGTAGATGAGGCGTTCTATAAGCGGCTGGCAGAAGTCTCACAATCGCTAGCCCTTGTTCTTGTAGGGGACTTCAACTTGCCGGACATCTGCTGGGAATACAACACAGCAGAGAGGCAGCAGTCTCGGAATTTCCTAGAGCATGTGGGGGATAACTTTCTGATGCAGCTGGTAAGCAAGACTAACAGGGGGGGTGCCTCACTTGACCTGCTGTTTACTAACAGAGAAGGGCTTGTGGGAAATGTGGTGGTCAGAAGCCGTCTTGGGCTTAGCGACCACGATATGATAGAGTTCTCAATTCTTGGCGATGTACAGAGGAGGGGCAGCAAAACTGTTACCATGGACTTCCGGAGGGCAGACTTTGGCCTGTTGAGGAGCCTGGTTGGGAAAGTCCCTTGGGAGGCAGTCCTGAAAGGCAAAGGTGTCCAGGAAGGCTGGGCCTTCTTCAAGAAGGAAATCTTAAGGGTGCAGGAGCGGGCTGTCCCCGTGTGCCGTAAGACCAACCGGCGGGGAAAAAGACCGTCCTGGCTGAACAGGGAGCTTTTGCGGGGACTCAGGGAAAAAAGGAGAACCTACTGCCTTTGGAAGAAGGGGCAGGCAACTCAAGAGGAGTACAGGGATCTTGTTAGGTCATGCAGGGAGGAAATTAGAAAAGCAAAAGCCCAGCTAGAACTCAATCTGGCCAATGCTGTAAAAGATAATAAAAAATGCTTTTATAAGAACATTAGCAATAAAAGGAGAGCCAAGGAAGATCTCCATCCTTTGCTGGATGTGGGGGGGAACATTGTCACTGAGGACAAGGAAAAGGCTGAGGTACTTAGCACCTTCTTTGCCTCTGTGTTTAACAGCCAGACCAGTCATCCCCAGGGTACTCAGCCCTCATAATGCAGGAGGAAGCAGTTAATGACCTGCTATGCCACCTGGATGCTCACAAGTCTATGGAGCCAGATGGGATCCACCCGAGAGTACTGAGGGAGCTGGCAGAGGAGCTTGTCAAGCCACTCTCCATCATCTATCAGCAGTCCTGGTTAACAGGGGAAGTCCCTGATGACTGGAGGCTTGCCAATGGGACACCCATCTACAAGAAGGGCCGGAAGGAGGACCCAGGGAACTACAGGCCTGTCAGCCTGACCTCAGTGCCAGGAAAGATTATGGAGAGGTTCATCTTGAGTGAACTCAACAGGCAAGTTCAGAGCAACCAGGGGATCAGGCCCAGCCAGCATGGGTTCATGAAAGGCAGGTCCTGCTTGACCAACTTCATCTCCTTTTAGGACCTGGTGACCCACCTGGTGGATGATGGAAAGGCTGTGGACGTCATCTACCTGGACTTTAGCAAAGCTTTTGACACCGTCTCCCACAATATTCTCCTTGGGAAGCTGGCAGCTCATAGCTTGGACAGGCATGCTCTTCGCTGGGTAAAAAACTGGTTGGGTGGCGGAGCCCAGAGAGTTGTGGTGAATGGAGTTAAGTGCAGTTGGCAGCCAGTCATGAGCGGTGTTCCCCAGGGCTCAGTTTTGGGGCCAGCCTTGTTTAATATCTTTATGGATGATCTGGATGAGGGGATTGAGTGCACCCTGAGTAAGTTTGCAGATGACACCAAGTTGGGTAGGAGTGTCGATCTGCTGGATGGTAGGATGGCCCTGCAGAGGGACCTGGACAGGCTGGACCGATGGGCCGAGGCCAACTGTATGAGGTTTAACAAGGCCAAGTGCGGGGTCCTGCACTTCGGTCACAACAACCCCATGCAACGCTACAGGCTTGGGGAGGAGTGGCCGGAAAGCTGCCCGGCCGAAAAGGACCTGGGGGTGTTGGTTGATATCTGGCTGAATATGAGCCAGCAGTGTGCCCAGGTGGCCAAGAAGGCCAACAGCATCCTGGCTTGTATCAGGAATAGTGTGGCCAGCAGGAGCAGGGAGGTGATTGCTCCCCTGTACTCAGCACTGGTGAGGCTGCACCTGGAATCCTGTGTCCAGTTTTGGGCCCCTCAATACAAGAAAGACATTGAGGTGCTGGAGCGTGTCCAGAGAAGGGCAACGAAGCTGGTGAAGGGTCTGGAGCACAGGCCTTATAAGGAGTGGCTGGGGGAACTGGGGTTGTTTAGCCTAGAGAAGAGGAGGCTGAGGGGAGACCTTATCGCTCTCTACAACTCCCTGAAAGGAGGTTGTAGTGAGGTGGGTGTTGGTCTCTTCTCCCATGTAGTTAGCGAGAGCATGAGAGGAAATGGGCTTAAGCTGCACCAGGGGAGGTTTAGGTTAGAAATTAGGAAAAATTTCTTCATGGAAAGGGTGGTCAAGCATTGGAAGAGGCTGCCCAGAGAGGTGGTGGAGTCACCATCCCTGGAAGTATTCAAAAAACAGGTGTATGTGGCACTTCTGGACATGGCTTAGTCTAGTCTACCCTTGATTGGTTTAGTGTGGACTTGGTAGTGTAGGTTAATGGTTGGACTGGATGATCTTAAAGGTCTTTTCCAACCTAAACGATTCTATGATTCTATGATTTTATGATTCTATGATTCACTTACATTTTAATAATATTTCTATGAATGGAAGAAAGCTCTTATTGCAATTAAATTCCAATCTGGTTATCACACTACTATATCAATTTTATTTTGTGTTTCTATTTCTTTTCCAAGTGAACATACATGGATGAGAGGGTTTAGTTACCTTGTTTGAGCAATGAAAGTCAGTAGATACTAAAAAATCCCAACCAATATGATCTTGGCAGATCTTCACATTAGTAAAGACACTTCTTTTATACCTAATAACATTCATTTTATTAACATATTTTATTTCCTTTAACCTTTGACAAAGCAATAAAGTAGTACACTGAAATGTATTCTAAATTAAAGACAATTCCTGAGGAGAGAGCAAGTCTTCCAATAGAAAAGGCATGGAATGGTCCTCTTTAGAGCACAGAATATACTGAGGTAGACCTGTCAGAGTAGAAACTGCCTAATAAAAAGGTGTCCTGGATTGCAACATGTAAGAATCAATGACAGAAAAACCAAATTGTACTGAGATGTTTGTATTATAGTATATTCCTGGTAGAGGAAGAAATAAAAGAATGTTCAGCTTGTAGTATACATCTGTACCACCCTTTGTATGCCGTATTAAAGTAACCCTCTAGACAAGGTTCATGCAGTCAGTCTGAAAGCATTGACCCTCATGAGATTATGGATTGCTTTTTAAAATGCATAATGTCCTAAATGTTCAGAAGTTTAGCATGGCATTGGAAGGTTAACTAGGCATAACCATGCAAGCTGTTTATAGGCTGCTTGTAAGACAAGCATGTGTATGGATGATGAATGGATCATAAACTACATTGGTATGTGCTGGTTTAGCAAAGATTGCATAGTAACCATAAATTCTCTCCCACTGACCACTGGAGCACTTAAAGCAAAGAGAAAGGTCAATAGAGTTTATTGCAGGTCATTATATAGATTTATACACCAGTTAGGGAAATTAAGATTGTTCTGAGAGCAGAGTTTAGAGGATTGATAAATCAGGCTGTTTCAAACCTGAAAGCAATCTTTTACTGGACTGATACTCATTAACAATACACATTACAATTTGCTACTTAATCACTATCAAGCATTATCAGCACACAGACAAAAGAGTTAGTATTTAACAAACTTGTCCTAAACTAGACATAATTATACAATACTACAGAACTCATGTTTTCAGTTAGCACTGGTGGCTGTGTTCTATGATCATTCTTAGTCACCAAGATCAAGGTGATTGTGCTTTTTGACAGGAAAACTGGAACTAAAGCTAGGATGTCTTCTTTATTCCCCACCTTTCCTGTCTCAATGCTGATGCTTTATACTCTTCTGTCCCCACCCCAAAAGAGAAAGAAATTATCTCATCTGGTCTTGGTATATTATTTTTGGGATCAGAACTTATGGTTTTGCTTATTCTGCAGAATAATTCTGTTTCTATCAGTCATGCTGTCAGTATGCACTCTGCAAGATTGCTTTGTTTTTACCAGACATCTTCACTGTTCCTGCAGATTTTACTTCTTGCACATATTTTTCTGAACTTTTTTGTCCACTTGTCACTTTTTGGTTGTGTTTCTTAATGGTGCTAAGATGTTATGAGTATTACAGAATATTCATACACTGTCACCAGTTATGTCATTATTATGTGCTTATGTCCGGATTCACATCAGTCAAATATGGAGCTGTGCCTTACTCTTGTAAAGAGCTCACCAGCTAAAAGGTAATATTGAGATTCTCAAAAGTCTGGATCCCTTACATGCTTAATATTTCATATTTCATATTCCATATAAAAACATAATGGCCATGTTCATTCTACTGCACTACCGAATACAAGAGACCCAAGTTTATCAATCCCTGACCCCAGAATCAAGCAGCATTTTATTTGGTTGGCTCACATTCATAATACTTGAGACTAGACTCAGTCCTACCAAGCTTTACCTGGAAACAGTTATTTGAGTCAGTTCACAGCAGAACTAGTGATTAAGCTACCACCTGAGTTCTGCGGACAATCAGGAATGTTTGGGTGCATTCCTTGGTCTCATTTATATAGTGGTATACACATACTCAGCAGTTCCTAGGTTGGCCTTTATGAACAGTTCAGAGAAGCCCAGTGCAGAAAAGATAAGTGCTTATATAGGGTTTATTCCCCAATTCAGTCTGTCCCTTTATGACAGCAGGCTTCCAGGGCCAGGACTACTTAGTTTGACATCGTACTGGGGGAACTCTTCCCACTATTATTTCATTTATAGCAAAAATCCATACTCAGTTATTGCAACAACAACCCCCTTTTCCTTCTTCCATTTTTTTTCTGCAATTTTCTTTCCTCTATACCAACTCCTCCTTGTAAATACAGTTACTGTTATTATTCAATGACTTCTGAGACCAATGCCTCAGCAATCATATGTTTTTCAGTGTCTTCTCTCTTTGGTTGCCTTTGATAAATGCTAAGGACTCCACTGAGGCTTCTCTGTGTCTGCCTTCTTCCCAGCACAGGTTGTTTTTTTCCCATGTTTTTCTATGAAGTTTTCAATTTATTGAGAAGTGTCTGCCAATCACAGAATGCTCATTTGCAGTTCAACTGCTCTAATGTGTTTTAGACCCAGATGAGGTAAATTAAATTAGAACAAAATGAGAAAGAGAAACATCCATTTTATTGGCAGCCCACATCTTGGATACTAATTATCCATTGCTTATGGTGTGGCAAAGGGGAACACTGCAGAAACTTCTCTGCTTTCTCTCTCTATTAATCAGGTATGAGGTGTACTTTTGTGTGGATTATAGTCAAGAGAAAGTCTAGAGAATTGTTTTTTTCTGCTTAGCATGAAAACTATATTACACTAAGTCAATTGAAATAATCTACTAAGAAAAAGGGGATATGTGTACGATAGAGTCAGCTAAAGTAACAAATCATTGTTTCATCAGTTTGACTTATGTCCTGATTTTGGCTGGGATAGAGTTCATTTTCTTCCTGGTATAGTGCTGTGTTTTGGATTTAGGATGAGAGTAATGTTGATAACACACTGATGTTTTAGTTGTTCCTAAGTAGTGATTACAATAATCAAGGACTTTTTAGGTTCCCATGCTCTGCCAGGTGCACAAAAAGCTGGGAGACAGCATAGCCAGGACAGCTGACACAAACTGGCCAAAGGGGTATTCCATAACTATGACACCATGCTCAGTACATAAACTGGGGGGAGTTGCCCGACAGGCAGTGGCTGTTGCTCGTAGATTGGCTGGGCGTTCATTGGTGGGTGGTGAGAAATTGTGTTGTGCATCACTTCCTTTGTATATTATTACTATTACAACTATTATTATTTTTATTATTATTATTATTGCTGTTACTACTGCTGCTACTACTGCTGCTGCTGCTACTACTACTACTACTACTACTACTACAACTACTACTGATACTACTATTTTAATTTATTTTATTTCAATTATTAAACTGTTCTTATCTCAACCCACAAGTTTTATTCTTCCAATTCTCTCCCCCATCCCACTGGGCGGGGAGGGTGAGCAAGCACCTGTGTGGTGTTTAGTTGCTGGCAAGGGTCAAAACACAACAGTCCTTTTTGTTGCCCAACATGGGGCTCAGACGGTTTGAGATAATAACAGAGCAACCAGAGTTTATTGAGGAATTTGTATCTGTTAACAGTTGCTGGTCACAATATTGATTCATCTGTTCTTAATCTTAGTTTATCTGATCTGCACCATGCTCTTTTTTTGCTGTACATGTTAAAGATTGCTGTTGTTTTTTGCAGTTTGCTGTGCTCTGCAGTGATTAGTGATGTTTTGCCTGGGAGATTTGTTATTAAAACACTGGCCTTGAGCTTATCTGGTATTTAAGCTTTGTACAGAAGCCAATACTGTACTTCGGGTAGCACCTCATGGAGACAATTAGCAATTATACCTCTTCCTGTGAGAGGTTTTTTATGGAGGAAATACAGAATGGCACCTTTGCTAATTTTTTCTATGATGTTTTATTATTCTATGATGTTTCCTCCTTCATTACAACAACTTTTCAGTATCTTGAACATCCTTGGGTAGTTAAGATACTTCTATGGGTATTTCTTGGGAATACTTTTTCGGATTTGTCTCAGGTTAATAAACAGTTCAGGAATATCATCCAGAGATCTGCTCCAAGGCCGGATAGTTATAAGTGGCACAGTATGTGGAAAAGTATGGGCAACTACCTAGGAAAGTGGGTACCTCCAGCATTTTGGAACTTTGCCCCTGAAAACATGCAGAACCCTGAAAAACTAGTAAAGTATTTGGAAAAAGTACGTTGTCACCCTGGCACCTCCAGAGAGACACAAATCACTGTAATTTGCTGGTGCCTGGCCCATGCTTACCAAGCCCTGGTCAACACTATTCACAGCCCTCAGGGGAAGGGAAGATTTGATGGATCTGATGACAACAAAAGGCACTGTAGTTACTCAAACCCTGGGAACAGCCACTGTGGCTACTTCAACCCCTGGCAGCAGGCACTACAGCTAGTCAAACCCGTGACAGGCACTGCGGCTGAACCTGACAACCAACCCATGCCAGTATCAGTCACCCCTATGCACAAGAAGAAATACACAAGAAAATCAGCTCATTTAGTAAGGGATGAAGATGAACCAGGGCCATCACGAGAACAGGAAGAGGAAGAGGCGGAACCCATACATGAGATAGTAAACACCTGATCCTCTCCCTGAGTGAGCTGCGAGATATGTGAAAAGATTTCAGTCATTGCCCAGGCGAGCACATCGTCACTCCGATGCTGGGGTAACAGGGCCAGTAGTGTGGAATTGGAGAGTAGGGAAGCCAAGCAGCTGGGGTGCTTTTCTAGGGAAGGGGGCATTGACAAAGAGATTGGAAAAGGGGCAGAAGTCCTCAGCCTCCAGAGGTGGCTCCTCTCAGGTGTGAAGGAAAGGTATCCCACTTCAAGGAAGATGTTACATGTCACCCAGGCAAGTGGACCACCATGGAGAAAGGTATGCAGTACCTGAGGGAATTAGCCCTGCTGGAGGTGATTTATGATGAACTGGACAACAAGCAGTTATCCAAAGATCCAGATGAAGTCAGGTGCACACAAGCCATGTTGTGGAAGTTGGTGCAGAGTGCACCAGCGTTGTATGCCAACTCATTGGCAGTAATGGCCTGGAAAGATGGAGAGGAACCAACGGTGGATGAATTGGCTGGCCAACTCCAGCAATGCAAAGAATGTCTCTCTTTCTCCCTACGAGCCTGCGTCTCAGCTATGGAGAAACTGTCCTGGGAGTTCCAGCAACTCAGAGAGGATATGTTCTACTCCCCACGGGTACAGACCACTATCTCAGCCATTAGGAATAAGTGTCCCTCTGCTCAAGAGAGAGGACATAGTGGATACACACCACAGGCCTGAGATGCTCCCCAGCTTGTCAGTCCCCACCCTTTACTAGAACAGAACAATTCCAGTTGGAAGGGACCTATATCGATCCTCTAGTCCAACTGCCTGACCACTTCAGGGCTGATCTAAAGTTAAAGCGTATTATTAAGGGCATTGTCCAAATGCTTTTTAAGCACAGTCAGGCACAAGAGCATCAACCAGCTCTTCTAGGAAACTTGTTCCAGTGTTCGACCACCCTCTCAACAAAAAAGTGTTTCCTAATATCAAGTATCCACCTCCCCTGATGCAGTTTTTAGCCATTGCCACACATCCTGCCACTGGATACCAGGGAGAAGAGATCAACACCTCCCTCTCCACTTCCCCTCCTCTGGAAGCTGTGGAGAGCACTGAGGTAACCTCTCAGTCTCCTTTTCTCTGAAGTAGACAAACCCAGCTGCTTCCTTCCCAGGGGCAGAACTTTGTATTTGTCCTTTTTTTTGATATTTCATGAGGTTCCAGCTGGCCCATTCTAGCCTGTGAAGGTAATTTTGGATGGCTGCCCTGTGCTCCAACGTATCTGCTGCATCCCTTACAATTTGTGTCACCTGTAAACTTGATGAAAGTGCACAGTGACACCTCCTCCAGGTCACTGGTGAATATGTTAAACAGGATACATCCCCACACAGACCCCTGCAGAACAATTCTTGTTACCAGCCTCTAGGCAGACCATGACCCATTAGTCACAGCAGTTTTTACCTGTCTAGTTGTCTGCCCATCTGGAGTGTAATGTAGTAACTTAAATATAAGAAACCGGTTGAAAAGGTTTGTTAAAGTCGAGATTAAATGACATTCACTATTCTCCCTTTATGCACAGATTATTTTTGTGCCTGAAGGCAATCAAGCTGGATTTTTATATTCTCCTACAAATTGGTGCTATGTAAGTCCAGAGCAAAGCAATCAAGATATGTTTTCAAAATACATTTCAGTTTTTCATAATGTTTCATTTGAAAATGTATAGAATTGAAACTTGCTAATTGCTTCTTGAAAGACACTATAGTAAAATGAAACTCTGACTACCCTTAGCAAAACAGTCCAGAAGAATAAAAATTTTCTAATTCACAGTAATACTTACAAGACTTATCACAGACTACCGATGTTTTGCAAATTACTAAGGATGTAAATACAATTAACTATCAATGTTGCCTCCACACAAAAAATATTGTGGTCATTTATTTTGACAAGTGAGTTTTTACATTAATTACTTACAATATAATTGTAAATTGTGCTAATAAATCAGGGATCTGTACCTTACTAAAGTAAAACTTCAAAGTAGTATGAGCTCTCACTGCAGATTTCTTTTATTAAATTTTCTCTGCAAATAGTAAAATAACTGGATTACCAATAAATGAAATGAGAGTTCACATCTACTGCAGAGAAGAAAGGTCACACTCAGAAGTTTTGTGTGATTTCAAAGTGAGGGAAACAAATGACAATATGCAGAATATGTACGAAGAAGGCTAAAGAGGGTAAACAGCTGATGGCAACATCCTGACATACCCTGGTGAAGAGGGCGAATGACAGCCCTTTGTGTCACGGGGCGGGGGCACACGTGCTGCCCTTCCCTATTGGACCCCCAGAAGGAACGGGCAGGGGTGGGGAAGACAGATGACATTTTGTTACATGACATAACATATTGCTCAGACTAGCAGCAAGTGAAAAGATCCTGCTTGCACCTCTCTGCTTGCCTGGCCTTCCTTTATGGAAAGCAAAACCTACCAGAGGTCAAATTTGGGGCCTGCCAAATCTTGCCTAAAATACTTACCTAGATCCAGCCTGGCCACAACACCAATGCCAGGACTAGGAAGTGGTTCCAGGTACAGCATACAAAATATGTCCTGAGTCCACATCTCCTTCCACAACCCTCCATGTCCATGACACATTTTGAGTGGGAGTTGCAATTACCTGATAGTTTCAAGGGCTGATAAGAAGCATTCTCAGGTCTGCAAGTTAGATCCCAAAATACTTTTCTAGCGAATATCTGTGATTCCTGCTATACATTATAAAAAAAGCTAATGAAAACCTACATTTAAAAATCAACTCTATAAAAGGTGGAAGAGGGGAATTATGAATAAAAAAAAAAATTGTAGATTTAGGTCACCATTAAAAAGCATGGGATAGATAAATACTAAGTGAATAGGTACAAACCCTATGAATTAGGTTAAAATTTATTTAAATTAATTCTGTTTGATTTGGTAACTTACTTTGGTAAGTTGTGGTTTAACACTAGCCAGCAACTAAACTCCACACAGCTGCTTGCTCACCCTTTCCCTACTGGCAACATGGGGGAGAGAATCAGAAGAGTAAAAATGAGAAAACTCATGATTGAGATGAGTTGAGATGAGAACAGTTTAATAATAGAAATAAAGTAAAATAATAATAACAATAATAACAGTAATAACGATGATGAAAGAATATACAAAGCAAGTGATGCACAATGCAATTGCTCACCACCCACTGACCGATGCCCAGCCAGTCCCTGAGCAGCAGTCACTGCCCCCCCAGCCAACTCCCTCCAGCTTATATACTGAGCATGACGTCATATGGTATGGAATACCCCTTTGGACCGTTTGGGTCAACTGTCCTGGCTGTGCCCCCTCCCAGCTTCTCGCTGGCAGGGTGTGAAAAGCTGAAAAGTCAATTATACAGTGGGGCCTGATCTTCAGGACACGTCACCTCCTCCTCTGGCGATATTCCAAAATCTTTGCATTCTGGCCAGTCCACAATCACTTCCAAGATTTCTGGGCGACTGGGGTTTCCTATTTGAGCCCCTTGTGTGATTAGTGCGACCCACTTACTCCATGTAGCATCAGTTGCACGGTGTGTACCGGGGACCCTCCCTTTGAACATCCAGGCTGGCACTGGCAGTCAGGGTACCAGGGGGAGCTGTGCTTCAGTACTAACTGCTTCCAAAGCAGCTCAAACCCCTTCATATGCTGCCAATATCTCTTTTTCACTTGGATTTTGGCAGGCCTTGGATCCTCTCTATCCCCAACTACAAAACTCTAGGTGCTGACCTCAAGTCTTCCCTTGTGTTTTATGCCTGCCCTGGTTTTGGCTGCGATAGAGTTAATTTTCTTCTAGTAGCTGTCATAGTGCTGTGTTTTGGATTTAGCATGAGAATAATGTTGATAACACACTGATGTTTTAAGTTGTTCTTAGGTAGTGCTTACACTAGTTAAGGAGTTTTTCAGCTTCCAATGCTCTGCCAGGTGCACAAGAATCTGGGAGGGGGCACAGCCAAGATAGTTGATCCAAACTGACCAAAGGGCTATTCCATACCATATGACGTTATGCTCAGTATATAGACTAGGGTGAGTTGGCCCGGGGGCAGCAATCACTGCTCGGGGACTGGCTGGGCATCGGTCGGTGGGTGGTGAGTGGTTCCATCACTTCCCCCCTGCCTAGGTTTTGTTTCTCTCTCTTGTTGTTATCCTTTTCATTACAATTTTTATTACTATAATTATTATTTTATTTAAATTATTAACCTGTTCTTATCTCAACACACGAGTTTTCTTACTTTTGCCCTTCCAATTCTCCCCCCCATCCCACTCGGGGGGGGAGGGTGAGAGAGCAGCTGTGTGGTGCTTGGTTGCCAACAAGGGCTAAACCACAACACTGCCAGGGGCTCCAGGCAAGGCCATTCTCCCCAGCTGCAGTGTAGAGCACATTTTTTACATCTTTTCCTACCTGGACTGGCCCAAAGGCTACAGCATGACCAGCTCCTGTTTAGTTTGTTCAAAGGCTTGTCAATGCTCAAAGACCCACTTGAAAATGTTCTTCTGGGTCACTTGATAGAGAAGGCTTACAATCTGACTGTAATTTGGAATATGCATTCTCCAAAATGCCACAACGCTTAAGAAAGCTTGTGTTTCTTTTTTGGTGGTTGATGGAGACATGGCTGTTGTTTTATTGATCACATCCATTGGGATGTGATGACGTCCATCTCGTCATTTTATTCCTAAGAACTGGATCTCCTGTGCAGGTCCCTTGAACTTACTTTGGTTTATATGGCAAAACTGGCCTTCAGAGGGATTTGGACCTTTTTCTTCCCTTTTCTCAAAAACTCCTTCTGCTGTGTTGCCCCCTACAATAATGTCATCAATGTATTGCAGGTGGTCTGGAGTTTCACCTGTCTGGATTAGTCCATGGCAAATGGAAGGGCTGTGTTTCCACCCCTGGGACAGTCGGTTCCAGGTGTACTGGACAGCCTTCCAAATGAAAGCAAGCTGTGGCCTCCACTCTGCTGCCAATGGGATTGAGTAAAACGCATTAGCAGTATCAATTGTGGCATACCACTTGGCTGCCTTTGACTCCAATATGAAGTACTAGATTGTCCAGCATGGCAGCACTTAGCACCGTGACTTCATTCAGGCCATGACAGTCTACTGTTAGTCTCCATTCTCCATTAGACTTTTCCTCTGGTCATATGGGACTGTCACTCATAACTATCCAGCCTTGGAGCAGATCTCTGGATGATATTCTTGAACTGCTTATTAACCTGAGACAAATCCGAAAAAGTATTCCCAAGAAATACCCATAGAAGTATCTTAACTACCCAAGGATGTTCAAGATACTGAAAAGTTGTTGTAATGAAGGAGGAAACATCATAGAATAATAAAACATCATAGAAAAAATTAGCAAAGGTGCCATTCTGTATTTCCTCCATAAAAAAACCTCTCACAGGAAGAGGTATAATTGCTAATTGTCTCCATGAGGTGCTACCCGAAGTACAGTATTGGCTTCTGTACAAAGCTTAAATACCAGATAAGCTCAAGGCCAGTGTTTTAATAACAAATCTCCCAGGCAAAACATCACTAATCACTGCAGAGCACAGCAAACTGCAAAAAACAACAGCAATCTTTAACATGTACAGCAAAAAAAGAGCATGGTGCAGATCAGATAAACTAAGATTAAGAACAGATGAATCAATATTGTGACCAGCAACTGTTAACAGATACAAATTCCTCAATAAACTCTGGTTGCTCTGTTATTATCTCAAACCATCTGAGCCCCATGTTGGGCAACAAAAAGGACTGTTGTGTCTTAACCTGGCAGGCAACTAAACACCACACAGCTGTTTGCTCACTCACCCCTGCACAGAGGGAGGGGGGAGAGAATCCGAAAAAAAAAGTAAAATTAATGGGTTGACGTAAAGACAGATTAATAGGACAGAAAAGGAAGGGAAAAAAGAAAAATAATAGAATATTCAGAGCAAGTGATGCGTGACACAATTGCTCACCATCCGCTGACTGATGCCCAGACAGTTCCTCAGCAGTGGTCACCACTCCCTGGCCAGCTCACTCCAGTTTATATACTGAGCATGACATCATATGGTATGGAATACCCCTTTGGCTAGTTTAGGTCAGCTGTCTTGGCCATGTACCCTCCTAACTTCTCACTGTTAGGGTATGAGAAGCTGAAAAGTCCTTGATTATTGTAATCACTACTTAGGAACAACTAAAACATCAGTGTGTTATCAACATTACTCTCATCCTAAATCCAAAACACAGCACTATGTAAGAAAATTAACTCTGTCCCAGCTGAAACCCAGACAGATACAAATAGTCAAGGGATGTGGTTTTCAGATATTAAGCTCGCTTCCTGCTCTGTAACCATTCCCTAACTATTTCAGAAAAATGTGGTGGCTGGATTAATGAATCCTGCAGACCACCTTTTAAGACTATATTGTGAATCTTTCTGCATTCATGGAATGAATAGGACATTCAAGGATCATCCAGTCCAACCCCCCTGCCATGGGCAGGGACATTTTCCACTAGATCAGATTTCTCAAAGCTCTCCAGCCTGACCTTGAACACTTCCAATGATGGGGCATCCAAATCTTCTCTGGGAAACCTGTTCCAGTGTCTCACCACCCTCATCATAAAATATTTCTTTCTTATATCTAAATCTACTTTCTTTCCATTTAAAACCATTAACTCTTGTCCTATCACTACAGGCACTGGTAAAAAGTCATTCTCTGTCTTTCTTATAAGCCCCCTTTAAGTATTGAAAGGCCACAACAAGGTCTCCCTGGAACCTTATCTTTGCCACACTGAACAACCCGAACCCTCTCAGCCTTTCTTCACAGGAGATGTGTTCCAGCCCTTGGATCATTTTTGTGGCCTTCCTCTGGACCTGCTCCAACAAGTCCATGTCTTTCTTCTGCTGGGGACCCCAGAGCTGGATGCAGTACTCCAGGTGGGGTCTCACAAGAACAGACTAGAGCAGCAGAATCACCTCCCTTAACCTGCTGACCACGTTTCTTTTTGTGCAGCCCAGGCAGGATACAATTGGCTTTCTGGGCTGCAAGTGCACATTGATGGCTCATGTCCAGTTTTTCATCCAGCAGTACTCATAAATCCTCCTCTGCAGGGCTGCTCTCAATCTCTTTATCTCCGAGTCTGTACTAGCACTGGTGATTGCTCCAACCCAGATGCAGAACCTTGTACTTGGCCTTGTTGAACTTCCTGAGGTTTGCATGGGCCCACTCCTCAAGCTTGTCAAGGTCCCTCTGGATGGCATCTCTTTCCCCAAGCATATCAACTACAGTACTCAGCTTGGTGTCATCCACACGATGTATTTCCTCTGTAACTGAAATTTCTGTGTCAGTCTCTGTGTTATTGATGTAGCATAGTTATACTTCCTGAAGTTTTTCAAAGATATTTCTAGATTTAAACAACGTAAATTGTTTATATTGAGTCAAAATTTGCAGATTATTCATTCTTTTTCTGAATCAATAATACATTATGTAAATAATAACAGTCACACTACAGAATGCTATATGTCTGATAGCTATATTTTGCCATCCTGTTTTGTGTTTCTTATATTTTTCTCTTATTTTCTGATCTATGGAAATACGTTTTATAACTTTTTGCATTGTTTCCTTGTTTCTTCAAAAAAAAAAAAATCAATGCAAAACTGCAAGGGCCTGTTAAAGGGTTTTTGAATGGTCAGACGCATTTTATCATCTCTTTATTCTCCATCCAAAATTTTTATGACACATCCAAATAACTCTGGAAGATTGGGAGGAAATATATGACAGTCTTCCACAGTTTTACTCATTTCTCTAATTCCATTTCAATTGCTTCTCCATCTCCCGAAAGCAAGATTAAGATCATTTGAGTTAAAAACAGAAAGACTTGTCAGCCGACACTATGGAGATAGACAAGATTTTGGGGGGATTCTTGGCTGAATGGTGTTGGCACTAAGTTGTAGTTACAATTTTTAACAGAATTTTATGATGAGCATAGCATAGAATTTTGTGATCAGAATAGCATAGGATTTTTATAAGCAGAATCAGTATAGCACAATTTTATAAGTAGTGTAGCACAGAATTTTATAGCACAGCTTAGTTTACAGTTCCTAATCACCTGGACCCTCCGCAGATTGGGTCAGATCTTAATATTTGGCTTGCCATATCAATATAACAATCATAATCTAGACTCATACCACGAAATAGACCGTGAGTCACTCATTCAGTCCTCAGAGGAAGCAGATGATGGTGGAGGGGTCATTGGCCACCAGGGGAATCATGGGGTTTGCCATCCAGCAGTAGTTGTATCCACAGTAGCTGTACTGGGGATCTAAGAAGGTACATCCCTTGCTGTTCCTTCTGGTATCTGCTGACAGCCTACGGTTAATTAATTTGTCTAATCCCATTTTGAACATACTGGTATTGTCTCCTATGACAGCAGGCTCACAGAAGTTCATTACGTGTTCTGCAAAGAGGTATTTTATATATTTAAAATCTGTTGTCAATTTATTTGCCACATTCATGAGTTTTTAGAGCTTGACTAGACTAAATCCCTCAGCTTTCTCCTCTCTAAAGTGAACCCTAATTGTTTTAATGTCTCATTCTAAAGGCAGGTGCTCCATCTCCTATATAATTTTATTTCCTATTGTCTGTGCCTTTTCTGACTCTACTGTACCCTCCCTGAAACACAGAAACCAGAAATGTGCAGTTTTTAAGATGTTAACATCACAAGGTTTTATACAAGAGCAAAATGATGACCTCCGTCTTATTCTCTTTGCCTTTCCTGATGATGCCAAGCATTTTGTTAGCTTTTCTTTGGCAGATGTCGCACATTGAGCCAATGATTTTAGAGAACTGACAACGATGACTCTAATCTCCACTAACCTATAAGTGCTAGCAAATTTACATATATTTATGTATATATATAGTTAAGACAATATTTATTCCCTAAAACCATCACCTTTAGGTCACCTTTTATAACTTCCCAAACATGTCCAGTTATGCTGATCTTTATTTTCTGAAAGAGTTTGTATGTTTTTTGGGTGCAAAACCCACAAAGCTACAGATTTTTTTATAAGAACTGTTGTACATTTTTGAAGTGTCTCTCCACAACATTAAGGAAAGGAATATTTTCCAAAGTTTTATATTTTTTATAGTGATACAGAGAATAACCCACTTTTATCAAACCATTTCACAGTCAGTGTCCAAGAACCCTCATTACATTCTCAAATGGTTGCTCCAAAAGTAGGGTTTTTTCTAGGAAGCATCTTAAAACAGTCACTTTTCCTTTACTTCTCTATGCCTAAGAAATCTGTGATAAGTGGCTATTTGCTATCTTTTTTGTCCTTCGTGGTTCATCTCCTGCAACAAAATTCTCAGCTGACTTTGAGTTTAAGCAGTGGCTATCCAAGAGATAATGTTGAGAAAGGATATTGAATCTTGCTGCTTCTGTAGATAGTAATTTGACCTGGAACTCTGCCAAGATGAAAGGAAAGAAAATCAAAAGCTAATCACTTAAATCTAATGAGACTGCTAGCCTTACTTGTCTTTGCAATTTTTATTTTTTTTCTCTTTTTAACCAGTGAACAGGTTATATGGTGCAGCATCTTTTTATGCATTATGTATTTTATTGTATTACAAAAAGTCTCAAATATGTTTTCATCCTTCCTCTGTACATTTGTTCATTTCTGTAGACACCCATCCAAATAGTTACACAGTTCTACTTCTTGACTTTAAATAACATAGAACAGATTTTGCAAACAAGCAAAAGTATGTTTTTAACAGCTTTATTCTCTCTCTCTCTCCCCCCCTCCCCCCCCGCCCCCCGCCTATTTGCTTAATTCCTGGTCTTTTTTTGTTTGTTTCAGATTTAAATATGTATTACTGCTAAACTTCTTTATAAGCAACATAGCCCATATAACTATTACTGTATCTAAACTTGTAAGAATGACATTTTCTTCAGTAACTAGTAATATGTAAATTGATACATACTGTAGAGGTTTACATTCTGTGATTCTCTACAAACTTACCATGCATATGTAGTTTTTCAGGGAAGACTTCTACCAGACTAACTTCAGGAAATCTAGGGATAGTAAGAGTACAGTTCCACCTGGTACCTATTCAAGAAGGTGCTGCATAGGGTATCTAAGTACTAATTTGGTCTCATCTATATTGCTAACAGTTAGCTCCCTGTACAGACAGATCATCTTGAAAAGAGGCAGCTGGAGTAACCCAAAACAGAAATAGGCAGTGAGAGTGAGTGAGTGTGGCCAAAACTAGATCATGGGACTGTCTTGTTTATGCTGTCGTTCTCAACATTTAAATACTAACACATTCCGCGTGTGGGTACTCCCCAAGGCAATGCTCACATCAATATTAGCAAAGGCTCAGGCCTGTTCCAGAAGGCAGCATGAATGCAACCACCCTGGGGGAGGAAACAAAAGGAGTTTATTCATGTGGACGGGATCTGTAGTGTGCTACCTCCTCTCTGGGCTAAAGATTAGAACATGAACTACTTTATTTAATGGTGCCCTGATGAAGTTCATAGCCACCTACATTTCTGACAGAGAAAATTCACATATCCTACAAAATACTTAAGTTCAGAAATGTGACACGCATAAGAAAAAAATCAAGAAAAAATTGCAAACTTATTGTACAGCTACTTTTTCCTAGTTTGTCTGTATTCTAGTAACAAGTTCAGGAAAGTGGGAATAATAGTTTAGGAAAAATACATAACTTTTATCAGTCAGTGTATGGGAATCTTTACTTGGCTTTACATAAAGTGAGGGAGAATTATTCTTCACCTTTGATTTGGCATGTGTGAACACTTTCTTAATGTAATTACACACTGAGGTGAGCTTAAACCACCTATGGTCATGTTTTTAAATAATTCTAACTAAATTATCTCTTGAAGTCTTGAAAATCTATTCTTATATAAGACAAACAAAAATTTGTATAATATAATTTTATACAATACTTATACAAGATTTTTTATTAGAAATACATCTGGTATTGAAAGCTCCTATTTAAATTACTAACAACAGCTGGGAGCATTCTACCCAAATTACTCTTTGTAATTCATTTTAATTGTTTTCTTCTAGCTGGGCTCTAGAAATAAAAGTCTGGGTTTTTTTCCCCTGATATGGCATTGATATTTATGTGCTTGTCATACTTAGTTCTATTGTTCAGCTGACATATGTAAAATTACATGTGAACTTTGCCCCCCTCTTATTTTTTTCTAAACTTTGCATATGGAAGAGGGAATGAAAGAAGAAAAAAATCTTATGTTTATTAGACTTATTGTTTTAAGAACCGTGTTCTTTACAGTATCCTATATACCTTAGTCAAATTTGAACAATACTTTTTACAACTTGTTTATACAAGTTCCAGGATAAAGGCATGAGTTCTCCAATATTAAAAGGAACCATTCTAGACAAATAAGCGAACGTATGAATTCCAACTTCAATTTTAGTATGACCTACCTTTTTCTGCATTAATTTGATCTACTATTTTCCATGTTAGCCTTTTAGTCAGCTATGCTGTTTCCCTTTTATCTTAGTTTTTAGACAGATTTTAGACTCATAGAATCATAGAATCGTTTAGGTTGGAAAAGACCTTTAAGATCATTCAGTACAACCATTAACCTACATTACCAAGTCCACACTAAACCAATCAAGGGTACACTAGACTAAACCATGTCCCAAAGTGCCATGTCTACCTATTTTTTGAACATTTCCAGGGATAGTAACTCCACCACCTCTCTGGGCAGCCTCTTCCAATGCTTGACTACTCCTTCTGTAAAGAAATTTCTCCTAATTTCCAACCTAAACCTCCCCCAATGCAGCTTGAGCCCATTTCCTCTTGTCCTATCGCTAACTACATGGGAGAAGAGCCCAACATCCACCTCACTACAACCTCCTTTCAGGGAGTTGTAGAGTGCTATAAGGTCTCCCCTCAGCCTCCTCTTCTCCAGGCTAATCAACCCTAGTTCCCTCAGCTGCTCCTCATAAGGCCTGTCCTCCAGACCCTTCACCAGCTTTGTTGCCCTTCTCTGGACATGCTCCAGCACCTCAATGTCTTTCTTGTATTGAGGGGCCCAAAACTGGACACAGGATTCCAGGTATGGTCTCACCAGCACCGAGTACAGGGGCACAATCACCTCCGTGCTCCTGCTGGCCACACTATTCCTGATACAAGCCAGGATGCTGTTGTCCTTCTTGTCCACCTGGGCACACTGCTGCCTCATGTTCAGCCGGCTGTCAACCAACACCCCCAGGTCCTTTTTGGCCAGGCAGCTTTCCAGCCACTCCTCCCCAAGCCTGTAGCATTGCATGGGGTTGTTGTGACCCAAGTGCAGGACCCCGCACTTGGCCTTGTTAAACCCCATACAGTTGGCCTCGGCCCATCGATCCAGCCTGTCCAGGTCCCTCTGCAGGGCCATCCTACCCTCGAGCAGATCGACACTCCTACCCAGTTTGGTGTTATCTGCAAACTTACTGAGGGTGCACTCAATCCCCTCATCCAGATCATTGATAAAGATATTAAACAAGGCTGGCCCCAAAACAGAGACCTGAGGAACACCACTCATGACCGGCTGCCAACTGCACTTAACTCCATTCACCACAACTCTCTGGGGTTGGCTACCCAACCAGTTTTTTATCCAGCGAAGACTACGCCTGTCCAAGCTGTGAGCTGCCAGCTTCCCAAGGAGAATATTGTGGGAGACGGTGTCAAAAGCTTTGCTGAAGTCCAGGTAGATGACGTCCACAGCCTTTCCTTCATCCACCAGGTGGGTCACCAAGTCATAGACGGAGATCAGGTTGGTCAAGCAGGACCTGCCTTTCATGAACGCATGCTGGCTGGGCCTGACCCCCTGGTTGACCTGCACTTGCCTGTTGAGTTCACTCAAGATGAACCTCTCCATAACCTTTCCCAGCACCGAGGTCAGGCCGACAGGCCTGTAGTTCCCCAGGTCCCCCTTCCGTCCCTTCTTGTACATGGGCGTCACATTGGCAAGCCTCCAGTCATCAGGGACTTCCCCTGTTAACCAGGACTTCTGGTAGATGATGGAAAGTTGCTTGAAAAGCTCCTCTGCCAGCTCCCTCAATACTCTCAGGTGGATCCCATCTGGCTCCATAGACTTGTGAGCATCCAGGTGGCATAGCAGGTCATTAACTGCTTCCTCCTGCATTATGAGGGCTGAGTACCCTGGGGATGACTGGTCTGGCTGTTAAACACAGAGGCAAAGAAGGTGCTAAGTACCTCAGCCTTTTCCTTGTCCTCAGTGACAATGTTCCCCCCCACATCCAGCAAAGGATGGAGATCTTCCTTGGCTCTCCTTTTATTGCTAATGTTCTTATAAAAGCATTTTTTATTATCTTTTACAGCACTGGCCAGATTGAGTTCTAGCTGGGCTTTTGCCTTTCTAATTTCCTCCCTGCATGACCTAACAAGATCCCTGTACTCCTCTTGAGTTGCCTGCCCCTTCTTCCAAAGGCAGTAGGTTCTCCTTTTTTCCCTGAGTCCCCGCAAAAGCTCCCTATTCAGTCAGGCTGGTTGTTTTCCCCACCGGCTGGTCTTATGGCACACGGGGACAGCCCGCTCCTGCGCCCTTAAGACTTCCTTCTTGAAGAAGGCCCAGCCTTCCTGCACCCCTTTGCCTTTCAGGACTGCCTCCCAAGGGACTTTCCCAACCAGGGTCCTGAAGAGGCCAAAGTCTGCCCTCTGGAAGTCCATGGTAACAGTCTTGCTGCCCCTCCTCTGTACATCGCCCAGAATCGAGAACTCTATCATATGGTCGCTAAGCCCAAGACAGTCTCCGACCATGACATCTCCCACAAGCCCTTTTCTGTTTGTAAACAGTTTAGTTTAGTTTATTGGTTTAATTCTTTAGCCTCAAACCAAAGCTCCTCTTCTTTTGAAGGCTACTTGAACTTGTGGGCATATCTCCTCTTACCTCCCCTTCCTTTCTTTTCCCTAATGGAAAGTTCATTTTATCCTTTTGGTTTCCTGTGTAAGGAGAGAGTACATGTTGTTATTTCTTTCTCCTCTCTGCTAAAAGTGTCAGTAAGTTTGTCCTCTCTTGAGTCTGTTGTCTGGTCAAAGACTTAAAAGATAATAATTCTACTCTGCTCCTCAAGTCACTTGTCCCTTAGTAAAAGAGAGGTTTTCCTTGTAGAATTAACTTTTGAATAAATGGACTTTTGGAGTGCTAAGTCTTGGTTGAGACTTTTCTTACAGCCTAAAAGACACTCTCAAATTCTTTCTAGTATTTTTTTTTTTTTTTATTGCTAGCTACTCTAATTAGTGCACCTTTTTTTACATATTTAATTAGCACATTCTGTTGATGACACGAAACTCTTGACAAATTTTTATGCCTATTATGATTTTTTTTTCTTTTTTCCTGTGGTATTTTTGTAAATTGTATGTTTTGCAATTTGTTGTATCATTATAAAATTTTGTCACACACTCCCACACTCTCTAACTAGGGATTTTTTTATTACTTTTAACACCAAGTTCCATCCCTTTTACTTCTATTATCTATGTAGCATTTCATCCAGTCTTTGTATATCTGTTTCTGTAACTGCAGTATCTCATTTATCTATGTCCAGTTTGAAATGGGAGTATATGCCCTTTAGCTTTTTACACCAGTTGCTGCACTTTATGATGAGGTTTATGTTCCGAGGTTTAAATATATTGTTTTAGTCCTATTTTTCTAGATTAACTATGTCTCTAAAAATAAATTAAATACATGACCTGATGGATGGAATGGAACAGACCAAATCCGTAGTAATACAAACTCTTTTACTCTCTAAAACAGGTGGGCAAGTGGAAACTATCTACTGGGAATGATGCATGGCCATGATCATAATTCATTCACCATACCCAGGAATTTTTTGAGACTGGTAGTTGTCACAGGACAAAAACATACCTGGGGCTATTTTAACAACTAGCAGTAGAATTGATTGAATTCCAGTGCCTGGGAGTATTTTCTTCCAATATGTAATGGAATAGCATGAACATAGCCATTGTATACATTGTATTGGCATTATAATGTGATGTTTTGCTTCTTATATAGTTTTTTTGGTTTTGTTTTTTGGGGATTTTGGGGTTGTGTTTTTTTTTTTTTTCATTTTGTTTTGTTTTGGGTTTGTTGGGTTTTTTTTAATTATTATTAAGATAAAAAATATTTCTTAACCTTTTTTTTGGTAACCCCAGTATATGCAGCTCCACAATTTGGTTGATTGATTAGTCTGTGAAGTGTTAATTTTAGTTACGCACTACCTGTTTAACCTGCACACTGCCTGACCTAAATATTGGCAATTTTTAGTTCTCTCTTATGTCCAGAATTTCAATATGCTGTTCATCTTTCATCAGGTGAATGAGTTAAAATAATTTCCTTCAATATGCTTTCCAAGGCCCACATTCAGGTTCCCTGGGTGTAGGTGGCTAAATGAAATCTAATGTAATAAAGAGCCTAAAATCCCATAATATCCTTTTGACATATAAAACTCTGGAGGATGACACTGTTGCAGTGCTTAAGGCTAAGAAATTCAGAAGATTACAGGACAAATTCTTATTATGTAAAATAGAAACTTGAAGTTTAAGTAAATGTTAGAAATAAAACTGCCTTTGAGATTTGCCTTGTAAATCTATTGAATCTATTGTATAGGTACATGTATAGTAAGGGAGGAAATGAAGCTGACCTATTTAAAGAATAGTCTCTATAACAGGCCTGTGATAGAAGATCTTATCTTCAAGAGCTGCTCCATTTCACAATGTCACCTATTCTGCTTTAACCCAGTATCAGCAGGGTCCACTGCAGCAAAGCAAAAAATTAGGTCCATGACTATCCCTTCCCAATCCATCAGATTATTCCCATTGTTTTCAATTGTCTCACATATTTGACAAAGTATGTAGATTGTTGTCTTGATCCTGAAAAATAGCAAGTCTGATCCCTTACATGACTCTGCTAGGAAGAGAGAATGGTCCACCTCTGCTCACCCATCGCAAAACTGGAAAAGAATAAGGCAGTCCAGCTAGGAGAGAGGTCAGTGCAAGAAGTTCATGGTGATATTGGGCAAACTCCTCTGCCCAGAATTTGGCTGAATTCTGTACGAAGCACTCAGTTGTCTTAAAGGAACAGAAAAAACCCTACGACTAGGGGGGCTGGGTTGTTTTCATCTTCTTAAAATGCACATAATTTTAAAGAGGTAAGGTGCAACTAATCAAATCAAATAATCTGTTACAGATTATTTCCTTGGGAATTCAGCAATCAAGACCACTGTTAAACTATCACTGAAATTATCAGTGCCAGTAATTTCATTGTACATACCTAATAAATGCTTCATAAAAAGTGTAGAATTCCAACAGAACTCTTAGGTACATAAGAAAATATCTTAGTGGTAAGAGCACATGCTGGGAAAAAATAGTTTTTGTGTAACATGTGACTATTTCTCTAAAGTCAACCAAAAAATAAGACACAACAAAGAAAGAACAGGAAGATAGACACAGAAGGTGAACTTGAGGTTTCTGGATAGTTAAATAAAAGTTGGGCTTGCTGCTAGTATATATTTATTTATATATCTATATTTATATATATAGTGTATAAGCATATATTTTGCACCACATAAACATTCATATGACATATTTGATGACTAGAAGGGACTGCCAACTGTGTTCCAGCCACACTACCTTCTGGCTGACTGCGTAAAGTAACAGCTTAACAGACCGTCTGTAGAGAGAAGACCATGAAAATCATTGAAACTTAGAAAAAATGAAATTAAGTAAAAAGATATAACTGAGAGAAAGGCAGGTTGCATTCCTGAAAGAAATACACCTCTCCTTGTCAGGTGTAATAATTTTTGGATACACTAGCAAATATCAGAAAGCAACCACCAAAAAAAAAAAATCTGAAAAAAAGCCCCACTATTGTGTTCCCTTATTTTATGTTTTTAAGAAAAAAAGAAAAAAGGAAAAATGTAAGTTAAGGATAATGTAATAGCAGCAGTAAATGGAAAGTAGTTAAAAGAGAAAAAAAATCTAAAATCTTTTCTTTGCAAGAGACATGGAGGTTCCTAACAGCTGCACCTGCTATAACAAAGTATTGCAACAAATAACAATGCTTTTGCTGTGTTGTTCTCCTATTGAGTACAGAAGTGTCAGAAAGCTTGAAAGAGCATTTAGGAAGTCTTGACAATTTAGTAAGCTTTAAAAAAAATCTGTCAGAAACAAGTAAATCTTTGTGGTATGGTTGCTTTGTGCTTGCTGCTAAAAGCAGCATATCAAGGGGTGCAAGGACACTGTAAATAACATGGTGCAGAACTCCAGTTCTCAGTCATAGCATCCAGCTACATTTTAAGTATTCTAACTGGTTCTAAAAGAGAAAAGTGTGACACATCTTAAGCTGCTGTTACTCTTCTGCCAACTACAAGGAAAGTGGAATGAACAAGAAGAAACAACAGCAAAAAGTGCTATTCAAATTGGGTTTTGTCATCCTCTGAAATATCTTCCAGCATTATAGCAAAATAAAAGTGTTTAAATAGTTCTAAGCTGAGAAATATTTCAAAATCATGTCTTATAAATAAAGACTAAGGAATCTAAATATCTATCTAGACATGTTTTACTGAAAAAATATGATTGTTCAAATTATTCCTTTGGGTACCTGGCGCCTGTTTTCAAGGTACTGATTTTTCTGATTGAACTAGAGGAAAAATATTTTTAAAGGTTCATAATTGCATTCTTTTATCAGGAAACTATCGTCTTTTGTGTCCAGTCATTTAATGTTTAGCCTGGCTAACAACTTCTTGCCTACTATTTTACCACAGGTGACAGAATTTCTACCCAGATTTTGGGGAATCAAACAAGAATGAGTCTGGAAATGCAAGAAGTTGAATTTTAATACTATGGCTAAAAATAATTTCTGGCAGAAAAGGATGGAAAATATTTTTTATGTGTTTATATATATCTAAAAGTATATATGCATATATTTGCAAACATTTTATAGCTATAAATCCATATACTAAATGTATATTTTTATTTATTACCCTGTAGGTCTTTCATAGGAGCTGCACTAGTGGAATATACCATGAAAACAGGAGATGATTTTCAGTTATACTAAGTAATACTGTTATACTAAATGTACTTTAAGAAGATCTAAAATGGTGTAAACTTGTCTTGCCAGATTTGGGTTAAATGTCACCAGTATAAATGAGAATCAGACATATCAGCCCCCACAATTTCTATGTAAATTTGTATAGAAGATCAGGCTAGATTATTACTAAACTAAGGGAAGAAACTAAACAAAACAAAAAGCCTATCTTTAAAATGAGCCTATTGTCTGAAGACTCAAGTAACCATCTGACGTTCGAATGAGTGTTACAGGACCAAGAGTAAGAAAGATTGTTCAAATTCTTTCTTCAAAGCCTTTAGCTGGGGAAGGATTTTGCTTACTTAGTCCCTTCGAAATCTTACAGCAGATCCAAATATATTGGGATATAGGCAGTTGGAAAAAAAATTTCTATTAGCAATAGATACTAAGTTCTGACAAAATGTTATTAATAAATTAATTTGTAATTATTCATTTGTACTTGCTGCTAACCAATTACATTTGGTGCTTTGCTGACAAATCACAAATATCTTTCCAGTCATAAAGGAGTCCAGAGAGAAAACTGTGCCTGTGGTCTTCAGAGCTCTACAAACCCCAGCAAACAGAAGATCTTGGATCCGTGATGAACTGACCTATTCAGAGGAAAGGTCACCATGATGCAGAACCCCAGAACAAATAATAATAATAATAAATAAATAAATAAATAAAGTCTAAAGCATCAAGTCTTGCGATTTTGTGGAAGACTTCATATACAAAGTAAAAAAAAAAACCCAAACCCATGGCCTTTAAAGTTCACTTTATATTCTAGCCTATAACTTATAATTTTCACAGATTCTGCACTATCCAAAGGAACAGAACTGAACACTGGGCTACTAAGCTATGGGGCAAGAGGAATGTAGCTGTTGATCAGTTTCTCTATTAACAGAAAAGTTTATTATAAACACAGATGGCTGGATAATTCTTAGAATTTGGCAGGGGGTACTTAAAAAATAGGCATAGGATTTGCTGAACTCACTGGTCTGTCAACTCTGATTTATTTGATTCCTCAAAGCAAGAATAAAAAATAAATTAATATGATGCACCTACACAAATCAGCAACATTGTACCCATTATCATCCTCTTGGATGAGTGGTTTTATATAAAGAACAGGAATTTATTACTGTAGTTTGAGCATGCTGTTATTATCAGCTGCCAAAATACCAGCAGATTACAGCTCCTCCTTTTGTCTCCTCCGGGAGATCAGTGCGGTTGTTGCACAAATGCAGAGACAGCAGTAAAGTGGGGATAATCTAGCCCTGAATATGAAACATGCAGGGAATATTTGTAAAGATCTGTGCTTGTCTTCTGGCTGCATTTTCAAAGTAACAAGTTGGTTGTGGCGGATATATGTAGGTAAGTGCATCAGCCTATTTCTGCTAGATGTTGAGGAATGTGACTTCTGTGATTTCAGGCAGAAGTAGCTACTGCAGTCACTTTATTCTTTCTCCCCACATGGCTGATCTCTTACAACACTCATCCATCACCATCATGAGGATGCAGCTTGGATCCAGGACCTTTCTTGGATAACCAGCACTGAAGCAGAAAGGAACATTTTGTACCACAGGAAACCTGAGATATAGCATTAAAATGAAATTTAGGATTTAAAGTAATAGTGGTTAGAGTTGCAGCAATTTTGGAGCATATGACTGATGGCAACTACATCACTTGCAGTCACTGTGGTAACGAGTAATGGCTCTCTGCACTGTGGCTATGAACAGCAGATAATCCCCTTACCCTTTAAACAGAGAAAACACGGCTCCTGTAGCAACTGCTATTTACTGGAAAAAAATGAGTATACCATTAGCTTTACTGAAACACTTTGATTATGCTTTGGTGAGATGCAGAACAGTCTATCTATTTTGCTGGCCGGAGAGCTGCAGATGCAGAGGGCCAGTGCTCACTTGCATGCATGTAATAGGAGGTTTAGAAATGTGGAGTGGTGAATAATATGAGTTGAAATCATAAAAGCAACTATTTCTAGCATCCACACAAATTTCATCTCATAACAACATGAGTTTTGCGGATTACAAATTAAATATTTCATTGAAGTATTTTTTTTTAAGTTGTTGATAAGTTAATTTCCCTGAAATGATGATTATCTGGAATGTGGGACTGCAATTAGATTTTTCAGTCATTGTCAAGGTTACTGAATTTAGTTAAATTGTTATCAATAAGTATTTAATGTATAACTCTTTACTTGTTTCTATGAGAACATTTTGTTTGTTTCATACATCCATAAGGAAAAAGATTCAATGAGGTATTCATTAATATTTTGATTGGGTTTACTGCCTTATTACTAGGCATTCAATTTTCTGAGTAAAGTTAGAAGAGTTCCAAGTATTTTTTAAGAAGCCTAGTAGCATCTTAGCCTGCCACTGTTATATTGAGATTAAAGATTGTAAAGCACAGTTTTCAACAGTAAAGATTAATATAATCACTAATATATTTAAGTTTTTAGTTATTTTATTTATACATACAGATTTTTATATATACTTATATACATATATATAAATTTGTATATGATTATATGGCACTTTGTTAGTTTTAATAATACCATATTCTCACTTTCAAGTAGATGTGAGAATAAACAAGACTCTGCTGTCCAGTGTCCACATTGCATCTTGGAGTGGAAAATCACATGTACAATTTCAAAATACAGTTGAATAAGCACACTTCTGAATGGTTTTCTCATCTTAGGCAAAGAACATTTGCTGATTATTAGGCAACACTGATACATCTTTGCTAGCCAGGCAAGTATCTGCCAGGCGAGAAAAGGTTGGCCTCTGCTGCTTCTTGCAATAGGCTAATCCTTGATGTTGCTGAGTTGCTGTTTTCTGCCTCCCTGTTTTTTGGGGTTTTTTTTTTGTTTGTTTGTTTCTTTGGGGTTGGTTGGTTAGTTGGTTGGGTTGGTGGTTTGGTTTTTTTTTTTTTGGGGTGAGGGGAGCCTTAGGATTTTATAACCTTTCATATCAGTGTTTTCCTTCTGGAAATTCTGAGCTGCTAAAGATTCATGTCACAACAGTATTACCTTTCTCTGCAACTTTATTTTCTTTATCTTGGATGACTCCAGTCTACAGACTTTTTCAAAACTTAGCAAATTTTTCAGAGTTTTGAGCCAAAGTTAAGTAGCTAAGGTGTGTCAAAACAATCCTTGGATCATAGACAGTAAGCGTGTAGAAGGATTTTACTGTGGAATGCATCTTGTAAAAACACTGTGAATTCCAATAAAAATTAATGTAATAGTCCAACTCAAGGATATCCAAGGTGTTTTTCTCACTGTGTATCTCCTTTATCAGACTTGATTAGCTTTTCTTGCTTTTAAAAATAAGAGAAATATTATCAAGACTGAAATTTATTAAAGATATTTTTTCTGCAAATCTATATGTTACAAATGTGGACCTATCTATTTATAGCTACATTAGATATAGTTTATTTTCTTGAGAGAAATTTGATGAGAAGGTGCTCAATCTGATTTCTTTCTGAAGTGTCTGAATGGAGAGGGATAAAGGAAGTGTGAAACTTAAGTTCAGTTGTTTAAATGTCAACAAATTTTAGAATGAAAATAATGATTTCCAGGAAAATCATGTTTCTTATAGAAACACAGCCATGCTCCTCAAACACTGTTCAACATAAGTAGAATTTGCAATGCATGTGAATATCTGCCCCATAAATATTAAAAATGGGTCTCTGCTATTAGAATGACCTGTGAGGGAAAAAAAAAAAAAAAATAAAAAGACTTTTAATTGTCTGTTTGAAAGTGAGCTGCATGACTCTTTCCAAGAGTTTTCCTGGGAAAACTGATAAAAATTAAGTTTAAAATTTATTTCTCTCGCTTTGCTGTTGTTTGGGTACATATATTCAATGAGACGTAGCCCAGAATTATCAGAAGTCTTTTTTTACCTTCAGGGAACAATCATATCTTAGGTTTTAGGTTTTTTGAGAGAGAGACAGAATGAGAGTGAAGGATTAGACCTGTAGATGAAATGTCAATAAAAGCATTAAAATAGCATAAATGCCACGCTAAGATTGACAAAGAATTTATTCCTCTACTTGGGATATAAGTAGTTGTTGTGGTTTAGCCCCAGCCAGCAACTAAGCACCATGCAGCCGCTCGCTCACTCCCCCTACCCCAATGGGATGGGGGAGAGAATTGGAGGAGTAAGAGTGAGAAACACTCCTGGGTTGAGAAAAGAACAGCTTAATAATTGAAATAAATAATTGCCGAAACCAGGACAGTTGTGAAGTAAAAGTGGTAACATTCTACTTGAAGAAAAACACAGGAGTTGTCTTTTTTTTTTTTTTTTTGTTAGCAGCTCTAGCTGCTAGATTCTAGCTGGAATGAACAGTCTCATTAACAAAATGATCATGCAGAGATATGGGATGCAACATCATTGACACAACTCTTCTGTTCCTGCTCAGTACTGGCAGAAGAACAGGATCAGTTTTTCGTCCCAGATTTTTTTTTTTTTAAATACAGTTATTGTCACAATATACTTTTTGTTGAGGTAAAGGCAATTAGCCTCTCAGTTTTTTTGTGAATTTAAACATGATTATTTAAATTATGAATATCCCTTATTTCTGCACATGAAGACAAAGAAAAATGTATTTTAGAAAAGTGTTAAAATATCGAAACATCCCAGATCATTAATATTATTCTGCCTGACAGATTCTTGGCTTCTGTTTCTTAAAGATTCACATATTTAATTTAATTTGGTTTTGATGATCTGAGGTTACTTTACCCATTAATTAAAAAAAAAAACCAACCAAACAAACAAAACCCAAAATAATGAAAAAACCTTTCAAACTTGACTTTCCAAATATAGAACCCAATGAAGGAGCCTGATTTTGAAAACTGAATTTGAAAACTGAATCTACAATTCTTGCCTTCTTTCTTTCTATTTGGGACCTTGACAACCTAAGGACAGAAGACATTAAAAAAGCTACATCAAACTCCATTTCTGGAGCACTAGCTTATGTCAGCATGCTTTCCTCTGTCATAGTCTTAGTAAAATAAATTTCCTGTTGACCTGCCTCCTGTATTTCTAATCACTGTTAAATAAAGTGCTGAAGTGTTTTGGGGAATCAGAGAAAAATAGGATTAGCAAAGGGGATTAACCAGAAGATCAAAAACGTTATAAAATGTAGAGATGGTGGATGCCTTTTCTGCCCTGCTGAGCCAGTGTTTCAGCATGTCTGTTCTGTTGTTGGCACAGACCAGTAACATAATCAGAAGGAAAGGTTTTGAAAATTTGAAGTATCCCTGACTCCAGCTTTGGTCATCAACAGGTTATTAATATATAAAATTTTTACTGAATTTGCATTTTTGTGTAAGCGTTGTTTTGTGTGATTTACATTTATACACTTGGAAATGAAAATGCTACAAAATAGTATGCATAACTTTTAATTCCCTTCAAATGTTTCCATTAGGCAAGCAGACATTATAAGTCCTTGAATCAGTTATCTAATTAAAAATATTCTCTGGACATTAACCTTTACTTGTGCAGAATACACAATATGTCTTGCCTAGAGTGATTAAAATGCTCTTTCAAGTTACTGTAGAGAATCAGTTATTGAAAAATTGCATAAATTTATGAGCTATTTCTATTTTTTTAGCAGAACCTTTTATTTAAAACATTAATTTGTGTCAATTGCAAATAGTATTAAAAGGATTGTGAAAACATCAGAAAAATGTAATTATGAGAATGTTTATGTATGACAAAAGCAAATTATAGCGCATTAAAAAATTCCAAGACTGTCATTAGGAACTTGTTCTTGCATAGACTTTGTGTATAGTATTTGCTTGTACAAATTCTAGTGTTTTTGCTTCACAGTTTATTAAGGTCATTAATCTTTTATAGCTATCACCCAGGCATGAAATACTGTAAAAAAAGGGTTTTCAACAAATGCACTTATAGCTTAAACAAAATGCTGCTGAAGCCAGTGTGATTTTTTTCTACTGATTTCAATAGCCTTAGGATCAGACCTTAACCAATACTTGTGCTTAAGTGTAATGATTTGTACTAGTTTTGTTCTTCCAGAAGTAGAAAAATTAAATTAAAATAATTCTAGTTCCCAATACAAAATAATCCTTCTATTTGAATTAAATAAGTTCAGTTAAATAACTTTTACCTGAGTTAGGTCCACTAAGTCTTTTCTCACCAGGTTTATTGCAGGGAAAAGCATCTCAGCTCATGTGCTTTAACTCAAGTCAGGACAGATGCAGTTTATTCATCTGTCCATCACAACATATAATTAGCCAGCAATCAATGAACCGTACATTCAGGATTACTATTAGCAATCCAATAGATAAAACACAATCCTAGACACTTACAAAAGGTTAATAAATACCTACACTTTTCTGAATACCCTTCACTATTGAACACCTTTCAACAACTAATCCCCAAATATTCTACTCTCCCCTTGCCCCCTCCCTGTCCCCCATGTTTTGTGGATGCACCCACATCTCTCTCTGCATAGAAAGTGGCATCATAAACCCCAGACGTGAAGAGGTTACTGAAAACAGAGGTCCTGCTCATGCCTCCCATTTCTCTGAAGACTGGACTCAGTTACTTTTTATACTAGTTCAGGGGTATGGAGAGCTTTGACTTGGGCTCAGCCTACAATACGATTGAAAAAAATGACACATTTTCCGCAAAATGCAAAACATTTTTTTCCACAAGCAGTAATGATTATTTTAGCAAGTGCATATACCCTAGAAGTACAGAACCAATGCAGTTTAAATATGAAGTTTAAATTAAAGTTTAAATATATTTCAACCTCACTATGAAAAAAAACTTCAGATTTTGTCTGTAGCAGGTTCTGAGAAGCAAACTGTTCACAAATATATGGAAATAGAGTAGGTATTGAAGAAAGAGTAAAAGCTTTCCTGGTATTAAAATGAAAAATAAAAATGAAAAATGTTCTTTTCTTATGTGTGCTTTGACCTGCTTTATGCAGCCAAAATAAGTATAAAATCTTTTCTTGACATAAAAAGTCTGTGTTGTTAAATTTATGTAAATAATTATCTATAATATGAGTCATAAAGTAGGTGCTCATAGCAGTTTGAGAAAACTCTTTTTTTTTCTTGAATACTTATGAAAATAAATGACAGAGTTGATTTCTGCGGAAGTGTATTGGGTTTGCATGGCAAGGTTTCGGTAGCAGGGGGGCTACAGGGTGGCTTCTGTGAGAAGCTGAAAGAAGCTTCCTCTACGTCTGATAAAACCAATGCCAGCCAGCTCCAAGATGGACCCATCGCTGGCCAAGGCCAAGCCAATCAGCAACAGCGGTAGTGACTCTGGGATAGCATATTTAAGAAAGGGGGAAAAAACCTGCGCAACAGCAACTGCAGCCAGAGAGAGGAGTGAGAATATGTGAGAGGAACGACTCTGCAGACACCAAGGTCAGTGAGGAAGGAGGGGGAGGAGGTGCTCCAGGCGCCAGAGCAGAGATTCCCCTGCAGCCCATGGTGAAGACCATGGTGAAGCAGGCTGTGCCCCTGCAGCCCATGGAGGTCCAGGTGGAGCAGATATCCACCTGCAGCCCATGGAGGACCCCATGCTGGAGCAGGTGGATGCACCTGAAGGAGGCTGTGACCCTGTGGGAAGCCTGCACTGGAGCAGGCTCCTGGCAGGACCTGTGGACCCATGGAGAGAGAGGAGCCCACGCTGGAGCAGGTTTGCTGGCAGGGCTTGTGACCCCGTGGGGGACCCAGCTGGAGCAGTCTGCTCCTGAAGGACTGCACCCCATGGAAGGGACCCACACTGGAGCAGGGGAAGTGTGAGGAGCCCCTCCCTGAGGAGGAAGGAGCGGCAGAAACAACGTGTGATGAACTGACTGCAACCCCCATTCCCTGTCCCCCAGCACCACTGGAGAGGGAGGAGGTAGAGAAAATTGGAAGTGAAGTTGAGCCCAGGAAGAAGGGAGGGGTTGGGGGAAGGTGTTTTAAGTTTGGTTTTATTTGTTGTTATCCTGTTCTGATATAACCAGTAATAAATTAAGCTGATTTCCCCAAGCTGTCTGTTTGCCTGTGGCGGTAACCGGTGAGTGAACCCTCTCTGTCCTTATCTTGACCCATGAGTGTTTCATTATGTTTTCTCTCCCCCTTCCAGCTGAGGAGGTGCAGTGATAGAGCAGCTTTCGTGGGCACCTGATGTCCAGCCAGGGTCAACCCCCACAAGAAAATATACTGTTTGTATGTATTTCTAATATAGATAATTTCTATGATTTATTTTTAGAAGCCTGAAAATATTTAGTTGAAAGAGTTCTGTAATAGAAACTGACAACTCAAGCAGAGGTTAAAAAAAATAAAACTTTCCAGTGATTTTGGAGGGATAAAAGAACAGAAGACACAGATTAAAAGAAAAAGAAAAAAAAGAAGGAAGGAGAACACTTCACAGGACTTTACTGTGTGCATCTTCAAATAAACTGTAGTAAGGTATGTGGTTCTATGAATTTGTGATTACTCCGTTGCTGAAGAGCTGTTAAAGTAGTATACCGAATCCTGTGCTATTGGTGCATTTTTATATACCTAAGATTTTCATAAATAATATTTTGGCAATCTTTAAATTTTAAAATATGCACTTTCCTGTAGAAAACCTCATGCTTTCCATCCATAAATCTGCCTTGATTTCAAATGTGTGAGATCTGAAAAGTTACAAAACCAAACTAAGATAACTTTTCAGGTGTTTTATGCATTAAATTACTACAATTTTGAGATTAGGAATGGATCAGTGCCCCACTGCGATTTTTTTTTTTTTTTTCAAATGGAATTAAGCCAACTAATTTTTAGATCACAGGACCATAGAAGAGTATAGATTGAAATCATGAATCCTTATTTTCAGGTATATAAATGCAGCTGTGCTCTCCCAACTGAAGCCTAAGCAAAGGCAGTGGGTTATTGACACCCCAGAACAATCTGACAGCTGTTTTGTAAATAATAAACAGTAGCATCATTTATGAATGTGCATCCAGATATTCTCTGGGACAGGAATTTATTTAACTATTTTGTACTCTTTCTATGCAAATTGATCATTTTATTTTATTACAAATATATTCATTTACTGCAATATTTCTCAAATTATTTGTTTACTAGGTAATTATTAATTAAATATTACATTGAATTAATTCAACTAAAATATTTATTTGGTTATTTAAATATTATTTATAGTTATTAGTTGAATGTGGCTATAGTAAATTGTTTCAAATATAACAACCGAGCATCGTGAAAGGCTTTAGGAGTTGCAGAGAGTACGTAGTACAGTGACAAATTCTACCCAACTTCTGGCAGAGCAGGAAGCCTCTCCCATGTACATACACCGTGTCTGCCATGTGGTTTCAGACACTGTTCTCTGGCAGGGAGCCTCCATTTTCCACAATGTCATGTGTTTTCATGCTGACATCTAATTGCCTGGCAGGACCAGCCACCCCTACCAGTGTACCCAGAAGGACATCAGCAAAGGAAGAACACGTTCTTTTAGTGAAATGAATTATTGAAATTGAAATATGAATAGAAAGAAATTAGTCAAAATTAAAAGGCAGGTTCAGGGTCCCCTGCTCTACAAGGTTGCAAAACAAGCCCTGACATTATCAGGGGTGGGGATGAATTTTGAGAGGGTGGAGGGGTGCCAAAAGTGGGGGGGGGGGGGCACCGACAAGTCAGAACATGCCCAAAGGCTACGGACCCCCCACTTAGAAGGCCTACTAAGGAGCCCTCCAGTGCAATCCCTGTCACATGTAAAGAAGACACAAGTCCTGTAAGCTGGACTGAGAGGTCCCTGCAGAGAGACAGGATGCCCATGCAGTATTACTGGGGCAGACTTTGGGCTTTGCATGGTGCTGCAAGACACAGGTAACACTGTCTGCAAAAATGCCAACTTCAGAAGAACATGCATGTGGGAACATCAAGGAAAAGTCCCTAAGGGGTTCCCAGAGAGGCCTATGCAAACCTGATAAAGTATTTTGAGATAAGTGTCACACAGAGTGGGCTGAGGGGGGAACTCCCTTTCCTCCTCGTTGTGGGGGATCTTTCAGGACCTATGACACCGTTGTGGGGTGCAGGCTGCTCGTATATTTTTTTCATTACTCTTAGGGCAATGGCTGCAAAGAAGAGGCAGAAGATGGATCATGCAGTCAAGACCATCCTGGTAGACAATGATTACCGCAAAAGCAGAAAGACTCAGGCTTTGGGACACAGACCACAGCCCCATTCTCTTAGAGATCACAGATACCACAGAAAGACCAAGCAGATCAGTAAGGGCAATGGCAGTGTTGCAGAGCTGAAAGACCATGATTGTTTTCAGGCACAGAGGAGTAGCAGACAGAAGGGTGGTGGCTTGTAGGGCTGTTAGTTCTGAGGCCTTGGCTTATAAGCTAATGAAACAGAAAAAAACTTTTACAACAAAGACTGCTAATTAGGAAAGATAAATGAATGTTGTAACATTGCAAGCATCTTGCTGGCAAGAGGCCAGGGGGACCACAATGTTCCTTGAATGTTTTTCTGAACCTGGTGGGCCAGTGAACCTGTCTCCCATGGGGTAGAAGATGACACCTGGAAAGGCGTCCTGCCAGTGCAGCCCCTTGCAGAGCTGCTGAACTGTTGAAATGTTGACTGTTGAACACAATAAGGATGTTTCCCTCATTGCGTTGTGGGGCCACTTGCTGCACTTCTAAGTCCTGAGGTGTCATTTGAATGCCTAATTTTACCCCCACTCTCAATGTAGCAGGGGTGGCGGAAGAGGTGGCAGACCACCCCAAGGCTTCCATGGAGCATGTTCAGCAGCAAGAATAGTTGATCCGGCAATTTGGGGCTAGGCAATATGTAGAAGAACACAGATTTCTTAATTTGGACCAGGTATCACTGCATGAAGCTTATGACATATTTATTTGGGGTGTAGAGAAAATTTTTTTATTATTTACATCAGCTGTTTGAACTTCATGGTTGCAGTCAGCTCCATCTTGAAGCTGTCACCATGCATACTATATTCCCTTATGCAAGACATATTCCCTCAGTATTAATTTAAACAATATGCACACTGCAAAATTTTTAGACTGGGTCAGTAGTCTCCTATAAAGCAAAGGAAAGTTTTGTTTTGATCAGAGCTTCTGCCTAGCTAATATTATTGTAAAAGCCATTGGGGGTGGGAGACAGAATCCTGCAGCCTGTCCCTCGTTCCAAAATTATAGACAAAAAGTAGTGCTATTTAATTGATATAAATAACGGCAACAATTATATGTTTCTTCTGGCAGTCACACAGATCTTACAGCAATGAGGGATCTTACAAATGCAGAATTGTTAAGCAGAGCAAAAGAGCTACCTGACCAACTGGGGTGGTCTTTGCACAAGAAGGTCGTGCTTTGTAACATCCCCTTCTTTGATGATCTGCTACATGTTAACATACGTAACATAGAATCATAGAATCACAGAATGCTTTGGGTTGGAAGGGACCTTGAGAGATCATTGAGCCCAACTCCCCTGCAGTAAGCAGGGATTGAACCTGTGAACTTGGTGTTATTAGCACCATGCTCTAACCAACTGAGCTAACCCAAGATCTGTTTCATCCTTTTACAAGATGAACATTATTATGGTGTTAAGAATGTCAGGAAAGTATTCGGGATGAGAAGCTTTTGTGAGCTCATCATGTCATATAACCATGGCTGTAGCTGTAAACATTGTTGCTGCTCTGCTTATCTCATGACTACGCAGTTAATGTGGGGACACAGATATGGTGCCCCAGCTGCAGGCTGTTGTGCAGGTCTGGGGAATGTTTACAGAGGCACAAGACCCTGACTATTAAAAATGAAATAGTTTGTTTATGATTTCCTGTGAAAATAATAGGAATAAGCATTGGTAATCCAAAAATAGAGGCATCCTATATATGTAGTCACTTCTGAAATACTTAGAGGGGGAAGATTTGACACTTGTAAATCCTCCATTCCAATAATGAAGCTTTTATATAACAAAAGCCTAGTAGATAAGTCTGGAGAGGATTTTAATGAACTGCTCAGTCTTGCTTAATTCTTCTCCATCTGAATGTATACAAAATTTTAATATTCACGGCAGTCCTTTTAAGTAAGATACTTATATGTATTCTTCCATACTCTCTTGTTTTTCACATCCTTGTATTTCTGTACACACTTTCTGCATGATGAAATCAGAGTCAGGGAGCTGTTTGTTATTTGAAGACTGCACAGGAAGCCTTTGGCAGACAGGGGAATATGGGAATTCCAGGGCTGTAAGAAGAGACCTTAGTCAGCTCTGAGAACTTAAGAAAATCCATATCTACCTAAGCTAGCCACTTGAAATACATCTTTGCTTTAGACAATTGACATTGGGTCTGAAATGTTTAAACTACAAGATTATAAAATTTTCTTGGATCAAATATATTATATAAACTATTTTCTCTTTTTTACTTATTACTTTATATTTGATTTAAATTATGCCACAAGAAGAGAGGTCAATATCAAGCTGTGATGCTCATAGTTTTTTTCCATTCTGTCTGTCTCTTCTTTCTTTCTTTTTTTTTTCCCCACAAATCTTTGTAATTGCTGTCAAAACTTTATTTTTTATTCATTTTGTTGCAATGCAGCCAATAAATACTGGAGGAAAAAATGACACTATTGACTTCATTTAGTTAACTCTTGTTAAATCTGATGAGGTAAAACCAAACATAAATGCAAACTTTTCCCCTCTGTCAATCATTTCAGTGATCATAAAGATCTCACTTGAAGCTGTACTGAAGAATTCTGATACCTTGAGGGAGTGCCTGATGTAACGTGGATCTAATTTCCATAAAATATTTACACAGAACATTATCAGTCCAAAAGGCCATCTATTACGTAAAAGGGAGCTTATACCGTCAAAATGTATTTTCAAATACATATTTCCTAACATAAAAGAAAAGAAGCATTAATTAATTTAAGAACAGAGTTACTTTACAATGCTATGGTCAGTCCTAATAGGAGTGTAAGTACTAGTGACATCTCATTTCCTGAATGTTTGCTTATTGAGTGAAGGTGTCCAGTTCAGTTATTTATACATTGGTGTCTTGTGCCATTTGTAAATATCCTAGGATATCTTGCTCAGCTTCCAGGTGCTGCTCCAAAATCAGCATAGTTCTCTCACATCCTATGCCATATCTGCCAATGTCATGCAGATGTCTTAGCCCTTGATCTCCCATGGCACTAAATACCTATGTTTGTGTCACTAAATTGTTTCACCTTAGACAATACAGTCAATGGAGTCTAGACAGCTGTTCAGCTTGAATTCACATATATGTGTAATTTAGAGTGTGTGTGCTAAATACCATTCTAAACTCCACTGATTGCCTTAACTAAATCTCCACCAATCTGTAATATTGGTGGTTAGACACCTAACTTACACAAGGACATTGGCATAATAGAAACTTAACCTTGGATATCTGCATCCAAATCTGACTCTCACCTGAGAATCCAGACCACTCTTATTCTAAGTGCAAAGGGCAGGGTGGGGCAGTGAACTCAGTTCAAACAGGTGAACAGAGGTTGTGCCAGAAATCCAGAAGCCAAGTAGCTCACTAAAATGTATTAGGATCTTGGACAAAAAAAAAAAAAAAAAAAAGAAAAAGAAAAATATAGCAGACAAGGAAAGATCAGTAACCCAGATTAACAAGGCAGGAGCAGGGAAGGAAATGAAATGTAACACAGACAAGAGGAATATTTTAAGCCTAATGACACTCTAAGAATACGTAGCAGAGGCAAGTTACTCATACACATGTAGCGTTTTAATGTTAAGAAATGACACTGATGAAATTTCTTTCTTATTCTTGTTTTTCCTTGTTTCTTCTAAAAAAATACTGTTGACCCCTGTAGTTCATATTATCTCTCATTGTTTACTATTCTAATGAGGTGTGAGAACTTAGAAGAAAAGAAAATTTTACTGAATGTTATCATCAGTTACAGACATGATGAATTAAAATACTAAATGAATACTGAATACAGTAAAAGTTAAATTAATATTAAAGCTATTTAAATCAATGTTTTTTAAAACAAAATCAGTTTATCAAGGATCAAGGTCTTTGTTCTGAAAATGTGGCTAAATACTTGAGTCAAAAGTGATCATCATAGGTTTTTAAAAGTATTTTTAAAGGAACAATATTGCCATATATATTGAATTTTGAAATATGTTCTACTAGCAGGCTGATAATATTCTATTTTTTAATAACATTTAAAAAAATAAAAGTCTAATCTTTCCTTTTCCATCTCAGGTATCATGAAGCTGTAAAGAAAAGATTGACTTTCTAAGAAAATTATGGAAGCACTCCTTTCTCATTCTCAGTCTGTTTTTGACAGGTGACCAAAACTCCAAGCCATCCTAAAGCATACCGTCTACTTTCACATTACCACTCCTTTAGTACGTTATCAGATCTTCTGCCTGTTTTCAGTTGCTCTGCTTTTTTCCAGTTCATACCATCAGACATTCTTATGCTTGCTATTTGCTCTATCTGTTACTTTCCTGCATGGTTGCCTTTTGCATATTGTTTTGATTAGCAGCTACTACAGAGGATATAAGAGTAAGGTACCACTTAGAGAAATGAATAACTTAAAAAAGTCATCATCCACTTTATAGAATTTCTAAAGAAGCAAAAGTATTTTCATCGTGTGAAGGAAATTACTTGAAAGTTGTTTTCACTATCACAAGGGTTTTTTCTCCTGTTTTGAACCTTATCCTGCTTTTCTTTTGTCACTTCTATTTATTAGATTAAAAAGAGTGGAAAAGTACTGATTGGAAACTTCATTCTGTCCTTTATGTGAAATCACAATCTCTCAAAGTGCTGTCTACAGCTGCAAGCTGTCAGATACTGCTGTCTGTGGGGTTCTTATCTACTCTACATATTGTAAATTACCTCTCCCTGAGAAAATAGCTCTTCTGATCAGAATGACCAACTTACACTGAACCTCTGCTCTTGCTCTCTTTCCTCTTAAAACTAATCTACTTATTTAAGTGCACTGAAGTACAGTTGTCTTAGGTGGCAAGATTTTGGTAGCTGGGTGGGTGGGCTGCAGGGTGGCCTCTGTCAGGAGGGGCCAGGGCTGCCCCATGCCGGACACAGACAGTTCTAGCTGGTTCCAACAGACCCACTGCAGGGAACAGGTGAGCCCCTCAGCCACGTGTGCAGCTGGATAAACATATTTAGGAACAGGCAAAACATTGCACAAGCAGTGAGTCATGAAGAAAAAGAAGTGTGAGAAGCAACCTTGTGAACACCAAGGTCAGTGAAGAAGGAGGGGGAGGAGGTGCTCCAGGTGCTGGGGCAGAGATTCCCCTGCAGCCCATGGAGTGGACCATGGTGGAGCAGGTGGATATTTCCTGAAGGAAGCTGCAGCCTGTGGAGACCCCATGAAGGAGCAAGTTCTTCTGGCAGGACCTGCAGCCAATGGGGGTTTATTCTTCAGGTTTATCCTGCAGAACTGCAGCCCATGGAAAGTACCTGGAGCAGGAAAAAAGTGTGAGAAGGAAGAAATGGCAAAGAGAAACAGTTACGAACTCACAACAACCCCCCATTCCTGTCTCCTCTGTGCCTCTCAGGGCAGGGGAGGTGGAGGTAAAGGAATTGAGCATGAAGGAGTAAAGTTGAGCCCAAGAAAATGTGTTGGGCACAGGGAAAGCTGTTTTAGTTTCTGTCTCTGTCTCTCACTATCCATCTCTATTTTAACTGGCAATAAATTAAATTATTCTTTTCCAAGTCAAGTCTGTTTTACTCTGGAGCATAATTGGTAAGTGATCTCACTGCCTTTATCTTAACCCACAAGCCTTTTTATCTTATTGCCTCCTCCTTGTCCTGTTGAGTGAGACAGCAGGTGGGTAGAGATCTGGCAACCAAACAAGGTCAACCCACCAGAAAAGTGCATGCAAACAATAACAAAAAATTGTCAGAAATATCATGACAAGTTAGTATTTTTAAAATGTTATAGTCTTGAAAAACTTGAGATGTTTGGGTAAGAATCCAAACCTTCCTTTTGGTTTTTTTTTGAGTTATGGCATTTGTCTTCCAAAGTAACCATTATGTGTGATGGAGCCCTGCTTTCCTGGAAATGGCTAAACACCTGCCTACCTATGGGAAGTAGTGAATGTATTCCTTATTTTGCTTTGCTTGTGCAGACAGCTTTTGCTTTACCTGTTAAACTGTCTTCAGCTCAGCCCACAAATTTTCTCACTTTTACCCTTCCAATTCTCTTCCCCATCCCACTGAGGGGGAGAGTGAGCGAGTGGCTGTGTGGGGCTTAGCTGCCTGCCAAGGTTAAACCACAACAATTTCACATATCAATTAATGATAAATTTTCAAAATGCTTATTGCTATATATATATTTGAAAAAAAGAGATAGGATTAATGTCACTACCTTAAAAGATCCAGTAATTTGCTCTCTTAGTAGTCATCTAGGTTCCTTTCATAATTTATAGAAGGAAACAGGCATTGCCATGTGACAATTTGTCCTTCCTAAAGCATTAGATAATTTACCTTCCTCATGTACCTCTTTCCCCCCTAATTTAAGTATAATAGGAATCTGGATAACTAATTAAAACTTAACTACTCAGTGTGAAAAGTTACATGAAATCAAACAATAAAATATGCTACATGCATTAATTTTGGGAAGGGAAGGGCTAGATCCAAAGACTGAGGTGCTACAGGTATAAACATAGCGGGTTTATTTTATGCAGTTATCCTATAACTGAAAGATGAAATCACAGATTACGTTTCTAAACTACCTATAGAGTGCATGAGGAGAACTGTGCACTTTTGGTTGGGATTGCCACTGTGCGTTGTTCATAAAGAGAGCTGTATCTAAGGAAATACTGGGATCCAATATTTCCCACTTAAGCAGAAGTAGGAATCAAACCTCTATCTACTTTTAGATGAGTATTCTGACTCCTCAACAAGAAGATAAAAAAAATTTACATTTAAATGCAGCAGTGTTTCATACAAAGCTCTGTTTGGTAAGCACGTTCTGAGAATGCCTGTAAGATTAAGTGCATAATCTCCCTAAAGAAATATCTCATTTCTGAACACATTTGAGACTTGGCTTTTTTTACAGAATTCTTTGCTGTTTGGTAAGTGAAGTAAAAGAACATTTAGATGCCTGAGAAACATAAAAATCAAAACCCTAGATGTCTGCAGAATATCAGGATTCTGAGGCTAGGTAATGACTGTACTTTCTGATAGCTGTTTTCAGGACTGTCTCTTAGAAGTGGTTACCTGCAATTCCATTTTAATGTCTTCTAGTGAGGCATATAAAATTTTCCAATGAGACATAAAGGAATGGGTTATATACTCAACTCAGAGAATACATAATGCAAAACAATTTATTTGGAATTTTGTTCTCCTTTTGTACACATTTCCTTTCATTTGGTTCTGTGATGCATTATTTTTCTGAAGCTGAATATTGTACAATTAGTACAAAGTCCTTAAACCTACAGGCATGCTGCCCCATGTTCATGAAATACCCCTGGAGGAAATGGTATTCTAAACAAATGTACATTTCTGGTTTTTAATCAAAGTACTGTTCAGTAAGAAGGAATTAGGATTTGTTTTTCCTTTTTTTAAAAAAAAACTACTCTCAGAGGAATTTATCTTCTTTGGGTTTCCTGTTAGGTTTAGTTTTTCATTAGTATTCTGAACATTGTCACACACTAACCATCATTTCCCTATTACTTAGAATCACAGAATGCTTTGGGTTAGAAGGGACATTTAGAGGTCATCTAGCCCAACCCCCCTGCAGTGAGCAGGGACAGCTTTAACCAGATCAGGTTGCTCAGAGCCCCAGCCAACCTGGCCTTGAATGTTGCCAGGGATGGGGCCTCCACCACCTCTCTGGGCAACATGTTCCAGTGCTTCACTACCCTCATTGTAAAAAATTTCTTCCTTATATCCAGTCTAAATCTATCCTCCTTTAGTTTCAAACCATTACTCCCTGTCCTGTCGCAACAGGCCGTGCTAAAAAGATTCTCCCCATCTTTCCTATAGGCCCCCTTGAAGTACTGAAAGGCCACAATAAGGTCTCCCTGCAGCCTTCTCTTCTCCATGCTGAACAACCTCAACTCTCTCAGCCTGGCCTCATAGGAGAGGTGCTCCAGCCCGTGCATCATTTTTGTGGCCCTCTTCTGGACCCGCTCCAACAGGTCCATGTCCTTCTTGTGCTGAGGGCCCCAGAGCTGGACGCAGTACTCCAGGTGGGGTCTCACCAGAGTGGAGTAGAGGGGCAGAATCACCTCCCCCGACCTGCTGGCCACGCTTCTTTTGATGCAGCCCAGCATTTGGTTGGCTTTCTGGGCTGCAAGTGCACATTGCCAGCTCTTGTCCAGCTTTTCATCCACCAGTACCCCCAAGTCCTTCTCCACAGGGCTGCTCTCAAGCCCTTCAACCCCCAGCCTGTATTGATACCAGGGGTTGCCCTGTCCCAGGTGCAGGACCTTGCACTTGGCCTTGTTGAACCTCATGAGGTTCACACAGGCCCACCTCTCCAGCTTGTCCAGGTCCCTTTGGATGACATCTCGTCCTCCTGGTGTGTCAACTGTACCACTCAGCCTGGTGTCATCTGCAAACTTGCTGAGGGTGCACTCAATCCCACTGTCTATGTCCTTGATGAAGATGTTAAACAACACTGGTCCCAGTACGGACCCCTGAGGGACTCCCCTTGTCACCGGTCTCCATGTGGACATCGAGCCATTGACCATGACCCTCTGGATGTGACCATCCAGCCAATTCCTTATTTACCGAACAGTCCACCCATCAAATCCATATCTCCCCAACTTAGAGAGAAGGATGCTGTGGGGGACCATGTCGAAAGCTTTACAGTAGTTCAGACAGATGACATCCATTGCTTTTCCCTTGTCCACTGATGCAGTCACACCTTCATAGAAAGCCACTAGGTTGGTCAGGCAGGACTTGCCCTTGGTGAAGCCATGCTGGCTGTCTCGAGTCACCTCCCTGTCCTCCATGTGCTTGAGCAGAGCTTCTAGGAGGATCTGTTCCATGATCTTCCCAGGCACAGAGGTGAGGCTGACAGGGCGATAGTTCCCAGGGTCCTCCTTTCTTCCCTTTTTAAAAATGGGCACAACATTTCCCTTTTTCCAGCCAGCAGGGACTTCACCTGACTGCCATGACTTTTCAAATATTATGGAGAGTGTCTTGGCAACTACATCAGCCAAGTTGCTCAGGACTTTGGGATGCATCTCATCAGGTCCCATAGACTTATGTACCTTGAGGTTCCTCAGGTGGTCTCGAACCTGATCTTCCCTTACAGTGGGAGGGGCCCATCTTGAGGTCCATTGACTTGGGAAGTGCGAGGGGAGAGGTTGCCGGTGAAGACTGAGGCAAAGAAGTTGTTGAGTACATCAGCCTTCTCCTCGTCTGTTGATACTAGGTGCCATTCTTGTTCATTGGGGGGTACGCTTTCTTTAACCTTCCTTTTCTGGCTGATATACCTGTAGAAGCCCTTCCTGTTATTCTATTTACATCCCTTGCCAAATTCAGCTCCAGCCTCGCCTTGGCCTTCCTGACCCCCTCCCTACACAACCAGGCAGCTTCCCTCTACTCTTCCCAGGACACCTGTCCCTGCTTCCACTGCCTGTGCAGTTCCCTCTTGCCTTTTAGTTTGACCAGCATGCCTCAACTCAGCCATGCTGGTCTCTTCCCTTCCTTGCCTGATTTTTTACACTTGGGGACTGATGGCTCTTGTGCCCTATGGAAGGTGTCCTTAAAGATCTGCCAGCTCTGTTCTGTTCCCTTGTCCCTGAGGACCATCTCCCAGGAGGTCCTTCTGACTAACTCCTTGAAGAGCTGGAAATTTGGTTTCCTAAAATTTAGGGTCCTGACTATACGCTTTTCCCGTATCCTTCAGGAGTGTGAACTCCACCAATGCGTGACCACTGCAGCCCAGGCTGCCTCCAGTCTTGACATCACCAATGAGCTCACTTGCACTGGTGACCATCAGATCCAGTATCGCGTCCCCTCAGGTAGGGGTGTCTATTACCTGGCTTAGGAAGTTGTCGTCTATGCATTCCAGGAATCTCCTGGATTGCCTACAGCTCGCCGTGTTGCTTTTCCAGCAAATGTTGGGGTGGTTGAAGTCCCCCAGCAGGACAAGAGTCTGCAAGCGTGAAGCCTCCTGGAGCTGGAGGAAGAAGGCTTCGTCAATAGGCTCTCCTTTATCAGGCGGCCTGTAGTAGACACCAACCACCAGGTTCCCTTTGTTGCCTCTGTCTCTGACTCTTACCCATAAGCTTTTGACCTGCTTGTGGCTATTCTTCAGGGGCAGCTCTTTACACTGTATTGATTTATGTAGAGGGCAATGCCCCCACCCCTCCTTCCTCACCTGTCCCTCCTGAACAGCCTGCAGCCATCAATAGTCACATTCCAGTCATGGGATTCAGCCCACCAAGTTTCAGTAATGGTGATCAGGTCATAGCTTTTTAGCAGCACAGTAGCTTCCAGCTCCTCCTGTTTGTTCCCCATGCTGTGTGCGTTCATGTAGAGGCATTTCATCTGGGCTGTTGACCATGTCACCTCCTTAGTGGAACACCCCTTGTTTTCCCTGAGGTGTTTCACAGAGGTTTCCTTGTTGGCTCCTACTACCTCAGGAGCCCCCAGCTCATCTCTGTAAGACACCGACTGCTGTAGAGTCCCCAGCATGCCTCTGGGCAACAGGTTGAGGGCTCATAGTAGCACCCCGTCCCTCTAACCATTGTGTACCATCCCATAGCTTGTCACAGGCAAGCCTGATATATTCCCCCTCCCCCTTCACATCTAGTTTAAAGCCCTGTCAATGAGTCCCGCAAGCTCCTGAGCAAAGACCCTCTTTCCCCTTTGAGAAAGGTGGCTCCCATTTGATGCCAGCAAGTCTGGTGTCATGTAGATCATCCCATTGTCAAAAACCCCAAAGTTGTGAGGGTGGCACCAGCCACGGAGCCCTGTGTTAATAGATTGGGTCCATCTGTTCCTTCCAATGTCACCACCCACAACTGGAAGGAGGAAGAAACAAATAACCTGTGCCTCAGGTTCCCTCACTAACCATCCCAAGGCCCTGAAGTCTCTTTTAATCACCCTTGGGCTACGTACTGCAACTTCATCACAACCCATGTGGAAGAGCAGTAATGGGTAGTAGCCTGAGGGCTGTACCGAGCTGGGAAGTCTCTTAGTGATATCTCTGACCCAGGCTCCTGGGAGGCAGCAGAATTCCCTATGAGGAGGGTCCAACCAGCATATTGGACCCTCCATTCCCCTCAGAAAGGAGTCTCCTACAACTATGACCTGTCTTTTTTTCCTTGTGGAGGTGGTAGTAATATCGGGGGTAGGTCTTTCTGGTCTTGGTGACTCCTTTGGTGTAGATGGATCAAAAAACACATCACCTACTGGCTGTTCCTCCACATCTAGAGCCTCATACCTATTGTGCAGAGGCACCTGGGAAGTCATGGCGGGCAAGGAAAGGGTTTGCTTGCTGCCCTGATTGTGGACTTGTTTCCACTCGCTGCTTCCCTTCAAGAGCCCGCCTACATCCTGTTGGGGGGAGGATAGAGGAACCCTTTGATTACAGGCTTTTTCTGGTGGTTGTCCCTGTTCAGGTTTCTGGGAGGTCAGAGCATGGTTCTACCAGTCTTTTTCTCAGACTCCCTGATGCTCCATAGCCTATCTACTTCCTCTCTTAGCTCTGCCACCAGGCCGAATAGTGCACATACTACTATGTGTAGTTATTCTTTTTTTCCAGAAAAAGTCATGCCTATTTCCTGAATTCATATCATACCTTTTTCTTTATAAAGACAGAGACCAATTTATTTTATTTTATTTGTATCTACTGATTTTAGAAATAAATAATCCTATATGTGATGACAAAGGTAATTCTGTTACAACTGCAATATATTTAAAATTTTTAAATTATTAGATTTTATCTTAATCACTTTTTCCTGTCACCTGTGTATATATACAGTAATAAAGTGAAAAAAATTATTTCAAGTATACTGTTTTATCCACTAGTCTATACCTCACTAGATTTTTCTGCAAAGATATTTGGTTTTGCATACATACAAGATACATAAGCATAAGCATAAACATGTACATAAGCATGTACATATACATATATGTGTGTGTGTATATATATACACACATAATATATAAATATGTCTTCCCAATTACACTTGCCATCATTTTATCCTTTCCTCATCCTTTACTTCCTAAGATTCATTTGCTTTATGGCACAGTAATATGTCACCTGTTAAACTTATTTTCTTGACATTGGCCCAATATTACCCTTTGTTTTACATGACATTTAAATCTTTAAATTTCAGTTTAAAAATTAGTTACAAGTCTAAATGTTATTTTATTCTGTTTTTCAGCATTGCCTAGCAATTCATTACCCTAAAACTCCCTAATTTATTCTGTAGATTATTCCAGGAAGAAAATGTCTTAACTGCCCTTTCTGGTGGGTTCATTACTTTATTACATTTACATTTCATATAAAATAGCTTTTCTTAGCCATAGTTCTTTATGTCTTCTCTATGCTTGAATTTATAAATCATTTCTCACAGTGATAAATTATTTCATACATTGATCATACTCTTCTAATATTTCCTAATGAATCTCAAACCCATTCAGCCTTTTTTCCCCCCAATATTTTACAATTAAATTATACCACCCATTAAAAAAAAAAAAAAAACCAAAAACAAAAACCAAAAACAAAAACCCAAACAGGTCAATTTATGGGATGAAAGAAAAATATTTTTTCTTTTTTTTTTTTTCTTTTATATGCACGCCTGTAATGGAATCCATAAGATTTGATATACAACATCTACTTAAACAAATTTTGAATGTATTTACATTACCTGCTTCTACTGATAGCCTTTTCATTAACTACGTTCATACTCAAAGGCTGAAGGCAGGGGCAGTGTTTTCCTTAGCATATGTGTCCTGTCTATTCTCCTACTTTTAATGCTGTCAAGCATAAATCTGACTAGGATTTTTACATGTATTTTCTTCTGACCGCTTAGAAGTTTCTATTGAATACCGCTTTGATTAGCATGTGTTTTTAACTAATTACAGATTTTTTTTTAAATAAGCATAGCTTTATTTTGTCTTTTACAATTATTTTTTCCATCCATGTATTGGTTTACTTCAGCTGCTTGTTTTCACTTTTTAATCCATTTTGCATAAATATTAGGTTTCAGTTCACCTTTTTCTTCACTCTCTGAAACTTTCTGTTACTTGTTTGTCTTCTTAGCAGACGCTCAGTTTCAATGTAGTTTTTTCGCATTACCAACTTTCTCATAGATATCTTATCTGGAAGAGGTACAGAATTGCCCATGAGATGGGATATGTAATTTTTCATTTAACTTCTTTGTTTCGCACTTGTCATCTGTACATGTTTTCATATAAACTGATACACGGATTGCATTTGACTGATATAGATTGCATTTGACAAAATGTAGGTATCTACAGTTGTAGTTGTCTAAAATTAAGTAAAATGAATTTCACCGAGGTCATCTTCTGACATTAGTTTTTTTCTCCTTCCATTCTTTACCTGCAGGGCTTTCACTTTTACTTGCTGCCAGAAAGTCCTAAATTTGCCATGAAAAGACTGGGGGAACAGTACTATCTTTTATAATACTCACTTACATAGTTTTTAAGACAGAAAAGCCCTTCTAGGTTTTTTTCTTTCTTTCCTTCTTTTGAGAGTAAGGTTTGATTTGGGTTTGGGGTTTTTTTTGGGCGGGGGGGGAGTGTCATCTAGTCTTTCATAAAATAATTGTACTCAGAAATAAACTAGGCAGAAGAGGTATCTGTTTATTAGTTCATGAACTAACTGTTCATTAGTTCCCCTAATGACCAGCGGACTGCAAAGTTACTGTCCTGCCACCTCATGCTTGTATTGCTGCAAGCAAGAGACAGGGTACATACATACCAAAAGACAGGGTACATACCATCCTACAGGGCCTTCCCAGGCACCTCAGTGCTAAGCCACTGTTTTGGGGAGAGGAGGAGAAAGAAAGGAGGGGGACCAATGAAAGCTATGATGGAAATGTGTGTCCAGGATACTCAGCTAGGCTGATTTACAAGATGCCAGGCAGAAATCCTCTGCCCCCTAGAGCCACTAATCCATGTTTCCAGGCAGCCAGTTCCAGCTATGAAATATATATCATAAATGTATATTAACCTATGTGTCTATTCTGTTCTTCACTTCTGTTAATTCAGTTTATCTGTTACTTATTTATCAAATTTGAAGGTCTGTAGTTCCAAAGGTCAGTGTAAAGATTTTAGTCCTATTTTATAAGCTGCTTCTCTTACCAGAATGGATTTAAGCAAGAAGCTACATGTTATAGGTAGCTTTAAAAGTTTCATATTTAATTTATTTAACTTTTTGATATTAAATACAATTTTGCCCTGATTCTTTGACACTTTACTGATTCTAACCGCTTTCCTACTAAAATCTATTTGAGAATTTGATTATCAGACATTTCCCATCTTAATAATGGGTTCCAAGTACAAACTTGTTATACTTGCCTGCGATAAACATCAAAGCCAAATGCTTTTTTTTTTTTTTTTTCCTATGGTCTTGAATTCTCCAAGCAGTTATTTTATACGTGATTCACACCTCATCTACACCTATTCTTCAGTGTGTTCACTGGCTATACTGAGATTTATTGTGGGTTTTTTACATTTAGGAAGCTACTCCTTTAAACCTTTTTTTGTCTGAAAACTTACGTTCTTCTTTACAGTCCCATTTGAAAACAATGCCTGTACTTTAAAGATGTCTTTTTTTTTTTCTAATAAGCATCTTCATTCTGGTATTGAAACACCAAGGCCCCATTTCTTATTTTAGGATTTTGTCTAACTGACATTATACATTTAATCTGAACCTTTAATGTATTGTCTTTAAACACTCTCCACTGAGTCTGCAAGAATGTTATACTTTTGGATGTGTTTTTCTATTTATCACTTTTTTATTTCTTTGTATCTTCTCTTTTAAAAGGTAAATGCTACCATGAATAATCAGTATGATTTTCTTTCAGTGACAAAGATGGTGAATTTGAGTACGTTATGGACACTAGTACTGTGTGGGTGTTTTATAGTTGCAGATTTTTATACCAGATCCCTCACAGTACTCAGAAAAGATCTAACAGTGGCTTCTGATTCTTTTAGCAGATGCTCCAAGAAACAGTCATTTAAAGAGTCTAGAAATGTTTTCTGTACTTCAGAGTCTGAGGTGACATTTACTTATTTTGCACAAGAGAAGATAAATTCTTTCACCCTGATTTTCTTTTTTAAGTGTTAAATCCTTTATAATGCTGTCCTGGTTTCAGCTGGGATAGAGTTAATTTTCTTCCTAGTAGCTGGCATAGTGCTGCGTTTTAGATTTAGGATGAGGATAATGGGGATAACACACTGATGTTTTAGTTGTTGCTAAGAACTGCTTACACTAATCAAGGACGTTTTCAGCCTCCCATGCTCTGCCAAGTGCACAAGAAACTGGGAGGGGGCATAGCCAAGACAGGTGATCCAAACTGACCAAAGGGCTATTCCATACCATGTGACATCATGCTCAGTATATAAACTAGGGGGAGTTGGTTGGGAGGCAGCAATCACTGCTTGAGAACTGTCTGGGTGTCAGTCAGTGGGTGGTGAGCAACTGCATCGTGCATCACTTATTTTGTATCTTCTATTACTATTACTATTATTATTATTTATTTATTTTCCTTTCCTTTTCTGTCCTATGAAACTGTGTTTATCTCAACCCATGAATTCTACTTTTTTTTTTTTTTTTTTTCCTGATTCTTTCCCCCATCCCACTGTGGTAGGGGAAGTGAGGGAACGGCTGTGTGCTGTTCAGCTGCCTACCAGATTAAACAACAACAGTCCTTTTGGCGCCCAATGTCGGGCACGAAGGGTTTGAGATATCGACAGATCTGCCCAGAGCATGTTAAAACAAATTTGTGATAAACATTCATTATACTAGTTTAATAGTCACTGGTCGCAATGTTGATTCATTTGCTCTCAGAGTTGTGCTTGTTTTCAGAGCTGTGCTATGTAACACTGTACTTGCCCTATGTATTCCCTGTGGTGCTGTTTATCACCTCTCAGAGCTGGATTAAAGTTATCACTTTGCTGTACTGTGTCACACTGGCTTATGGTATGAAAAAATTATTGGTCATGAGATTGTACTCAGCAATGCTGTCATCCCCATACTTTGGGAGTATTGGGAGCCATTTCTAGGACACTATTAATAATTACACTTTTTACCTCTTCTCCTCAGAGAACCAATCCATGGGGGAGAGAGAGAGGAACACTTTCCCCCGCTCCTTCATCATGTCTTTCTCCTTCAGGCTAGTTACAACAGCTCTTGAGAATTTTTAATATCCTTGGGATGTTCAAACTATCATGTTCCTATTGTTATATCTCCTGAATGCAGTTCAGGTCTTGCTTAGGGTTAAACAACTACTTAAGAATACCATCCAGAGATCTGCTCCTGTGACAGGTACTGCAGCCACTCCAACCCCCGGGACGGGCACTGTGGCTACTCCAACACCCAAAACAGACACTGCAGCTACTCAAACCCCCGTGACAGGCAATGTGGTTACTCAAACCCCTGCGATACATACTGCAGATACTCAGCCCCTGGCAACAGGCACTGCAGCTAGTCAAACCTGTGACAGGCACTGTGGCTGAACCTGACAACCAACCCGCACCAGTATCAGTCACCCCTATGCACAAGAAGCAGTACACAAGAAAATCAGCTCATTTAGTAAGGGATGAAGATGAACCAGGGCCATCACGAGAACAGGAGGAGGAAGAGGCACAACCCATACATGATTGTATGTATGTCCAGTCAATGAATCAGCTTATGGATTGGAGTCAAAGAGTGTTGGTTGGTGCGATATTGCCACCGGTGCAGTTGTGATAGCAATCAGCACCTGTTGTTCTTCGACCCTCAGCAACCTAACAACAGAACAGTCCTCTGTGAGATCAGGCAAGGTGGACAGCTATTTAATTTCCTCTGTCTCCAAGGCAGCTATACCAAAACCCCACTGGTACCCTTTTGGGTCCTTGAAATACCCTCTCCTCAGGTAGTCTATGCCAAGGATGCATGGAGCCTCTGGACCAGTCACAATGGGGTGCTTCTGCCACTCATTGCCAGTTACAACCACTTTAGCCTCCAATACATTAGCTGCTGTGATCCCACTGTGACTCCACAAATACAGATGGCTTCTGCCTCTGTATAGCTTGATGGCATTAGGGTACACTGTGCACCAGTGTCTGCTAGAGCCTCATACTCCTGTGGGTCTGATGTACCAGGCCATCGAATCCACACAGTCCAGTAAACCCGGTTGTCCCTTTCCTCCATCTGGCTGGAGGCTGGGCCCCTCCAGTCCTGGTCATAGTATTCATTACTCACTTTTTGTAAATGCAAATCAAAAGTCCCTTTACTAAGATGGGAAGCAAGATCAGCTCTTCTGCTGTGTCTGGGGAACTGCCCGCTGCAAACTGGAGCAACAGTTTTCCTGGAAGAACTCCTTTTTTGTGACTGGTTTTCCTTGCAATTCATGTACGTCTTTTTGTGATTGGTTTTCCTTGCAACTCACGTACCTGTGCCTCTAGGGTCGAGGTTTTCCATCCCACTTCCTCATGTCTTCTCCATGGTCACACAGGTAAAACCACAGGGTGCCCTGTGCTGTGCATCCACTATGTCCTCTCTCTTGAGCAGAGGGACACTTACTCCTAATGGCTGAGATAGCGTTCCGTACAGGTGGGGAGTAGGACATATCCTCTCTGAGTTGCTGGAACTCCCAGGACAGTTTCTCCACAGCTGAGACGCAGGCTCGTAGGGAGAAAGAGAGACATTCTTTGCATTGCTGGAGTTGGCCAGCCAATTCATCCACCGTTGGTTACTCTCCATCTTTCCAGGCTATTACTGCCAATGAGTTGGCATATGACGCTGGTGCTCTCTGCACCAACTTCCACATTATGGCTTGTGTGCACCTGACTTCATCTGGATCATTATCAAGGAAGAGATGCAACATGTAGATGGGCTCGTGATCGAGGGGTGGATTTAACCATGGACAGTATTGCACAGGTTATTTGTGAATGTGAAACATGCGCTGCAATCAAGTAAGCCAAGCTGTTAAAGCCTCTCTGGTATGGAGGGTGATGGCTGAAATATAAATACGGGAAGGCCTAGCAGATTGATTATATCACATTCCCACTAACCCTCCAAGGCAAGCACTATGTGTTCACCATGGTGGAAGCAACCACCAGATGGCTGGAAACATATTCCATGCCCCATGCCATCACCCGGAACACTATCCTGCACTTTGCTCGGTTTCATCAAAGTTCATTCATCATTAATCTGGGTAATTCTTACCATAATACCATTGATATAGCATATATCAACCATAAAAGAGATGACATACAGTATTCTATTGTACAGGAATTCACATCATACCATTCAGTTCATTGGGTATTTTCACCCAAAATCAAATCCCCTTGAGGTACACATTGGGCTTCCCCATCTTTTCACATTACCCACCAAGAGCACCCAGGTCCTTGAGCAAAAGCAATTCCATGAAAGGGTTTTCCTTTGCTGAAGGCAGCAGTAACCCAGACTGTCTTCCGCAGCATGTTTTTTATGTGCGCTACAGACACTTTATCCCCCTTATGTTTCTTTTTATCTTTTGGTAATCTACTTAGATTAAAATGCATTAGTTTAGTGGTTGCCAAATACATTCTGAAAAAGTTTATCAATTGCTTCCTTCAAAATAGCTGATATTCTAAAATATTTTAGTGAAGCCTACTGTGTTATCAGCCAAGTTGGTGATAAAATATCCATTAACAGTAATACATCTATAAAATACGTTGAGATTCTGAAGTGCACATAATCTCAGAAAGAACAGACTGATGATTATCTAACTAAATAATTATGAGAGGTAACCACTGTAATTTTGAGGTAATATAGCAAAGATTTGAGACATATATATATTAATGAACAATTGTAATTTCCTAGTTATATCCTAATCTCCTAATCTCCTAAATATTTTTTTTTCCTTTTTGATTTACCTAAGACATTATTTTAGCTGTTTATGGTATAGTGATAATTTTCCTCTCCTGGTTATTAGATCCATAGTTCTGGCCAAACCCCAATACATTGAAAATCTGGTTACCTGAACTAATAAATCTAACCCTACAATATAGGAGCAGTGATGTTAACAATAGTCATCTCTTCTGTTGAAATTGCAAGGATCTTGAGGAGCAGAAGCTGACACAACTGTTTGCAGCAATGAATTCTTGATAATCTTAGAAGTACAGACTGCCATTATTAGCTAGGATGCCAATATAGGAAATCATTTTAACTTTAAAATTACTTTTCTGAGATCTTCTGAAATATGTTAAATGCTTTGTGTACAAGAAAGGAAAGCAATCATGTTTCTAGATGGAAGGGATGGAGATTGTGTTTTCTGCAAAACAGATAATGCTTGTCAATGAAGCTCTTGCTATGGGAATGTGATAGAGGGTCTACAGTAAATGTGTCTTTTCAAGATTAAATAGATGCAATCTATTATATTATTTTGATTGGGAAAGTCTTCAATGATGTTGACTTTTTCATCTTCTTACACAGAACTGAATGACTTAATTATGTGAAATGGATTTTAGGGGATCCTTGCAGAAGCAAGTAAGAAAATTGTAAAATAAAATATTTGTAGTTATTGCAAAAACATTAGCAAGTTTGGTTTTCTGGGGGTTTGTTTGTTTTGGGTTTTTTTGGTTTTTTTTTCCCCCTGATCCTGGAAAAAAATGTCAAGCTAAATTCACAGAAGAAGAAATTTTTTTCTATTCCCTGCCCCCATGTAGACCAGTGGTCTCCAAACCCAGGTGCAGACAAAGGTGCACAGTACGATTCAGTGGAGTTTAGGAGGAAAATACTAGAACTTCAGTGGTATACAGCACATCTATATTTTATAAATAAATATTCATGTATTGAGGGGGTGCATTCAAAAAGTTTTCACTGATAGGGTGCATGACCAAAAAGTTTGCAGACCACTGATCTAGACTGTCACCTGTGTTATGATCAAGGTTTATATTTACTACCAATAAAAAACAATTAAAAAAGGAAGTCAAACAATAATTAGGCCAGTTTCAGTCTGGTGGAAAGAGAAACAGACAAGACAAGCACCCACACACATCATTTTTCATTTGTTGATCTACCAGAACTGCAAGGACATCTTGAGACAGGTATTTACATTTTAATAAAACAAAAACAAACAGCAGTGGAATTGGCTGATATTGTTTTTCAAATTTACAAAATGAGATCCATGTGATTTTAAAGCTTCTGGAAAAGCCTCTGAAAATCAGTCCAATTTTTCTATGATGTTTAAGTCAACATTCAAAGACTTCAAAAGAGGCTTCACTTACTTTGTTTGAATGATTGATTAGTTGGTTAGCTCTCCATTTATTTTACTGGTTTGGCTTTCCACCCTTGACTTTAAAATCAGAGTGAGATATACTAGGGAAAAACTAAATAAGAGGAAGAGGGGAAGAATCATATCATTCATTCATACCAATATGCTGGTCAAAAGGCACTAATGGCAGAGGTGCTGGTCCCCTGGCAGAATCTCACAGTTCCAGGACATAAAACGCAATGAATCCTTTATCTGTGCTGTAATCTTTTTTTTTTTTTTTTTGTCAGAGCAATGAGTCATTCAGTTATCAAACAATGAGATCAGAAAGCAAATAAATGGTCTGTTTACCTTAGCTGCCACACCCTTCTGTAGTGTCAGAGTAATTAATTCTGATTTTTTTATTGTCTGTTTTTCAAAAGGAATCAAAATCCATCAGGCACCTATGAAAATAGAAATGTTGTGACCAGGATATTTAAGGCTGCATTTGTGCCATGTTAAATGGAAAGTCAAGTGCTTTTGTTCCAGGTAAAGAATACCTCATTAGATTAACAAGGAGTCAGGAGTGTGTTTGGCACACTGAATCAAGATTGGTAGCATCAATTTTATTTGCTAATCCTATTAAAGAAAGTAATTATATATTATCAAACAAATTACTAAGTATTAATAATTTCAATTAATTTAATTTTCCCTGTAATAGAGATGAAATAATGAAGGATCTTCCTCAAGAATTACTGTCTTTGTCATTTTCTGCCCATTCTTGAAAAACACGATTACAGTATCACATCTTAAGTTGTATTGAGCACATCATACCTCAGTAATTAAAAACTGTGCAAAACAAAATTTAGAAGTTAGAAAATTAGATTGTTCATTAATTTTAATACAAATATTGTATTAAGTAATTTCAATTTATATTTTAATATAATAAGTGGATAATACTGTTTTGCAAATTCTTTAATCTAGGAATTTCCCATGCTAAGCCATGCTCATTATTTGTGGAAGTGAAAACCAGTCTTTTTTCACAGTTTTATAAACTGTAAATAAATGTACTCATTATGAACACATGAGCGTTTTTTCCCCCTCACAGCATGAGTTCTGTTGCATTTTAATAATTTAAATCATCAAATACAGATAAATGTGAAATGTGATCTGAGGAATAAACCACTAGTTTCGTACCCTCATCTGTGACCTGAGTGGGTGTTCGTGCTTGTCTTCTTTCTCCAACTGCATCCATTTCAATTTAAAATACTGCTGGAGAAACACATTGTTTCACTCTAGGCTCTTCAGAACACTATGGGCAAGATTGGTTTCCCATACTTACATTGTGATTAGGGTTTCCTATAAGCTCAAATGGGCTTAACATGTTCTCCCCCCGCCTCCCCGCCCCCTGCGGTAAATTTATAAGAAGAGGTAGGTCCTGATCTCTACTTTCTGATCCATGAGTATGTCTCTGCAGCATTATTGGGTCAGCTCCATGCAAGTTCACACCACAAACTGAAGTACTCTGTTTATATTCCTGTCTCAGACTTCTAGAGCTGCCTTTGATAACTGCTCTTACAGTCCTCAGGACACCTTCAGAACAACCTGTGCAGGCTCAGGTACTGCCTATCCCACAGCCTTGTTCAGTAAATTCCCTCTGGCAGTACGGTTGTCATTTTCACAGGCATCATGTCTCATCATGCACATGAATTTCACTGTGTCAATATGCTGTGAAACCTTCTAACACCTGATGCTGGGAACACATAAGAAAGGAAGCAGGAAACTCCATTATTCTGGGGAAGGAAAAGAGGTAAAAATCTGATGCTCTTTGAGGGGTTATTGCTGATTGACCAGTTCAAATTTTTTGCCCCAGTGGTTTTTGCTTTGTGTGAAAATAAGCATGCAGAACATCTCTTTGTTCTATATGATCCCTGCTGGCTGACATGTTAGAGCTGCTGCTGAATAAGATTCATAATGGTATCTGTACTGACAGCAGCTGCATCATCTGTAAAATTGTTGAATATGTCTAGTATTACAGAACTGCTGCTATGGACGCCTAGGTACTGCAGATCGCTCAGATTGTGTTTGTAGGTTCAACAAAAGTTACTACAAGATCTGTATGCACTTGAGGTTTCATCCCATGCAGTGCCAGCTGGAGTACTAACCAATGCAAATCAAATGTTGCCAGGAATGCTGCAAAAGCATGGATACCACAACTGTGACTCAGTTTCACTCTTCCTAAAAAAAATGTAATGGTGATAAACTATTCAAAATTATACTGGAACTTATTGTTTCACAAGTTGGGGCTTTTTTTGTATTCTTTTCATAAAGAAAAAGCTGAGATGTTCCCATTTTTTTCCAGGATCTTGACATCGTGGTTTGTGTATTTTTCTCCCCTAGACTTTTACAGTGAAATCCAGTTTACAGAGGTTGCAGTATCAACAATAATATACACATCAAGTCTGTCTAATTGAAGGCTGGAAGGTACTTTGTGAAAGAAAAAAATTTTTTTGGTAAGTTTTTATTTATTTATTTATTTTCTAACAAAAGATCAGGTTCCAACTTGAAGAGAAAATAAAAAAAAAAGAAAACAATTTGGTAAGATACAGTTGTACTGATCTGGTATATTATATGTCTGCCTCATGTTTCTATCCTCCTATACAGACCAGATGCAATTCATCATCATCATGCACCACAGAGATTTCAGTCATAATGCAGGTCTCATGTTTCCAAAAGGGAAGGTTTGTTCTATTTTTAAAAAAAATATGGTTTAATGAAGTACTTCAGTTTAAAAGATAGGAGAGTTCATAATCACAGACTTCAGTTGACACTTCAGAGACATGCTACTTTTTTTTTTTTCTTTTTTGGTCTACATATTCAGAATTTAAATTTTCCAATGGACAAAAATGTCAGTGCAGCCTAATATATATTTCCTAATATATGCTTAATATATGTACACAGAATTGCAACTGATGTTTTTAAAGGTTCTTTCCTCAGAACACACACACACGCACATGCACGTGCACATAGCATATAGTATATGGTATTTATCATATATTATTTGATACACGGTATATATATACTATATACAAACTTATACAAATCAGATTTGTAAAAGAAGGTGCCAGTTTGTTATGATCACAGTAAGAAAGACATTTAGATTCCATAAACTATCACTTTAAATGCAATTTATTAAAGCTAACACTATAAGGAAAAAGAGAATAATATAGATAATCTTACCTCCATTCAGATGCTGGGAAACCTGAGTTTTACAGCATTGATTACGCCTTCAGCCAGAGTGCACCATGCTGTGCATATCCTGTCCATGGAAAGCTTACCTGACATTTTGATCTTTTGAGCACTTATAGGATTTTCTTTGAAGAAAACAGTTCTATTCATCATTTTTAGTTCACAGGAGAATTTGCTGCACTTTTAGAGAAAGACAAGAACACACAGGTGGTATAATTGCTGGTTCCAAATGGAAGCTGCCTATACATCTTCTCATTACCATTGGCTGGCTAAGTTTATCCCGCAGGCAAGGGATATGTGCAACACAGCACAGCCGGTCTTCCAGAGGGGATCACTACAATATCTGTATAACTTAATAGCAACATGAGTAGTTCTCATAAAGAAGTATTCTTATAGAGTCCTTACAAGTATGTGGTCTTTGTTCAATGTCTAAACCTCTTTTCCTGTGTTTTTAGTAAATTTTCAATGTGGTGTTGTATTCCACAGACTATCAGTATAAATGTTAAAAGCATTGAATTTACATGCCTATTTAACTTTTAGTTATGCTGTTATGTGGTTAATATAGCAGCTATAACATGTAAAAGAAGCAGATATCCCTTTTCATAGCTGACATGATTTCACCTCCTTTATCCTAGTATAACCTGGAAACTAGCAAATCTTAAAATGTAATATTCAGTTACAAAGGCTTTTGATCCTTCTCACTGGGTTCAATCTTCTTTGCATTATATGCGACTAGCAGAGTGTAATATTTTGCCTCATGATTTATTGATTAATTTAATTACTGATCCATGTCAAGAGAAACAGAACAGCATTGCATTACTTGTTGTGATGGGTGACTGGAGGATTCTTCCCTATACTCTGCTGCATCATGTTACCGACCCTTCAGCTGGTCCCCATGTGCTGAGACCAACCGTTCAGTCAAACACTTCTTAATTAATGAGAAGATCAGGTTATAGTCTTATTCCCTTTGCTTGGTACCTGTCTTGTGCTATATTTGCCTTCCCTTCGTTCCAGTTGTTGGAACTAGCTAAAACTGGAAATGTCAAGAAATTTGTGATTTCAGCTATGCAGTTAGTATTCATACGAATAGTAAGAAGTTGCCAGGCAGTGCTGGGAAGCCAGAAAGTCTTGCCAAATCACAGTCATGTCTGAGATGGGGGTGTAACTCATTTCAAAACAGACAATAATGTATTAATTCAGTTAAAGAAATAATATTTTAGATGTTGTATGTTTGAGTGTGACTAAAGGATTATGTCCAAATGTGAGAACTTAACAAAAGGAACTATCTGAGAAGAGACAAGGTATTCCAGAAAATCTATGTCTTAGAAAAAATTAGTTTATTGCATAGAGGTTTAGAAAGCATTATTTTTGCTGACCAGGATAATACAGAAGAACTGGACTTACTTCATCCCTCATTGCTTCCTTCGGCATTGATTGATGTTCACATCTGCTAGCCTATTTACAATAACTGTGTTTCTGAGCCTCTACATACTGCCTAGACTACAAATTCTTTGCACCTTTTTTCTATCTGTAAATAGAGAAGTTAGATTTGGAAACTGTAATACAGTGCTTTGACAGTTACACATGAAAAATGATTATTTTTATATTCTGTTGATATTATTTTGCTTTATTGATTCATTAATGGAATATAATAAGCTTGCAGTTAAAGTTCTTTATGTTGGCAGAGTCATCTGGATCTCATCAGAAGATGGGTTAGAGATTCAGGAAATTAATCTAATTGAAATGCAAAGACCTGCAAGGGGGAAAAAAAATACCTTCTTCCAATACTCATCTTTTGGTTTATGTTTTCTAAACGATATGTAAGTAGTGCATATACATATCTACAAGATCAAAGCAAAGAAATGTAGGCTATTTATTGCTCCAGAATGAGAGAAAGTTAAGAAGTAAACATATTGCTGAGGATTAAAATTATTGATCTTACAAAGGAAACACAGTAATCTGTTACTTGGGATGATGAGGGGGATAGGGCACTCCAGAATATCCAGGCAATGGCAGTAACGAAATTAACACTCCTTGAAGTTGTTCATATTTTTGTATTACCTATAGCTGGATCCTACATAAACATCTTCAATTAGTTGCCTAAATCCAGGATGGCTGAATTTAGACTATTTATTGATAGCCCACATTCATTTCTGTCTGAATTTTTCGCAATGGTTGATGAAGTTCTGTTACATTAATATTTAAAGTAGACAGATAGGAGACCATTAGTAAAATCAGAAGTAGGGGAGTATCATAATGCTTTTATTATACAATAAATAAATGGTAGCAAAAAAGTAACATTCACTGATATTCAGTGAAGTACAAGTAGTTCTGATGCGTAAAGGCAAGAATTTTTTTTTTTTTTTAAAGAGGATACTAGAGCAGTGTTATAAGAAAGAATATCTTCAGCACTTAAATACTTTAGCATCATTTCAGTAAATTACCATGTATCATCAACCATAGGCTCAAGACCTCCTCCCAGGAACATAACAAAATCATAGAATCATGGAATCATAGAATCATTTAGATTGGAAAAGACCTTTAAGATCATCCAGTACAACCATTAACCTAACACTAACAAGTCCACCACTAAACTAATTAAAGGGGAGAGTAGCAATTTGGTGTTTCCTGGCTTGGTGGTTGGATTATGTTTAATGAAAGGAAAAACTAGGAATCATTAAGATTGGAAAGGACCTCTAAGATCATCATTCCAATCATCAACCCAACACCACCATGTCCACTAAACCATGTCCCAAAGTGCCACATCTACCCGTTTTTTGAACACTTGCAGGCATGGTGACTCCACCACCTCTCTGGGAAGCCTGTTCCAATGCTTGACTACCCTTTCCGTGAAGAAATTTTTCCTAATATCAAATCTAAACCTCCCCTGGCACAGCTTGAGCCCATTTCTTCGTGTCCTATTGCTAACTACTTGGGAGACCAACACCCACCGCACTACAACCTCCTTTCAGGTAGTTGTACAGAGCGATAAGGTCACTCCTCAGCCTCCTCTTCTCCAGGCTAAACAACCCCAGTTCCCTCAGGGGGGACAGGGGGACAATCACCTCCCCGCTCCTGCTGGCCACACTATTCCTGGTATAAGCCAGGATGCTGTTGGCCTTCTTGGCCACCTGGGCACACTGCTGCCTCATGTTCAGCCGGCTGTCTACCAACACCTCCAGGTCCTTTTCGGCCAGGCAGCTTTCCAGCCACTCTTCCCCAAGCCTGTAGTGTTGCATGGGGTTGTTGTGACTGAACTGCAGGACCCGGCACTTAGCCTTGTTGAACCTCATACAGTTGGCCTCGGCCCATCGGTCCAGCCTGTCCAGGTCCCTCTGCTGGGCCATCCTACCCTCGAGCAGATCGACACTCCCACCCAACTTGGTGTCATCTGCAAACTTACTGAGGGTGCACTCAATCCCCTCATCCAGATCATTGATAAAGATATTAAACAAGACTGACCCAAAACAGAGCCCTGAGGAACACCGCTTGTGACCAGCCGCCAACTGGACTTCATTCGCCACAGCTCTCTGGGTTTGGCTACCCAACCAGTTTTTTACACAGTTTTTTACACAGCAAAGAGTATGCCTGTCCAAGCCATGAGCTGCCAGCTTCCCAAGGAGAATATTATGGGAGACGGTGTCAAAGGCTTTGCTGAAGTCCAGGTAAATGACATCCACAGCTTTTCCTTCATCCACCAGGTGGGTCAGTAGGTCATAGAAGGAGATCAGGTTGGTCAAGCAGGACCTGCCTTTCATGAACGCATGCTGGCTGGGCCTGATCCCCTGGTTGCTCTGAACTTGCCTGTTGAGTTCACTCAAGATGAACCTCTCCATAATCTTTCCCGGCACCGAGGTCAGGCTGACAGGCCTGTAGTTCCCTGGGTCCTCCTTCCAGCCCTTCCTGTAGATGGGCGTCACATTGTCAAGCCTCCAGTCATCAGGGACCTCCCCTGTTAACCAGGACTGCTGATAGATGATGGAGAGTGGCTTGGTGAGCTCCTCCGCCAGCTCCCTCAATACTCTCGGGTGGATCCCATCTGGCCCCATAGACTTGTGAGCATCCAGGTGGCATAGCAGGTCATTAATTACTTCCTCCTGGACTATGTGGGCTCCATTCTGGTCCCCATCCCTATCCTCTAGCTCAGGGGGCTGAGTACCCTGGGGATGACCGGTCTGGCTGTTAAACACAGAGGCAAAGAAGGCATTAAGTACCTCAGCCTTTTCCTTGTCCTCGGTGACAATGTTCCCCCCCACATCCAGCAAAGGATGGAGATCCTCCTTGGCTCTCCTTTTATTACTGATGTACTTATAGAAACATTTTTTACTTTCTTTTACAGCATTGGCCAGATTAACTTCTTGCTGGGCTTTTGCTTTTCTAATTTCCTCCCTGCATGACCTAACAAGATCCCTGTACTCCTCCTGAGTTGCCTGCCCCTTCTGCCAAAGGCGGTAGACCCTCCTTTTTTCCCTGAGTCCCCGCAAAAGCTCCCTATTCAGCCAGGCAGATCGTCTTCCCCTCTGGTTGGTCTTACGGCACACGGGGACAGCCCGCTCCTGCGCCCTTAAGACTTCCTTCTTGAAGAAGGCCCAGCCTTCCTGGACCCCTTTGCCTTTCAGGACTGCCTCCCAAGGGACTTTCCCAACCAGGGTCCTGAAGAGGCCAAAGTCTGCCCTCCAGAAGTCCATGGTAACAGTTTTGCTGCCCCTCCTCTGTACATCGCCAAGAATTGAGAACTCTATCATATCGTGGTCGCTAAGCCCAAGACGGCTTCTGACCACCACATCTCCCACAAGCCCTTCTCTGTTTGTAAACAGCAGGTCAAGTGAGGCAGCTCCCCTGTTAGTCTTGCTTACCAGCTGCATCAGAAAGTTATCCCCCACATGCTCTAGGAACTTTTGGGACTGCTGCCTCTCTGCTGTGTTGCATTTCCAGCAGATGTCTGGCAAGTTGAAGTCCCCTACAAGAACAAGGGCTAGCAAGACTTCTGCCAGCCGCTTGTAGAATGCTTCATCTATCTCTACATCCTGGTTGGGTGGTCTACAGCAGACTCCCAACAGGACATCCGCCTTGCTGGCCTTCCCCCTCATCCTTACCCATAAGCACTCGCCCTTATCATCACCACTGTTGAGCTCTATACAGTCAAAACACTCCCTAACCTACAGAGCCACCCCACCGCCTCTCCTTCCCTGCCTATCCCTTCTGAAGAGCTTATAGCCCTCCAGTGCAGCACTCCAGTCATGAGAGTCATCCCACCACGTTTCTGTGATGGTGACTATGTCATAGCTGTCCTGCTGCACAAGGGCTTCCAGCTCCTCCTGTTTGTTGTCCATGCTACATGCATTGGTGTAGATGCACTTGAGACAGGCTATCGATTTTGCCTCCAACATTGCCATGCCGCCCCTGGGCTCCTCACTAGCGGGCCCGTTTATATCCCTTTCCCCCTTCAAACCTAGTTTAAAGCCCTCTCAATGAGTCCCGCCAACTCATGGGCAAGAATCCTTTTCCCCTTTGGAGACAGCCGATCTCCATCAGCCGCCAGCAGGCCCGGTGCCATATAAACCTCCCCATGATCGAAAAAAACAGAATTCCAGCGATGGCACCAGCCTCTGAGCCACCTGCTAATCAGGTGAGTGTTCCCGTTGCTTTCAGCACTCTTCCCTGCCATTGACTGGATTGTGGAAAACACTACCTGTGCTCCTGATCCTGCAACCAATCATCCCAGTGCCCTGAAGTCCCATTTGATTGCTTTAGGACTTCTCTCTGTAATCTCATCACTGCCAACGTGTACAACCAGCAATGGGTAATAATCGGAGGGCCTCACAAGGTCGTTTCCTAGTAACGTCCCTAACCCGGGCCCCAGGGAGGCAGCAGACTTCCCTGTGGGATGGGTCCGCACAGCAGATCGGGCCCTCAGTTCCCCGCAGGAGGGAATCACCCACCACAATTACCCTCCTTTTTTTCTTAACAGGGGCAGCCATAATCCGTGGGGGTGACTGGCTGGCCCTCGGCAACCCCCTGGCTGGACCTTCCCCTTCACCTCCCTCCCCGCTTGCCTGGCCCTCAACTCCCAGAGCCCCGTATCTGTTGTGTAGGGGCAGCTGGGAAGGGGAGGGAGGCCGGGAGGGGATTCGCCTGCCTCCCTGGGCAGGGACCTGTTTCCATTCCCCCCGTCTCTTGGATCCCCTCCTTCTGCTTGCCGGCAAGAGGGCAGGGGATCCTCCGCTCCTTGTGGGGCCTCCGCCTGCTGCCCTGGCCCCAGGGACGGCAGGGTGCGGCTCCACCAGTCTGTCTCCCTCTCGCACTCCCTGATACCCCTCAGCCTTTCCACCTCCTCCTTCAGCTCTGCCACCAGGCTGAGCAGATCATCTCCCTGCTCACACCGAAGCCATTTGCCGTCTCCGCTGCCCTGCGGTACGAGCGACAGGCTTAGGCACTCCCTGCAGCCGGCGACCTGGATGGCTGCGTGTCTGTGCGGTAGCTCTGTCTGGGTCGCCGCATTCCTTCTGGCAGAGGCTTTCGGGCGGGTGGTGACCATGGCTGCCAGGTGTTCTTCTGGGAGGGCGATGACCACTGCCTGAGTTTCCCTTTGGAACTAGGAGCAGGGGCACTCGGCCCTCCCCGCGCGAACTGACACCCCATGCCCTCCTGACGCCCACGCCCTGTTTGCCCGTCCTGGTTGCCGCGCTCCCTGGGGCTGCTTTTATAGGTGGGGGTTTGGCCGCCATCACTCCTGCCCCCACCCACGCTGCGTCAGAGCTGCCCCACCTCAGCAGCTCGCCCTTCCCCGCTCTTCCCTGCTCTAGGCTGGGGGCTGGGCTGCCCGCTCTCGCCCTCAGCTTTTGGCGCCTTCACAAGGGTGCCCCGGCACGAGCGTCCGCTCTGGAGCCTTTGCCTCGGTGACTGCGAGGAGGTTTGATCAATACTGGAAGAATGCTCTGGGGAGCACGTGAGAACAAGGCGTCAAAGATGAAGCAGAATGTGAATTGAAGCAAGTCAGTTTTACAGAGAAAGTAAGAAGCTGAGAAGATGAAGGTGAATGACAGAAAACACAGATATGGAAAATCTGTGTGTAGAAAATATCTAGATATGGGAGTGGTAGTGAATGCGGCGTGGAGATTTATGTAAAATATAATCAGGATCATTGTTAAGAGGATCCTGCTGAAATTTAATTATTCTTTTGAACCTGAAAACCATCCTGAAAGGCTTGCTCTCAGATTCTAAGCCCAATGCTCTGTATAATCAACTTAGGAATTTAGTGAAATAGCCCACAGCGAAGAGGGAAGAAAACTGAGTGACAGTAAGCACTCGGCTGTTACGACATTGAATATTTTGTTCCATATTAATCTTGATAGAAAATATTTCACCTTAATAGATCAAATTGTTTGCACTCAAATAACACTGGTTTGAAACATAAACTTTCTTTGTTGTTGTTTGCTTTATTTTGTTTCATTTTCTTTTTTTTTTTTTGTCTTCATGGAACATTGATAAGTTTGGTGAACTCAAAAAGTTAGAAATCCAAACAGCAAAGATCCCTCCTAATATATAAGAAAAATGTAAATATCTGCAGATGGTAAGCTAACCGCAAGTCAGCTCGTATGATTCATTCTTAATATAATATACCTTACCTCCATGGAATAGATAGAGAACCTAGGTAAGTTTTAGAACAAGGGCTTTAATGTTTTACATTACTAAATTTGGATATATAGATTTCATTATTGGTGTTTATCCATATATAACATATCCTTTTGAATGTGGGTTAGTTATATGCAATATTTACTATTATGAAAACAGTTTTGCTATTATTCCACATTTTCTTTAGTGTTGTCGTAGAACTAATTTTCCCAGGAAAATCCTCCTCCATTTCTTTTTAAATATTTTACATGTAATTATACAAAGTGTGTTACATTCTTAAGCATTTACAGCCATGATTTTTCTCTCTCCAAATGTTGGAATTTGGAAAAATTTTCCACTTCTGTAATTGGTAGTTGAGAGAAAAAAATGTTGTAGTTACAAGTAAGACAGTTCAAGACAGCTAACATTTCAAATAGTACTCGCAACAAATGCAAAGCTAGATACAACTTTCAAAGGATTACTTTTCTCCTTACTAACATTTTTCTTGCAGTGGAAAACCATTTTCTGTAATTATGGCTTTGGCATGTGTAATTTTATAAATCTTGTTTTAATCATGCTCATTATTTCTACAATTAGAAACCAGTAAAATTTTTATAATCAAGAAATCAGTATAACACTTTATTTCAATATGAAATTAATTAAGTGACTTAGTGCCTAAAAATTATAAAGCAGTTTAGTTGTTTTGGTTCATCTCATGAAAAAGAAAAAAAAAGGAAAAAGTTATGCTTCAGAAAGTTAATATTTTGTTTGTTGAATTCTGAATTGAAACTTTGAAATATTACTTTTGTATCTTGACTATTTTAATATTGCTTACAACATCTGAAATTGTCTTGGAATGACACAACATCCTTATCAAGATATCCTGTATTTAATGGATCACCACAGTATGAAAGCAAAAGCAAAAATAAATCTTGGACACTGCATTCCACTGCAAATCACAATCTAACACCAGCATAGCAAGTAATACCCAAAAATATTTGGGAAAAAAAAATGCTTCCTTGAATCAAACCAAACACCAAAATTTTCTATTTGCAAAGGTGTGTGTGTGTTGGTTTTAGCTGGGATAGAGTTAATTTTCTTCGTAGTAGCTTGTATAGTGCTGTGTTTTGGATTTGTGCTGAAAACAGTGTTGATAATACAGGGATGTTTTAGTTATTGCTGAGCGGTGCTTACACAGAGTCAAGGCCTTTTCTGCTTCTCACACCACCCCACCAGTGAGTAGGCTGGAGGTGCACAAGAAGTTGGGAAGGGACACAGCCGGGACAGCTGACTCCATGAACAGCAGGATATTCCATACCATGTGACACCATCCTCAGCATATAATGATGGGGGAAGCAGAAGGAAGGGGGATATGTTTAGAGTGAAGGTGTTTGTCTTCCTAAGTAACCATTACACATGGTGGAGCCCTGCTTTCCTGGAGATGGCTGAGCACCTGCCTGACAATGAGTAGTGGTGAATGAATTCCTTGTTTTGCTTTGGTTGTGTGCGCAGGTTTTGCTTTACTTATTATACTGTCTTTATCTCAACCCATGAGTTTTCTCACTTTTGCTCTTCCGATTCTCTCCCCCATCCCACCAGGGGGGGAGTGAGCGAGCAGCTGTGTGGTGCTTAATTGCTGATGGGGGTTAAACCATGACAGTGTGTTATACATTCCTGAAATTTTTTTCTATTATATCTGTTTAATTACCATTTCTTATACTACTTAATTTTATTTGTTGATAGGAATAGAAAAATACATAATAGTTCCTCTTTCTCCCTAGTGAATAGATGAGCCCAGCCATCTTTCATTTCTACTTTAATGAATGCAGCAAAAGGTGGCAAATCACCCCACCTCAGAGCATAATTCTTTAAGGTGCAACTATACTAGAAATTACATGACTTCAGGGTAAGTATTTATTTAATTACACAGAAGGTAAATTATTTCCAGGAAATATTTGAAATTTGAAAAAATAAAATTGTAATAGTCACCCACAGATAATATAAATAACATTGCAAAAATTCAGAACAAGTACTTTAAAAGATTCTATATTACAGCCATATCTAGTAATGACAACATCAATATTTTAGGGTCATGATTACATAAAAATCAACCAGAAATATTGGATGAAACAACTGCATTATGGTCTTTAATTTGTCATTTTTCTATCACCGAATTTTTTCGAAAAACAAAGCATTCAATATCACAACATTTATTAGGGGATTGGTTTTCTTGTCATTTAAGCTGATGCTATTCAATCAATACAGTCTAGTAATATAACTAAATTGCATTCCGCCAACTTTTTCATGTAGAAACTGAAAGTCAAATACAGAATTGATAGTTCTCAAGAGATTTTTTGAAACAATACTTAACCAATGAGTCTTATCTATTTCAATGCTGATAGCAATCTTTGTGAGAAAATGGATGTCAAAAGGACAACTTAGTATCCAGTAGATCCCAGTGTAGATATGCTGAATTGGATGAGACACTGACCTCTCAAAGACAAACAGATAATGTTCACCATGGCCAACGTTATTATTGCTTACATTTCTGGATGTTAAGGTGTTAGACATTAGCTTTGTTGTGTAATTGTTTTCTTAATATTTAATTTTGTCTTATTAGTATTTAATTTATTTTTTTATAAAATGTTTTATAATATTATATTTATTATTAATTATTCATGGAAGTAGTTTTTTTCCAAATTATATATAATTAATAATTTTTCAAATAATAGATTTTATAGCTATTTGCATGCCAATACCTAAAGAAGTACATTATTTCAGGTTACATGATAATAAATAATTAAACCATTCCATATTTCCCTTCCCCAAAGAAACTATAGTTTTGGTTGTTATCACCCTTATTAGAAATAGTGTAGATACAAAAAAAAATGTCATTGGAGGCAGTCAAAGTGTATTATTTTAAACAAGTGAAAACACAGATTTTTTCTATTCATTTATTTAATTTGGCTAAAAATATTCAGCTAAATCTATCTGAAATAAAAAATAATTTGCTTCCTCCTCAAGTGATATTTCTGAAGGGAGGAGAGAGAGAGAAATTAGTGTTTCTATTAAAATGTTCTTATATAGAGTCATATAATATTTCATGTTCTGTCATGTTCTAGGTTAGATGTAAGAAATTATAACTGTCTCTCACATTAGCTAATGATATTCTACATGATTGTCCCCATTTTTCAGAGGCTGTTTCATTTCTGCTGTAGTATTAAAAAAAAATAGCCCATACCGGAGCAGAGAATCCACTGCAGCCCATGGTGAAGACCATGGTGAGGCAGGCTGTCCCCCTGCAGCCCATGGAGGTGTACAGTGCAGCAGATATCCACCTGCAGCCCATGGAGGACCCCATGCTGGAGCCGGTGGATGCACCTGAAGGAGTCTGTGACCCTGTGGGAAGCCCACACTGGAGCAGGGGAAGAGTGTGAGGAGTCCTCCCCTGAGGAAGAAGGAGCGGCAAAGACAACACATGATGAACTGACCATAAGCCTCATTCCCTGTCCCTCTGTGCCACTTGTGGGGAGAAGGTAGAGAAAATTGGGAGTGAAGTTGAGCCTCAGAAGAAGGAAGAGGTGGAGAGAAGGTATTTTAAGATTTAGTTTTTATTTCTCATTACCCTACTCTGATTTGATTGACAATAAATTAAATTGATTTCCTGAAATCGAGTCTGTTTTGCGCATGATGGTAACTAGTGAATGATACCTCCCTGTCCTTATCTCAAGCAACAAACATTTCATTATATTACAGAATCATAGAATCATAGAATCGTTTAGGTTGGAAAAGACCTTTAAGATCATCCAGTCCAACCATTAACCTACACTACCAAGTCCACACTAAACCAATCAAGGGTAGACTAGACTAAACCATGTCCCAAAGTGCCACATCTACCCGTTTTTTGAACACTTCCAGGGATGGGGACTCCACCACCTCTCTGGGCAGCCCGTTCCAATTCTTGACTACCCTTTCCATAAAGAAATTTTTCCTAATATCCAACCTAAACCTCCCCTGGTGCAGCTTAAGCCCATTTCCTCTCGTCCTATCATTATCTACTTGGCAGAAGAGACCAACACCCACCTCACTACAACCTCCTTTCAGGGAGTTGTAGAGAGCGATAAGGTCTCCCCTCAGCCTCCTCTTCTCCAGGCTAAACAACCCCAGTTCCCTCAGCTGCTCCTCATAAGGCCTGTGCTCCATACCCTTCACCAGCTTTGTTGCCCTTCTCTGAACACGCTCCAGCACCTCAATGTCTTTCTTGTAGTGAGGGGCCCAAAACTGGACACAGTATTCCAGGTGTGGTCTCACCAGCACCGAGTACAAGGGGACAATCACCTCCCTGCTCCTGCTGGCCACACTATTCCTGATACAAGCCAGGATGCTGTTGGCCTTCTTGGCCACCTGAGCACACTGCTGCCTCATGTTCAGCCGGCTGTCAACCAACACCCCCAGGTCCTTTTTGGCCAGGCAGCTTTCCAGCCACTCCTCCCCAAGCCTGTAGCATTGCATGGGGTTGTTGTGACCGAAGTGCAGGACCCGGCACTTGGCCTTGTTGAACCTCATACAGTTGGCTTCGGCCCATCGGTCCAGCCTGTCCGGGTCCCTCTGCAGGGCCATCCTACCCTCCAGCAGGGATATTTCCTCTCCCCTGTCCAGCTGAGAAGGGGGAGTGATAGAGCAGCTTTGGTGAGCACCTGGCATCTGGCCAGGGTCAACACACCACAATAGCATTAGACATTTCCAAGTTATGACAGTTCTGAAATAAATTGTCTTGAATGCTTATGAATTAATGCTCTGATACAATATGTAGGAATGTTAGAGGATGTCCTCTTCAAGACAGCAAATAAGAGTGGAGAATAAGATGTAAAAATCCTTAGTTACCTTGCCATTATCTGTGGGTGGAGGGATGAAATAAAAACCTTCCCCCTAAGCTCTTAATAATTAAGGAGTTACTTCTAATTCATACATTTTCTTTGAATGTTCACTGTTATTATTGAAGCAATAATAATCTTCTTGGAACTTACACTAGTATAGAACACATTTATTTTAATTAAAAGGAGGCATGCTTTGTGAATAATTTTTTCAGGGGCATCATATTGAATTAACTGTGGCCTTGAATGAAACATAGTGTATCCTCACCTTTTACACAGATAGATCACACCAAAATCTATTGTCCTACACAGACACCCAGCTAGGTAAGGATTCAGGAGCCTTGGTAGTTTGCATCTCTTTTCCCAAAGTATAGGGTCCACCAGGATATCCTGTAGTCCCGTATTTTTTGATCTAATGGTCATACCAAACCCTGCTGGTTGGTGTTTCTCCTCATCACCCTGAATTTGTGCAAGAAATTATTCTGCATCCATCCAAAAAGGCTACTTTCCCCTTAATCCCCTTATTTTAAGAAGGTGCTAACCAAGCTATGCCATTAAGAAAAGCCTTTAATTTTTGCAACTGTAAGTGCCTATCTATCTCTGGATTAGTTTTGGCCCTCTATTACAACACATCAGTGCATGTCTGAATGGACTTCTTATGATTCCTCTTTTTTTGAGAATCAAATGATCTAACAGTGAAGTGAGTTTGAGTCCATAAGCTTTTTTCTTCCACTAAATTCCTTGTTTCCTTCTCTGTTTACCAGTCATCTTTTCTATAAGCACCTAAAAAATGGTTATTAACCTTTGTCAGCTTTGCCTTTTGTACCTCTTAACCTGGGCTAGTCAAATTTCCACCTGAGTACCACACATGAACTTTGTAATTGTGATATGGAAACATAAAAAACCCTCAAAACCAGTCAAATATTACAACACAGGTAGAAATAATGCCAGTATATGAAAAAAAGGAAAAGCTTAAGTAAAAATATCAATGAAGAATAGGAATTATATGAGTTTTATTCTTCAGTAAATAAGTGGTCATCTGAGATTTAGAAGTATGACTTTGAGTATCAATCTGGTTTTGTAGTCAAAATTGCTTTTTATCAAGTATGTATTTGCTCAGGCAGATGAGAGTGTCAAGCACAGCTGGTTATGACATTGGTCATATTTTTCCCTTATGTTACTGTTAGTTATGAAAAGTGTGGTTCCTTAACAGCATTTAATGTAATGACAAGACAAAGCCTGTCCACACATTCTTTTTTATTCTGAGATTAAACTGAAGACTAATGAAAGAAATTCTGCTGATTTGTACTTAAAATACTGTAACTCCCTGGACTTAGTATTGTGTAACAGACTCATTGATAAACCAAGTGGATAAAAGATGAATACGGCACAAAGCTTACGGACAGAAACTAAGGAAAAAGGTCAAATTGTAATTAAGAAAAGCAAAGCAGACTGCCATTGATTAGCTAGCTAAAACTGGGAAACATTACTAGATCCTAAAGTAGAGTAAGAGCAAATTACCATTGGACCCAGTTATCAAGTATAATGATGAGTTTCTCCACAACTACACACTATGCATTGAGAACAATTGTTCGTTTGGGTTTTTTTAAATTTTATTTTTAAAAAAAGTATCAATTTACACAAAGCATGGGACCTGAAGTAGAAATTAATTTTATCTCATCATCTGTGATGATATAACAGTAAATTATCATCACGAAGTCTTCAACCATTATAGTCTTTGAATTTGTATCACTATTTTTCCATCTGGCAACAGGGATTTGTTGGATAACATGTGGTAGGACATGCAAACAAGATTTTACAAGACAAGTTATTAGCACCGTCAAGCATATTAATAACTAAATGGGTTGAGAGTTCATAAATACTAGACTGAAGTGTGGCTAATAGGAATTCATCAGGAGGAAGATACAGGTTTATAATAGAACCTAGATTCTTGCACTGGCTATTCTGTGATTGTGGCTGTCCTAAGGATTAATTATTTAAAGGAATATTTTCCCCACAATGCATGTGAATAGATTTTAAAAAATGGTAAAAATACAGTAATGTAGTCTATTCTGCAATCTTTCTTCCCATATTTGTTTCCCTCTCATGTTTTCAGTCTGTCTCTTACCATTATGACCAACACTAGACCCAGAATTCCTCAAAAGATCCTTTCTTTGTTGGTGGGGGTTGGGGGTGAAAACTTCATTTGTGGATGGTTTAACAAGACATGTCACATCCCCAAGGTATAATTCACAGCTGACTGAGAACATGGTAACTACCGTGAAAACCACCAAGGAGTGAGAGGATATAGAAAAATCCCTTAATAAATAGTTCAAGTCAGACACCCAGATGGAAATTATGAAGTGAAATGAATCTCCTCCAAATGATGACTCACTACAGAAACATGAAATGCTGAAACTCCTTAGAACTTTATTTACAAGCAAATGAAAGCATCTCTGAAAGCCACAAGTCAGAAAGTAATATCATATATCCTTTAGGAATTTATTTTTTGCACTAAGCCTATTTGTCGGTTGGGATTATTCAATACAAAAATAAATACACCATAGTTAGTAATTAAATTGATCTAGAAAAGTGGATTCACCCTGAAATGACATTGTTTAAATTTCATTTTGAGGTCAATGGTATCTGTCATCCGTATAATATTTACAGTAAGTGTAATAAGTGATATGTTAACTCCTTAGCATTTTGTAGAAATGCATTCATAAAAGATAATTTAATTCCTCTTTTAATGTTCAAGCTTTTTAAACATCACAAATAAGCAAAAACTCCAAGAATGTTTGCAAGAACTCAGAAATCCTTTGATCTGTAATTAACTACTTAGGCAGTATAACCAAAAGTTTTGCAGTGATCACACCATTTGTTCTGTTCTACTTTTCTTTTTTACCCTTTTTTTTTGCCTTTTATGTGCATATATCTGACTAAAAGACATAATACAAGTTGAGTGTTCTTCCAGTCATCGCTAGTCCTCTTCACAGAAGATGGACAGAATGAGTGACTGTCCATCCTATAGGACTCCACCTTAATTTTTATACACCTTGTAATGCCACTGAGTAGAGCTGGTGCATTCATTTTTCACAGCTGAAAGTGGGATCTACTTCACCAAACTGTAGCTTTCCAGTAAGCAGCAATCATCAGTGTTCTAGGTTCTCTATATATATAGCCAATGGAACTTCTGAAATGCCATTTGCTTTCTTTATTTTCAAGACATTATCTAAGATGGAATTAATTACATTCTTGATTTGCTAGTAGTTATTTTGGGAATGGATAGGTCACCTTCTAAAGGTGACTATCACAGTAGATTCATCATGAAGGACATCTAGCAGTTTGATCCATTGCCTAAATTTTGCTGTGTAGTGTCACCTGAGATTTGCTAAGGTATTCTGACTGAGATCCAACTGCCATTCCGGAAGAATGTGATTTTTTCACAATTTTATATCTGTTGGTCCCATCTGTATATCTCAGCTACACTGCAGCCACTCCAATGATATTAGATGTATATGTGTAGGTACATAAACAGAGCCCTAAAGCACTACTGTAGGTTAAGATACGTAGTCCTCAGACAGTTAAAATTAGGTGAAATTAATTGACTTTATGAACGTAATTGAGTTTCAGACTTTTAACACGCACATGCAGTTCTCTTCATGCAAGCATCTACACAAAGAATAAGTATCCAAGATGTCACTGTAGTCAGTGGATATGTAGTCAGTACAGAAATCTGTCACCTGAAATAGACACTTTAAGCTCGGTTTCGTTGCCTAAACATGGCATCCAAGGGTAATCAAGATGTCATAGAGAATCTCTCACATCCTGCAGCTGGTCCTCTAGAAACTCAAAACTTTCTATAGGTCCTATGTCATATCTCTAGCTTCATGTAGACATCTCAGATACTGTACAGAACCTGAAATGGCATTTTACGTCTCTGTGTAGGCAACTGAATATATGCTCCAGTAGCTGTTCAGTTGTTAGAAGACAATTCCATGTATATGTCTATAATCTGGAGATGAATTGCATATATTGTTTTGGTAGTGTATAGTTGCTATAAATTCACTTATTTTTTCTGGTTACTTATCTTGTTGCTTTATAACATAGAACAGTTTTCTGTTGTTTCACTGATACTGTAATTTCTGAAAGGCTATAAAGAAACTTCCAAATTAACACTGTGAGCATGCTTATCTCTGACCTTTTGCCTTTCTAATTACTAGTTTTCTCTGTCTGATAAGGCTGAGAGTAGAATTGAGTTAGAATTAAGGATCATATCTCACAAAATACTGTAAAATATTGTAATAACATTTTTTATCAGAGTTGGAAAGGACTATATTAAGGATAGTGTCCTTATCAGAAGGAACTTGCAATTAAGTGCAAAGCTGCGGAGTAGAAGACTTTTGGATTATAAAACCAGAATAAATTACTCCATTTATCGATAAGCCTAGGACAATAATTTTATGCTTTATAAAATGTAATTATTCTGCTAAGAACAATGAAGTTATATTAAATAGTTATATACACAAAACATCTTCCATTTAGCCAGTGGATCTCTTTTTCTGAGTACAGGAGAAAACTGCCCTGTTTTTTAAAAGCAAAAATCAGCAAGTGTAATCCTTTTTCATGTTCTCCATTTTTGTCTTCTGTGATATGTATACACTGTACAGAATATGTAAAAGGAGTTTTTACAAGTGATATAAAAGCTGCAG